>NC_068373.1:4827154-5463404 GCF_023724105.1 Carassius gibelio | reverse complement strand
AATAAATATATTTGGTGTCTGAATAATTTTTGGTTTGACTGTGGTTTAATTCTTGTTGAAACTGCATAATAATTCAGGCAAGAGCAGTAAGTGTTTTACTTTCTTTTTCTTGGATTAACTTTACAGCAGCTAGCAAAATAGTCGTAGTCACTTTGAGAGACAATGCATCCATTATAATGATACACATCCAATATCTTTCTCCATTTATTACTTTCATTTAAAACGTAACCAAACATTTTTTGAGGATTCTCTCAGAAAACTGTATTTTGACATAACTTTATATGCATTTGTCAGAATGAGAGCAAGAAGAGGCAAAATCGGTGTTCAAGCGCTTTGAGACGCATCTCTCTGCGAGCGCCCTGTTCACACAGAACACTGCGTGCGGGTGCCGATGTGGCCTCTTCCACATCTTTTTCCGTTTGCATGTTTAAACTGCGACTTCGTATTCATTCGTTTTGGTGCAGGAGGACGCGAAGAAGAGCTTGGTTCAGTGTCCTCGAGACACAGCTCTCTGTGTGCGCACCCACATGGCATGCAAGTACTCAGTTGAGTTTTTCATGTCTTGTGTTTGAAAGCTTTAAACTATATTGAATGTTTAAATTAGCCATGCTGAAAAACACATGCAATTGATAAGTTTTCATGATGATGCATGTCAGTGGCCTATCAACTGTCCTGAGCATCTTTTTAGGCTGCCCTCAGCAGTTGGTTGAGATTGCCTGGGGACCCCACTATAATCATCATCACCTTTCACCCCACTAGCAATGGCCCTGGTCAAAATACTAATAAACAAGTGTAAATTTATAAATTGCGTATGCATAACCAAAATCTGTTAATATCAATAAACTTTCTGTTGATTTGTTTTTAGAAACAGATTTCTGAATGGGCCTGTGTGGAGCCATTAATAGTTTATTATTAGTTTTGTTTTCATCATCCTCATTATTATCTTGGGACTTTTATGGTTTTATTATTTCCTTATTTTAGAAATGACCTTTAAATGTACTTTATTTTTTATCCTGATTTAAACTCTCTGTTCACATCCCTGTCTCGCCGTCTCCAAACATTCAATTCAGTCAAATTTTGTATGAATTAATGAATAACATTGCTGCAATATCCTAATGCGTCACCAACCTGCTTTATGACATTTGTTCAACATGTACAGTCATAAAGTCATTTTTTACATTTCACTGTAAAAAAAAATAATAAACTACAAGTACAGTATTTACCTTTATTTTCTATTCTTTATTCTTTAGTTTTTCTTGAGAAAATAATGCTTATATTGTCCTCTAGTAAAAGGCAACGCAGATAGCCTTAAGACAGGAATTGCTTCTGCTTTTCATGTTTAAGAATGTGAATTTTGATTGTTTGACTCACTGTGGATAATATGTGAATTTTAGGATGCAGTCCAAAGATACTGTACCTGTATGTTTATTTTTGCAATAACACAAAACATAATTATGTAATTGTAGCTATAAATTCCTTCAAGTTTGAGGCAGTGATGAAGATTTACATTGTGCTGTTCTCCCTGTTTTGCCTTTTAAATATTACTGGTTATTTCCTGCTCTAACACAATCCACCATTTTATTTGTTTAGAATTGCTTTTCTTTTAAAGATACTTAATATATGCATATTTTCCCTGAATCAAATAAGAGGACCTTTTTCACTGCAGAACATGATATTATGGACTATGGAAGCACTAAACAGTTTAAAAACATCTTAGTGATGAATTGGTTTATTACAAACACATAACTTTTAACTTTTACTGATGGACTGGAGTGATGTGGATTACTTGTGGATTATTGTGATGTTTTAATCAGCTGTTTGTACTCTCTTTCTGACAGCACCCATTCAGTGAGAATCCATTCATTAGCAAGTAATGCAATGCAAAATGAAGAAAAAAATTCATCTTCATCTTGCATGGCCTGAAGGTGAGTACATTTTCAGGAAATTTACATTTTTATAAAACCTATTCCTTTAACCTGTTAAATGTCACCCCGTCCCGTATACAGGACGCCTACGTTGACTATACTATATTACAATCAAGTTGGAAAGGTCTAAGACTCCCAAATATATATTTTACCAAGATCTTTTGTTAAAAATTATGTAGGAAAAGTAATAGATGAACTTATGACAAGAGTGCACCCTCAGAAATCTACATTACAAAAGGAGCTTTGACCTTTGTTTAAAAAAAAAGACTTCCTCATTGCCTTTTTCTCTATCACATTTTAGAAATCATCAGAAGTTATATATCACTTGAAAACATAAAATCTCAAAATTCATCCTTCAAAACCCATTTTAAAATCAGACATTGCATTACCATGTAAATGGTACATCAAAATCATGTTACAAAATATTTTCAGTCATGAATTATAAAAATTTAGGTTTGTATCATGCACATTCATGTCTATCTTCAAAAACGTGAGTGACAGTTAACAGGTTAAAGGTAATAAAATCTGCATTTGCAATTATTATAATATATATATATATATATATATATATATATATATATATATATATATATAAAACATTTAATGAAAATTCAACTTTATTTCACAATTTCACGTCAACTACTCATCTAATAACAATTTTTTTAGCATCTCAGTAAGTGTCTTTATTGAGAATTTAATTTGAAAGCCATTAGTTCATGCGAAGCACCAGTGAAAAGAAAACAATGAATAGTTAACATTTTATCACATTGGTGTCACATCAGCTAACCACTGGGGTACCTCAGGGTTCAGTGCTGAGGCCCCTCCTCTTCTCAAAATACAACATTGCATATATATATGCATAATATCTAACTTTGTAACAATACCACAACAAATTAAACATCTCTATGATCAAATAAAGTTTATATCTTTATATCTGTATCTATATGTTAAACTTTCAATTGCACTTTTGTCTCAATAAATTTCTAATTTGCTGCTTATTAATAATTAGTAAGCTAGTTGTTAAATTTAGGTATGGGGAAGGATTAAGGGGTCTAAAATATGGTCATTCAACATAAGGCACTAATATGTGCTTAAGTACTAATAATCAGCCAACATGCTAGTAACATGCCAGTAACATGCATTCTTGTTAATATTGAGAAATGGCTCTTAAAATAAAGTGCTACCAAATCACTTTTATTTTATTTTTATTTACCTGTCTTGATCCACACAGCCATCTAGTGGTTTTGTCCTGATGCACACCAAGGTTTTGTAGGTTAACATGGTCTACATGGCTGGCTGACACAGTGTCTTTGTGTGTGTGTGTGTGTGTGTGTGTGTGTGTGTGTGTGTATGTTGTGTGTATGTCATCTTTATCCATTGAAGGACATTCAAATTGTACTTTGACTAAAAGGAATATATAGACTTTGAGACTGTGTGTGTTTGTTGGAGTTGTCATGATGCCATTTTCCTCAGATGAATGGGATTTTTTTTTATTATTGTTGCTCTCCATGAGTGTTATCGCCATTCTTTATTGACACACAGTTACAAATCATTAACAAACTATTAGTTTATAGTTATTTCATAGTTTTGTTTGAAGACATAATTTTGATTTTTTTTTACTGAGATAGAGACACAATGTGTTATGTCAATGTGAAAGTGACTATAGTTCAGTGTATGAGTAGTCAAATTTGTCATCATTGTGGTGAGACTCATCCCAGAAATCCAGATTATTAACATTACAAATGTCTGTTCGGGTGATAACAACAAGAATTATGACATAAATTATGTAGATCATCATAAAAAAGCCAAAGCAGAATTTGTCTAGGAGGTAAGCAAATGCCACTTTACTCTGTGCCTCCTTTTCTCCTTTATCCATGTTCTCCAAAAAGTTCACTATTTTCTGGAGCGAGGCCATCTCTGAAGCCAGATTACCAGACTGGGTTGCAATCACACCTTTATCTGGTGACGAAGAAAAAATAATTTATGTTATTGCAATGCAGAACTAATTAAAGCTGAAGTGTGTCATTTGTGCACCACTACAATCACAAAATTAGTGCACCAGCCAGTGCCAAATTAACCATGCATTTTTCAAATAAGGTCATTATTTAAAGCAGAAATACACTTCCATTCTATAAGAGAATACCAGTTGTGTTTGTGGCTAACAGTAATATTGGCATTAGAACATAATTTGGTATGATTTCAAAGTCCCATTTAAGAGCATTCTGCAATCGCTGAAAAAGCAGTGTATGATATTAGATGCTATTGCTGCATGTTTTAATCCTGATTTTAAGTATTTTACTGAAACAATCATATACATTTGTCAATTTCGCTTTCTAAGTAGATAGATATGGTTGGGTTAAGGCCTACATTTTTAACAGAAGTAAAATGCATTGCAAATGGCATTACATGGGAACTATAGGCCAAGATATGAGATTATATTTCATATCAGTTAAATTTTTTACAATTTAAAAAAACATACACATTCGCACTCTTTTGTTTGTTTCGTAGCTTGAAGCAGAGACATATTGACCTTTGTGCTTCCAGTCATCCCTCACCTGTCTCCTGATCCAGGCTGTCATGTTGTGTTTTGGTGCTGTTTGATGGATGAACCTTAGCAGATCGTCTGCACAGTAAGAAGCTGTCGTCTATAGACAGACGTGTTAGCACTATTGAAGCCAGCGTGCTCATGACCAAACACACCAGACAGAAGCAGAAGTGGTAATCTTTAGAGGAGAAAACAGAGAAAATGCCATCTGCTTATTATTGTACATGTTGATGTGATATAGTGCTTTTGACTAATTATTTTGTATCTTTTAAACTATGCTGTCAGAAAATATAATGTAGACATTTTAAACACATTTATCATAAATACAGTGCTAAACCTTATGCAAAGAAAATATAATTCCTTATGAATTATCGTTTAAATTAAAATTACTTTACATCTGCATTGTAAAAATCTACGTACCATCATAAATCTAATGGAGCAGATTTTCTTGTGCAATTTCACTTACGTAGGAGGGGGCTACACTCGCCACTGCTAGGCAAGTGATCACTGAGGATGAGGAGGAACATGGTGAAGCTCAGGACCAGGGTGACCTTAAAAGAGTTGCGTTCTCCCCCTTCAAATGGCAGAGCAAAGCTCACCAGGTCAGTCAGGAGTACCAGTCCACTGGGCAGGATCAGGGTTACGACAGCACTGAAGGGGTTAATCAACAGAGCCACCTGTTCACAGATCAAAAGCAATTAATTAACAAGCGATTATTTCATGTCCTCAATTCACAAGTTATACCATATGACCAAATATTAAAAATGACTGTCTGTCGCAGATTTTTCATCCTAGTTCCAGACCTCATGTAAACAGTCAGAGAAGGAGATTGCTGCATGTCTGAGAAGTCAGTCTTTTGGAATTGTTTAGATGGTTCTCGTGGTGTATTTATTTCTGAGAAATGCATATGGTTGTATAATGGTCCATTTCTGCCTTGAGGGCTACAGGTAACATGCTCTCTAAACTCAATACTGTTTATCAGAGGTTGAGAATGGGATGATTTCATTACTTGGAGATAAACACGATTTGATGAATCCACAGTTTTGATCACGTGTGTAGTCTGCCACTCTCCTCGACTGCCGCCAATCAAAGACACATCATCAGTGATCTGGAGAGTGAGCGAGCAAACTGGAGCAAACAAACAAGAGAACATATTCAGGTTATCCTAATTCATACCACGGGGCTGTTGAATGTTTGGATCTGATTGGCTGACCAATGTTCTAAGATGTGCAATTATTTACAGGATAACGCTAAAAATAGTTGCTGTAATTCCACTTTAATCAGCCATGGGATATTTAAATGAAGTCATTGTCATTCTTTTCAGTGCAAACACATATCATTTCCAATTAAAACAGGCTATTATACACCATATTAACAAAACTCTATTTGCTTGGTTCAAACCATGGAAAGCAGGCACTACTAGTAATCATGTTTTCATAATATAATTAGGAATATTCATCAGTTTAAAAACAAATGGTCATAATCAGTTTAACATTTCAATCTTACCTCTCTGGCTCCATCCATTGATGGCCACAGGGCACGAGCCCTTCACAAAGGGGTAGTTGAAGAGGTTGATTTCACAGCTCACCGTCGTGAACAAAACAACTGAATGCAGCACAGTGCCATCTCGCCGCACCTGCACATCGTTAGTGTACGGCTCCATGCTCGTTTCTATTCTGAGTGCAAACAGATTGTGACATTTTAGCAACGTCACAGAGTAACTGTATCAACTATCTGCCTTGATATAAAAATATCTATCACTTCACTCTAAAAAATGCTGGGTTAAATACAACCCAGCGCTGCTATAATATGGACAAACTCAGCAGTTGGGTTGTTTTGACCCAGCAGTTGGGTTACTCCCCAGAGGGTTGGGTTAAACATTTAACCCAGTTTTTGGTTGAAAACAAACCCAATCGCTTTGTTTGTCCATATTTAACCCAGCATATTTTTTAGAGTTTTGATATTTTTCCCAATGTTTTCTTCTATATCACAAATGTTTTATATCTATATCTATTTTATATCTATATTGTGTCCAATATATGTCATACATCAGCATCAGTTTTGATACTCACGCGTTGTCCAAAACTATCCGAGGAATCCAGATTTTATCAGCTGGCAAAACAATTGTTGGATATCTCGATTTCTCTTGCATCCATCCAAGATCAGGATCGTTCCACAACTGTAGGACAGAAAATATTATCAGTCTAAGAAATGCATTCTTTAATTTTGTGATTATAAGAATACATTTAGAATTTAGTCAATGTTTTAGTGAAAGAAACAGCTTCTTGTTTTGTTTTACAATGTAACTCATATAACAGTTGTTTGGAATACTTGATTCTGATTGGTTCTGCAAGTAAAAGCATGTACTGTTACATAATTATTGATAAATGTTTAAAACCTGTTAACTGTCACCCGTCCCCTCTGTGGGACGCCTACATTTACTTCACTATATTACAATTAAATCGAATCTAATCTTGACAAACTATATATCGTTGGAAAGGTCTAAGACTCTCAAATATATACTTTACCAATGTTGTTTGTTAAAAATAATGTAGGAAAAGTAATCGATTAATTTATGACAAGAGTGCACCCTCAAAAATCTAAATTTTTTTTAAAGTTTTGACCTTTGTTTAAAAAAAACTTCCTCGTTGCCTTTTTCTCTATCACATTTTAGAAATCATCAGAAGTTATATATCACTTGAAAACATAAAATCTCAAAATTCATCCTTTAAAACTCATTTTAAAATCAGACATTGCATTACCATGTAAATGGCACATCAATATCATGTTACAAAATATTTTCATTCATGAATTATAAAAATGTATGTTTGGATCGTGCACTACAAAGTCAATATTCAAAAATGTGAGTAAATTATTGACCAATTGATTTTTCAACATGCTATCAAAATAATCACAATAACAGTAATTTTACACTAGAGTTTACACTCTAAAATATGTTATAGTATTCAGTTAACTAGTATTCAGGAACTCAACTCACCATGTTTACCTTGATACGGCTGGTCATTTTCATGTCCTTTGTATCCTAAAACACGGGAAAAAAATTATTAGGTACAGATTTTATACATATACATATATATGCTTTTTCTAACATCGAAGATGATCAACAAGACGAGAGTGGCACTTACGAAAGACAATGTCTCATACAGTATTGAAGTGATGTTCACTATGATGGTACAGTTATCACTCTGTGGTGCACTAAACAGTTCTTTCTGAACCAGAGAATTTGCCAGACAGCGACGATCACAGGGAGTCTCAGTGGAATTAGCTGCGACAAATGCTATAGGACAAGATAAATGTTTTTATTCATGCACTTGGCAGATGCCTTTATTTAAAGCAAATTTAAATTTCATCAGTTTCTTGCTTTCCCTGGGAATTGAACCCATGACCTTGCCGTTGCTAGCACCGTGATCTACTGTTTGAACTACAGGAAAATGTCAGTAAACTACATGAAAAAGACATTGTAAGAGAGGGAGTTCACTAACTTGAACAGGCAAATAAAACTGAAAGTTTTAGGATTTTGGATAATTTTTTTTTAAGTGCAGTTATGATACAAATGAATAACATTTAAAATTATGCACTGTTTTTACTCTGACAAAAAAAGGTTTAGAAACATTTTTTACTCAGAAATTGCTAGTAAAATTCACAAACAAAGAAATGCAAAGTAACACACTGGAAATGTGAAATTTTAAAGCAAAAAAAAAAATTTAATGGTATTTTCTTATTTTATTTACCACTTTAAAAATTGACTGAGCATGTTACTATAACTCCCTTTTACAGACGGTCATGCTGGAGAACATTATAATCAGGTTTAAATCATTTCAGAGGGACATGCAAACTAAAACATTCACAAATTCTAGTCAAATCTTACGCTGATTATAAAATTTTTATTATAAAATGCATTTTCACCTATATTAATCTATAAATTCTAATTATATCAACACAGTATTTACATTATATGAGAAAGTTTACTACAACTGGAAAAATTATTTACCAAAAGGAGATGAACAGAGGAGGAGCAACAATGAAATCCTGGGTTGAAGAACCATTTCAGCTCCTACAAACATGAAAAATAAGCATTTCTAAATTATTTTCTCAATATATCTGTTTTAAGCATTTAAAACGGATAACGTTTACCTTTGTTAGAAAACTCCCAGGTCAGATTCCACGATGTTCAGCTGTGACTTCTTTATAGTTTTTGAGTGAAACAAGAATCATTAGTCTCCTTTAAAGGGACGCAGCTCTTTGAAAACCACATGAATGTTGTTACACAAGACAAACACAATAGACCCAGCTCATATCTGAACCAACTATGTCTATTTAATCTGATCCTATATTTTGTGTAAACTTGTCTTGTTACTAGATCTACAGATGATGAGATTTTGTAAGATCTAAGCATTCAGTTTATTGTTAAACATCACAAAAGAGCACTTATTACCTGCGGGGACAATCAAACAGAGAAATGCATGAGAACAATTATTGCACGTTAGCAAACACTTCCACTAGGTTTTTAATTATGTTTGATTAAATATTGTTTTCATTCCAGCCTGACATTTTCATTATTTCTGTGATGAATTAGAGTTTCACTAATTACAAATAATAAACCAACAGTAGTTTTCCTCCAGGTCTCAGGTTTCCCCTACCATCCAAAAACATGCAGGACAGGTGTAGAGGAGTTCATAGGAGAGTGTGGTTGTGTGTGTGTGTAAGTCAAGTCAAGCCAACTTTATTTATAACAATACAGATTGTGACAAAGCAACTGAACAGCATTAAATAGGAAAATAGTGTGTCAAAAATGCAAAAAGTCAGTTCATCATTAAATTTAAATAGTAACTGTTGACGAAATCGCTGGAAATTAAGTATCAAGTCATCTTTATTTATATAGCGCTTTAAGCTAAAAAGATTGTGTCAAAGCAACTGAACAACATTCATTAGGAAAACAGTGTCAATAATGCAAAATGAGAGTTAAAGACAGTTCATCATTGAATTCAGTGATGTCATTATGCAGCTCAATTCAGTTTAAATTGTATCTGTGCAATCAAGTCAATGATATCGCTGTAGATGAAGTGACCCCAACTAATCAAGCCAGAGGCGACAGCGGCAAGGAACCAAAACTCCATCGGTGACAGAATGGAGAAAAAAACCTTGGGAGAAACCAGGCTCAGTTGGGGGTCAGTTCTCCTCTGACCAGACGAAACCAGTAGTTCAATTCCAGGCTGCAGCAAAGTCAGATTGTGCAGAAGAATCTTCTGTTTCCTGTGGTCTTGTCCTGGTGCTCCTCTGAGACAAGGTCTTTACAGGGGATCTGTATCTGGGGCTCTAGTTGTCCTGGTCTCCGCTGTCTTTCAGGGATGTAGAGGTCCTTTCTAGGTGCTGATCCACCATCTGGTCTGGATACGTACTGGATCCGGGTGACTGCAGTGACCCTCTGATCTGGACACAGACTGGATCTGCTGGCTACAGTAACCTCGGAACAAGAGAGAAACAGACTAATATTAGCGTAGATGCCATTCTTCTAATGATGTAGCAAGTACATCGGGTGTTATGGGAAGTGTTTCCGGTCCTGGTTTACCTAATTAATGCAACCTAAAAATCCTTTAACGGATTTGGATATTAAAAGCATTGTAACGATATTCACATCTCCATATTCATCGGGAAGAAGGAGGTGGGAACCGGCGCACAATCAAAACATAATTTTAATATTCAAAATAAATACAAAACAGCGCGTCAGCCCCTCACGGCGACTGACGCGCACAAATAAAAAGCAAACATAAAATATCCCTGGTCCTCTCTCGTCCTTCACTAAAGTCGCTCCAGTTTTATATCCTTCCATCTCCTACGTGGGACTCGATACTGGCGGTGGGGCGCAGGTGTAGCTCATCTCCAATCATCGTTCCCATGCCTCTCGGCCCCGCCCCACTCGCCACAAGCATATTAGTATGTTATGTGTAAACCAGGTTAAAGAGATGGGTCTTTAATCTAGATTTAAACGGCAAGAGAGTGTCTGCCTCCCGAACAATGTTAGGTAGGTTATTCCAGAGTTTAGATGCCAAACAGGAAAAGGATTTGCCACCCGCAGTTGATTTTGATATTCTAGGTATTATCAAATTCCTTGAGTTTTGAGAACGTGGCGGACGTAGAGGATTATAATGTAAAAGGAGCTCATTCAAATACTGAGGTGCTAAACCATTCAGGGCTTTATAAGTAATAAGCAATATTTTAAAATCTATACGATGTTTGATAGGGAGCCAGTGCAGTGTTGACAGGACCGGGCTAATATGGTCATACTTCCTGGTTCTAGTAAGAACTCTTGCTGCTGCATTTTGGACTAGCTGTAGTTTGTTTACCAAGCGTGCAGAACAACCACCCAATAAAGCATTACAAATTACATTAGAAAAAATGTTTGAAACATTGCTATCGAATAGCACACCTAGGTTCCTAAATGATCACGAAGAATTGACAGACCAGCCATCAAGCCTTAGACAGTGTTCTAGAAGAAAGCTGAATTCAGCATAACAGTGAAAGCTCACACAATGTTTCCTGATGATATCTCCCAAGGGTAACATGTAAAGCGTGAAGAGTAGTGTCCCTAGTACTGAGCCTTGAGGTACTCCATACTGCATTTTTGATCGATATGATTACCTCTTCGTTCACTGCTACGAATTGATGGCGGTCATATAAGCACGATTTAAATCATGCTAATGCATCTCTGTTAATGCCAAATATAGTTTTCTAGTCTATGCAAAAGTTTGTTGTGGTCAATTGTGTCGAACACAGCACTAAAATCCAATAAAACTAATAGAGAGATAAACCACGATCAGATGATAAGAGCAGATCATTTGTAACTCTAAGGAGAGCAGTCTCAGTACTATGATACGGCGGGTCATTCTTGCAGGTGTTATTTATTATGTTACTATGTTAACTATGTTAGTTGAGATGTGAATATAGCAATAATATGTTATATGTCCTTTTTTTAATTGACTAAAGTACAAAGAAAAGATTTCCAATCTTTTCACTGGCCAACTTTAAATAAGACTTTGTAGAAGATGCTGGCTATTTCCCACTGAGATGTTTCAGAGTAGAATTATCTACTCAAACTTGACCAAATGAAACAATTATATAGTAGTACATCAGGGAACAACACATGCACTTGCTCTCCTCGAGCGCGTGCGTGTTGTTTTAATAGAGTCCGCCAGAGAGCAGCCGATGTCTTTAATTCATCCAGAAAGCAACGAAGAAGACTCACAGTCAGCTGTTGTGTCATCGAGCTGTGGAGTGCACATTTAAATTCAAGAGTTAACAAAGTAGAATTTATAGAAATATATGTATTTTTGAGAATAAAAACTGTGTTCCTTTGTCACTTCAGCAGTAGAAATGTTAAATAAACATTTTTGCGCTATTCTCACCTAGCATACAAGCTATCTACATGAGGAAGTACAGTTAAGTGAAGTATTGTCCGTGCATTAAAGAAAGAAATGAGCAGAAAAAGAGCCCTGATCGCAGACACGTTCTGTTTAACAAAGAGACGCAGATGTGCAGCTGACAGTGAGACAGGTAAGAGGCAAGATGTCATATCTATGGTTTACCTTCATGGTTGCGTTTAAAACCCAAGTATGAAACTGATACATCATGACGTTTTCAAAATTTATAAAAACATAGCAGAGGTAATGTTTCAAAAGACCTGCTTAAAATAATACTTGTTTGACTCAATATATAGTTATGAATGCATGCAATTAATTTTCATGTCATTATTCTCCTATTACGTAACTTTACACTGTATCAATTCTATATCTGAATTTAACTTCAGCCATAGGACTGTCTGTGTATGTAAATAATGATCATTTTAATGGCTATACTCATGTTACTATAGGCTTCAAATACAACATTATACAGCATGTAACTGCTTGAATCTGTTTCTATAAGCATGCTGTATGGTGTTTGTTCAGCAGATGGAGCAGCTGATGTCAGGTCAAGCTTGCAGTATCTCATGACACTGTTTTCACGAAAGCTCTTCAATGATAGTCTTCCACCAGTCGTCTTAAAACATCAGCTGTACAGTTTACACAATGACAAAACCTTAGTGGACAAGCAGGTGGTAAGATCAGATTGCATTGCCTGTATGGATGTATTTATAATAGCCTTAACGCATTCAGAAGCTCTGGTCTTCTCTTTTCCTCATCAGAATGAGTTGAGGGAAAACGGCGAGCTGTTGATGTTCCAGCTGGGGTTTGACTCCGAGGCCTTCGCTTTGGTGTTCGCTGAAGATTACAGAACTAAAGTCCTGCAGGGGGAAGCTGGCAGGGAAACATTGGGAACTGTAGAGAAATTTCTGGCCAAACTAATACCCGGCTGCTCCGATTTGAGTTTCAACAAGGAAAAAATGCTTAATGAGTTTCTCTTCACAGACCGAGAGATTACGTAAGGACGAGGACACAACTATACCTATGTTCTTGGGTGTCTCTTGTACTTATTGTGTCCTTGCAGGCAGCTGGTGAAATCAGGCGTCCTCACTGTGAGGGATGCGGGCAGCTGGTGGCTTTCAATCCCCAACTCTGGCAAATTCATTAAGTACTTCATTAAGGGTAGGGGTTTAACAAGAGACACGCATGCAATGCATTTCCACTTCCTGCTGTTGAATATCCTATTTCCTAACAGGACGCAAAGCTGTTCTCGGCATGGTTAAGAAATCCAGATACGGGGAAATCCTCAGGACTGAATTGGAGGAACGCCGCACTACTTCACAGGTCCAATTCCAGATGAAGTATCACGTTCATGATATAATGGGAGCAGAGTTAGTAGAGTGGTAAGACTGCTGAATCACTGAGTACAGTTGAGTTGTAATAGCGAGGACAAGGTCCGATGTCTAAAATGTGATGTTTTTGTCCATTTGTAGCATACAGACAACATCAGGGACATTATTACGATACGTGGACTGAAACGAAGAGCTTAACTCTCTTGACTTGAAGTGAACTTTGTCATGTATTCATTGCCATATTATTTTGGTTACAAACAGCAGAATCAACTGTGCACAGTATATATAATAAAATTTTGCCAAACTTCTCAGTGTCAAGTGTACGTTTTCTCACTGTCTTTGTTGGCACCACTCAGGATCGCCACTATTTAAGATGTGTTCTTATGTTGCTGCCATTTAAATGGCATTTACATCTTAAGACAATTGTGTCTAGAATGGAGTTCATATTACCACGGCCCTTCAGAAGTCCTGCACCAGCTGCTGAAGGCCAAAATCTGAACTACACAAGGTTTCCAATTGAAACAACACACAACTGTAGGGTTTTATCTGAATTTATGGTTCTGTAAAACAAGTGACATAATCAATACCCCTAAAAACAGGGTTAACATCCGGCTATAACTATGCAGATAGAAATTGCTCGATAGGGTGATCAAAAATGATGCACATTCTGTATCTGTGCCTCAGGACAGTTCAAGTGTGTATGTAAAAGTGTTAAAAGTCAGAATACCTTATACATGATGTGCTGTTCAATCAACAAGACAAGCAATCGTTTCCAGAATATAAACACATCTGACAGTTACATGTTATTAGTACAGAAAGAAGTCAATGTAATTGGAATAGACCGCATCAAGAGAAAACTAACTTCACATGAACCAATTCCTGTAGTGTACGCTTTGACAAAAGTCTTTCTTTTTGTAACATTAGCAAATATAAAAAGTGTCAAAAAGAAGAACGTTTCTAAAAGTGTTTTAACCAAAAATATAGATATGGCTCTTTTTACTATAAATGCCAAAAAGCATCGAGGTGTTCATATACCGCTAAATTAAGATTGACACTAATTGTCCCATTGGATATTATAAGAAGCCATTATTGAATGCTGATATTTGTGGATAAAACTAGTTCAGCCCATTCTGAAACCAACAAAACATTTCCTGGCCATGTTTCACCTCAAAACAAAGATGGAAATTATACTTTGATTACACAAAAATAAAGCCTATTTTTAGGATCATTCATTATGATACAGAATATTATGACATTCAATTACAATTAAGCCCATTTTCTCAATCAAAGTTCTCATTATAGTCAAATATTACAGTAAAATTCATAAAAAAAATACTTAAAATGTAAATATATATTTATATATATTGCAATAAGGGAAAACTAATTGTGCTAAAGGTCCTAAAAACAGGCTTCATTTATTTATTTTAAGTATAATTTAGAAGTGAAATGTGGCTAGGACATGTTTTTGTGTATAATTAGTGTGGCCTTAAATTACAGAATAACCCCCCGAAACAAATGGCAAATAGTGTGCACGCAAGAATATAAATCTGTTCGGACACCTCATCCTTTCATTATGAAAACCTCATGTTTCAGAAACAGGTGCGAGGTAATCGGACTTAACTTTATCGCTTTAAACTAAATGGGTTAAACCACTAGACATGGCATTTGCTTCACAGCAGCCAACAGCTAGCTCTGGTTTGCCAAATGGTTGAAGCCCTTTAGGGGGTAAAAAAAAACAAATGTGGTGGACACAGTACCGCCCCCATTTTAATGTAATGCTATTTGGCAGGATCTTCATTTCTTTCAAACAAAGACTGTAAACAAACCTTACGGGTCCTCAATGGAAGGAACCAACTTCAGGACATTGCTAACCATCTAAAAGTTAATATCCCATTAGTCAAAGGCCGCAGGTCATCCAATGGTACGTGTCTGCCTAAGGGATAGGGGATAGAGTTTTACGAAGTCTCTTGATTAAAGTTTTGTATAAAGTTGTACAGGTAATTACAATGGAAGACATTCTCATTTCCTTTAGAAATACACTTTGGATCACAGCGATCTTTCCTCAGCTCTAGAGCAGCAGGCACTTCCTCCTGTTCTTCTTGACAGGAGGAGGGCAGAGCACGGCTCGGATGGCCTCGTCAAACACCGTCTTCAGACCACGCTGTGTGAGCGCTGAGCACTCCAGATACTTCACAGACCCTGTTAAACAAAGACAAGCACAACCACTTTCAACATAACAAGCATGATGTATGAGAAAACACTGACTCGCCATTCAGAAATCAGCTTCTGAGTTTTTATGCCACAGTAAGGGGCCGTTCACATATCGCGCCTTTTGCGCGCTCAAGTTTGTTATTTCCAATGTAGGCGCGCGGTATGTGTGCTCATAATGGAAGCGACGCGGTCGCGACGCAAAGCAGATGCAAAGCGCGTGTTTTTCCAGGCGCGTCCGCACCGCATCGAGTTAAAAACATTTAAACTTTTCAGAATGCCGCAAGCGCACCGCGGGTCATGTGACAAGAACTAACCAATCAGCTTCATCCTTTCCCGTAACAACGCTGAAAGCTCAGCCAAGATGAAGGTACAGCTGATCATAGTTGTATATGGATTGCCATTTTGAAATAAATTAAGTAGCAGAGCTACTGCAAGCGATTTTTTGAGCTGCAAATCCATTTATCCTTTGCTCAAATTTCTGCGTCTTTATGCTGTTTTCACACCAAACGCGAATAGAGCGACTGCCGTGAATGATTTCAATGTTAAGTCAATGCAAAGGCACGTTTACGCACGTCTGGAGGTCTCGCAGCGCGAATGAGGCATTGACGCGCAAATTGAGCATTTCGCGCAAATGGTGCTTTTGTGCATTTAAGCGTTTGACGCGAATTTGCGTCTGCCGCCCGAGTTGAAAATTTGTAACTTTGGCGTCAATTCGCGCCGCGTTAACCAATCAGGAGCCTGCTAGGAGTAGGGATGGGTATCGTAAAGGTTTTAACGGTATTACTACTCTTACCGATACTGCTTAACGGTCCGGTACTTTAACTGTATTCTTATCGGTACTTTGAAATTGTGTTAGGCAGTCGAAAACTTGCACTTCTCTCTCTGCACACAATGCACTTTTGAAAGATGCTTTGATAGATTGCTTGTGTTTCCACCCTTACATGCAAAAATGTTGTTGCACTTATGACAACCAGCGTTGTCTGCATCAACTCTAGTGAAGTATAACCACACTTTGGAACGTTTTGCTGTCTCCACCATCGTCACTCTTTGTATTAAGCAGGAGTTTTCGTACTGTATGGGGCCGTTTACATATCGCGTCTAAAAACGCATGGAAAACGCTAGGCGCGCCGCTTTCTGATTTTTCCCCCCAAATCCTTTGGGCACTTGAGCTCCTGAGGAGTCTGCCGTTGCTAAGCAACCATGACCTGCTCTCTCCACGAAGATGCAGAAATTTCAGCAATGGATGAATGGATTTGCAGCACTAAAAACTGCTTGCAGTAGCTCTGCTACTAAACTAATAAAAAAATCCACATACAGCTATCAGCTGTTCCTTCATCTTGGCTGAGCTTCAACGTTGTTACGGAAAAGGTGAGGAAGTTACATGACCTGCGGTGCGCTTGCGGCATTCTGAAAAGTTGAGATGTTTTTAACTCGATGCGGTGCGGACCCGCCTGGAAAAAAACGAGCTCGTCGCATCGCTTCCATTATGAGCGCGCTTACCCCATGCCTACATTTGAAATAACGAACTTGAGCGCGCAAAATACGTGATATGTGATACGGCCCCTGCGTGTGTGTGCGCCGCGCTCGTTCTTGTTGTGTGTGTGTGTGTGTGACTGACAGACAGCCTCCGCGGCGCGCATGAGACCCCGCAGATCTCACAGACAAAAGTCTGAATATGATTGCACAAATTAGAAATGTTTCGTGAGAGAAAATGTGCACGAAAACATTATTAAGCAAAAATACAGAGTACATAAATTTTTATCCCCCTCCAGTACCGAAAGCAGAACCGGTAACGTCAGATCTTACTGATACTACGGTCTTTCATAATTTAGCCCCGGGGCCAGTTTAATACCAGGTTTCGGTACCCATCCCTAGCTAGGAGTCACTCATTCAACAAGGAGGAACGACAGATGTTGTCAGTGAGCAGTCAACCGGAGCTATATGACAAAAGTTAATTTTTCTATAGAGACAGGAATAAAAAAAGACATATTAACAGATTAATTGAATAAAGGCCAAAAATTAGAAACGTTTGTTTTACCCCAAATTAATTATATTTTATCTTGAACCACTAAAGAGACATCAGAGCCAGCGGCAAATGTCAGAAGGTCTAGCCGAGGTAAGGCTGCTCTCGGCGGATACATGATGACGGAGCTCCCGCTGATCGCATGGAGCTCATCTCCGAAATCGGCGAAACACATTTTTTAAATAGACACTGTCTTTAAATATGAACCGCATATTTGAGTTTAAAACAACTACATTTTCGCCTGAAATACTTTTAAAACTACATTTCATGAATAAAATGGCGGTTGAAAATGCTGAGTGAACTCAGCTGGCAGAAGCCCCCCATGACGTGAAGTTAATTTCATGCACGAATGAAGCGAATGATCTCAAAATGTTCAAGCGGCAAACTAGACAAATTTGACGCTCTATTCGCATTTGGTGTGAACACAGCATTATGGAGAGAGTGCGTCATGGTTGCTTAGCAAAGGCAGATGCCTCAGGGGCATAACTGCCCGAGCGCTTTGGAAAGAAGGAGAAAGCGGCGCACCAAGCGTTTTCCACATGTTTTAGGCGCGATATGTGAACGGCCCCTAATGCAGTCATTTATGAAGGGACATGTTTTTAAATGTACAGGACTCCCCCTACCAATCTCTTTGGTCATGGCCAGGCCCTGAGGGAAGGTAATGGGAGTGAGCTTCTTCTCCTTCAGTTTCTCAATCGTGTCCTTATCTTCTCTCAGATCAAGCTTGGTTCCTACCAGGATGATCGGAGTGTTTGGACAGTGGTGCCTCACTTCTGGATACCACTGAACACACACAACACATTACAAAATCATCTAAACAGGTGAGAAATGCAACGTCAGTCCTGCATGCACTAATTATTTCAAGAAGTAAAGCCTCTGATAGTATTTGCTAGCTTAATTTTACCTTCTACTTTGAAGAAAAAGCACTTACCTTGGCACGAACGTTCTCAAAAGAGGCCGGACTCACAAGGGAGAAGCAGATGAGAAACACGTCCTATGGGACAAAGGCACTCATGATGCACCGATGGAGATTTACAGGTGCATTTCCACTATTTATAGCCAGCAATGTCTCAGACGGACAAGAAATGCTGTTGTTTAAAATTGACAATGTGTATGAGTAAATATGATTATATTTATAAAAACAGACAGGAGGAAATTAATGCATGACTAATGGATATACCGCGAACCCTGTCGACTACACTATTAGTTCATAGTCCAAACATTTGTGGCTGTATATATTACTAGTATAGGGGCGGAGTTAAAAAAAAATAATAGCAGTGTGGAAGGATAACTGAAACTGTAATCCATCAAGAGGACAAGTAAGATTTATGTCCACTTTCATGGATAGGGACAGTTTAAATACAAAGGTCTTTTTGTGCCTGTTTAAATACATGCATACCATAAATTCTTAAAACACACACACACACACACACACACAGATTGGCACTAAAACCGACACTTTTCATTATCTTGTAAAAAAGTCTGGCTGTGGGTCTGTGATCTTACCGTTTGAGGGTACGACAGGGGCCGAAGTCTGTCATAATCCTCCTGTCCTGCTGTATCCCACAGACCCAGATTCACTGGTTTCCCATCCACCATCACGTTTGCAGAGTAATTATCAAATCTGTCAACGGAAAGGCAATGCAATTCTTCTGAATGTTAATCAGTGATGTGAAATCATGCTGACTGTAAACAGATGCAGAACTCTCCGGAACACATGATTCTGGACGGCCAAAGCACAGCTCAGATAAAATATTTCCAGATGAAGGTGCTGGCACTCACACTGTGGGGATGTATTCTCCAGGGAAGGCATTGGTTGTGTAGCTGATCAGCAGACATGTTTTACCCACAGCTCTGGAATGAAGAAGAGAAACACCTCACAACAAGATCGTATCAGGAAGCAGAACTGCTGAAAAACTGGTCTGTCAGAAAAGCTCTCATATCCTCCTGAGAACCAGGAGAAAAAAAGCTTTCTGTATTGAGGTTTTATTTTTATTTTTATGTCATTACATTGTTTAGAACATAAGAAAAAAATGAAAAATAAATATATTTTTATTTTTTATGGTTTATTCATTTGCTAGTCTTCTCTAGGAGGACACCAGGACTTAGTTCTTCTACAGAAAAAAATGATTTTTGATTTATAACAAACTCTGTATAAGGATGATTCTCAGCTATGTTATAAAAGATATAATAAAATGATCAGATATACCATTTTACTTTATGTAATATGTGTGTAAAATTTCCATAAACTGTTTTTTCCATTAAACACAATGTTGTCTATGATTTGCATATTAATGTGCTGTTGGGACAGCATGTTGAAAAAGCAAGTGCAATAATGGGAGTAATAACTGGCCATATTTATATAATAATATCAAATATTACATAAGATTATTGATATATATAATTTATTTTCCTATTCAATTGTTGCATCTCCCATAATGCATAATAAACATGCCTTTAGTCCTGGTGTCCTCTACAGCGGCATAACAGGAAGTCATATTTTGATTTATGACAAACAACATTATCATATTTCCAAAAGGATGTACAGTTTGATCACTAAATGAATGTCAGCCATATTAAAAGAGCAAGCAGAGAAACTTGAAACTGTGAGATGTGAGAGAAATATAATATCCTCTCCAGAGCTGGGTCTCAGGAGGATATGACTAGTACTTCAGGGCTGAGATTTCCAGAATGTGACGTATGATTTAGTGCGGTTCACTTCCTCTCAATCAGCAGGCACAGAATCCATTTCATTCATTTTCGTTTCTTAAAAAGAACTATGTCCTTTAACATGTTAACCACGAAAAAAATATTATCTATAAACAATAGTCAGAATATATAGCACATATATGTATATGTATATACACACACTAACTATATATTACATAAACATGTCATTTTGTTTATATTTTTGTTAAGGTTCAATAAACTGTTCCTGTTCCATTATATATATATATATATATATATATATATATATATTATACAGAGGCCCAAACTGAGCACAAATATGGTATTTGGTGCATTTGCTGATATTAACATATCAATGAGATTTTTATAGCTGTATAGCATACTGCTTACATAAAAAGCCTGTAAATATCAGTTTTCACTCTATATTTCCACTAATATGTCTTAGTAAAATTATAAAACACTTATAGGCTCAAAAGCATGATGCATCACATATGATACTCACATTTTAACTTTTTTTTTTTAAATATGATTTGAGGATAATCAAGTAAAAGTTGCATCAGTCCAGTAAATGTTAACATGAAATAGTACTGACAAAATAAAATATATTCTTACATTTACTTCAAAGATTTTACAGCAAAGATGTGTTTTACAAACTGAACATGGTGGTTTGTCTAAAATGCCTTTTTTTTTTTTTTTTTAAGTATAAAAACTATAATCCAGATGACAGAAGGCATGTGGTGGATTGCATCCAACTGTTTTATATATATATATATATATATATATATATATATATATATATATACATACAAAATTTTTGAGCCTGATCAAGTACAGCATATAAACGCAACATATTACTTCATGACAGCGAGAGCTACACAAGCTTGAGGACCACCAGACGGATTGAGTCCATTATAAAGTACAGATCAGTCCAGCCAGGTCTGTGTTTGATGTAGGGGTGTATCTTGATTACAATGCAGATTTCTATAGAAATCTGATGAATAAGTACAACTAATTCTCATGAGACTAGTACTTTAGGGCTGAGATTTCCAGAATGTGACGTATGATTTTGTGCGGTTCACTTCCTCTCACAGCTGAAAGCAGTTTTGATTTCAATCAGCAGGTACAGAATAAGAGGTGTGTGAGTACATCTGTGAACCTTTTTTCTGGGTAGACTGCTTAATAACAACAGCAAATAAAATGTCAAATAGATAAATAAAAACATGCAGTAATGTACATGAATCAAGTGCCAACCACAGATAATCAATAAAGCATTTCATTTTCTTACAGGTTGAAGGCAGTTTGTGTATAAACTTGGCAAGTCAATGAGAAACTTCTATGTAGGAGTTTCAGATCAGCCTTAGAAGTGCAATTATCAACATGGGTAAACAACTTCAAAGCAAAGAACTAAGATATGTGGAAACCAACACAGGGACGAAGGATGTGTGTTTATAAGACACCACAGTCTGTTCTCTGTGAAGATACTGTGGCACAGTCAGTGCTGGGATCACAACACTGCACTTAAAGTTACTCCGAGAAACTGCTAGATGCTGTCTAGACACGGCCAGCGCAACAAAGTGAGCCCAGACATGTTTAGAGTGAGAAAATGTGAGTACAGACTCATCAGAGACCGTGAAGAGACAGTAAAGTGACTCACCCGTCCCCGACGACCACACACTTGATGGCCTGCATGACTTTAACTCGATGTTTACTCTCCCTCCGTGCGAAGTGTATCAAGATCAGTCGAATAAACGACTCCGTTTAATACAACACTTGTTCAGCTGCACAGTGTGACGCTTTTATACAACTTGTTTTCTTCTTTCACTCATTCCCGCACACAGGAATGAAGTCGAGTAAGAAAGTTTAAAGCCACCACCCAGGACAGGAAGCGAGTCCAACAGATTTACAAGCGCACTTCCGCTCGGTCCTCTACAGAATAAAAGTCTTCCAGCTAACACCCATCTTTCCCTGCACTTATTTTGTTTCGTTTTATTTATTTATTTAGTTAGTTAGTTTTAAAACATAGCACATACAGCCAGGGGTACAATCATGTTAGGATATATATATATATATATATATATATATATATATATATATATATATATATATATATATATATATATATATATATATATATAAAGCAAAAATAAAGTTGAAGTTAAATAAAACATGACAATGTTTACAAATATGAACACATTTTACATATTTTTGTTATTGTTTTTTTAAACTTAAAAATGATATTTAAAAATTTGAAAATGTCACATTTACAGAATCGTTCAACAGATTATTTTGAGTTGATTCTTTTTCGTTTTTGATTCTCGAAATAATAACTCTTACGAGCCGGTTCGCTCAGTGGAGTCTCCCACTTGTTTTAATTCATTAGCATTTGTTCAATTAATTATTTAACGTTCATTTGAGGGAATCAAACTAAGTTTAAGCTGATCTGCTTTCTTATCCTTCAATTTTCCTGGTTTAGAAAGAAGTGCACTTATTTTGAAGGGACAGGAAGTAGAAGTTGATGACATCCGTTCTTTCCTAGACAGAATAATAACAGCTGGAGCATGACTCCAGCGGAGGAGAGATGACTGCTAGCGCGTTCAATCTTCAGTGGAACACGCGCTCGTGATCGTGTGCGTGAGTCGTCGGTGAAGCGCGCTCTTATGGCGGGACTGTCGCAGTTAGTGCTGCGTGTGTCCGGCTCGTACGGGGTGTTCTCCAAAGTGCTCAGCAGAACTCTGCTCATCTTCTTTGATCTCGCCTGGAGACTCAGAATCAGATTCCCTTACCTCTATGTTATCGCCTCCATGATGTTCAACGTGCGACTACAGGTGAGAGTCTGTCTGTCTCACTCTCTCTTTCTCTCTTTCTCTCTGTCTGTCTGTCTGTCTGTCTGTCTGTCTTTCTTTCTTTCTTTCTTTCTTTCTTTCTTTCTTTCTTTCTTTCTTTCTCTGTCTGTATGTCTCTCTGTCTGAAGATCTATCTGTCTGTCTGTCTGAAGATCTGTCTGTATGTCTGTCTGTCTGAAGATCTATCAGTCTGTCTGTCTGAAGATCTGTCTGTCTGTCTGTCTGTCTGAAGATCTATCAGTCTGTCTGTCTGTCTGAAGATCTGTCTGTCTGTCTGTCTGAAGATCTATCTGTCTGTCTGAAGATCTATCTGTCTGTCTGTCTGTCTGAAGATCTATCAGTCTGTCTGTCTGTCTGTCTGAAGATCTGTCTGTCTGTCTGAAGATCTATGTCTGTCTGTCTGAAGATCTGTCTGTATGTCTGTCTGAAGATCTATCAGTCTGTCTGTCTGTCTGTCTGAAGATCTGTCTGTCTGTCTGTCTGAAGATCTATCTGTCTGTCTGTCTGTCTGAAGATCTGTCTGTATGTCTGTCTGAAGATCTATCAGTCTGTCTGTCTGTCTGAAGATCTGTCTGTCTGTCTGTCTGAAGATCTATCTGTCTGTCTGTCTGTCTGAAGATCTATCAGTCTGTCTGAAGATCTATGTCTGTAGATCTGTCTATGTATCTGTCTGTCTGTCTGTCTGAAGATCTATCTATCTGTCTGTATGTCTGTCTGTCTGAAGATCTATCTGTCTGTCTGTCTGTCTGTAGATCTGTCTATGTATCTGTCTGTCTGTCTGTCTGAAGATCTATCTATCTGTCTGTATGTCTGTCTGTCTGAAGATCTATCTATCTATCTGTCTGTCTGTCTGAAGATCTATCAGTCTGTCTGTCTGTGTGTCTGTCTGTCTGAAGATCTGTCTGTCTGTCTGAAGATCTGTGTGTCTGTCTGTCTGAAGATCTGTCTGTCTGTCTGTAGATCTGTCTATGTATCTGTCTGTCTATCTGTCTGTCTGTAGATCTGTCTATGTATCTGTCTGTCTGTCTGTCTGTCTGAAGATCTATCTATCTGTCTGTATGACTGTCTGAAGATCTGTCTATCTATCTATCAGTCTGTCTGTCTGAAGATCTCTGTCTGTCTGTCTGAAGATCTATCTATCTGTCTGTATGTCTGTCTGAAGATCTATCTATCTATCTATCTATCTATCTATCTATCTATCTATCTATCTATCTGTCTGTCTGTCTGTCTGTAGATCTGTCTATATATCTATCTATCTGTCTGTCTGTCTGAAGATCTATATATCTGTATGTCTGTAGATCTATCTATCTATCTATCTATCTATCTATCTATCTATCTATCTATCTATCTATCTATCTATCTATCTGTCTGTCTGTCTGTCTGTAGATCTATATATCTGTATGTCTGTAGATCTATCTGTCTGTCTGTCTGTCTGAAGATCTATCTATCTATCTGTCTGTCTGTCTGAAGATCTATCTATCTATCTGTCTGTCTGTCTGTCTGTTTGTAGATCTATCTATCTATCTATCTATCTATCTATCTATCTATCTATCTATCTATCTATCTATCTATCTATCTGTCTGTCTGTCTGTCTGTCTGTCTGTCTGTCTGAAGATCTATATATCTGTATGTCTGTAGATCTATCTATCTATCTATCTATCTATCTATCTATCTATCTATCTATCTATCTATCTATCTATCTATCCATCTATCTATCTATCTATTATATCCTGAAGACGCATATTTGATTAAAAAAATATTATTATTATTATTTTACTTGCATAATATTTTTGATCAGTTCTTAGTCTGATGATACTCGGGGCAACTTTTTTTGAGCAATGTTGCTTGGGCACTATCCCACTGAGGATGGGTAACACATTTCTGCCTGGATACTTTAGATCTTTCGTGGGATCCGTGACTCAACTGTTGATGGCAACATTGCCCAAATCAGCCTCAGTGTTAAATTCTCCAAATTTTTGCTAATCTCATCTTTGTCCATCTTTCAGGTTCACATTGAGATACATTAATTGACACTGAATAACTGCAAGCCCAGGAATGGCTCACAACACTATGTTTACCACGGACTTCATCAGTGAAGCTCATCAGTGTTAGACATACAGACAGAAACATGCTGACTGGGATACCAGTAGGAATTATTCATGCAAAATCTGCTTCATCGTAGGAGATGTCGAGGAGCGTATGATGATAGCTCATGCTCAGCCGTTGGATGGTACGGACTATGATTATCTCATGAGACTCAAAAAACAGCTACTGTGCTCCAGTGTGCTTTTAACACGGAGAACATGCATGATAAAAAACTTGAGTCCAACTGTGTTGGAATGTGTTTTGTTTTGTTTTTTCAGTTTTGCACATTAAGACAAGTTTTTCTGGGTTAGTCACCGCATGTGGGACAAACTCCAGCATTCACCATCATCTATTCACTAACACAGCGGCTACTGTTACAGAAAACTACAGGGATTTGTATATAGAGATGAGTATATTTGTTTGTGTTTGTTATTATTAAATCTGTGCATTATATGACACATGCATTTTGGGAGGATTGTGAATGTACTGTGATTTAAACTTTGACAATAAATTATAAAGGGATTTTATTTCCCTGCCCTGTGACCGGGATGTTTTTAGTAACTTTCTAGCGATCATGAAGACCTTGATCTTGTTCACTGGTGTCTGATTAGGGTTCGAGCTAAACTCTGCTGGAAAGTGGACCTCGAGGGCCAGAGCTGAGACCCCCAGCTTTTAGAGAAGAACGTATTGTCAGCAGAAAGATAAACGACTGTAGTTTATTTTTCCACACAAGGGGGCACTATCACATTCGCTTCAACCATTTCAACATTTATTGTGTGAAATAAATCTTTTTAATATAGAAACAGAAAACAAAAGACACCTTTGTGAGAACATTAACAAGCAAACTTCACATATAGCAAACACACAAAAAAAGTATTCATAAAACAAATTATTATTATTACTACTATAACGTCATTTTATCTCTTTGCCTTCCCACTCTTCAATCTTTAAAAATGCTTTACAGTATTCACAGCTATTTTTTAAACCACAGAATTATGAAGTTACAACAATTGCTGAATCTATCATCTAAATGTTGACCCAAGCACAAAAAAAAGACCTTTTAAGAGCCATTTAGCCAATTAAAGGTCCCTACGGTAAAACACTGCTTGTTGTCTGCTGTATTTAAGGTGTTTAATTAAATAACTACTTATTAGGAATCACTGGGGGGGAAATACCTCTGACTAGACTTTCTAGATAGTTCTTGCATTTCTTTTTCTTTTTTTTTTTTCTTCTGTTACTCAGACAAAATTGTGTGCAAGGCAAGTTTAAGGCTTTACTCTGAGCTTTCCTCATCCAGTAAGTTCAGCACAGCGTTTGTTTGATAGCAGGCTACTGTAAAATACTGTTGCCAAGGCAACTGCCTAATTCTTTGCATGCCAACCCTCTCCACTCATACAGGATAATAATAAATAAATAAAAATCATTGATTTTTGCTCATTGAAATGTTTTAATGTTGTTAACTAAAATGGACTGTTTAAAACCGAGAGGACACATCAAAATGCATTAGATCTTTGCATATTTTGACCATCTTTGCGAAATAAACAGTCATTTTAACCAGGTCAGGACTTAGTAGCATGCAGGTACATCCTTTGTGG
This sequence comes from Carassius gibelio, assembly GCF_023724105.1. Lineage (NCBI taxonomy): Eukaryota > Metazoa > Chordata > Actinopteri > Cypriniformes > Cyprinidae > Carassius > Carassius gibelio. The sequence continues at coordinate 5,436,719 of NC_068373.1, read as the reverse complement.
GTTACACGTACACATATGTATGCTTATACAATTGATGTGTATGGACATGTAATGATTGACCTTTACATTGAAATGGAATTGTGACAATCATACAATAGCCTACAGGAAATGTCTAAATGGAGCATGCAATCCTTTCTAAATCCTCCGTTTGAAGCTTTGATGTTGTGCACATAACATGGCCATGACACATTTATTCCACCAGAGGCAACAATTATTTTTCATTCACCTTTAGAGGTTAAATATGATAATTCATTGCTAAAATTAAATTTCCTGTATTTCAAACGATGCATGTGATATTAGGATGTGATCCAGGATCAGCAAGTTTTAATGTACAAAATAAATGTAAAAACATCATAGTGCTAAAATAGACCTTAGGATGAAATCGCATACTCTCTTGAGTAGGTACTTGTTTTGAATAATTACTTTTTGCGACTGTTAAAAGACTATGTTCTCTATAGTTGGAATGTACTACATCAGTCATGTGACCTGTCAGCGTTGGTAAATTGTCCCTCGTATGCCACACTTCAGAATTACACTGGAGCAGTAGGTCATCGGGTACTTCTTGCATACTCTTTTAAGAGTACTGTGAATTCGGACATACTCCTTTTGTCACATACTATTTAGGGAAGTATGTGATTTCCAATGCAGAATGGACAGGCCACTTACAATTAACTCTGATTTATCATGCAGCTTTCTTTTTACTGCCTTAATTATCATAGTGATTATCAAAAAGACACAACAAAGTAGGTTTTAGGCACTTTAGTTTTACAACACTTAATGGAATATACAATAAAAAGTTGTAGCACATGCTCCCTCATAATGCGATTATAATAAGATTTAGGCCCTACTGCAACTAAACTTTACCTAATACTAATCGTTGTCAGTGTTGTGCGCTTGCTAAGACCTTTGTTGTGATAAACAGTAAAGTGTGTTCAGCAGAATCCAATTTCCGTTTTGTCTGATGAGTATAAAAAAGGTTAGTGTACCGTGTATCGCATATCTGTTGGTCTCTCGAATTGCCAGTCTGCCGTAAACAAAGGCGATTTCATTACTTCTATTATTAAACATTCAAAGCTTAATCTCATAGACCTAACCGAGACCTGGATCAAACCAGAGGACACTGCTACACCTGCAGGGGGAAGTCGTGGCCTAATGGTTAGAGGGTTGGACTCCCAATCGAAGGGTTGTGAGTTCTAGTCTCGGGCCGGATGGAATTGTGGGTGGGGGGAGTGCATGAACAGTTCTCTCTCTACCTTCAATACCACGACTTAGGTGCCCTTGAGCAAGGCACTGATCCCCCAACTGCTCCCCGGGCGCTGCAGCATAAATGGCTGCCCACTGCTCCGGGTGTGTGCTCACAGTGTGTGTGTGTGTGTTCACTGCTCTGTGTGTGTGCATTTCGGATGGGTTAAATGCAGAGCACAAATTCTGAGTATGGGTCACCATACTTGGCTGAATGTCACTTCACTTTCACTTTTCACTTTCAGAACTCTCCAATAATCTCAAATTTTCCCACTCCCCCCGTTTGACTGGAAGAGATGGAGGTACTGGTCTGCTCATCTCTAATGATTGGAAATGTAATCCTTTACCATCTTTGGGTATCAACAGCTCCTTTGAATCTCATTTAGTTAATGTTACCTACCCTTTTAAAATACATTTTGAAGTTGTCTATCGACCCCCAGGACCACTAGGTAACTTTTTGGATGAATTAGATGAGGATGGTACTCCCCTATTTATGCTTGGAGACTTCAACCTCCACCTAGATAAACCTCTGTATGCTGATTCTCCACACTCTGCTTGCCTCTTTCGATCTCAATGGAGTGTCAACTACTGCTACTCACAAATCAGGCAACCAACTGGACCTTATTTATACAAGACACTGCTCCACTGATCATGTTCTGGTTACTCCACTGCACACCTCAGATCACTTCCTCCTCACTCTTAACCTCAACATGGTCCCTGACACATCACTTTCCCCTCCATATATCATCTTTTGACATAACCTACACTCAGTTTCACCCTCCCGGCTATCTACTTGTCCGCTTGATCCTATTCCATCTCATCTCCTTCATTCACTCACATCATCAACACTTCCCTCCACACTGGTGTTTTTCCCTCATCATTTAGACAGGCTCGTATAACTCCACTACTTAAGAAACCCAACCTCAACCCATCTCTTTTAGAGAACTACAGACCAGTTTCCCTTCTTCCTTTCATTGGTAAAACACTTGAACGAGCTGTGAACCAAGTCTCTGCATTTCTCACACAGAACAACCTCCTTGACAGCAACCAATCTGGCTTCAGAAGTGGACATTCAACTGAGACGGCCTTGCTCTCAGTTGTTGAAGCTCTAAGACTGGCAAGAGCAGAATCAAAATCTTCAGTACGTATCCTGCTTGCTCTGTCTGCTGCTTTTGACACGGTTAACCACCAGATCCTTCTTTGCAGGTATCCTGCCAGCCTGTGAGCGACCACGCTGATTTTTCCCTCTATGTTTACAAGGCTGATCTGTCGGAACTGCCCGATCTCTGATGAGTCCTTTTCCTCGGGCCACACAACTCCCATCAGTTTCCAGAGGAATTGAGGACATCTGGAGCATTTTTGTACAGCCAGTATGGGACCTGGAGATGATGCGGCCCTTGCTCTATGCATGGTTTGTTCTACCTCACTCCACCTGGGTGGATTGATATCCAGCTCGTGCTCTGGTGGGTTGACTGGTGGCATGTCAGGTGGGAGTATAACTTTTTCCTGGTGTCTGTCATTTGTTGCAGGAGTTTTTCAGATGTTCTTCCAGGTCAGCCTTTGACACTGAGAGACTTCCGCTCTTCTCCTTTGTGAAGAGACTCTTCACAATTTTGAAGGGATCTTTGCAGAAGCGTGATCTTGTTTGCTCCTTACTTCTGTGCTTCCTCAGGAGGTTTCAGCTCTCCTCAGTGTTGCAAGCCTGCCCTGAATCTCTTTCTGCAGCAGGTTTATACCCTCCTTCTCCTCCTCTGTGGCCTTCCTCCATTGCTTCTTCAGCTGTTTCCTCTCCTTGACTAGGCGATCTATCTCTGTCTGCCTTCTGGACTTGGTGGGGATTGAAGGAGTAGCTTGTTTGCCTTCGACCACTCCAAATCGTTCCACTCCATAGGCATAGATAAGATCGCCCATCCTATCCAGCTTTTTCATGGCTGTGCATCTGATCCCTTCTAGCATGTTGCAGAGATGTGTTGGCCTCCTTCTACATCATCTTGTTGCAGGCCTTTGGCCACTTGACTAATGGCCTTCGCCCCTGGGTCTTCTTCCCTACTGTTGGTCATGATGGGTTGGGTTCAGGTTGCCCTCTTGTGCAATGTTGTTCCTCATCTAGGGCAGGGGTGTTGATGTCCTGGAGACTGTGGTGTGTGTCCATCTGCTGAACTTCTGTCGACTGACACGGCCTGCTTTTCAGAAAGTAGCTGTCGATGCAACTTCCCTGTTGACCCTTCTTTAGGCACCTTTTTTGCCCTGGTGTATTTTCAGGCCTTTGGGGAAAGTAACCTTTGCCCAACCACAAATGCAGTTCTGGAGCTTATGTCGTGCTGCAGCTATTGGAGCCTCAGGTATGCTAATCATCAATCGCGTAATCTGTTCCATTCCTGTGTTCATTACCGGGTTATCCACCAACAAACCATCTTCCGCCACCACTCTCGCTAGCTCAGGGGGTGTTTTCTTTGTAGGACTTTTCATAGCTAAGTGTGGGTGGGACCCGTGCACCTCTCGTGCTGGATCCCGCCGCCACGGGTAGCTAGCCCATGGCGGCCCTGTCGGGGTCTGTCCCCTTCTGTCAGCTGTCTTTCCATCCTGCCACAAGGTCTTTGCCTTGTTGTCCGCTGCCCTTTCACAGCAGTCACTGGCTCTCCAGATGATCATATCTTTTGATTTGATTGATTGATTGATTGTATAGGACTTGATGTTGATATCCCTTAATGCATATTTGAGGCACAGATGAGACTCCGCGGGATGGTCCATTGAGTGATGGCACTGTCATCAAGTATGCATCCCTCAATGCACACTTGAGGCTCTGATGAGACTCCGTGGGATGGTCGATTGAGTGATGGCACCCTTTGGGTTGTCAAGTGGGCATATATATATATAGATAGATAGATAGATAGATAGATAGATAGATAGATAGATAGATAGATAGATATGATCAGCTGAACAGTTCTAGATAATAGAATCATACAGTTAGCTAACATGAATTAATTTTAGGCAGAAGCTTATTGAAGTGATACTTACTACAAGTGGTTACAATAAAGAAAAACTTTGACAGCAGAGCATATCGATTCAAGTTAGTGTCACATGTGGTCCTCGCAGGGGTCAACATCATCTCTTCAAAGGTGTAAGGTCATCTGAACTCTTTCTATGAGGTTGGATTCACACTGGAGCTGGCGTAGAGATGGGCATCGCGGGGTAGGAACAGCAAGGCAGAAAGAAAATAATTAGCGAGCTGCTGTTCATAATGTCTCAAGCAAAAAATGTTTGCGACTTTTAACTTATCTAACTGGGAACAAGGGTGAGATTGAGATTCTTTATACGTATGCTTGGTTGAAGAGATGTGTCTTTAATCTAGATTTAAACAGTGAGAGTGCGTTTGAGCCCCAGACATTATCAGGAGGACTATTATAGAGTTTAGGAGCCACATGGGAAAATGATCTCCCTCCTTTAGTGGACTTAGATATCCTAGGTACTACCAAAAGTCCAGACCTTTTGTGACCTTAAAGAGTGTGGTGGATTATAGGGTATAAGAAGATCCATTAAATATACAGGAGCTAAACAATTTAGTGCCTTATAGGTCAGTATAATATTTTGAAATCAATCCAGAACTTAATAGATAACCAGTGTAGAGATGATACAATTGGGGTAATATTTGTATCAAAAATTGTTTTTTTTTTTTACAATATAAGAACTCTACCTGCTGCATTTTGGAATAACCGTAGTTTGCTTATTGAATATGCAGGGCTATCAGCCAGTAGTCCATTACAGTAATCTAGTCGAAAGGTTATGAATGCATGAACTAGCATTTCTTCATCAGAGACAGACAACTTTTTTTTTGTAGATTAGCAATGTTTCTGAGGTGGAAGAAGGCTATTTTTGTAACATATGAAATATGATTTTTGAAAGATAAGTTGCTGTATAAAATAACATCCAGTTCTTTAACTGCAGATGATGACATAAACTTATATACTTCTAGTTGCAAATTGTATTCTAAGAGATACTGTGTGAAGGTTTTTGGTCTAATAAGTAATACATCAGTCTTGTCTGAATTTAATAGGGAAAAAAGTACTGGTTATCCATTGTTATTCTTTAACACAATTTGTCAACTTCGATAGTTTAGAAATTTCATCAGGTCATGATGAAATATATAACTGAGCATCATCGCATAGCAGTGGAAACTAATTCCATGCTTTCTAACAATGTTGCCAAGTGGCTGTATCTATTGAAAATAAAAAGGGCCTAATACTGATCCTTGGAGCACCCCATAATTTACATAAAACAGTTATTTTAAATTGTAATAATATATATATATATTTTCTTTTTTTTTTTTTTTTACAGAATTATTGTTTAAATAAATTAAATATTGTTAAATATAAGTAAAGTCTTTCAAAAATATTAAATTTTTTACCTAATATTGTATCAGTTATCAGATGAATAATATTGGAGCTCACTGTGATGTTAGTGTGATACTATGTGGTTGCTAGGGTGTTCCTAGATGGTTTATACGGAGTTACATACAGAACAATACAAGTTTTTATGATATTATTGATCCCCAAATATAGTTTCAGTTCCTATACCAAATGAAATCTGTTTGTAACAGCATACTTTTCTCAACATGCCACATGATTTGAGGCATCATTCATGTCTGTAGAAACAAACATCGAGAGAAATGTTATGCACAGATTCAGTATAGACGGGTGTGTTGAGATGTTGGGGTGAGGGGTGACCCAACTGAAAAACCTGGAGAAGATGAAAACATGTTTGTCTGACTGCTCAATCAGGCCACATGAACTCGGTCAGTGTGCCGTTATCTCCTCTGACTGGAGCCATATTCTGCCAGACGTGCTGCCTGAGGCTGACCACCTCTGATGCAGAGCACGCTGGGAAATATTCAGCCCGTTACACACTTAATGCATGCTTTTCACACACTTAGTGGCATTACTTCCACTAGAAGCCAAACCGAATGATAACGCATGCACCGAGCAACTCGTGCAGATGCAGCTAATGCAATAAATATGCAGCAATCAGTCATGCATCACTCAACCTAAAGCCCTCAAAAACCAATAAGAGAAATAGACAGTTGTTAGGGATGTGTGTTTTTGACCATATATGTGCAGCAAAGATTATGCAAATGACCTATTTTCAGTCTGCAGCTTTGATATATTCAAATCAGGGCTTGTGCATGACTCTGATTGAAATGCTGTTCTCTCTGTATAGTGTGTCCCACCCAAGGAAAACTGGGAAAACAGAGTGTTTCCTGGACTGCGTTAGGCATCTGCTCCCAGAACAGGAAATACTCCCCCAAAATCTGAGGCTCCCTCAAGTCCCCATCCACGCACATTCATTGTAACTCCCACTCTGTCCACCAACACACTTTTTTTTCACACTCTTGAGGCTGAAACTTCTAGGAACTGGCAGTGATGATTTTGTTGAAAAGTAATGATTTTGTTGTTGTATGAAGTCAGTCATCTTGAATACAGGGTGAGGATGTAAGAGTTTCAGGAAAATAAATATTAATCCATAAGGATTAAAATGCAATCTGTGCAATGGAGCTCTCCTTTGTCTTCTCCTCATGTCTGCTTCTACTTCCCATGTTAATATGTGTATCAGCATTTTGATTTGTGACTATTAAAGACGAAAATTCCAAAAGACATAGAAATAAACGGCTAACTTCATTCCTGAGGAGTTTGGTAATGTGTATAAAGAGAGTAGCTCGTTTTGTCTGAGAGGCCGGCATGCCGTAATTGAATCCATGTGTCAGAGAAACATACAGGCACAGTGTTGTGAACGCCCATGCCATCAGCCCCTTCAGACATTTTTCATCACCCATTGCATGCTGCAATATAATTTTCTCCACTGTAATGATATAGGTTTTCCAATCCGATTTACACTTTTATGTTTCTTTGTCAGTCAGTTTTAGGTCTGTATAAAAAAATTGCACTGAACTACAACAGTACTATTATTATTATTATTTAAATTGCTGTTATTTTGTGGCTTTTACTCCATCCCTGTTAGTTTTAAGGCCATTGGTATGCTTCTGTACAAAATAAAAACTTCTACATTTATCCAAGAAATCTTAAAAAAAAAAAAAAAAAAACTCTTGTATTTAGGGGTGTGTCCTGTAAAATAAATGTTTAATAATGTGATAATGTAATATAATGATTATTATGATTATTTAAATTTGATCATGGTTTTATTTATTCCCATGATTGGCTACACTTCAGAGGGCCCGCTTTTTGGGTTTTCTTCAGAATAATCACTGCCTGTATACTTTTATAACTTGCCTGCACAATATTTATAATGCATTACAAACCTGTACCATTTCTGTTCTGCCTCAGTATCAGGTCTACAATTCAATGAATGAAGTGATGAACAAGCTCTACTAACAACTTGACCCCAAAGAACTAATTAATTACAAACCGATCTCGAATCTCCCTTTTCTGTCCAAGATACTAAGTAGTATCCATTTACATTTACATTTTATTCATTTAGCAGATGCTTTTATCCAAAGCGACTTACAAATGAGGACAGTGGAAGCAATCAAAAACAACAAAAAGAGCAATGATATATAAGTGCTATAACAAGTCTCAGTTAGGTTAACACAGTACATGTACCAATGGCTTTTAAATAATATAATAAATAAAAAGAAAAACAGATAGAATAAAAAAAATATTTAAAAAAATATTAGAGAAAGCTAGTGTTAAAGGTCTTTACACACACACACACACACACAATTGCATAATAAATGAAAAGAAAATATAATACAAAAATATTAGAAAGGTAGTTAGATTTTTTAAAGAATAGAATTAGAATAGTGAGTGTTAAAGTTAGAGGGTCAAATAAAGATGGAAGAGATGTGTTTTAAGCCGATACTTGAAAGTGGCTAAGGACTCGGATTGAGTTGGGGAGTTCATTCCACCAGAAGGGAACATTTAATTTAAAAGTCCGTAAAGGTGACTTTGTGCTTCTTTGGGATGGCACAATCAAGCGACGTTCACTTGCAGAATGCAAGCTTCTAGAGGCACATAAGTCTGAAGTAACAAATTTAGATAATGGGTGCAGAGCCAGTGGTAGTTTTTTAGGCAAACATCAATGCCTTGAATTTTATGTGAGCAGCTATTGGAAGCCAGTGCAAATTGATAAACAGAGGTGTGACGTGTATTCTTTTTGGCTCATTAAAAATTAATTTTGCTGCCGCGTTCTGGGTTAATTGTTAAGGTTTGATAGAACTGGCTGGAAGACCTGCCAAGAGGGCATTGCAATAGTCCAGCCTGGACAGAACAAGAGCTTGAACAAGGAGTTGTGCAGCATGTTCCGAAAGAAAGGGCTTGATCTTCTTGATGTTGAACAAAGCGAATCTGCAGGATCGGACAGTTTTAGCAATGTGGTCTGAGAAAGTCTGATCATCAATCATAACTCCAAGGCTTCCAGCTGTTTTTGAAGGAGTTATGGTTGAAGTGCCTAACTTGATGGTGAAATTGTGATGAAACGATCGGTTTGCTGGAATCACAAGCAGTTCTGTCTTGGCAAGGTTGAGTTGAAGATGATGGTCCATCATCCAGCAAGAAATGTCTGTTAGACAAGCTAAGATGCGAATAGCTACTGTCGGATCATCAGGATGGAATGAGAGGTAGAGTTGAGTGTCATCAGCATAGCAGTGGTATGAAAAGACACGTTTCTGAATGACAGAACCTAATGATGCCGTGTAGACATAGAAGAGAAGTGGTCCAAGAACTGAGCCCTGAGGCACCCCAGTAGTTAGATGTTGTGACTTGGACACCTCACCTCTCCAAGATACTTTGAAGGACCTATCTGATAGGTAAAACACAAACCATTGAAGTGTGGTTCCTGAGATGCCTTTTGCCAGTAGGGTTGATAGGAGGATCTGGTGGTTAACTGTGTTAAAAGCAACGGACAGATCAAGCAGGACAAGTACTGAAGATTTTGATTCTGCTCTTGCCAGTCTTAGAGCTTCAACAACTGAGAGCAAGGCCGTCTCAGTTGAATGTCCACTTCTGAACCCAGATTGGTTGCTGTCAATGAGGTTGTTGTGTGTGAGAAATGTAGAGACTTGGTTAAACACAGCTCGTTCCAGTGTTTTTGCAATGAAAGGAAGAAGGGAAACTGGTCTGTAGTTCTCTAAAAGAGATGGGTTGAGGTTGGGTTTATTATGTAGTGGAGTTATACGAGCCTGTCTAAATGATGAGGGAAAAACACCAGTGTGGAGGGAAGTGTTGATGATGTGAGTGAGTGCAGGTGTAACTGCAGGAGAAATGGCTTGAAGTAGATGAGATGGAATAGGATCAAGCAGGCAAGTAGTAGGGTGATTAGAAAGGATGAGTTTTGAGACTTCTGCCTCAGAGAGTGAAGAGAAGGATGTAAATGAGTGTATGATGAAGCAGGAGGGGGAGGAGGAGGACAAAGAAGTGAGGAAAATGTTTTAAAAAGCATGCAAGAGTTAGACGAATTGTTAATTTTGTTATGGTAGTATGTCATTTTAGCAGTGGAGACATTAGCAGAGAAGGAACATATATAAAGTATATAAAGTATCCTCACAATTATATTCCTTCTTAGAGAAAAATGGTATCTGTGAGGATTTCCAGTCAGGATTTAGACCATATCATAGTACTGAGACTGCTCTCCTTAGAGCTACAAATAACCTGCTCTTATCATCTGATCGTGGTTGTAAACAGTGTTGGGCAGTAGCGTCGCTACAAGCAGCGAAGCTACTAGTTTAATTACATTTCTCAGTAGCGTGGTCGTAGCTTCGCTGCTTTTTTAATCAAATAGCTTTTCAGTAGCTAAGCTCTTTTTTTTTTACCAAGTAGTACATTTTCGCAAGCATTTCTGAAGCCCATACTCAAATCTGGAAATATAACTGCTGAGATCACTGATCCTGGATCAATAAGTAACGCGACAGCGCCACTTCATCTTGTTCATGTTTACGGTGGATAACAACCAACCAGCTTTATGATGCATTACCGCCACCTTCTGCTCCGGATGGTACCACTCCTTGGCCAGTCACGCAAAAAATTACTTGATGAAATGATGGCAGAGGGTGAGGTCGGAGAACAGTTGATCCCGAGGAGCAAGTCGCCGTGGCCGTACCTCGTACCATGACACTGACCGAGATAACAGAAACATAAAACATAAAAAATTCAGTCTTCAAACACAAACTATGCACTTTCTAGCTATCTTTTTTCTATCTGTTGGTACAAAAAAAAAAGCGTTTTCCCTTGTTAATAAAAAGAAAATCACATTTCGGATATATTGTAAATAAAGGGGAATATAGCACATGCAATCGTGCTAAATTAAGAATTTGTGAATTTAAAAACCCCATTAAAGTTTGATTTAAGTAATTGATATGATTATATTATTTAATTATATTTTTTATATAATCAGATTATATTTTCACATAATGTTCTTTAGGATGATTTCATGTAGAAAACATTAAATCAGAAAATAAATCAATTTAGCTGGGTTTCAAAAGACATTCACATTGTGAATTTGTAATCTGGGACAGGTTGTGCTGAAATCTGTGACATAATTTTTTTGTCTTAGAAATAGTTTAATTATAGCAACTATTAATAGATTTATAAGCAAACATATTTTTTTTCTGCATTAAAGGGGTTATGTGAAAATATGTAACATATAATATACATCTCAAACATAATTCAACTATTTTTAGCAATCATAAAATTTCATAAAATAACATAAAACCTAATTTAAAATGTTTTTAACATTTCCTAGAGGGTTCATCCAACTAAAATGGCCTCAATAGAAATGGAACGTGAGCACACCAAGAAGAGGAGCACACCAGGGAATGAGGAGAAACACCCTGTTCCTCTCATACAAGGCAATGTAGCAAAGTATTTCAGAGGAGGTAACCCCACTGTAACCCAAGTGCGATTTGACAAGTTGATCCTTAACTTCATCATTCAAGGACTGCATCCACTTCACACTGTGGAGAGACCAGAATACATCGATTTATTCAGAGAGATTTTACCCAGCAGGCATTTGATTTCCAGGAGAACATTTGGAAGAATGCTTGAGGATGAGTATATATCAATGAAAAGCACTCTGTCTATGATTTTGTCCAAACAGACACATGTATGTACCACAACAGATGCATCGTCTTCAAACAACAGAAGCTTCCTTGGAGTGACTATCCACTGGATAAACCAAGAAACATTAACCATCTGCTCTGGAGCATTAGCCTGTCGTAGAATTAAAGGGCGCCACACATATGATGTTTTGGGTGAGATGTTGGAAAAAGTGCACAGAGATTTCAACATAAAAGACAAGGTGACCGTTACAACCACAGATAATGGTTCAAATTTTGTGAAAGTTTTCAGTGTCTTTGCAGAAGTTCAAAGAACAATTCCAGACAGAGAAGAGGAGGATGAAGAAGAAGAGGAGCACACTGTCTTAATAGATATCACAGACATTTTAAATGACACAGAAGAAGGCTACAGTCTGCCACCTCATCAGCGATGCGCCTGCCACACCCTCAACCCGGTAGCAACAAGAGACATTGAGAGTGCTTTGTCACAGTCAGAGGCCTTCAAAAAAATATCAAGATCAACGACTGGCAAATGGCAGGCACTATGGAACAAGCACCAAAGAAGCACACAAGCTTCAGACATAATCAAAGAGAAGCTAGGCTGCCAGCTGATAGCTCCCAGTCCAACAAGGTGGAACTCCACTTACAATGCATCTTACGTGTCGTACATTCACACACACACACTTTTTTTTTTTTTTTGGGTACAGTTTGGAGGTCTTAATTGTTTTGCTACAGTAATTTGAGCTGAGTTGAGTTTGATTTAACTTGCATTTTGTTCTGCAAAGGCCTATACTAAGCGTGCCAATGCTAACAGGTGCGTACACAAACTTGTGCGTACATTATTACATGGATTAAATGTATTTTGATTGTTGCCAAATTGATAAGGAACACAATAAACAATTGAACTAAACAATTACACCTGCCTATCTGTTTGACTGACAGTTTTGAGCACTGGATAGCATTGACTTATAATAAAACGTGTTCAACATAAAAATTGAATTTTAAAAGTAGCTTAGATGTAGCAAGCTACTGTTGATGTAGCTAAGCTTGCTACATTTCCCAGGGGGGTAGCTTCCGTGAAGTGAAGCTTCATTTACTGTAGAGTAACTGGTAGCTTAGCTCACTACATTTTCCAAGTATCTTGCCCAACACTGGTTGTAATCTACAGCTAGTCCAAAATGCAGCAGCAAGAGTTCTTACTAGAACCAGGAAGTATGACCATATTAGCCCGGTCCTGTCCACACTGCACTGGCTCCCTATCAAACATTGTATAGATTTAAAAATATTGCCTATTACTTATAAAGCCCTGAATGGTTTAGCACCTCAGTATTTGAATGAGCTCCTTTTACATTATAATCCTCTACGTCTGCTGCATTCTCAAAACTCGGGCAATTTGATAATACCTAGAATATCAAAATCAACTGCGGGCGGCAGATCCTTTTCCTATCTGGCGCCTTAACTCTGGAATAACCTACCTAACATTGTTCGGGAGGCAGACACACTCTTGCAGTTTAAATCTAGATTAAAGACCCATCTCTTTAACCTGGCTTACACATAACATACTAATATGCTTTTAATATCCAAATACGTTAAAGGATTTTTAGGCTGCATTAATTAGGTAAACCGGAACCGGAAACACTTCACATTACACCCTATGTACTTGCTACATCATTAGAAGAATGGCATCTACGCTAATATTAGTCTGTTTCTCTCTTATTCAGAGGTCACTGTAGCCACCAGATCCAGTCTGTGTCCAGATCAGAGGGTCACTGCAGTCACCAGGATCAAGTACGTATCCAGACCAGATGGTGGATCAGCACCTAGAAAGGACCTCTACATCCCTGAAAGACAGCAGAGACCAGGACAACTAGAGCCCCAGATACAGATCCCCTGTAAAGACCTTGTCTCAGAGGAGCACCAGGACAAGACCACAGGAAACAGATGATTCTTCTGCACAATCTGACTTTGCTGCAGCCTGGAATTGAACTACTGGTTTCGTCTGATCAGAGGAGAACTGGCCCCCAACTGAGTCTGGTTTCTCCCAAGGTTTTTTTCTCCATTCTGTCACCGATGGAGTTTCGGTTCCTTGCCGCTGTCGCCTCTGGCTTGCTTAGTTGGGGTCACTTCATCTACAGCGATATCATTGACTTTATTTAAACTGAACAGAGATGACATCACTGAATTCAATGATGAACTGCCTTTAACTATCATTTTGCATTATTGACACACTGTTTTCCTAATGAATGTTGTTCAGTTGCTTTGACACAATGTATTTTGTTTAAAGCACTATATGAATAAAGGTGACTTGACTAAAGTGAAGGCTGGCTCATGAATATTAATTACGCTATGTGTTGTTTGTCCTGATTGGCTCAAAGGAAGGCGTTTATAAAGTGAAGAACTGTGATAAATATTTTATTCTGCTCTGTTTTAATGATTTACATTTCACTTACATTTCTTCTTTTCTGTTTTGTGTATGTGTGTGTGTGTGTGTGTGTGTGTGTGATGATGCTTTGTCAATATCATATGCAAAACAGCTGTGCCAGTAAAGCACTAAAAAAGGTTTTTCTTTTTGAGGTCCATAAATGTTAAAAACTGGCTTCAGGTCAGTTACCAAGCAACGTCAGCAGTGCCTAATTAATATTCATGTTGCAATCCTTCGTCTTAGTAGGATTGGTATTTTGGCGCGTGAGGGGCGGAGCAAGTGTGATGACGTGTGTCGGTCGCTGCGAAACAGATGCCCGTGTGTCTGAAGCGCTTATTGCGCTGGATGTTACTGATCCACGCCAGTGAATACACCGAGAAGCGCTGTATCCCTTCATTCGCTCAGAAACACATCGGGCTGCGGATTTAAACTAGGATTGAGATACAGTATCAGTTTATGCCGTCTAATATTCCGTTTGAAGCTGGACCTGTTTGTAAAAACAGCATATTAAACCCCTCATTGTAAAGCACACATCTGTGTCTGGAGCGCGTTCTCATCACACCGTTTCATTATTAAGCTTTTATCTGCTGATATGGACGAAGATAATCAAGGTAAGACCATCAGGGTTATAATGCAAGAGAAATATGTGGATATACTGTATGTGTACACATGATGATCATGTAATGGGTTAATATTGCATTAGACTGAGATGTGTCATATCATTAAGATCGAAGAGCATTTCATTCATTATTTAGGTGCATTAAAAAAATATATCTAAAAAACTCTCTGAACTAAGACATCTATGGACACAATGTTCATGCTTATTATTTCAAAATTTCAAAACCTACAAAGTGTGTCTATGTCTGCAGATAACAAGATAGTTATAAATATATATATATATATATATATATAACTGCTCTGTAAAATAGTGTTTTTTTTAGAGTAGCACACTGCTCATAACATTAAAGCTCCAAGACTCATAGGCTATACTCAAAATTTCATATAGCCTTATCTTAGACTAGACTTTGTTTGTCCAGTGCAAATGAATCTGAATCAGCATGTGAAGCACTGCTCTTTCTTCCAGTCAAATGACACACTCCAGCGACTGTAGCTGTAAAGATCAGTGATATTAATTTTTTTTTGAGTTATCAGATGAGAACACAACTTGAAGTGAATTGAGCTGAATACTGACACGGTTGCCTTCTGTAGAGCTTCTTTAGAGCTTAATCGAATTTGTGTCATAATTGATGAATTGTGCAACATCAACTCTGTTACTGAACTGAAATGAATCAACAATGGACTCGAGCTGAATAACAACATCAATGTCTTCAGTAGAGCTGCTTGAAGCGGATTTTAATTTGTTTCATAATCGTTTAACTTTTTTTCTTTTTTTTTTTCTTTTACAGTTGTTGAACTCAACTGCATGACTGGAGCTGAATAGTGACACTGTTGTCTATTTAGAACTATACTTCACAGCAGAATTAGAATTTGTTTCATATTTGAAAAAGTTTGCATCATTTATTCTGTTATTTTCCTTTTAATCACTGTGAAGCTGCTGTACTGTATACAGTTGATCCTTTTTATTTACAGATTGTAAAGCACTTTGTGACTTCTTGTCTGTGAAAGGTGCTATATAAATACATTTTACTTACTTACTTATTTACTTACAGCACATAACATATACAGTATACATCACACATGGATCTTACTGACCAAACAAAGATAAAACAATATTTATCTGAAATATTTTGGTCTCTAGATGTGGCTTGGATCCCCCTGCTCATTTTACCATCTGACAGGTGACCTGAAAAGCCTAAAAAGTGTCATAGCACACCTGTCCTGAACAAGCTGCATGATTTGAGGTTTTGTTTTTGTTTTGTTTAGCACATCATGGATATCCATGCACGTGTAGTAATATTTCAAGATATGGTCTTCTCACTGAGAAGAAAAAAACTAATTATCATATTCAAAGCATATGCTCAACATAATGCTTGGCCACAATGCGGCGGGTTCACACTGAGGACTAGCTAACAGTCAGAGCGCTGGTGTGTTTTGACAGTGGTGTAGAGGCAGCAGCAGACTGGATTAGACTCAATGAGCGCTGCTCTGTTCCATGCGGGTTCCTCTGCTAGCACTGGGGCCCCTGCTGGGGGACAGTAATCAGTGCTGTGGTCCACTGAGGGAGATCCCACCAATGAATTCAACTGGACTGAGAGGCAGCACCTTGTCACATGCGCACTACTATGAATTATGACTGTTAAAAGTAAGACTCATTTGAAAATACCAATGAAAGAATGTTTTCATGAATCGCAAACGAAAGAGTCTTGTGACAGATTGTAGCTGATTATAGATTCTCAACTTTCAGTAAATGGTCCTCATCCTGTTTACAAAATTGGAGACCCGTTTGAAACCCTGATTTACAAAAGTCACTAACCATTTTGTTGGTGCTTTGTAACTTGATAAACTTTCTCATGAGTACTTCCTACAATAATTTGGTGACCCATGTTGGATAGTTGAGCTTGATGTGGACAGTTAATGATAATTATTTATTTTTTATTCATTTAAAATAAATAAATAAATGCAACAAAAAAAGAAAATATATAATATTAAAATGTAAAAATGCAATGATAATACTTAAGTGGCTTCCCATTGTGCAATAGTAAGGACCCAAATAATGTTACTTCTTGGTTGTTAACGAAATTTTGAAGTTGAAAAACTTAAATAGTATTGTCTTGTTAAAAGGTACTCCAATAATCTTTGTTTTATTAACTTAGATAAATTATTTTTTACAGTATTGAGTTTATCCAACATGATTATATCATAGTTATCTTGTGTTTCTCACTGTAAAGAAAAAATTATAATACAGAGATTTATGCCCATAATACTTTGAATATGTATAATTTGGAGACCACAATCTACCATATTCATAGAGAAGTGCCACAGAGGATCTCACTGGTGATTTTGTTGGGTTTGTTTGGCTCATACTTAGAACTAGAGTCATATTTAGAGACCAGAATATGTTAAAAGATCTAGATTTCTTTAAGAATCCTTAATAATGGTCACCCAGAGGATCTGTTGGTTAAAGTGTCCAGTACAAGTACCCCTCCTGTACAAATCAGAAATACCTTGGCTTCTGCATGGGTCACTTTTCATCTGATGTAGATCTCACTTATTAAGCTTTCAGATTCATTCACGCTCTTCCCTGTTGAGTGAGGACCCTGAACCATGCCTATTTTTGACCTTGATGTAGTTGAAGTTGTCTTTATACCAGAGAAATGTAAGCCTTGCGTCACAGTGTTGTGCTTATGGCAGCTGTCATTATATCACATTTGAAGTGACACAGTCATGTTCTGCTGAGAGGAACCAGGCAGGATTGTTTTATGTGTTTTAAGTACACTGAGTTTTTTTGCTGTAGGGCATTGGGGTGTTTCTGTAAGCATGATGTATGTTTCATTTAGCCACATGACGTCAGGAGGGAAACCACCAGCAATGCAACACTGTGAAATAACATCAGTCTACACCCAGCAGTGACTCATGACTCTGAACATGGCCTTGTTTTGAACTCATCTCTGTTTCCAACACCAGTGTTAGGTGTGATTAAATGATGTGATAAATCATAACAAAGTGTGGCATGTACGTGTGCAGTGTCAACATAGCTACCATGCTATTCGAGCCTGACAGACGTTCTGTGCCAAACTGTCTACTTTCTAAATAGGCAACTAAGCATCCTAAGGGGTTGTTCACACAGAACATGTTTCCAGATACACGTTTCCATTGTTTTTATATGTAAACATACATTAGAAGGACATGTAATACTGTTGTGCTTGCGTCTTATGCAGCGTCTCACATAAGAACCACGTTTTTAAGATGCTGTGTCGAGTTGGGGGCCAGAAGGTTCAAAAAGAAGGTTTATTTGCATGTATGGCTACATTTACACCACAACAATGTAGTCAAAAATGTTTTAAAAAAGTTTTATGTAGACACCACAACGTTTTCAAAATAATTTGCATTTACACATATCTGAGAAAATGGCCAAAAACGCTGTATTACATATGCCAGGCCAGTAGTTGGCGCTGCCATCTTGTTAGTTAACAGTACCTGTAGGGAAGTGGTGATTATACAGTACAGACCAAAAGTTTGGACACACTTTCTCATTCAAAGAGTTTTCTTTATTTTCATGACTATGAAAATTGTAGATTCACACTGAAGGCATCAAAACTATGAATTAACACGTGGAATTATATGTGGAATTATATACATAACAAAAAAGTGTGAAACAACTGAAAATCTGTCATATTGTAGGTTCTTCTTTTGCTTTGATTACTGCTTTGCACACTCTTGGCATTCTCTTGATGAGCTTCAAGAGGTAGTCATCTGAAATGGTCTTCCAACAGTCTTGAAGGAGTTCCCCGAGAGATGCTTAGCAGCTCACCCCTAAACCATCTGGATTGGGTTCAGGTCCGGTGACTGTGGAGGTCAGGTCATCTGGCGCAGCACCCCATCACTCTCCTTCTTGATCAAATAGCCCTTGATGACTTCAGTGTGACTCTACAATTTTCATAGTCATGAAAATAAAGCAAACTCTTTGAATGAGAAGGTGTGTCCAAACTTTTGGTCTGTACTGTATGTTGTTTCATGATGCGTCTCCACTGTTGGTTGTAATATTGGTGAAGTAAATCCTCACTTTGCTGAAGAAACGTTTGCAAACTCTTGAGGAACAACAACACTAGCATGTACTCCACCATTGTTGTGTATGTTTGGGTGCGCTTGCTTTTAAAATCAACACGTACTGCACATGTCTACATATCTAAATGTACTCACGCGCATGACGTCACTTTTTAAAAAACATGCACTTTGAAACCCACTTTCAAACATATGTGTTTTCAGTCCCCAAAATTCCATTGTCAATGTAAACGACCCCTAAAACGCGAGATGCAGCATGTACTTTATATAGTCAGTTATTTATCTGAATAAATTATGATTTGTAACGTTATATTTTTAATGTCCTGATTAAGCAACATCTATTTCAGACTCTCCAAGATCGCGAAAGTACGTTTACTAGCATTATCGTTTCCATGTGTAATATTGTATGCTAAATTAATAATTAATTTAACCGCCGTTTAAATAATTAACATACCTGCTTCAAAATGAATGCTGTTAATGAAATCATTGTTGAAACATTTGCCGAATAACAAATAAAAACACTATACCAATATGATATAAACAATAAATAACTGCACAAGGCAAATAAAGGTATACAAAGCATAAATCTTTCTCCAGATTTCAGAATGAGCACTTTGTAGTTTGTTATATATATGTTGAGGTCATGTCTGATGTTTATCATGTTAGCTACTGTAATGAACGTAACGTTAGCTTTTTAATAAGTAGGGGAAAATCCTGAAATAAATAAAAAAAAACATTAACATGCCTAGGGTGTTTGCATTGTTAGGTGATGTTTTCTCATTTAAATTTAATTAAAATAAAATGTCCTATTAATTCAATAGAACGTTTACGCACACTAGGGATTACCAATATGGCGGCGCTGTGGCTTCACTTTAATGATGTCATGAGCAATCCAGTTCTATGTTATAGATCAGTGCACAGAATGCCTGTTTCCATGCCAACTTGCTACTGTAAACAAAAGCTTGCGATGCTTGCCCTGCATCCAGGGTCTTGGTCCAATGTTTTGGAAATGACATTAATGAGTGGCACTATGTATAAAAGTTTAAATTCTTTTAACTTGACATGGCATCTTACAAATACAGCGTTCCTGTGCGAGATGCTGCAAAAGATGCAAGACGTAAAGCAATATAGTAACAAATAATGTTAAAAATGGTTTGGGTCATTTTTGGAGCTTTAGCTTTGTCTAGAAGTGTAGCATAATATAGGCTTTTTCTCAAATTATTAAATTATTACACATGCAGTTTTCAGGGCGTCAAATTTATTGGCCACATGGAAAATCAACTGATTTGTTGATTTGTGTCAGTGGACAACCAAAACAGTGATATAAAATGGTGATCAGATTCAAAAACTAAGATATCTCCTATCCTATATATGCACATTTTAAATAACCAAAAATGGATAACACTTTAGGGACCAATTCTCACTGTTAACTAGTTGCTTTTCAGCATACATACTACTAGAATATTGGCTGCTTATTAGTACTTATAAAGCACATATTAATAGCTTATTCTGCATGACCATATTTTAGATCCCTTAATCCTATCACATACCTTCATTTAACAACTAACAGTTAAGAGTTGACGGAGTCAAAAGCTATAGATAGTAGTTAGTTAGAAGTGAGAATTGGTCCCCAAAAGAATGTTACCAAAAATGTTGTATACTAACCATCTATATTAAGAAAACTCTTGACTCATCTGCTATCTTGCATGATGATTTCTGCTGAGCTCGTCGTAAACCATTGTGGCATGGCTTCTTTGTGAAGGATACGTGCGATGCTGCCTAAGCTCACTGGTCTTTGGAACAAAGCTTACTAAAATACTCAACTTTGTCATCAGCATACAATGTGAGCAAATGCAGTAAGGAAGTATGCAAATGTAAATAACTGCATACCCTTCAAACTAACAATCTGACATTTTAACCATTTAAGATATCTTACCAGCATGGGTCCAAATATTTAAAAAATAGTTGGCTAATTCCTCTAACTCTAAATTAGCTTATAGTACAGATCAAAAATGAGAAACACATTTGCACAAACAATACGGCAGTTTCAGGAATTTACTTTGGCGCGAGGAAAACTGAAGACTCTTTCACCCCCTCATAAAGGAAACCAGACTGCAGACGAGTCTCTGGAGTGTTGGAGCATGTGGCGAAATGCATTCCAGCGAGAGAGAGCCACTCTTTTGAAGAGCAGTATTTTTGACTGGAATGGGATGCGGGAGTAGAGTCGAAGGGGAATAGATTATATAAGGGATCTCAAATTGTTCAGGCGGATGAAGGATCAGGAAAAGGTGTATCCAGTGGTTTCGGACAACAGGTCTCTTTCCTCTAGCGTGGGCTTCCACTCTCCAGCATTTGTCCTCAGAAAGAGGCTATTGAACAGAGAGGAGCTAAATGCTGTGAACCTTTTAAGAGTTATAGTCTTCTCATTTATTGTCATGCACAACACAACCATTGGCAGAATCTTCTCAATGTTGAGCAGTTCAGGCTTAAGAAAGATTCACTGTAAGGTTAAAGGGATAGTTCACCCAGAAATGGAAATTCTGTCATCATTTGCTCACCCTCCACTTGTTACAAACCTGTATGAATTTCTTTTAGCCGTTGGACACAAACGAAGATATTTTAATTTTCACTGTTTGATGGTAGCCACAGACTTCCTCGCTATATAAAAAATACTATGGAAGTCAGTGGCTGCTATAAAATGTTTGGTTATCAACATTCTTCAGAATATCTTCTTTTGTGTTCAACCTGCTGAAAGAAATTCATACTGTTTATATACATATATATGCCAAAACTATCTAATGCATCCTATAGACTTACACTGAAGAAGGGACCTGGGTTGATAGATCAGAATTTCATAAGTGTGGGCTTATTTCTTGCACCAATAAGTAATAACCAAGTATTAACCAATCAGAACACCCTAGCGATTGCATAGCAACCTGCTAAAACCTAATTTCTTTGACCAATACGTAATAAACAACTAGAAATCACTTTCACAATGACACACTGGGAACTGCATTGCAACATACTAAAAAACACTCAGAACAGTTGAGTAATACGCAAACAGCTGATGACATCCTGGCAACTGCAACAATACACCATGTTAAACCACATCAGTATCACTTTTACATTGTAGCATTGGGTTTTGTGTGTGTGTGTGTGTGTGTGTGTGTGTGTGTGTGTGTGTGTGTGTCTGTGGGGGGGATTCTGACACCAATGAACTCAATGAAAATTGAGTAACTACAGGATTAACTACAGGTTACTTTGTGTAATGCAGGTACATTCTGTTTGTCTGTATGCAAATGATGCAGGTTAATGATCATAGTTGGTCAATAGTTAATTAAGAACTACAATCCTTCTTGTGTCCAGCATTTCCAGCAAATAACTTTGCGTCCATGTGCTGCTTTCCTGGTTTGATGTGGGATTTCTGTTGGCGATGCACATTTAAGAGGCTGCATCATTCAACATTCATACTGTTTGACACGCAGCTCCACAGAGATGTGTGTGTGTGTGTGTGTGTGTGCGGTCACACATGTTTGGCCTATACGGTCTCTTTATCGTACGCTGTCAGTTTTGATGAAGTATACAAAAAAGAACAATCCTTTGTCAGTGACTTTTTAACCATTTGACATTCAGCTCTGCTTGATCTGCCAGACATATGTATGTGTGCACATGTTTTCATGTGTCTGTTTAAAACAGAGATCATGCAGGTCATGTGCTGTATAGGCACATCTAAAAATAGGTTAGAGGTAGTAATCATAGCCCAGGTTTTACAGCCCTGACCCACATGTACATACAATGCATTCATTGTACTTTTGCAAAAAAAAAAGCATCTAAACCTAACCTTGCTCAGTATTTTCTTGGTTAACACTGTAAGTACATTGTAAATCCGTCCAGATTCTCTGTTTAAATCAGTGGTGACACTTTAGTTTAGGGTGCAGTTCTCACTATTTTCTTGTTGCATATTATCATGCATATTACTTGCATATTGGCTGTTTATTAGTATTTATAAAGCATGTATTAATGTCTTATTCTGCATGAGCAGATTTTAGATCCCTTAATCCTACCACATTCCTAAACTTAACATCTACCTCACTAACTATTAATAAGCAGCAAATTAGGAGTTTATTGAGGCATAAGTTGTTGTTAATAGTGAGAATTGGACCCTAAAAATAAAGTGTCATCATCAGTGTATACACACCCAAAAACATCATATAACATTAGTCAATCAACCTCAACACTGAATTTAACAGTAAGATAATACGAAAATTGTCTCTATTTACTCACGGTTACATTGCAAACTCGCTTTCTGCATGCACTTAAAAAACAAAAGGAATATTGATCATAAAACTAGTCTGTGTTAGCTGTGCACTATATTTCAAGCCCTCTTTTGCCAAGCAGTAGTTGTGTCTAGTGAATAAGAAGCCACTGAT
Source organism: Carassius gibelio (assembly GCF_023724105.1). Classification (NCBI taxonomy): domain Eukaryota; kingdom Metazoa; phylum Chordata; class Actinopteri; order Cypriniformes; family Cyprinidae; genus Carassius; species Carassius gibelio. The sequence continues at coordinate 5,413,882 of NC_068373.1, read as the reverse complement.
AATCTTCCCCTCCAGTGAACTGAACTGAAGAAGCTGAATGGATCGGCTTTCACCAATCGACACTCAACTAAAGCTATTCATTTGCACCGATTCTTGAGAGGTCTGTCCCGGCTTGCAACAAACCCCTTATGTTACGAAAACCCATAGTTGTCATTTTAAAAGGGGGGGGGGGTGAAATGCTATTTCATGCATACTGAGTTTTTTACACTGTTAAAGAGTTGGATTCCCATGCTAAACATGGACAAAGTTTCAAAAATTAAGTTGTACGTTTGAAGGAGTATTTCTGTTCCAAAAAAGTTTCGGAAAGTTTTTTTCGAGTATGGCTCTGTGTGACATTAGATGGAGAGGAATTTCCTTATATGGGTCCTAAGGCACGTCTGCCGGAAGAGCGCGCGCTCCAGTATAGCAGAGCACTGAGAGCATTGAACTGAGTAGGTGCGTCCACAGTGAAATCTCCACATCAGTTGGCTGTGCATACTGGCACATCTTATGGCAATTTCACATTCAGTCTGGACAGACAAATGAGCTGATGCTGGAATGTGTCTGGTACAGATCTAGAGTGAATGAGTTCAACTAGCCCAAAGCAGCATCTCTGTATATAATTGGCTGTGGACGCGTGGCAAACCCAGGTTTGACATCATTTGTAAAGTGTAGCTGGTTAAATGGGTCACAGCTCATATTCTTGACAGCTGCTCTGTGAGCGTGAGTCAGTGCACAGCTGCGAGCGAGGGCTTCACCTGTGTTACGTCACCAGCGACCCTTCAGTCATCACTTCATTACTGGCAACACTCTGCTGTGGCTGGAAATCACCAATTACTGTAGATTTGAATGGTTTCTGTGCTGAGCTGTTTATTTCAGTTACAAAAGAGGCATCTTAAAACCTCCTTCACATCACATTTTAAGTCAACAATTTTAACAATGCATTTACTGATTGTTGTTGAGGTCTGAAGCAGAATGTGAAATTACAAACTAAGATTCCTAGATTTCTTAATAGACTAACAAATTTCCCTTTATTTCACAACCTCTTCCAGGTTGTAGCTCAATGATTTCATAATTCTTCCAAGTGGTTTTATGAAATGAGGATTTAGATTCATGAACATTCCTTAAAATGACATTCCAAGTTCACACTAGGAGTACATTTTGACAGCATCTCAGATTCATTGTATAATAAATCTCACAGTATAAATGATAATATCCATAACTTTTCTCTTTTAAAACGTTTTAATTTGTGTAATGTGCCACCCTAACTAGTATATGTTATTGTAGCACACCTTCATTCTTGTCCTTTGTTCCAAAAAGGTTTTTTTTTTGTTTGTGTGTTTTTTAGATCTTTATTTTTTCATTAGAGAGAAATAATGAGATTGAGGTCAAGTGTGAAGACTGCAAGAGAAATACATTTCTGTCTGAACCATGTGGTCACAAATACTTTATCAGAGATCATACTATTATTACCATAAGGGGATGTAATAAATGGGGGCCCACGACAAATATAGGATATTCTCAGAAAACATTTAGGAAATAAGTAAATGTTGTGTTTTTATTTAAAGCTATTTAGGTCGTTTTTATGGTATAACCCAGGGGTTTCCAAACATGTTTGTCTGCCAAACTGCTTAACCTACATAAAGTATGTTAATCTTTAAATAATTTAAATACATATTTGCATGGTTGTCTGCAGCCGGTTAAGGTTTGCATGGCATGCAAGTAAACAGATGAAATAGGTTTTGCTAAGTGTTTTATTTTGTTTATTTATCAAAATAAATCGTTTTATTTTTCAACATATTTATGTAAAGACTTCACGAATTGGCCAAAAAAAATATATAGTGCCATTTTTATGTCATATATTGTTATTGAAGTCTGAACTGAAGCGCTTCTGTCGACGAAAATGTCAGAGAACTCTAAATCAAATAAATATTAATGTAATACTAAGATTAGATTAAAAATATTAGCATTAATCACACAAGTAGTAATTCATTGGGAGCCACACAATCGCTATTGTCCCAGAGTTTCCATTTGTAAAACATTTTAGAGATGATTAAAAATGGGGCTCAGATTATCTTCATTTAAACAACTCATCACTGGCCCGGTTCTCCACAGCTGGACAAACTCTCCATAGTTTATAATTAAATCCCAAGGAAATTCAGGCTAAAGGAATTCAGTTCACAAGGAATGAATAAAACAGTGTCGGAGCAACTGAAGGATTTCTTATGGTGCAATAATAAAGAGCTGCCAGGACCGGACGCTCAGCTCTCGTCGCCCACGTTTCAAACATAATAATGCGACAGAGTGATTTTGTCTGTGCATTCCCCTGTCATAGTACACCCCCTCCCTCACATCCAGATGTGCTGTCTGGACAGATGGGGCCAGTGTAAACAGGTCTGTTAGGTGTCCGGCGGTCCGGTTTGTCTCAGTCATGGCTCTGTATCAATCCAGCTCTAAACTCATTTCCTGTCTGAGTCACTGCAGGCCTCAGAGGTTTCACTGTCTCACCCTACGGGCGGCACTGATGCCCCGAATCGCACTGCACCTCAGATTGGCCTTGATGGAAATAGAGATTTTATATTTGATTGGAATAATTACATCGAAGGAGATGAGAAATGAAATCCTGATGATAATCTGGATTTAATGGTGTCACTCAGAAATGTTATAATCATTCAGAGACACTGTATTAAACAGATTAAAATTTGACCCACAACCAGGTTAGATGATATCCAGGCAGGTAAAACTCAGGTCCCTCTAAACTTAGTTCAAGTTCAAGTTCATTTTATTTGTATAGCACATTTACAACAGCCACAGGGTTGACCAAAGTACTTTACAGTAGAGAAAATTATAAAAACATAGACAGAAAGCAAACCAGATAAATATATGGACAACCTGTTTTTTTTTTTTAATTACAGAATAACAGTAATCAGTATATTAAGGAAAACATATAGGTTTTTAGTGGGGACTTAAAAACAGACTGAGAAGGGGTCATTCTTATTTCTAAAGGCAGGGTATAACAAAGTCCACCCCTTTACGCTTGAGCCTGGTGTGTGGATCTACCAACAAACCTGCTCGCAAGATCTTAGGCTTCTAGACGGAGTGTATAAATGAAAGAGTTCAGAGAGGCAGACGGGAGATAGGTTATGTAAAGATTTATAAACAAAGAGTAGAATTTTCAAGTCTATTCTCTGATTAACCAGCAACCAGTGTAGAGATCTGAGAATTGGAGAGTTGTGTTCATGTTTGCGACACTTCACAAGAAGTCTGGTATTTTGGACTAGCTGAAGGCTCGCAATCTGAGATTTAGATATAACACAATTGCAGTAATCCGGCCGAGATGCAACAAACGCACGAACAGCCATTTCTAGAGGTTTGGGAGTGAGAAAGTCTCTGATTTTAGACAGTAGATGAAGTTGATAGAAACTGGATCCAATAACAGAGGAAATATGTTTTTCAAAAATAAATGCTAGTCGATAAGAACACTTATGTTCTGCACCAGGGAAGATCTAAAAATGGGGTACATACTGAGAATCCTAATTAGAACTGAAAACAATTACTTTGCTCTTGTCTTCATTTAGGAAGAGGAATTTTTGGGGGCCAAGCCACTCTTAAACCTCGTCTGCATAGAAATGAAAAGAGACACCATGTTTCCTTAGAATAGAGCCCAGAGGTAGCATATAGAGAGAACATACAGAATGGGCTAAGACGGAGCCTTGAGGAAGATGCAGGGGAAGAGGTAAAATTACCCAGCTTGCCAAAAAACTTTCTGTCACACAGTTAAGAACTGTAGCTTTTAGCCCCACCCAGGACTCTGGTGTGGATAATAGTGTGGAGCGGTCTTCTGTATCTAAAGCGATAGATCTAAAAGAATAAGAACCACAGAGTCTCCAGAACCAGTGGAGAGATAAATATTGTTTAACACTCTCAAGAGGGCAGACTGAAAAAACTCATAAATACAAAGAGATTAGATAAATATGCAGCTTTCGCAGACTTAACAGCAGTTTGGTAAGATTTAAGAGAGTCTTTAAACATTTGAAGAGAGATATCTAGCCAGTCCTTCTTCCATTTGGGTTCTGCTTTTCTACAGTTTTGTCTTAGAAGATGGGTATCAGAGTTTTGCCACAGTTCAGATTTTGGTTTGTGTCTATGAGGCTTAAGGGGGGCAGGTACATTTACAACCTTGAGCCAGGCAGAATTCAATAAGCTAGGATGTTGATCAGCGTCCAGTTCAGATATTGGTTGATCCAACTGTAGCTCTAAACAAAATTCAGCAAAGCACAAGTTGGAGTTTGAGCTAAACTGTGGAGAGTATTACTTCCTGTTTCTGTTCTGTAGCCAGGCATATGACTATTGACTTAACCCTCTGGAGTCTAAGGGTATTTTTGGGGCCTTGAGAAGTTTTGTCATGCCCTGACATTTGTGCTTTTTTCAGTTTCTTATAAATATCTAAATGGGTAAAGTCTAATATCACTGTAATCAGCACAAACTGGGCTATAATAATATGTGAAAGGCATGCATGTACATGATTGTATTTTTGAAAGACATTGCGTTGTTTTCATATGGATTACTTTATCTCAGAATATTTGTTTTCGGCAGCACTTGTTTAGTTTAAAAGTAGACATTCCAGGCTTTCTATAGATATCTCTCTCATGTCTCTTCTTTGAGTACTCACGGAGTTACAGTTCATTTTAATGAAATGTTTATACATGACGATGAGCGGAGACAAAGACTGTAGACAGCGCACCTTGTTTGTTATCTTTATTTTATAAGTGCACAAAGGTTTTTTGTTATTATGTCTGTATCCAAAAAAAATAGACCCTTTACAGATTCGATTGATGTATTGCTCTTATCTGTACGATTAAAACTGAAAGTGTAATTTAAGTTCTTTTCGGGGTTATCAGGAGAAAATGACTCAAAACGCATATATGCGTTAATCGACTCGAAAGGGTTAAAGTCTGGTCCTTTTTGCAGGTTATTCATATATGTCTTTACTTTCTCTTAGTATTTTTATATAAATATGGAACGAGATTATCGAGGAACACTTTGGATTAGGGACCAATTCTCTCTGTTAACTGTTTGCGTACTAGCATGCATATCACTAGCATATTGGCTGTTTATTAGTACTTATAAAGAACATATTAATATATTAGTAGCATGAAGCCACCCCGTCTCCAGACCCAGAGTCGTTTCACCATAACCACATAGTTATCTCATTAAACAAAGTCGTTTTTATTTACAAATTAGGCGAAAAGAAAAAGAGGGGTATCAAAAACAGGAGGGGGTATTGCCAAAAAAACACACATAATCAGTCTTACTGATTATTACCATGAATCCATTTTCCAAACCGTGTTTTCAGCCTGTCCTGAATCACTAGGGTGCACCTATAATAAGTGTTTATATTCGGACTATTTTAGATTGCTTCGGGGGTACCGCGGCGGAGTAACCCAGTACCTTTGTGATTCTTCATAGATATAAACAGAGAGAAGTAGTTCCAGCTACGATGCTCTTCTGCAAGACGCAAGCAGTTCTGTTTATTAACCGCTAGAGCGTCAAAAGTTCCCTACCGCAGCTTTAAACTAAAAGAAAAGAGAAGTACAGCAAAATAAGCTAACTCCCTTACTAACTGGAAAAGAAAACTGATAAAAAAATCTGAAAAGGTACAGAAAAACACGGCTTTTATTCCTTATGACCTGCATTTGTTTTAATTCCCCAATCAGACATGGACTGGCAATTTAAGCCAGTTCTTTATGCATGATATGCTTCTGAATTAGCATGAATGAAAAGACAGATGTTAAAATGGCTTAGATTTAGTTGTATTTCTTCTAAAATAATAACTTGACACAATGTTCAGCAAAATGCTGTCAGCTGGTCCATCTTACTTCCATCAGGTCCACAGTGTCTGTTAATCTAATGGCACAACTTGCATATTTATCGTCCTCATGCAAATTGTGTTAGATATGTGCTGCACAGAATCTCACGGAGCTGGTGCTGATCATTTATACAGCTGTACTGAGCTTAAACTTTACTCACATTATTATCCCAGATGCTGCAAAACAGCACCAGCAATCAGATGCAGGCAAACCATGATTATATGAGAAACCACACAGAGCCTCTGCCAAAACTACTAATCTAATTTGTGAATGGGAGCATGACACAGGATGAGCTAAAAATAGGGGCATCAGGATATTTTCTCATCTTTTTAAAACCATTTTCAAAAAGGACTCAAGATGTCGGCGTGAAATGCAGGTGATGAATAAAGCATTGTGTTTCTTCTGCAGTGAGGTTTTATTGAGTTACGTGTGGAGTGGGTGAATTCAATCAACCTGGAGGTTTCGTTTGTGTTTCGTTCTTAAATATATGAAGCACCTAAAGGAGATACGCACTGCTGATTTTCACACAGAAAACAAAAACAAAAATTTGGCATCATGGATTATTAATACAGGACAGAGATGGAGATTGTAAAATAATCTTAGTGGCAGGAAAGGGTCAAGTTGTGTTTGCTAAGCATCATCACAACTGCTTGTAGTTAGGGTTAGTGATTTAAATAAACTCCGAACCCTAAGTACTTTAGCCGTCCCGCACCATTTGTGCTGCAGACATGAAGGATATTCCATTTTGTGTGGCTTGTTGTGTTATTACTTTTCTTAGCACAAGCTCATACTCTTTATGTACCTGTCCTTACGCAAAAACTTCACTCTTCATCACAGTTGTAACCCAGTGTAAGTGAAACTGTTCAAAATATTATTCCACACAAGCCAAAATGTTACTTAAAGGTCCCATTTTTTGTGCTTTTTTGAAGCTTTGATTGTGTTTACAGTGTGCAATATAACATGTTTTCATGTGTTCAAAAACACAGTATTTTTCACACAATTCACCTATCTGTATACCTCTGTTTTCACTGTCATAAAAACGGGCTGATGACTTCTTGTGTAATAAGTTACAGAAACTGTTAAACGCACCAACTTTAATAATAAAATACACTTACAGGTTGTGGTCCATAAACAACACCTTCTCCAAGACAAAGAGGGAACTGCTTCATCTTTCAAGAATAATCTTTTTGTGAATCCGGCATTAAACTGATTGAGATTGAGGAAGCTGTCCTCAGCAAAATGTGCTGCACATAGTTTTACATGTGGATTATAATTTTCGGGAACCGAGTTAAACATAAATTGTAACCATTAATCTCCAAGTACAGCGTCCCTGGGAAGGCCAAACAAAGATGATTGGACTCTGAGATGAAAATAACAGCGTTTCAACGACATGGCGACAAACACAAACGCAGCTCTTCCTCTTCTCCGTTGGAGCGCAACAAGACCACACCCCCTTTTTTGTGTATTCATGTGGGCGGAGGTTAGTCAAAAAACAGTTTTAGTGATGTCATTACTGCAGGAACTAGAGGGGTGTAGTCTAAACTCTAACAACAACATTACACACTAGCTAAAGTTTGAAACATGGGATCACGAAGAACGGGACCTTTAAGTAATTTTGCTTTTTACAACTCAATTTAACCATAGAAAAAAAAGCTAAATTAGCTATAATATACTAGATCTTTCATTAAGATAAAACTAAATATATTTTGTTAGTCAATATTTAGTTTACTATAAATAAAGATGACTTTGAAAAACCTTTATGTATATTGTTATGTCTTTTTAAAATATGCATCATATTTTAAATACTAGAAAAAAAGAAAAAAAAAAAACCCATAAGAAATATGCAGCTAGTCAGCATGTGTTCTGCAAAACAACAATCCAGTGTCAAAACTATTTAAACAAAACTGTGTTATTTGCTTTTAGACAAACTGAACAGCAAAAAAATGCACTTTAAATAAATGACATGGTTGTTTTTGTTTGTTTGTTTGTTTGTTTGTTTGTGGTGTAGTCCTGAAAACAAACATAACTTGCCCTTGTTGTGTGTCTATAAATAAAGTTTGTGACTCATCATTGAAACCAACTCAGATTCTGGTGCCACTCCCAATTGAGTGTAAAAGTCCCATTATGTCAAGTTAATTTGATGATATCCATAGCAAACAATTGTGGATTTCACTTTTTTTTAAGGTGTCCTTGTTTAACAATACATATAAATACAATTTCATATTACTCAGTACTTAAATGTACCTCCTATATGCTTAGGGTTTGGCTTAGGGTTACTTGCATGTAATTATGCAGAATTAATTGTTGTTATAATAGTAAGTACATGTAACGTGTATCAAGGACACCTTAAAATTGGTTACCCAATTGTGTCAGTATGAGAAAACTGAGTTAAGAGGTTGCATCACAGTTAACAATAACTAACATCATTTCAGCTCCAGTAACTATATACAATAACTTGACCATATAATGGTATCATTTTGGTGTATTTTGCTATATGATTGCTAGGGTGTTGTCGGAGGTTGCCAAAATGCGTTGCTGCACTGAAGGTGTTGCGATGGAGTAACTATATGGTTTACTTTGCTAATGTAGTTGCAAAAAAGGTAACAAGTGTTTTTTAGCATGTTACTTTGCGATTGCTGGGATGTTTTATGTGGTTGCTAAAATTTTACTCCTTTAAACAAACAGCACTAAATCTAAATACAAAGCAGGTTGTCTTAAAACTTAATAAACCCGTACTGTCTCCATCCACCATCTCATGTAAGATTTGAACAAACTCCGCGCCACACTTCCTGATGAAACTTGAGCTCGGTGAATACAGTATCTGTTTATGAGTTTTATCATCGAGCTGAACACTCATGATGGATGAATGCACTGATGTCATTTCAGAGCAGAGGTGGTTGAACTGGTTTTACCTGCACAGTTGGTCTGTAAAAGTATGCAAACTATGTGTGTAGTGTGTTCTGAGAGTAGTGAAATAAACACAGTCTAGCCGACACATCGCTCCTGTATCTGAGCACTTCAGTTTTCCTGGAGAAATCATTCTTCTGACAGTTTCCAATGTGGTCTGCTTTGAGAAATGACTACTATGCTGCATAAACAACAAATGATATGGGAAGAGAGTGATGGTACGTACTGCATATACTGTGAGATTCAAGATGTGCTGTGCACTTACAATGATACAGAATATAGAAAGTGTTTATGTGCTTGGATTTGAGGAGAGAACAGCATTATGCAAGCTTTAAGTCACAATATGGCTAATGTCGGCGTCTGGATGCGATGGGAATTCTTGAGCTGGTGAATTGGTTCACCTTTTGATATTTCGTTGGTGGTGTTGTTCACGAGAGGCAGGGAAATTAAACTGATGATGGGAATGGGGTTTATTCGTATGTGAACTGCATGTCCCGTACCCATACACTCACACAGTCGTGATTTTATATCTCACTTACATCACGAAAATCTGAGAAAAATGTCAGAATATCGAGATAAAAAGTCACAATGACATTTTTTTTTTTTGGGCAGAAACAGGCTTCCAAAGTTGCCAAAGATGTCTCTGTCTGGTTGCTAGGGTGTGCTGGGTGGCCACATTAAATATTATATAAAACATAAAAAAACATAACTATTATAATACCACTATTTTACTGTAAAATAATTTAAAAGATTAAGTATTTAACAGAAATACCATTCATTTTACAATTCCATTAAAATCACAATACCACGCCAAATCATTTATTATTATTATTATTTTGTATAGCACTTTCCACAATACACACAGTTCCAAAGCAGCTTTACAGAAGATCATGATGTCAATATTAACTCAATTAATGTCTAAATGCTTCATAGTTGCATTTAGCAGATTACAGCTGGGCAATAATTCAGTTCGCATTTTGCTACAATACAAGCAATCAAACAGTTGAGATTTGCTATATAGGATCTATTGCCATATGTGAGTACTGAATGTAGCCTGAAAAGATGGACATACTTATATTATAAGTATGAGCAATGGATACAATGATGCTGGCCTTATTAGACTCCAATAGTAAATGCAAATTATAATGATGTGCTGCTCGTATCGGGCTTGAACTGACGTACGTGATGGTATTTAAATTCACACACTTGACACTCCAATGTCACAAGGAAGAAAACACATTTTTTGGCACACAAGTTTCCTTTTCCCCTTGTTGGGTTAAAGGTGATGTTTAATGCATTAGAGCCACAGTGATATCAAATTACCCTGTGCTTCCTGTGCGTGCGCTCGCTAACACACAGTGGGGGTTTGTCACCGAGTGCAAGGCCAACAATCGAAGACATTCGGCTCTTTATTCCAGCATGGGAATTCTCTCAGATGATGTAGGATTTCTGTGCTGTAGACGTAGGTTTGCCTGTGGGGGATCACTCAATAAATGCCGCTTTATGCACGCTGTCAAAGAGAACCCAGAAACCATTGTGTGCAGCCAGCACTTGGTTAGTGTCATCATTTTTGTCTTTCTGGAAAACATTCATTGCTTCCATGAACCCTTGTTTTCCAAGTTCCCCGTGGCCGCTGTCACCCCTCTTCAGACGTCCCAGACCGTCAGAAAGCTTTCATGTTTTTTGGCCTAGAAAGGGTTTTAACAATTGAGAACTGAATGTGGAGGTGAAAATGGGAGATGAAATTCAAAGCAGCTTAGTGGAGTGATCCAGATGGGATTTCTCTTCCCAAGCTATGGATTCAGGAAGCTGGCAGAGAGCAGAGGAGTGTTACTGTCTGCTGCAGCAGAAATACTGAAGTGACCTACTTCCTCTGGCTGCTGAATGAATCTCAGCCATCTTCACGATGAATCTGAGGAGCCTGTTGGTGAACTCCAACACTGCCGGTGCTTGCTTTTACAGATTTCTTTGTTTTAATACTGTTTGTCCAATATCGTTGCGTCATATTCATTTATTTTTTCATTATTATTATTTTTGCCCATTGTACACAGGCCTGAATAGCATATAATTTTAGGTGACAATAATGCACAAAATAGTGAACATTCTTTTTCTTGTTTTAGAGACTGTAAGATAATGCATAACTACATTTAGCACATTACTGCATAATTACTATACTGACTGCTACATAACTTAGTTCAAGTTTACCAGTGCTTTCATTTCATTGCAAATGAAATTGATATATTTGATTAATTTCATATATGTATTGTATGCATTTGAGCATTGGACTCAATACAAGAAAACAAATTACTTTTTCAAGTAACTAGAAAAGTAACGCATTACTTTTGAATTTACAAGAAAATATATTTTCCATACAAGTGATACAGTTATTCACTGACACCTTAAATTGTTAGGCTTATGAGTTTCACTTTTAGTGTGAAAAATATAAGTTTTAGATTTTTAGTTATTAAAAATTAATAAGCAAACCCATCAGCATTTTATTATCATATTGGCTTTTTATTAGTACTTATTAGGCACATATTAATGCCTTATTCTGCATGACCATATTTTAATGCCTTAATCCAACCACATATCTAAACTTGACAACTATTTTACTAACTATTGATTAGCAGCAAATTTGTAGTTTAATGAGGCAATATTCGAAGCTAATGGTTAGTTAATGGTGAGAAGTGGAGCCTGAACTAAAGTGTGATCATAGTAACTTTCCCTAACACTGCATTTGAGTGAGCTTATTAGTTCTGTAAATGTTTCATTTCCATCTTCAGTATGTTTAATTAAAATTATCATATTGTCTTTATCACAATATCTTAATCAGAAAAAAAAGAAAAACAGAAACAATCAGAAAACTTTCTTAACTGAAATCTTATTAAAGATCTTTTCATATGATGCTGCTAAAAAGAACATTATCTGGTGTATTTGGTGTAATGAAATGTGTTTATGAAGTTTAAGGTTAAAAAAGCACGTTATTTTCCACATACTGTACATTAATGTATCTCCTCTAGGCCCAGCCTTATCCCCGGCTCATCGATCTGAAAAGCGAGGTGTGCTCTGATTGTCCAATTATCCAGTGCGTTGTGATTGGCCGAATACCTCAAGCGTGTGACGAAAATTTTACGCCCCTTAATATACTTTGATGCCCTGTCCAGCCTGAGCGATGAGACATAAACATAAAAGCTATTATAAACATGATATAAACATGATTTCTAGTCGTGTCCTCTTTAGGAAGGCCAAATAAAGTAGCTTTGCTTTCTTAACGAAACAGTGTCACACCGGCCGGCGTCCACTGTGACGATTTCTGGCTGGACTCCGCTTCGTCCACGGTGAAAGCCAATCCAGCGATCCACAGTGCAAAGTTAAATTATTTCCTCAGCTCCAGTCATGATGAAGCGGATATCGTCCTTTTTTGGAAGGCTAAACAAAGTAGTTTCGCTTTCACATTGAAACACACAGCGTCTATATGACATTGTGATGTTCTGTCGATTTGTCCTTCGCTGTCAGATTTTCCTGCCTCCCACTAAAACAGTTGGTAGTACAATTGGACAACAAAAAATGCTACTGTAAAGTTATGGTTTATTAAAGCATACACCTACCCCAGCCCTAAACCTACCCTTACTGCAGATACATTAAATATCGTTGTTTAGCATGAGAAAAAGGACGCGATATTGATGTGCGCATGCGCAGTACACCCGAGTAGGAAAATCTGACGGGTAAGATAAAATGTCAGGACACCGGCAGTGGTGACAACAATAATACAATGAGAATAAAAGTTACACCTTCTTTCTTTGCGTGAACATCTGGGTGGCATTATGCAAAATGTCACACATAGTGATGTAGAGATGTGTGGGCGTGTTTAAATGAACCATTTTCGGGGGATGTGGATGAGTCTTATCTTTCATAAAGAATATCTCTTTGGATTTGAGACTTTAGTCTTTGCATCTTTACAGATCTTCTTTATGCACCAATAGCTTGTAACACTCCAAAGAGAAAGGAAAAACTGAAATCGCATCATATGACCCCATTAAAACACAGTGTGTATTCATCAGAAATGTTGTTGACTAGAATAACAATGAACTCCGCTCCATCTGAAAGGCCTGTTTACTTGTTTATTGTGGTTTATTTATAGTATCCAATTCCCTGTGAAAGCATTGGAAAGGGAAACAGGGTCTGCCTGATGCTAATTACAGAGACATCCGGAAGTCATCACTGACATGCACAATGAAAACATGATGCTTATTTTACCAGATGCACGGTATTCAAGTTTAAGGTTCATGGCTCTTGTTATTTCTTTCTCTCAGTCTTGATGGCACACACTTAGACCCTTCATGGACCACCTGATGCCTTTTGAACACTTCAATGACAAGTTACTGAAATTGTGACCACCAATTTGTTTGGCTAGTACTATACAAATTCAATCACTTCCAAATCACTAAATCACTTAATAGTTCTTTTAACAATACAGATTGTGTCAAAGCACTATTAAATTATAGTATTAATAGGAAAATAGTGTGTCAATAATGCAAAATGACAATAATATTTCAGTTAAAGCCAGTACATCATGTGTTATGGGAAGTGTTCCCAGTTCTGGTTTCCCTAATTAATGGATAAAAAAATCCTAAAATATATTTGAATATTAGAAATGTTTTATTGTGCTATGTGTAAGCCAGTCTAGATATAAACTGACAGAGTGTATCTGCCTCCTGAACAATGTTAAGTAGGTTTCAGTAGGAGTCAAACCACTTTTTTTTTTTTTTTTTCAGAATTTAGCAGTAAGAAATTACTTGTCATCCATTTTTTTTAATCGACTATGCATTGTGCTAGTTTTTCAAATTGGTATGTTTCTCTGAGCCACGAAGAAATATAGAGCTGAGTATCATCAGCATATCAGTGAAAGCTAACAGCGTGTTTCCTGATGATATCTCCCAAGGGTAACATATAAAGCGTGAAGAGTAACAGCCTAGTACTTTTCACGCTTTACATGTTAGCGTGTCCAGCGTGATTCTGTAGTGCAAATCTAAAGGACAGTCAAGAACGGCAGGGAAGTGACATGAAAATGCCAACATGCTGGTTGTAGTCCATCCTTATTGCATTTATACTACACACATACAATACAGAACATACTTTTTAACAAACTCATTAAAATGTAGTGGCTACTCTGACTCATGAAGTCAGACACAGGCGGCTACAATGAGTGCACTTCTGAACCAGTCTCAGGGTTTTACAAAGTTATTGAGGTTCATGACCTCATATCCGTGAAAACTAATGGGAATATACAGGTGCTCTCAGGGTTATAAAAACAGTAACAGTTGTTGGACACATTACATGTCAGTTAATGTCAAAGTAGGAGGTTTTTGGCAGGGGTCTAGCAACTATTATCATTTAGTTTGTCCAACTAAGTTTGTCTCACACTTTGAGAGATATTAATATATGAAAAGTTTTGTTTTGCATTGAAAAACACACAACACAGAACAAAAACTTTAAGACTGATCAGAAGCCTATGGATATGGCTATGGATATTGTGTTTCTCCCATTTATAAGTAATGTGAGTGCACATCTTTGTTTATCTAAAGCTTCTTAAAGAATGCAGAATCTGTGAAACTGAATTTGAATTCCTTACCTAATGAAGCTTTAGAACAGGACTGGGGTAACTCTGGCTCTCAAAATTTACTCTTCAGCTGATTTTAGCTCCAAACTCAAACAAACTCTCTTGCCTGTAACTTTCCAATAATCCTGCAATCCTTGATTAGCTCGTCCAGGTGTGTTTGATTAGGTTTGGGGCTGAAATCCGCAGGAAAGTAGATCTTGAAGGAGCCTGCTGTTGACTGTGGCTCCCCACACTTCTCAGATGGTTCATGCAACCCTGGCTCTTTTACTCATCAGAAGTCTGAGAAGAATATTTATGGATGATCTCTCATTTTATAGCTAAGAAATCTTTCAATTATTTATATAGAGTCTGGAGATAGTTTTACTGGAGTTTGAATGCTGAGGGAAACATCTGACCCTCGTTATTGCTGATTTGAATATTTTATGCTCTGCTGCTGTTCAACGTTAAGACGACCAGTGCTCATATAAACACACGTTTACAGCTGTCCTACCCTTGTGCTTTGTTACAGTCCCTGAAGATCTGTCCTTAGAGGAGAGAGATGAGCTCTACAACATACGGCGCAGGAAAAAAGAACTGCTTGATGATATTGAGGTGAGAATATAGCTGAAAAGAAAGGACATTTGTTAATAAAATTAATAAAATATAATGGTTTTATTAAAAAAGAATAAAACTTTTAATGAAACATTTAAAAAATAATTTTAATTTGTATTTTTTAAAAGAAAATCTATTATTAATAATCTATTATTAATATATAAGTGAGCAGGTATTGCAATAATGCACATAACCTCTCTTTATCTTCATCGAATGCAGCATAAAAAAGTACTTCGTTTGGTCTTCTTTTGTCAAATAGCTTTAGAATATTTTAATATGCATTTGACAGGCAGTTTCATCCAAAGTTACTTACACTGTATGGAAGTTCCACATTTTTGGGTGAGAATCAAACCCATTATCTTGTTGGTGTTAGCAGAAGGGTGCACTATTTGGGTTATAGGAGTACCGTATAAAGTTTTCTGTTTGATGTGAGCCTCTGTTTTACAGCGGTTGAAGTTTGAGATCGCTGAAGTGATGACAGAAATCGAGCAGCTCACGTGTGTGGGCGAGAGGTGAGTTATGAGAGATTGAAATGTTTCCCTTTCATTACAGGCCAACTGAAGCTGGTTTAGATTTGCACCTGCCTCTCTTTTGTCTGAGTGTCCGCGCTGGTCTGTGCTCCTCTGAACACTCATTCAGCGCTCTATTCACAATGTGTCGTCTGGTTGATCATCACTGCTCACACACTGGACTTTTTCTCGGAACTATGTGATATAAACTCGCATTTCAGACTCTTTCTCGGAACTATGTGATATAAACTCGAAATTCTGACTTTTTTCTCGGAACTATGCAATATAAACTCGCAATTCTAACTTTTCTCGAAACTATGCGGTATAAACTCGCAATTCTGACTTTTTTCTCTGAACTATGTGATATAAACTCGCAATTCAGACTTTTTTCTCGGAACTATGCAATATAAACTCGAAATTCTGACTTTTTTCTCGTAACTCTGTGGTATAAACTCAAAATGCAGACTTTTTTCTCGGAACTCTGTGGTATAAACTCGCAATTCTAACTTTTCTCGGAACTATGCGGTATAAACTCGCAATTCTGACTTTTTTCTCGGAACTCTGTGGTATAAACTCGAAATTCTGACTTTTTTCTCGGAACTATGCAATATAAACTCGCAATTCTAACTTTTCTCGAAACTATGCGGTATAAACTCGCAATTCTGACTTTTTTCTCTGAACTATGTGATATAAACTCGCAATTCAGACTTTTTTCTCGGAACTATGCAATATAAACTCGAAATTCTGACTTTTTTCTCGTAACTCTGTGGTATAAACTCAAAATGCAGACTTTTTTCTCGGAACTCTGTGGTATAAACTCGCAATTCTAACTTTTCTCGGAACTATGCGGTATAAACTCGCAATTCTGACTTTTTTCTCGGAACTCTGTGGTATAAACTCGAAATTCTGACTTTTTTCTCGGAACTATGCAATATAAACTCGCAATTCTAACTTTTCTCGAAACTATGCGGTATAAACTCGCAATTCTGACTTTTTTCTCTGAACTATGTGATATAAACTCGCAATTCAGACTTTTTTCTCGGAACTATGCAATATAAACTCGAAATTCTGACTTTTTTCTCGTAACTCTGTGGTATAAACTCAAAATGCAGACTTTTTTCTCGGAACTCTGTGGTATAAACTCGCAATTCTAACTTTTCTCGGAACTATGCGGTATAAACTCGCAATTCTGACTTTTTTCTCGGAACTCTGTGGTATAAACTCGAAATTCTGACTTTTTTCTCGGAACTATGCGATATAAACTCGAAATGCAGACTTTTTTCTCAGAACTATGTGATATAAACTCTCAATTCTGACTTTTTTCTCAAACTATGCAATATAAACTCGCAATTCTGACTTTTTTCTCGGAACTATACGATATAAACTCGCAATTCTGACTTTTTTCTCAGAACTATGTGATATAAACTCGCAATTCAGACTTTTTTCTCTGAACTATGCAATATAAACTCGAAATTCTGACTTTTTTCTCGTAACTGTGATATAAACTCGCAATTCAGACTTTTTTCTCTGAACTATGCAATATAAACTCGAAATTCTGACTTTTTTCTCGTAACTGTGGTATAAACTCGAAATTCTGACTTTTTTCTCTTAATTATGCGATATAAACTCGAAATGCAGACTTTTTTCTCGGAACTCTGTGGTATAAACTCGCAATTCTAACTTTTCTCGGAACTATGCGGTATAAACTCGAAATTCTGACTTTTTTCTCGGAACTATGTGATATAAACTTGAAATGCAGACTTTTTTCTCGAACTATGCAATATAAACTCGCAATTTAGACTTTTTTTCTCGGAACTATGCGATATAAACTCGCAATTCTGACTTTTTTCTCTGAACTATGCGATATAAACTCGCAATTCTGACTTTTTTCTCTGAACTATGCAATATAAACTCGCAATTCAGACTTTTTTCTCGGAACTATGTGATATAAACTTGCAATTTAGACTTTTTTCTCTGAACTATGTGATGTTAGCTCACAATTCTGACTTTTTTCCTCAGAATTTTGTGATATAAACTCAAAAAAGGCAGAATTGTGAGTTATAAAGTCAGAATTGCATGATATAAACCCACAATTGAAATGAGACGTGATATTGCTAGAAACAAACCTCAGCCGTTAGTATCGAATGTTGCATCCTTCCCAAAGAATTCATATCTCGCAACTCTGCCTTTATAACTCGCAATTGCGAGATAAAAAGTCAGAATTGCGAGTTTATATCTCGCAATTTGCTCGTTAGAAAGTCAGAATTGCAAGATATGTACTCTTTGTGTTGTCTTTGTGTCCACACCAGTTTTTTTTTTAGGAAAATCTGCGGAATGCAATAAGCATTCAGAACTGTGCTAAACAGAGCTAGGATTACTAATAGTTAACATTTAGAAATACCCAAGATTTAAGAGTAAAGGGTATTTTTTTCTTTTGATTGATGGCCATTATGGGAGAAACATAAGAAACATGACAAAATAGTTAAGATGAATTATAAGTGGACCTGGGAAATTAAAATAAGAGAAATATATATCAAGATAAGGCTCATAAATCAACACCTTGAGACCATAAGCAGGACTGTTTTAAACTTTTAAAAGTGTTTAGCCACCTTAGAGCATTGTTAGTGTTTTACTTTGTATCTGCAGGCAAATCATACAAGACGTTTTTAATCTGCCTTTATTCTTATTAGGGGATATTTGTTAAGACTTATTTGCTTCCATTTGCAGCAAAACAACACAGAGAAACAAACAAATTGCAATGGGAAGAAAGAAATTCAACATGGACCCCAAAAAAGTAAGTTTAATTTTTATAATCTATTCTGTGACAGATCTAGATCTTCACAGACCCTAAATTCTCATTAGTTTCTAAGTATTTTAATGTTTTTTTTTTTAATCCTTTAATGTTTTTTTTTTCTTTATAGTATTTGTACTGAGTGATCAACATTGTGACATTTTCCCTGACATACTGATATCAGATTTGGATATTTTCCACATAATTTCCCTGACATTTATATGGCTTATAATAAAATCCTTTTCTTAATAAAATTCTTTGTAGGGGATCCAGTTTCTGCTGGAAAACGACCTCCTGCAACAGACCCCTGAAGACATCGCTCAGTTCCTCTATAAAGGCGAAGGCTTGAACAAAACTGTTATCGGGGATTACTTGGGGGAACGGTAACCCTTTACTTCAATCCTTTAGTTTTTGCCTTTGAATGTCCTGATTCAGATATGTGCCAGATTCATCACAAAAATCCTGTGGAAAATGATTGTCTGGGTTTAGTGAGCAGCAGTAAAACACAACATGTGGGCCTCTGAAGGAAATGGACCACCTCTCGGGATGTGATTTCATGAAGCATAGCTACAGACACAAGCATACCAAACAGCCTTCAAATGCTGCCGGACATCTCAAAAGATCTTTAAACTCTGCTTTTTTAAAGACAAGCAATCGATCTTTCTTTGCAGAAAGTAACTGTGTCTTCTGTGTGTGGTGGTTGTGTTCTCGTAGGGATGATTTCAACATCAAAGTGCTCCAGGCTTTCGTAGAGCTCCATGAATTTTCCGACCTCAACCTCGTTCAGGCTCTGAGGTGGGAGAAGCTTCTCGTTCTTCCCCAAACACTGCATGCACACATCATTTCTAGACACAGTCAAATATAGAAGACGTTTTGCTTATTCTATTGCAATAATATAATTTACCGGTGTCTGATTAATGATGGGTTTGCTGCTCTACACAGGCAGTTTCTCTGGAGTTTCAGGCTTCCTGGTGAGGCCCAGAAGATCGACCGAATGATGGAGGCGTTTGCGTCCCGGTACTGCCAGTGCAACCCCGGCGTCTTTCAGTCCACAGGTCAGACATGTGCATACCGGCCAGCATCCACACTAACACAAACCTTGCTTTCATTGAGAGAAGTTGGCCTGAAAACTATTTTGTTGCATGGGTGCTATGGCAGGAATTAGCTTCAAGGTTTCGCTTTCAGATCAGTTATTGTTTGCTGGAGCAATATTTCAAAGAAAAATCTTCCTAAATCTTGCCAATACACTGAATAATAATAAGCACATCTGGTTTAATGGCACCATCATTTTGGTGTGCATAATGCCATATTATTAAATATGACATTTAAGTTAACATGTTTTTCTTTGTTTATCTTATAAACCTGAAGTTATCTGATCACTGCTGATAATTAAGGATTTTTTTTTCTTTAATCATTTTATGATAAGTGTATATTAATCATGTTCCTGTGGCTCAAGTGGTAGATCATTGCGTTAGCAGCGCAAGGTTGTGGGTTCGATTCCCAGGGAACACATGTAAGGTAAAAACTGTTAGCCTAAATGCACTGTAAGAAAAAAGCATCTGCTAAATGCATAAATGTAAAGGATACTGAAATGAAAGGTTGGTTTGATGGCGGTGTTGATATGTGTGTGCATGTCTGCTGGGCTGTTCGTGCCACACAGACTCACAGGTTAAGAGTCTAAAGCTGATCTGAATACTGGCAGAGCAGACACTTGTTAGAGTTAAGAGCTCATGTCGTGATGTGTTTGGAGAGTAAACAGTGTCTGGTGAACAGAAGCTGTAAGAGAAGGGCTCAGTCTGGCAGTGTAATCCCACCCTCTCTTATTCTCTCACCACACAGTGACTCACGCTCATGTCAGGTTTTGGCTCTGAAGTAATACTAAGAAGGTTTTTTGTCTGACTTTAATAGCACAAATGTTCAGAATGTTAGGGTGAAAGAATATATGAAGGTTTGTTTATGCTAATTTTCATTACTCCAGTCTTCAGTGTCATGTGACATCACAACAAAAAATTATAATTAGTTCAAGTTATTATCAATGTTGAAAACACTTTTTAATGCTTAATATTTCTGTTTGGAATGAGTAAGATTTAAATAAAAAAATTAAAAATAAAAATATTTTTTTTCAGCAAGGATGCATTAAATTGATTAAAAATGATGCTACAAAATATTTCTGTTTTAAATAAATTGACCTTTTAATCAAAGAATCCTGAAAAAAAAACCTTGTTTCCACAAAAACATTAAGCAGCAAAAACAGCATTCAGCGATGATAATAATAATAACCATTAGAATATTAGCATGATTTCTGAAGGCTCATGTGACACTGTAGACTGGGGAAATTATGCTGAAAATACACAGGAATAAATTACATTACAAAGAAAAGGGTTTGTAATAATATTACTGTTTTCATTGTACTTTTGAACAAATGTAGCTTTGGAGAGTATAAGATATAAGTCTAAAAGATTCCAAACCTGTGCAATGACTTTTGTGGTATGTGTAGTTATTGAGTTACGTATCTGTTTTGTCTTCGCAGACACATGTTATGTCCTGTCCTTCGCCATCATCATGTTAAACACCAGTCTTCACAATCCCAACGTCCGGGACAAACCCGCAGTGGAGCGTTTCATCTCCATGAACAGAGGCATTAATGAAGGAGGAGACCTGCCAGAAGATCTGCTCCGGGTAACAGCCCCACACTGCATCTCTGTTCGCCTGTGCTGAAACTATAGCCTATATGATGAATTATATAAGAAACTCTTCTTTCTACTGGAAAAGCCCGGTTTGGTGTGTTTTAAACATTGGTAACCAGCTCATTCGAGTCCCATCCATCTTAGCTAAAAAGTTCTACTAATACTAACTGTGAGAACTTTATTTACTCTCCTCTTTCTTCTTCCAGTCTCATTCGGGCCACTTTTCATATGACTGGAGCTCTTTGAAATATTTCACAGATACTTGTGAATGTGCTCTTCTGCGTGCATTAAGATCACTAATGTCCCTTCTCTCTTGCAGAACCTGTACGAGAGCATCAAGAGCGAGCCCTTCAAAATCCCTGAAGATGATGGCAACGACCTCACACACACGTTCTTCAACCCGGACCGAGAGGGCTGGCTGCTCAAGTTAGGTCAGAACCAGACTCTTACACTCCCTTCGCCTGAGATTTTCTACCGAGATGTTGTTTTACACCGCGGTCTGTTGGAGCCTGTAGTTGGTGTCAGGGAAAGCTGTGAACACAGTGCTGCTCATTAACATCCTAATGGGTTTTTCCCATTCGTTCAGCAGAAGTGCTGTTTCACAGGGACAGAGCACCTGGCAGAGTCAATAGATGTAGTGCCACTAATGAACAGTGTGCTGTAAGGAGACAAGAATAAGGGGAAAGCAGAATGCAGTGGGTTTTTTTGCTGTTACTATTGAGTTTGCTCTTTAATTGTCAGCTCTGACGGGCAGGGGTGGGATAGTTTGATTTGTAAATTATGAGGTGCTTGAGCAAGGATCTGGCAGGGGAGGAAGGGACACATAATTAAGACCCAACAGAAACTTTTAGCTAGCAGCATGAAAACTAACGAAACACTGTTCACAACCCATTTTACTTTGTAATCTGATGCAAAATGGATTTGGTTATCTCTAATCTGATTGGAGAACGTTACACAACTTTTCTTTTTTCAGTCCGCCTGGGTACAGAGCTATATTTATAAGTGGCACAATGAGTGTTTCTGAGAGGGAAAATAGTCACTGTATTTGGTCTTTTTGGCATTTTACTGTTAACAAATCCTTAAAAGATCTGAAAGGATTGTTGAGCTTTGATAAATATTGTTTGAGTGTGATTTTGCACTTAGTAGAAAGTAAACTGGGCCACACTTTAGTTTAGGGACTCACTATTAACTATTGACTATGACTTTTACCTCAATAAACTCCTAATTTGCTGCTTATTATTAGTTAGTAAGGTAGTATAAGTCATTAATATGCACTTCATAAGTACTAATAAACTGCCAATATGCTAGTAATATGTTAATATGTTGTAATATGCAACTAGTTAATAGTGAGAAATGGTCTTCAAAATAAAGTGTTACCATAAACTTCTGAGTGAAGCTATGTTTTTGAGTGAAATAGTGTACTTTGGACAAGCAGTAAGTGTATACAAGCTATTTTTTTGTGGCATTTTCTGTACAAAACCTTAGAGACTGCTAATGACTGTATCATTATTTAAAAAACACTTCAGATTAACCCACGTTTAAATGGCATTTAAAAACAAATCTATGATTGGTGACTAGACTTGTCGTTTAGATGTTTTATTTTACTGTCTTAAAGTGTACAGCTATTGAATAAGCTCCAATGTGGACCAGACTTCATGCCGATAGTTCAAAGTCCGAGGCTGATTATACAAGGGGCAACTTTGTGAGCAATGTTTCTTGGGCACTTTTCCCATTGAAAATGGATAACAAGTATCTGGATACTTTAGGGGCTGATTACATGACTTGTTTTCAGTCAAAAATGGGAAACTTTTTATGCGTTTTGTCTGTTCGTTTTGGTGACTGAAAACGCAGGTTTTTGAAAACGGCACCCTTATCATTTCCATGTAAACACCCAAAACGTGAATCTTTGAAAATGGTGATGTAATGCGTGTGTGTAGTAAGTGTTAGATATATAGACATGCGCACTACGTGTCGATTTTAAAGGCAAGCGCGAACAAACATACACAACAATGGTGGAGTATGCAGTACTATTGTTGCTGCTCAAGAGTTTGCTAATGCTTCTTCAGCAAAGTGTGGATTTACTTCACCAATATTACAACCAACAGTGGAGACAAATCATATACAACATATAATCATCACTTCCCTATAGGTATTGTTTACTAACAAGGTGACAGTGCCAACTACTGGCCAGGCATATGTAATACAGTGTTTTTGGCCCTTTTTAGCGGATATGTGTAATCGTGAATCGTTTTTAAAACGTTGTCTG
The DNA here is from genome assembly GCF_023724105.1 of Carassius gibelio. Classification (NCBI taxonomy): domain Eukaryota; kingdom Metazoa; phylum Chordata; class Actinopteri; order Cypriniformes; family Cyprinidae; genus Carassius; species Carassius gibelio. The sequence continues at coordinate 5,390,662 of NC_068373.1, read as the reverse complement.
TATATATTAAACTTTTTAAAAACGCAAGGAAAAAACGTTTCCATTTTTGACAACACCGCTGTAGGCAAACATAGCTTTAGATCGGCCGTGGGCCTTGTGTCTCACCTGGTTACACACTGACAGCAACATTGCCCAAAGTTGCACTGTGTATCATCAGCTTGACTATACAAGATTAGTTTTATTAGAGGGATCCACAAATGAATCCATGTTTTGTAGTTGCTGTGTTTCATTTGTATGTGTCTCTTTTACTTGTTTAACAAGCGTCAAATGACAGTTGTTTGTGTGTTTCTGAAGTCCCTTCTCTCATCTCCTAACATTATGTGTGTCATTTCTGTCCTAAATGTGTATTTGTATGTTGTGGTGGTGCTTTGTTTGTCATGTTTTGATGTTGAACATTCCTTCTTGTTTTCTTTACACACTTTGCCCTTTGACCCCTGCCCTCATTTTCTGTCCTCTGACTGGCCGTCTCTTCAGGAGGTACGTAACCAGGACAGATCTGACCCATCATGCCTCTTTTCATCTCCTGTAACCTTCATTTGATCCTTTCCTGACTGCCATTCAAGGTCTTTCTACTTCCTGTCTGTAAGGATATGTATATTGTTAAGATTCTCTTCCCAGACTGGCTGCTGCTGGGGTCAGAGGTCAGTTTAGTGCACATGGTCTGATTTAGCGTAACACCTCAGCTGTACTGTTTGGCTCAGGACACACAAATTCCTTGTTTACTATGTAATGTCCCAGGAGTCCTATATACATTGTATGGTACACATTACACCAACAGAATCTTTACGTGTCCCCCTCAGCAGTTAGCGGTGAGGAGCTTTTTCCACTCAAATAATTATGGTTTTCCTCACTAAAAATATCCCGGTTGGATTTGTGGGAATGGGCCGTGAAAATGATTGTACTCGACTGAGGAAATGTAAGGACAAAATTCGATAAAAAAACTAACATATATTTACTTGAGAACAGTTAATATGAATGCATTTGCTTGAGAAACACGTTTTTATGTATCATTATGTGTTTGTTTGTTTGAATTCATTTCAAAATCTACTGAACTACTTCCAGAAACCATTTTCCCACCTTAGATCCAAAGTATTTGGAAAATAATCACCAAAACATTATGTCTCAAATCTGTAAAAACTACAGAAGTTCTAATGCATGCATTATAATTTTTTCCTTCTTGTTTTGTCGTTATAACGACTTAATTTTCTCGTTATCTCAACATAACCAAAGTCGTTTTCTCGTTATAATGACTTCATTTTCTCCAAGAAGTTACCTGAATATAGCTGATGGGGTGTTGTACACTGTCCACTTTACTGTACACGGACCTTCCTCGTGATCGCTATAATTTGTGCAGTCTTGTTCATTACTGACATTTAATGAATTCATAAATATTAAATGCTTGAATCAATATGATTATTTTGTGTATTAATAATAAAAGTATTTTGTGTATTAATAATAAAAGTATTTTGTGTATTAATAATAAAAGAAAATTAAGTCGTTATAACGAGAAAACGACTTTCGTTATGTCGAGATAACGAGAAAATTTAGTCGTTATAACGAGAAAACAACTTTTTTATGTCAAGATAATGAGAAAATTAAGTCGTTATAACGAGAAAACGACTTTCGTTATGTCGAGATAACGAGAAAATTTTGTCGTTATAACGAGAAAACAACTTTTGTTATGTCGAGATAACGAGAAAATTAAGTCGTTATAACGAGAAAACGACTTTTGTTATGTCGAGATAACGAGAAAATTAAGTCATTATAACGAGAAAACGACTTTGGTTATGTAGAGATAACGAGAATATTAAGTAGTTATAACGAGAAAACAAGAAGGAAAAAAATTATAATGCATGGCCGCTTAGAACTTCCGTAAAAAAATGATTAACAATAAACAATAAATTTATAAGTTCAATTCTGTATAACTCAAGAATGTTAAGATATAATCAAATAATGTGACCATAAGTTCGGACATTTTCTGTTAATAATATCGTCAGTAATTATTTTGTTTATCACAGGGAAGTTGGCAGGAAGTCTTTAAAACTATAAGGTTTTAACGAGATTCTTCATAAATTTATATCAGGTCGGAGCAAGTTGCATGTACCAGTTAAGTGTTATGAATTCATAAAGACATTTGTATCCAAAATGACTTCCAGATGAGGAACATCACAAACAATTTGTCATGGAGCAAACTAGATTTTTTTTTTTTTTTGATGTTTCGTGATTTCATAACATTTGAAAAGCCTAAAATAGGCTATTTGATGACATGATGGTATGTGACAGTTTACCCCATATAACATGCTATTGGGGCATGTTGTCACAAAAGGGTAATGTGTATTAAGTAAACTATATCTTATACACTGTGTTCCAAATTATTATGCAAGCTACATATAAGTAGGATTTCAGTAAAATAAAAATTTAGATTTGAGATTTTCAACAAAAGGGTCTTTATTAGATAACTGGTTTGTTAAATAGTTTGCCAGGTGTTCTCAGGTAAATGGAAAACCAGGCCACTGTTGAGCAGCAAGCATGTATTTGAAGCTGCTGGTGTCTCTGGAGTCCCACGACTCTTACAGTGGGTGTAGAAATACACAAAGTCTAATTTTCCAATAGTTTTATTCACGGACAGATGCCATGTTACAGTGAATGGAGGGTGAATGATAAGTTGGAACACATTGTAAATCTGTATGTAATGTCCAAATGAAGGTACCCTGATCTTTGCCCTGTAGGCCAGGGACTAACAGAAGCTTGCATGTGTTAATAGAGTCATTGGGATCGTCTCATTGTCCCTCAACCCTTGAAACATCACTTGTGATCTCTCCCCCTAAAGACGACCCTCATTTCCCATCTGTGAGTGTCTTTCATTGCTGCTTTGAATGTCTCTCATGCCGCCATCCTTTAAGACTGAGGCGGCGTCATTCAGACGAACATCAGAGACATTGGAATAGAATTGCAAGTAGGGAACTACAGATAGCACGACTCTAATCTCTCTCTATTTCATGCGTTTTCGTTGCATTCAGCATATGTGGGTTGTAGATGTTGGAGTCAGGAGAGGGGGTAGATAAGCCTGCGGCAGCGCTGTGCTGGATACACCATCCTATTGCAGGCAGAAACAGAACAGGAGAGGAAAGATAGGACTGCAGATGAGTCAGAGGCTTTAATGTATATGAGAACATGCAGTGTGTGGGGGTGCGCAAGAGAGATGCTTTGCATGTCTATATCAGTGTATCATTTTCCACAGCATGATAGTGGCATTTTTACGTTCGCCATGACATGAGTCAAAAAATGCAATCTAGAACACTCTTATAAGATCTGTTTTCTTTCTTAAAGACTTGGTCGACTGTTTCTGTTTCAAGAATAAACCAAATAAGGGTAGCGCTGTGATCCAAGCTCTCTTTGACATCTGTCTCAAATAACTTCTCTCACCGTCGCAGCATTGCTCCCAGACATTTCTGCTTTCGCTTGTTGTGGTCCAGAGATGAAATCGAGTTGGAGTTGTGCACTGGCCTTTGTGCTTGGCTAGTGCTCTGTGGCAGAGCAGTCAAGGATTCACAGATTTGAGCTGTGTTGTTTTCTGGAAGATTCACATGTGGAATGAGTCTTGAAGTCCTTGAAGATAATGTTAAAGGCACCACAGGCGATCCAAATAGAATTGAAAAAAATAATAAAACCTTGTTTAGACTGTCAGTCCAAAACCAAGTTGTGTGCATAACCGATTGGAATCTGATCATATGTAGCAAGTGTGAACAGCGAAAAACAATCACATTGAATCAGATTTTTACAAATCCGTTTAAAGGTACATTCATATGTGCTTTGGAATCCTATTCTGCCACAGCCTCATAATATAATCCAAAACGACAGCAACCTGTCGTCATGTTGTAAGACAACATCTTGTATTGCAAACTGTATTGCTGTTATTGTTGTTTTTGTCATTTTCATAGAAACCAATGCAAATATTCAGTAAAGAGCGCAGAGGAACACACAAATCATCTCTGAACAGTTGTGATGCACAGTGTGGACAGACAGTCATTTAAAAAAGATTCCAACCGGATACACAAATAATCAGATTTGGACTGAGAGTCTGAGCAAGGCTTCCAAAAGAGTTTCAGATTGGTCTGCCATCTCTCATTGTTGTGGGAAACACATGTAGTCCTGCCCAAACTTACACCACTGACATATCCGACCGCTCCAACAAACAGAGCGTTGTTCTGAAGTGCCACAGGCCACATCTGTCTTAAAACAGAGCTTGCACTGGAGATGAATTTGTTTTTAAGTCACTCAAATAAGGAGCACAAGGGCTGAGGCTGGTGTTTTAGGACAATCTCAATCTCTTCAGGAATTCATAGTTGACAGAGACTTGTTAAAATGAGACGGGAGACAATATCATAACACTGAACAACTTGAAAATGTCTTACACTGTGACTATGCAGAATTAAACCTGGCAAGGTCATTTGCAAATAAATAAGTGTCACACCAGAAGATCTTGTTGATGATATTCCTGAAATGAGAAACAGGAGCTGTATGTTATTGTTGCACGGGCGCTAGTCATCTACTGCTCAGAAACTGGGACACTGGCCTTGTTTAATTTCTGTTTGATGGTTTGTCACTTCTGTTTAATTGTCTTTGCAGGTGGACGTGTAAAAACGTGGAAGAGGAGATGGTTTATTCTGACCGACAACTGCCTGTACTATTTTGAGTACACAACAGTAAGGGGCCATTTTTGTTATTGTTATGATGTTAAGTAGATGTTTTCTGTGGTGTACTGTACACCAGGGGTGCCTGCAGAGTTCAGGTCCAACCCTGATCCAGAAGATCTTCATTGGCTCAGTTGTGTTTGATCAGGGTTGGAGCTGAACGTTGCAGGAAGGTAGATCTCCAGGAACAGGATTCGGCATACATGGATGCATTCTGCATTTTTAATGTTTTTTTTTTTCTCCTGCCTACAGGACAAGGAACCACGTGGAATTATTCCACTGGAGAACCTCAGCATCAGAGAGGTGGAGGAGCCCCGAAAACCTGTGAGTGCCCAAACAAACTCGAAGGTTAGAGCTGTGCGGGATCATGAAAACCTCATGCTTGTTCTGTCTCCTAATTTAGAACTGCTTCGAGTTGTACAATCCCAACCATAAAGGGCAGGTGATCAAGGCGTGTAAGACGGAGGCAGATGGGAGGGTGGTGGAGGGAAACCACGTCGTCTACAGGATATCAGCCCCCACACCAGAGGAGAAGGAGGAATGGATCAAATCCATTAAGTAGGATTTCCTTCCTATTGCACATATTCTAGTCTTGTTCAGTGCTCTCATCACTGGCTTGCTGAAGAAACAGAGTGATGGCATTAACACATAATGTTCCTCTCACAATAAAACCTGACCCTAAACCTAACCAAGAGTGTTTACCAAAGCAAACCTGAGTTTAATGTAGCAACCATGCCATTTTAGCTTGCTACAGTGGACTGGTTCATAATGGGACAGCGAAGGATTTTATCAGCACTAGTCATGATGGTGTTTTAAATAGAAACAGCAGTCTCATCACAAACCCCTGTACCTCGCCCTCATCCACAGCCCGGTGTTTTCATGAGGCATCAGTGGAGATTAGACAGAGCTTAACCACCCCACAAGCCATCGACTCCAGCGGGAACAACAGACCTGTTGCAGACCTGCTCTCTCCGCTAATCCAGGCCTAGCATTAGCGCGTCTCACCTCTCAGAGACCTGCTGTAGGATGAGGGGGTTTATCATGAGCACATTTTGCCTGGTCAGCAAAGTTTTGACCCACCCAGTGCAGACATTTTTAGAAAGATTTCGGGTATTTTCGAAATAGATTGTCACTTACTAATGCCGTATAGCATATTCTATATAGCCTACTAACAGCAATCGAAAAAATAATATATGATCAATATGGCATGAAATCCTCATATTTGATGTAAGTGACATCCTTTTAGACTTTTGGGGATGAAAAAATTTAATTCCTTGCATTTTTCATTATTAATGTAAATTTGTGACAGTCCAATCAAAAACTCAGATTCTGATACTAAAATACTACATTAATCCGAACATAAAGCATGCATATTAAACACATTTCCAAAGATACATTTCCAAAGAACAAAGATATGAAGAACACTCATTCTGCTTTGCATGTCCAAGGACTCAATGTTTCAACTACTTTTAGTGTTTTTTTAGAGAGGGGGAGTCTCAAATAATATAGAGAGAAATATAGGAAAAGCATAGCTCTGTTCCAAAACCTAGTGAACTGCACAGAAAAAGTTCTTGCAGATAAAATAATATGACTAAATAAAAGTCCACTTAAGTGTATTTAGCACACCTTCATGACTTTACAAGTTTAGAAATAATCCTTATAAAGCAGCATAATGTTGCCATCTATGTGTCTGGAGTGCACATGTGATGCTTTAAAAAGCTGTCTACATAGAGAGCTAACCCAGCTGTAGTCTAATCACAATGAAAGAAGCACTTCCTGCAGCGGAGGATGAGTTTCACACGATGCTAACAAGATTTCCACATCAGCAGAGCATTCGTGACTCTTTATAGAGCTCTTTGTAGAGCACTCACCCTTACAGGAACGTTAGATATCGGTCGCTGATCAGCCTTTAACCTTAGCAGGTCAGAACAAGACAGAAACGCCCCTCAAAAACGAGAGGCGGGGTTAAATAGGGGCGGGGTCTGCCCTCAGAAAGCATGGCAACCAAACTGGGTCGCTGAACAAACTCCTTTCTGATGCAAGTTAATACAGGGGTGTGTAGTGTATATTATGTGCTGCATTTCCATATCAAAGACGCCGAGGTCTCTCTGCCTCTCCTCACATCTCCTTTAATTGGTTCCTTCAGAGCGAGCATCAGCCGGGACCCCTTCTACGACATGCTGGCCACCAGGAAGAGACGAATCGCCAACAAGAAGTGAAGTCTGCATCCAAAGCGCCTCCCCTGAAGCCTAACGCACACTGCCTTCTGGGACAGCCGTTGTGCTCGAGTGTGTTTGATGAAGAATTCATGTTTATATTCCCTTTCTTGTGTTTCTGTTCGCCCAGCTGTCCTGCTCTGTTTGTATCTGCATGGATGTTGGTATGTATACCTGGGCAGCTCACTTCACGACAGATGTCAGATAGAAAAGCCATTTATTTCAAGAGACTAGGCCCTTTCCAACACCCAGCAACCTGAACGCACAGGGCTCTGAGACAGTAAGCCTGCGTGGACGTCATCTCTTATGGTGCTTGAAGACGTCCTGCGTGCTCAAATATGCTAATAATGCTAATGCTAATGCTAACACTAGGTGGCCGTCTGGAGTCAGCTGGACTGATTTCATGTTGTTCGAGTAAGAAACTGCAAATATATAATGCATAGATTTAGTTTCTAACCTTTCTGTTCTGGTCTTAGATAACACAATGATGTGTAGATGTAATTTGAATGAATTTGCTTGCTTTTGTGTTCTTATGACAAGTATAGTTGAATATCTTTTTATATTTATTTTCTTCGTGAAATGACTTTATTCTACACATAATTGGTAAACTATAGAGCTAAGTTATGTGTAAATACTGTAAACTTTTTTGTGTGTAAGTACAATCTTTAGCATATAAATCTACTGGCTTTTTAATGTTAGGGCTCTTTGCTCAGCAGCCTTAAAATAATGTACTTCTGTCAGGGAAAAACACCTTGTTATTCTGGAAAATGAAGTTTAATCCAGTAGCAATTTATATGTGGTTGTAAATAACAGCTCTGTCCAAGGGCAGAACACTATCTCCAATGCCCTTTGGGCTCCAGATTAATTTTTATATGTCTGTATAAGCTATTGGTCAAACTGTACATGAAATATAAATACATAAAACATTCATAAAGGTAAAAGTTTCATGAGTGACCCCCCACATATCTCTTTGACCCAACTTTGATCATAGCATGAACACTACTTTCTTGCTCTAAATCACATTCTGAGTATTGAATCAAACACTTTCAGTTCTTTTCGTTGTATTTAAGTGATTGGTTTTGAGAAGACAAGAGTAAGCAGAGCTGGAGTTTACAGTAGACAAAAGATGGCCATGTATAGCATATAGAATTTATAGATTACAGCCATTGCACTGTAAATGCAATACAAAATATTAATGTAAAACTAAAATGCATCATCATAGCTATGAAAAACACAAAACAGTTCAGATACATGCTTACAAAAAAAAAAAAAAGTATATAACTAAAGAAGTAAGCTTTTGGACAACTACATAATATTACAATCTCATCACAAATATTGAAAAGATTGGTTTAATTTTTAGTTTTTCTATGTTTGATACGTTTCATTTCAGCTGTGCAATAATCCACGATATTAGTGAGATTCATGGTACATTTGTTCTGTTGTGTTTTTACATTAATTTTGTTCTATATATATATATATATATATATATATATATATATATAAAGACAATTTCTGCACTCATTTACTAACAATTTTATCAGAATAACCTCTATAAGAATACAATTTGATATGAATAGATATTATATCGCATCACATACATAATATAATACACCATACAAATAAATGTAGGCTGTTCTTGAAAACATATTGATCTATTTGAAGGCTAGTGATCCATAATGGCTACAATTCATAATTGTATAAGCACCATAAATATTTACATGGCATGATTATTCATTTTAGCAGTGTGTGAGTCACTCCAGAGAAGAATACTATACTGCCATCTGCTGGAACAAAGTCATCAGTACAAGCTCACTACAGAACAGGAAAATGACTATCATACCTTCTATCAGTCTGGTCCCTTACACGAGGCAATGTGTTTAAAAGCCAGTTCTGACGGACTCTGAGCTTCAGCAGGGAGAGGACGACACCCGCTCGTAGTCGGGGCACTTGAGCAGGGCAGGGTAGCTGGCGTTCATCTGAAACGAGGTGTCGCTGGAGATGTCTGACGGGCTGCGTCCCCGCGGCCAGGCGTCGGGGTGAAGGAACTGACCCGAGTGATCGGAGCAGTTACTCAGGCGCGGCCGGTAGAAGCTGCGGTGGGGCTGGTAGATTTCCTCCGCTGTGTAACGCTTCATGAACAGGTAGACTGACATCACACCTGCACTCTGAACAGAGAGAAGAAAACACAAAGAACAGTAAAGATTTAGAGAAAATGGTTATGATTATGACTATGTAAAAAGGTACAAATATATTTAGAACCTTTCTACAATTAAATATAGACAGACTGATATCTACAGGTCCTTCTCAAAAAATGAGCATATTGTGATAAAGTTTATTATTTTCCATAATGTAATGATAAAAATTAAACTCATATATTTTAGATTCATTGCACACCAACTGAAATATTTCAGGTCTTTTATTGTTTTAATGCTGATGATTTTGGCATACAGCTCATGAAAACCCAAAATTCCTATCTCAAAAAATTAGCATATCATGAAAAGGTTCTCTAAACGAGCTATTAACCTAATCGTCTGAATCAACTAATTAACTCTAAACACCTGCAAAAGATTCCTAAAGGGTTTTAAAAACTCCCAGCCTGGTTCATTTCTCAAAACCACAATCATGGGTAAGACTGCCGACCTGACTGCTGTCCAGAAGGCCATCATTGACACCCTCAAGCGAGAGGGTAAGACACAGAAAGAAATTTCTGAATGAAGAGGTTGTTCCCAGAGTGCTGTATCAAGGCACCTCAGTGGGAAGTCTGTGTGAAGGAAAAAGTGTGGCAAAAAACACTGCACAATGAGAAGAGGTGTCCGGACCCTGAGGAAGATTGTGGAGAAGGACTGATTCCAGACCTTGGGGGACCTGCGGAAGCAGTGGACTGAGTCTGGAGTAGAAACATCCAGAGCCACCGTGCACAGGCCTGTGCAGGAAATGGGCTACAGAGAAGCAGCACTGGACTGTTGCTCAGTGGTCCAAAGTACTTTTTTTGGATGAAAGCAAATTTTGCATGTCATTCGGAAATCAAGGTGCCAGAGTCTGGAGGAAGACTGGGGAGAAGGAAATGCCAAAATGCCTGAAGTCCAGTGTCAAGTACCCACAGTCAGTGATGGTCTGGGGTGCCATGTCAGCTGCTGGTGTTGGTCCACTGTGTTTTATCAAGGGCAGGGTCAATGCAGCTAGCTATCAGGAGATTGTGGAGCACTTCATGCTTCCATCTGCTGAAAAGCTTTATGGAGATGAAGATTTCGTTTTTCAGCAGGACCTGGCACCTGCTCACAGTGCCAAAACCACTGGTAAATGGTTAACTGACCATGGTATTACTGTGCTCAATTGGCCTGCCAACTCTCCTGACCTGAAACCCATAGAGAATCTGTGGGATATTCTGAAGAGAAAGTTGAGAAGCGCAAGACCCAACACTCTGGATGAGTTTAAGGCCGCTATCGAAGCATCCTGGGCCTCCATAACACCTCAGCAGTGCCACAGGCTGATTGCCTCCATGCCACGCCGCATTGAAGCAGTCATTTCTGCAAAAGGATTCCCGACCAAGTATTGCGTGCATAACTGAACATAATTATTTGAAGGTTGACTTTTTTGTATTAAAAACACTTTTCTTTTATTGGTCGGATGAAATATGCAATTTTTTGAGACAGGAATTTTGGGTTTTCATGAGCTGTATGACAAAATCATCAGTATTAAAACAATAAAAGAACTGAAATATTTCAGTTGGTGTGCAATGAATCTAAAATATATGAAAGTTTAATTTTTATCATTACATTATGGAAAATAATGAACTTTATCACAATATGCTAATGTTTTTAGAAGGACCTGTATATGCAATAAAAGTGTTTAATTAATGGCATTTAATTCACTACGGGGTGCCAAGTACCATTTGACCTGGACATGAAAATTATTGCAGATCATTGCAGCCTCATACGAGCGCACTTGTAAAAGGTTTTAAAGGAAAGTTACAATAGTAAAGGAAACAAAAGAGCTAAAAAAAGAGTCTGTAACACTGTAGGCTGTCGCTTTACTCCAAAGAGCACAATACACTGAGCAAAGATGACGCGAGTCAACTGTGTAGATCAGAGGAAGATTTTCAAACATTAAAGGAATGTTGTATATTATGCAATACATAAGTATAGCACTGTCAACCAAGATTTAGATACGGGCAATATTCCACAGTGAATGTTTCAAACAGTAGCATCGGGTCGCATACTTCCACGTTTGAGGATCTGAACATCTAAAACATCCTAATTTGTAATTACCATAATTATGAAATAGCATGCTGCATTGTTGTCTCATGACCTAATGTAGTTCGTCACCTTAAGTCAGCATGTGGCTTCAATCGTTATCTTGGAAATAAAACTGGTTTTCTTTTTCTTTTCAGTTTTGTGAAATCTTAGTTCAGTCTTTAGTTCAATTACACCTTTTGAAAAAAGTGCACTTGAACATACATTTAAAAAGATAACTGATAATGGATATATTTATATGATTTAAAAGAATATACTGTCTTTTATTGAATGTAATGCCTTCGGAATCTTAGCTGAATGTTATTTGCAATTAAATGAACTACTATAGTTCATAGTATTATAAATATAGTATTATAGTTTACATTTACATTAAATGTAATTAGTTGAACTTAGTTGAGTGCTTGATGCTAAACTAGTTTCAGAATTGCTTTACTGTGTTTAAAATATTTCTGTACTGCTGAATGTACTGACGAGCATTTATGGGAAACAAAAATTTTATATAATCTCTATTGAAACAAGTATTCAAGTCCTTATACATATATATATATATATATATATATATATATATATATATATATATATATATATATATATATATATATATATATATATATATATATATATATATATATACAGTCAGGTCCATAAATATTGGGACATCGACACAATTCTAATCTTTTTGGCTCTATACGCCACCACAATGGATTTGAAATGAAAGGAACAAGATGTGCTTTAACTGCAGACTTTCAGCTTTAATTTGAGGGTATTTACATCCAAATCAGGTGAACGGTTTAGGAATTACAACAGTTTGTATATGTACATCCCACTTTTTAAGGGACCAAAAGTAATGGGACAGATTAACAATCATAAATCAAACTTTCATTTTTTAATACTTGGTTGCAAATCCTTTGCAGTCAATTACAGCCTGAAGTCTGGAGATCAATTAGACATCAGCGTACGCTGGGTTTCATCCCCGGTGATGCTCTGCCAGGCCTCTACTGCAGCTGTCTTCAGTTCCTGCTTGTTCTTGGGGCATTTTCCCTTCAGTTTTGTCTTCAGCAAGTGAAATGCATGCTCAATCGGATTTAGGTCAGGTGATTGACTTGGCCATTGCATAACATTCCACTTCTTTCCCTTAAAAATCTCTTTGTGGGATGTACATATACAAACTGTTGTAATTCCTACACCGTTCACCTGATTTAGATGTAAATACCCTCAAATTAAAGCTGAATGTCTGCAGTTAAAGCACGTCTTGTTCGTTTCATTTCAAATCTATTGTGGTGGTGTATAGAGCCAAAAAGATTAGAATTGTGTCGATGTCCCAATATTTATGGACCTGACTGTGTATATATATATATATATATATATATATATATATATATATATATATATATATATATTGGATGGAGGGGAGAGAGACCCCAATTAACTTCTCAGCTGCTCTCACTTGCGTTGCAGAGTCTTTCAGCAGGACGCGTTGCAGGCGCCATACCACACAGTGATGCAGCTCGACAGGATGGTCTCGATGGTGCCTCTGTAGAAGGTTTACATGATCGGGGGTGGGGCTCTGGCTCTTCTCAGTTTGCAGAGGAAGTAGAGACGCTGCTGTGATTTCTTGGCCAGTGCTTCTGTGTTTTCAGTCCAGGAGAGGTCCTCTGTGATGTGCACACCCGGGAACTTGGTGCTGCTCACTCTCTCCACAGTCGCACCATTGATGGTCAGAGGAACATGCTGAGTGTGTGCTCTCCTGAAGTCAACAACAATCTCCTTTGTCTTCTTCACATTCAGAGAGAGATTGTTGTCTAATGGGACCCACCACAGTCATGTCATCTGCAAATTTAATAAAGAGGTTGTAGTTGTGTGATGGTATGCAGTCGTGGGTCAGCAGCTTGAAGAGGAGGGGGCTCAGCACACATCCTTGGGGGGCCCCAGTATTTAGTGTGATGGTGCTGGATGTGTTACTGCCGACCCGTACTGCCTGAGGCCTTCCAGTCAGAAAGTCCAACAGACAGTTGCACCGCAAAGTGTTAAGCCTAAGCTGGACCAGTTTGTACTGTAAATGAGCTGTTGAGGGATGATTGTGATGAAAGCTGAACTGAAGTTTATGAACAGCATTCTGACGTATAAGTCCTTTTTGTCTATATGTGTGAGTGCTGAGTGGACTCAGTGACGATGGCATTATCGGTAGACAGGTTGAACCGATATGCAAACTGGAAAGGGTCCAGGGAGGGGGGAGGGCAGACTTGATGTGGTGCATGACTAGCCTTTCAAAGCACTTCATGACGATGGGAGTAAGTGCAACAGGATGGTAGTCATTGAAGCAGGATGGAGATGGCTTCTTCATGACTGGAATTAAGGATGGTAATTTTGAAGCTTGTGGGAACAACAGCCTGACTAAGTGAGATGTTGAAAATGTCTGTGAAGACATCAGTGAGTTCTGCTGCACAGTCTCTCAGTACATGCCCAGGAATGTTGTCTGGACCCGGAGCTTTGCGTGCGTTGATCCTGCTGAAGGATCTCCTCACGTTGTCTGGGGTCTGCGTTATCACCTGGTCACCGGGAGGAGGTGGAGTCTTCTGTGCAGTGGTGCTGTTTTGTTGCTCAAAGCGAGGGAAGAAGGTGTTCAGCTCATTCAGCAGAGAGGTGTTGTTGTCACAGGTCTGTGGTGGGGGCTTGTAGACCATAATGGTCTGTATCCCCTGCCACAGGCTCTGAGTGTCTCTGCTGTCACTGAATTGATGGGCTAACTTCCTGGAGTACTGTCTCTTAGCCTCTCTGATGCCGCAGGACAGGTTGGCCCTGGCTGTTCTCAAGCCCACCTCATCTCCTGCTCTGAAGGCAGTGTTCCATGTCTTCAGGAGTCTGTAGACTTCACCTGTCATCCACGGTTTCTGGTTGGCCCAGACAGTGATGTTTTTTTTTTTTTTTAATTCAGTGATGTCATCATCTCAGTTCAGTTTAAATAGTATCTGTGCAATCATTTGCAATCAAGTCAACGATATTGTTTTAAATGAAGTGTCCCCAACTAAGCAAGCCAGAGGCGACAGTGGCAAGGAACCAAACCTCCATCGGTGACAGAATGGAGAAAAGACCTTGGGAGAGACCAGGCTCAGTTGGGGGGCCAGTTCTCATCTGACCAGACAAAACCAGCAGTTCAATGTGAGGTTGCAGCAAAGCCAGATTGGAAGAAGAATCATCTTTTTCCTGTGGTCTTGTCCTGGTGGTCCTCTGAGACAGGGTCTTTACAGGGGATCTGTATCAGTTGGGGCTGTAGTTGTCCTGGTCTCCGCTGTCTTTCAGGGCTGTAGAGTTCCTTTCTAGGTGCTGATCCACCATCTGGTCTGGAAACATTTTGGATCCGGGTGGCTGCAGTGACCCTCTGACTTGGATACAGACTGGATCTGGTGGCTATGGTGACCTCGGAATAAGAGATAAACTGACTAAGATTAGCGTAGATGCCATTCTTCTACCGATGTAGCAAATACATCGGGTGTTATGGGAAGTGTTCCCAGTTCCGGTTTACCTGAATCATAAGTAATAATTATAATTGATAAGAATGAAATATTAAAATAAAAGGAACAGGAAAACAGACTCGGGGTTACATCATCTGAATACACCACACAATTTTTGTCTGATTGGTACATGTAAAATGTTTTTATATCATATGTCCTACTAAGTCAACAATTCCACCCCCCCCCCCCCCACCCATAAAGGTCAGCGCAGGGTTGATATGACATGACAATGAGGTGATACAGATAAGCTCAGTTAAAAATACAGATGCAACTGTGGTTTCTTTTCCTACATCCTGTTGAAACATTACTTAATGATAAGAAAATGTACCTTTTATGTGTCAACTGAAGAATATAAATAATATAAATGAGTAATCCTTGAGTACACCAAAAGACTAATATCAAACATAAACCAAACACTACAAAAGTAATTCCATAACATATCGAATACGCAAGACACCTTTATTGCTGTTTAAACACACTTTCAGCATAAGCTCCTATAAGAGCTTACCAAAAAACACTTGTTTTCAATTTACATATGAAGTCAACTGGCAGAAATGGCATAGTGAATACCCTGGTGCTTTGCTCCTCTGTTTGGCCTTTTTCTGATTTCCCACATACAGAGCAAAACACCTGTTTTGACACTGCAATTATTAGAAGGTAGATAGGATTATAATTAATCTCTGTGTGTCTAACATGGAAATAAACTGTTTGTTCAAAGTGCTTTATACCTGATGCCAGCAAAATGTCTATGGCCAACCTTTTCCAGTAGTGGCACATAATCTCCATGCAAGACAGCACACACATTCAGTACATATACAGGCCACTCTATTGGGTACAACTGTTCAATTGCATGGTAACACAAATTGCTAATCAGCCAATCACATGGCAGCAACTCAATAGATTTAGGAATCTAGATGAGGTGAAGACGACTTGCTGAAGTTCAAACCGAGCATCAGAATGAGGAAGAAAGGTGATTTAAGTGATTTTGAACGTGGAATGGTTGTTGGTGATAGATGGGCTGGTCTGAGTATTTAAAAAAAAAAAGGTAGATCTACTAGGATTTTCACATCACAAAGCTCAAATTATCTCATACTGGTTTATTGAACATGAAAATAAGTTCACGTAACTGTAATGGCCTCCACAGTCACCAGATCACCACATCATTATGTAGCAGCTTGTTTTGTAACAGTGTGAGCCTCTTTTAAAAAGGTATTGTACTGGAAGTGAAGTTATGGTGTGTCTATGAAGCAACAAAGAGATGCTGCAAATGTATGTTTTACGGCCAATACTTGTATTTCCTGACTTCTGATATGTTTCTCAGGGTCACATAATTATGTAGCAGTTTGTTCTGTAACCGTGTGAGCCTCTTTTAAAATGATATTGTACTGGAAGTGAAGTTATGGTGTGTCTATGAAGCAGGGATGCTGCAAATGTATGTTTTATGGCCAATACTTGTATTTCAAGACTTCTGATATGTTGAAGAGGGTCACGTAATTAGTTAGCAGCTTGTGTTTTACCCGTGTGAGCCTCCTTTGGAAAGGTATTGAACTGGAAGTGAAGTTATGGTGTGTCTTTGAAGAAACACAGGGATTCTGCAAATGTATGTTTTATGGCCAATACTTGTATTTCAAGACTTCTGATATGTTCTACAAGGTCACATAATTATGTAGCAGCTTGTTTTGTAATGGTTTGAGTCTCTTTTAACAAGGTATTGAACTGGAAGTGAATTTATGGTGTCTCTATGAAGAAACACAGGGATGCTGCAAATGTATGTTTAATGGCCAATACTTGTATTTCAAGACTTCTGATAAGTTGAAGATTGTTACATAATTATTTAGCAGCTTGTTTTGTAACCGTATGAGCCTCTTTGAAAAAGATATTTTACTGGAAGTGAAGTTATGGTGTGTCTATGAAGCAACACAGGGATGCTACAAATGTATGTTTTATGGCCAATATTTGTATTTCCTGATTCTTATATGTTGAAGATTGTCACATAATTATTTAGCAGCTTGTTTTGTAACCGTGTGAGCCTCTTTGAAAAAGATATTGTACTGGAAGTGAAGTTATGGTGTGTCTATGAAGCAACACAGGGATGCTACAAATGTATGTTTTATGGCCAATACTTGTTTTTCCTGACTTCTGATATGTTGAAGATTGTCACATAATTATTTAGCAGCTTGTGGTGTAACTCTTTGGAAAGGTATTGAACTGGAATTGAAGTTATGGTGTGTCTATGAAGAAACAGGTATGCTGCAAATGTATGTTTTGTGACCAATACTTGTATTTCAAGAATTTGTAACCGTCTAAGCCTCTTGTAGAAAGTTATTGAACTGGAAGGTGTCTCTCTAAAGGCACAACATGCAGGTGCATCTCAATAATTAGAATGTCGTGGAAAAGTCCATTTATTTCAGTAATTCAACTCAAATTGTGAAACTTGTGTATTAATTACATTTATAAATAAAATAAAAGTAGTTTAAGTATTTGGATCTTTTAATTGTGATGATTTGGGCTCACATTTTACAAATACCCACCAATTCACTAGCTTTACAAATTAGAATTCTTAATAGGACCAATAATAATAATAATAATAATAAATTAGTACAACAAGTATGTTCATTTACTGTACATGTACTCAATATTTAGGAGCGGTTCCTTTTGCTTTAATTTCTGCCTCAGTTCGGTGTGGCATGGAGGTGAATAGTTTGTGGCACTGCTGAGGTTATATGGAAGCCCAGGTTTCTTTGGCAGTGGCCTTCACCTCATCTGCATTGTTTGGTCTTGTTTCATCTTAACAAATTAGAATATGGTGACATGCTAATCAGTTAATCAACTCAAAACACCTGGAAAGGTTTCCTGAGCCTTCAAAATGGTCTCTCAGTTTGGTTCACTAGGATACACAATCATTTTTGGCCCCTGCCTGCACTGCCAAAAGCACCAAAAGTTGGTTAAATGACAATGGTGTTGGTGTGCTTGACTGGCCAGCAAACTCACCAGACCTGAACCATATAGAGAATCTATGGGCTATTGTCAAGAGGAAGATGAGAAACAAGAGACCAAAAATTGCAAATGAGCTGAAGGCCACTGTCAAAGAAACCTGGGCTTCCATACCACCCCAGCAGTGCCAAAAACTGATCACCTCCATGCCCCGCCAATTGAGGCAGTAATTAAAGCAAAAGGAGCCCCTACCAAGTATTTAAGTACATGTACAGTAAATTAACATACTTTCCAGAAAGCAAACAATTCACTAAAAATGTGTACTTATGAAGTATTCTAATTTGTTATGCAATGGCCAAGTCAATCACCTGACCTAAATCCGATTGAGCATGCATTTCACTTGCTGAAGACAAAACTGAAGGGAAAATGCCCCAAGAACAAGCAGGAACTGAAGACAGCTGCAGTAGAGGCCTGGCAGAGCATCACCGGGGATGAAACCCAGCGTACGCTGATGTCTAATTGATCTCCAGACTTCAGGCTGTAATTGACTGCAAAGGATTTGCAACCAAGTATTAAAAAATGAAAGTTTGATTTATGATTGTTAATCTGTGGATGTGGGATGTACATATACAAACTGTTGTAATTCCTACACCGTTCACCTGATTTGGATGTAAATACCCTCAAATTAAAGCTGAAAGTCTGCAGTTAAAGCACATCTTGTTCGTTTCATTTCAAATCCATTGTGGTGGTGTATAGAGCCAAAAAGATTAGAATTGTGTCGATGTCCCAATATTTATGGACCTGACTGTATATATATATATATATATATATATATATATATATATACACACACACACACACACACACACACACTACAGTTACAATTATAATTAATTACTTCAAATGTAAACCCTTATTTGTCCTTTACAGTAAAAAACTGCTATGTGCATACTGCTCATTTTAACAAATGTACTCATCTGGTTATGTTATGCTCAGTACATACTGTATATACACTACCACTGCAACAGAAAGAGTTATTACTGCAGATTTGATGTTAAACTGAGGAAGTTTCAATTATAGCATGCTGTAATCTTCAGCATTTCACAAATATATAGAGCTTCAATTGCACTGAACCCTTTGACACTCTTGAATCTTTTATGCACGAAGCACTGTTTGAATGGAATCAGTTCATTAAACATTCAGGCTGTATCTACCGCATAAAAGTTCAATTCAGTGCGAACGCCCTAATAATGGAGAAAAGTGAGAGAAGAATGACAGTAAATTATAGTGTCTGAATGAAAAAGCTTTTCACCTCAGTGAGCAGGAAGGAAATGGCAGCAAACGCAAACGACCAGCCGTACTTATAGCTGAAATATGCCTCATTACTCTTGGTCCTGCTGAACATCTCGTCGTTTATGCTGGAGATGTAGAGCACCAAACCAACCACCAGAGACAGACCTGCGTGACAGACAAACATCAGTCTGACAGATAAAGAAGACATGTCAGAATGACAGAGGAGGAAGAGGAAGTGTACCTGACAGGATGAAGAAGATTCCAGAGACAAACGCCAGTATGGTGTGATGTGGCCGAATGTGTCCGATATTGTTGAGCACAAAACCAATGAACATAAAGAACAAACTGACCAGGGGGAATGGTGTGGCCGAACGAATCATCTCTGAAAATATTATCACGAGAAAGAAAATCAAGAAAGAGTTAACTTGTGTGACACCACAAAAGATAACTGTATGCTGTGAGTAGTGTTTCATTTGTTTGGGCACTTAAAACATCTGTTGTATTACTATTGTCACAAAGCTTAAGGCTTGTGGATCCATGTGCAGTAGTTCATTAGAGGGATAATCCACATTCGTGGTCAAACACAGTGAACAAACCAAATACTGATGGAGTTCAGGGCTGAGTCAAACTGAGCAATTCAAATCAATTTAGTTCAATTTTATTTTTATAGCGCTTTTTACGACAAATTTTTGCAAAGTAATTAATATTTCTATAATATTTCATCTGCTACGGTAACAAATCTTTCAGTAATTTAGTGGGTACAGGATCTAATAAACAGGTTGTTGGTTTAGATGCAGTGATAAGTTTATTTAGCTCTTGCTGCCCTATAGTTTTAAAGCACTGCAGTTTATCTTTGGATACGATGAATGAAGCTAAAGTATAAGACGCTGTAGAATCTAAATTTGTTATTGTATTTTTTGTGATGTTATCTATTTTATCAATGAAGAAATTCATAAAGTCATTACTATTAAACTATGAGGGAACATTTAGATCGGGTGGCGTCTGGTTATTTGATAATTAAGCCACTGTGCTAAATAAAAACCTTGGTTGTGGACCAGTAATCCAGGTCAACAGGCAGAATATCAAGAACCAGGAAAGCAAGACATGCGAGAAATAGGATAAAAGGTTTAGAACTGTAGCTGTGACTTAGTAATGAACAATTAAATTAACAAGGCTTATATAGGTGAGCTGACAGGGTTAACGAGACACAGGTGCAAACAATTAGTGCTGATGAGTGTGTGCAAGGATTATGGGAAATGAAGTCCATGTTGAGTAGACAAGGTAAAAAAGCAAGCGGACCAAGACCACTAAAATGAACGCGGTTCAAATGATTTATGCATGCAACATGGACCAAATACCTCTAAAACATGAAGTAATGACAAGAAGCAACACTATGCGACATGCTTTAATGACGTGGAAAGAGCAGTGTTGTCAAATAATAATGAGCAGAGGGGAAATGTGGAGTAACAAGGAGATGAAGTGCCTTTTATGTGGGTTCCAAGGTGGTGAAAATAAAATCATAAGAACATGCAGCAATGAGGGAGCTGTCCAGCAGATGCCATTGGGTGTTGTTCGACTTAAAGTGCTCTGTGCAGTGCCGCTTTAAGTTGAACAGAGCTTTTGTTTTGGATGTTTGGTGAGTTCTGTCGTGAAATATATGTTATTCAACCTGACCAATCAGGTCAAGAACATATCACTATGCCTTTAAGTTCGGTATCTTTATCACTGTCAGAAATACCAGTGTGAATGCTAAGCGTACCAGGACCAAATGTATCGTTTTCTTTTTTGGTGTGTGAACACACCCTAATAATATTACAGTTATTTTTTTTCTTCTTGCAAGTACCTTATGTAATCAACATTTAGCACACAATATACAACGATAGTAACAATTAAATTAATTTTGATTAAACTTTTCTGCTGTATTTGTTGCGGCAATACTGACAACAAAGACAAAATAACATTGGCAAGTAAAGCCAGGAAATAGTAAAACAAAGCAACTGCTTTATTTATTAATACTGCAATGTATTCTGGGAGTCAGAATAGTAGCTGAAAATCAGTCAAGCTCAAAGTTTTTGCTAACTGAGATTGTTAGTTTTACGTTTAGTCAATTTAATCATCTTAATTTAGCCCAACATAAGAATGTGACCACAGTATATTTCCTTTTTTAGTTTTAATAACTTCTAATTGTCAGTGTAACTCCAGGTACACATAACTTACTTTTTTAGACGTGAAGTTTATTCACTTTAAGGCAATGTGTTTTTTTGTTGTTGTTTTTTTTCAATTTAAGTCAATAATCACTATTTACAGTGTATAAAGAACCAAGATAACTGTAACCTTAAAGTTTTAAAACTGTTCTAGCTCTAAGACAACCGCTATAGTGATAATAACACATTGGAAATATGTCATTAGGATCACTTCCAGTCGACGAATGATAAATTCATTGACAGCCAATCATAATTTTTCCTTTTAGTGCACCCTGCTATTATTCTTTAAATTTGCATCTGTTGGTGTGTATGCTAATATAGCATATACAGTATTGTTCAAAATAATAGCAGTACAATGTGACTAACCAGAATAATCAAGGTTTTTAGTATATTTTTTATTGCTACGTGGCAAACAAGTTACCAGTAGGTTCAGTAGATTGTCAGAAAACAAACAAGACCCAGCATTCATGATATGCACGCTCTTAAGGCTGTGCAATTGGGCAATTAGTTGAAAGGGGTGTGTTCAAAAAAATAGCAGTGTCTACCTTTGACTGTACAAACTCAAAACTATTTTGTACAAACATTTTTTTTTCTGGGATTTAGCAATCCTGTGAATCACTAAACTAATATTTAGTTGTATGACCACAGTTTTTTAAAACTGCTTGACATCTGTGTGGCATGGAGTCAACCAACTTGTGGCACCTCTCAGCTGTTATTCCACTCCATGATTCTTTAACAACATTCCACAATTCATTCACATTTCTTGGTTTTGCTTCAGAAACAGCATTTTTGATATCACCCCACAAGTTCTCAATTGGATTAAGGTCTGGAGATTGGGCTGGCCACTCCATAACATTAATTTTGTTGGTTTGGAACCAAGACTTTGCCCGTTTACTAGTGTGTTTTGGGTCATTGTAAGGGCATGTCCTCTTCAGCATAGGGCAACATGACCTCTTCAAGTATTTTAACATATGCAAACTGATCCATGATCCCTGGTATGCGATAAATAGGCCCAACACCATAGTAGGAGAAACATGCCCATATCATGATGCTTGCACCTCCATGCTTCACTGTCTTCACTGTGTACTGTGGCTTGAATTCAGAGTTTGGGGGTCGTCTCACAAACTGCCTGTGGCCCTTGGACCCAAAAAGAACAATTTTACTCTCATCAGTCCACAAAATGTTCCTCCATTTCTCTTTAGGCCAGTTGATGTGTTCTTTGGCAAATTGTTACCTCTTCTGCAGATGCCTTTTTTTTAACAGAGGGACTTTGCGGGGGATTCTTGAAAATAGATTAGCTTCACACAGACGTCTTCTAACTGTCACAGTACTTACAGGTAACTCCAGACTGTCTTTGATCATCCTGGAGGTGATCATTGGCTGAGCCTTTGCCATTCTGGTTATTCTTCTATCCATTTTGATGGTTGTCTTCCGTTTTCTTCCACGTCTCTCTGGTTTTGCTCTCCATTTTAAGACATTGGAGATCATTTTAGCTGAACAGCCTATCATTTTTTGCACCTCTTTATAGGTTTTCCCCTCTCTAATCAACTTTTTAATCAAAGTACGCTGTTCTTCTGAACAATGTCTTGAACGACCCATTTTCCTCAGCTTTCAAATGCATGTTCAACAAGTGTTGGCTTCATCCTTAAATAGGAGCCACCTGATTCACACCTGTTTCTTCACAAAATTGATGACCTCAGTGATTGAATGCCACACTGCTATTTTTTTGAACACACCCCTTTCAACTAATTCAACTAATTGCCCAATTGCACAGCCTTAAGAGCGTGCATATCATGAATGCTGGGTCTCATTTGTTTTCTGAGAATCTACTGAACCTACTGGTAACTTGTTTGCCACGTAGCAATAAAAAAATATACGAAAAACCTTGATTATTCTGGTTAGTCACATTGTACTGCTATTATTTTGAACAATACTGTATAACATTTTAAATAACACTTTAGTTATTGTTAAAGTTGTAAATCTTAAAAGTCATCTGTACATCACTGCTCATGCTGTATGTTTTTTTTTTTTTTTTTGCAGTGTAGGAGACAATGGTTTCATTTTATTCAAATGCTTTTGTACAATAAGCGTGTGGTGTGTCAGTCATTAGCTTAGCTTAGCATGCTAACTTCGCTATTTAGGGAGTGCTATTTCTGTGAAGCATGTGAGTGCCTGTTAAAGAAGCTGTTGACAGTGTTGACGCTGCTTCTCTAAAGGATCTCTCACGCTGTCTTGCGGTCCATCAGCTCAGACCCTCAACTGGGTAATTACCAGCACACTGACGGGATGGCACCCGAAATAAACTCACTGAAGCCTCTAAAACAGCTTTCAAAACTGACATCCTGCATTAACTATACCGCTTTAGATTGTATAAGCAGTTGAATTTGAATATATTATATGGATTTTAAATATGAGAGTTGTTCTGGTCTGACAGCAGTTACTGTTAAATGCAAATAACAAAATTAATCATATAATTGCGCAGAGTGTATAGGATATTTAGAATGACAGCATGGACTGGTTGCATGACATGACCTCATCCTCAAAAACCATAAGCGGAACTACCCTTACGAAAAAGACGTTTATTCAAGTGTGCTATTAGAATACTTCTTTTAAACTAAAAACAGGAAAGTTTGCTTTTATTTTACTTTGTATGTACTTCTCAGAAATGGGCTTTATGTACTCATCAGAAATACACTTAAAGTATACTAAATATATTCTAAATATATTTGAGCTATACTCCTAGAATCTGTGTTTTCATTATTATACTGTAGAGGGCGCTAGTACACATCTTCTGCACAGAATTTCCACAAGAAAAACACACACAAGTGAAGAAAAAAAAAGAAACACCAGATACTAATGTAACATGATAATCTGACATGAAACAGCATGTCGACCGATGTAGAGGTTATAATTACAGTCAAGCTTTGGTGTGTTGATCATACGTTTTGATTATCATTCTGAATCCAATTCATAGTCTTTTTTCAGCTTTTTGTTCGAAATGGTATTTCTTTATTTTTTATGAAACACATTAAAGTGTTTCAAAAATTAATGCATGAAGCTAGAATAAAATGTATATACAACAGATACCCTGTTCTTTCTTTGGATATTTTGTATGTTCATATATTCAGGTTTCAAAATATATAAACAATAAAACCTAAATAGGGACATACTTAAAGTATGATGTAAAGTTCACTTAAAGAAAACTTATGAGTTTACTTGCAGTATAAAACTACTAATCTAGTAGTTTACTGAGACTATATTTTAAAGTGTAAAAAGTTTTTAATTAGTTAACTATCAGTAAACCTGTAAGTTCACTTTTAGTATAATTGCAGTACAAACTACAAACTATACGTACAAATACTTTTATATACTAGAAAGTGGGCCAATTTAGTCCCAAGGAGTATTGAAACAGTACACTTAAACGTATACTACTAGAACACTGATATTTGTATACTTTCTACATAAAGTATGCTCGAACTTTACTTAAGTGTACTTAGTAAAATAAACTTGAAGTATACTACTTTTTGGTAAGCGTAAGCAAGGTAAGAGAAAAACTGCAAGTTTAAATAATGTCTATTTGTATTAAAAAGGTGGTTCACCTAAATGTATTTCTTCTGCTGAACAAAATATAAGTTTATGAAGAATGTGCGTAACCAAACAGTTGCACGTCCCATTGACTCCCATAGTATAGAAGCCAATGGGGACAAGGAAAAGTTTGGTTACCCACATTCTTCAAAATGTTTTCTTTTACGTTCACCAGAAGATAAAATTCATACAGGGCTGGATTTGGAACAACTTGAGTACATGAGGGTGAGTAAATGATTTTTGGGTGAACCATACCTCTAAGTGCAAAGGGAAAGTTGGCAAAGGATATTTACACTAACTCTGTCGCTCCAAATCTGGATCCTGAAGTAAAACTGGTTCTGCAGAACTGCTGGAGTACTCAGTGATTTGTTTGTCATGCAGGTACTGTATAATCACTTACTCAGGACACTGACAGTAGACTCACTGGTCAGCTGGACGCTCATGGGCATCACATACTCAATGGTGAAGCAGCGACCCCTCTCCTCACCTGACACAGAGAGAGCACAGAGGACATGTGACTGCTGACAGTAATTTCTTTTTTTCCTTTTTTCTCCTGTGAGCTAAAGTATGAGTCAAAGATTTGAGTCACTGTCACTTTCCTCATGCGGTGCGACATACAGATCATGATATCACAGTCTGTCTCATATCACATTGACACATTCAACACTATAACACCCGCAGCAATGCAGTCCTCTCACATCAAAGCACAGAAACAATGTGAGACTTCCGGACTTCTGAAAGTTTTAAAGCACAGGGATCCCTGTAGAGCCCAAACGACTGCTCACATCTGTTCACAGTCACGCTCAATTTAACCTGCTATAAGCAGCGTGGGTTTGAACCAAACTCAGTCCAATCGCTCATCCACATCTTCACACACACAGCACGTCCTTTTGCTGAAACTAATGTTTGTGTTTGTGCCACAGTAAGCCGATGTTTGCCGATTCAGAGAAGTGTGAGCTCAACATGTCATCTAAACGATAACGAAACATCCTGAATCTACAGCAGGAGACATCCCATCATTAAACACATCCATGGAGATGTCAAAGGAGGGTAAAAGCTTAGAGCTGGAACCTTTGTAATCAGCCCAGAATGCCTGACCAGCCACAAATAATGGCGTAAATCCAATAAACCCCTTTGGATGTGTGATGTCTATTGGAAAGAACTTAAATGACTGGCTGTTTGCACAGGACAAATTTACAACACGGACAGATGAACTTATCAAACACAGTCCATAATAAGAAGTGAAGCTCTCAAAAAAAGACATTTTCTTTTTAAAAAAATAATAAAGTGATAATTTCATCATGCTGTAGAAAAAAAAAGTCTTGTTTTGTATTTTTGCAATGTGGCTTAGTTTCTTAAATATCAGCACTGGGAGTTGGGAGTTTTATTCACACCGTAATCTCAATTCACACCATCAGAGAGGAAACATTCACAGCGGATGGTGTCGTGACGAGGTGTGTGAACAAAAAACATCTGCAGTGAATGGAAACATCTAGACTCGCATGAAGAAATTCACAAATAAATAGATACATTATTAGAATTGATTCATTTAAATGAACCTGTTTAATACAACAGGCTCATACAAGACATTTATGTCATTTAAAAAACAGAATGTAAAGGTTTTAATTTGACCCCCCTAATTTGGTATTTTTAATACTAATATTTCCCTTCTAATCTTAATAAATAAATACATTTTTAAGCCTTATTTTGTACCTGTGGAAATTGTTGGATATTTTTGTTGTGTGTCTAAAATCAGTACACTGAAGAAACTTTGAGGCAGTAAGTGAGATGTATGGAAATGCAAAAAAAATAAAAATAAATCTCAATTCTTATTTCTTGCAATTCTGACTTCTTTTCTCAGAATTATGAGATATAAACTTGCAATTGCGAGTTAATAAGTCAAATTCTGAAAAAAAAAACCTATTTTCTTACAATTGTGAGTTTATATCTCACAGTTTTAACTTTATAACCCACAATTACAAGTTTATACCTCACAACTCTGACAACAAAGTCAGAATTGTGAGTTTATATCAGAATTCTGGGGAAAAGAGAATTGTGAGTGTGTATCACAGAATACAGAGGGGTGGGGGGTGTCAGGACTGTTAGTTTATATCACCGAACTCAGGGAGAAAAGTCAGAATTATGAGTTAATATCACATAAATAATGTGAGAAAAAAAGTAGCAATCACCTTTTTCATTTTTATTCAGTGTTGGAACAAGCTTTAATAGAGATGTGAATTGCTTGCATGTATATATAACTTCTCAAGCTGTGATGTTATGCGTACATGCAGTAGTCCAGGCAAGTCACAGATTCTGCTAAATGAGTAACTGTAAATCTAACTTGAGGTAGAGTACTCCTAAAGTAGAATCAGCCCTTTACTTACCTGCCAGAAAACAGACTCTCCAGAGGCCGGAGTGGATGGACATGTGTATGTCAGCGCTCTGGTTGAGAGGCAGGATGACGCCCTCCTCCAGGTAGAGCCAGTAGTCAGTGCTGACAGAGATACCCAGCAGCCCCAGACTGCATACCGCAAACACACTGCTGAGCAGGGTCAGAGCCTTCGTCCCGCACGTGCTCATGCCAGGGGTCGCTCACTACACACAGATAATCTGAGCCAGACGAAGACATAGCACTGCCAATTTACAAAGATCTGCTAGCTGACTGTAAATCAAGAGGGCGTCAATTTCCATCTGTAGCAAATCTGACACATAATGAATCATGATGTGCCTTGAAAACGAGATGAGAATCAAGATCCTCAAGTGTTTTCGGAAGCACACAGAATGCAGTCGGAATACCAACAATACAACTCACAGTGTGAGATTGACAAGCAGCACATTCACTGAAAAAAGGAGAGAGAAAATCATTCAGTAGCTTCTTAACAAAAATACACATGCATTTTCACATCTGAGCACCGCTGCAGATGCTGAGCATGTGATATGTGTCAGACACTCTCTGATGCACAATGCAGAATGAAAGTTTAGATCAGGCTGCTTGGCGTGTGGCATTGCAAAATCTAAGAATTAAGGTCACATGTCATTCAATTATCCCAATATCTGTCATATATGAATCTCTCATTTGAAATGCAGTATACCTGTCACTCAGAATGTGAGAGCGTCCATTGGTGCTGTGATGACGGACCTGTTTACAGAAGGACACATTCATGAGCTTCTCTCCTAGACACATGCACACAGTATTTAAAGACAGATGTGCAGAGATTATGTGCATGTTCAACCAGTTTAGTCTACAACAAAGCCGATTAATAAAAACTAATCTGCACAAACCCACATCTGTATTTACTGTTTTATATGGCTCACGTAAAACTCTTGACTTAAATGTTTATAAAGAACTCTGTTACTTCTGCAGAGATAATTTATAGTGGAGTTGAGTTTGTTTCACTGATGAACTATGCAACAGTTTTTGAAATAAACGTAATCAAAACTGAAATTTGAACCGAATAATGACACTTCTGAAGAGCTGCTTTACGGCTGAAATTAGTCTCATAACTGAAGAATTTTGAAACATTAGCAATGCTATTTCCCTTTAGTGTGAAGCTGCTTTGAAAAAGTCTGTACTGTATAAAGTGAAGGGCTATAGAAATACATTAGACTTGACTTGAACATGGGTTTGTCTCAAAACTTAGAAATGTGGGGCTTCTTATTTTTATCTGTATTTGTTTATGACCAATACCAATGCAGACAGGTTTTTTTTTTTAAGAACAAATTAATCATTTTTGTTAATAAATTATTTTATATTATTATATAATTATACATACCAAAGTTCCCACGGTTATTATTAGTAACAGTAGTGTAAGTGTAGTGTAAGAAATCATCCCAGAAATCACAGTGATGGATAGCCAATACCAACTATTTATTTATTTATTTTTCCAATAAATATATAGTACCCATGATAATAAAGCTAAAACTATGATAAGCGTGGTGCATTTTGGCAAGGGCGCACATCTGGAGACTTCCAGCCAGCAGCAGCAGCAGCAGCACACTACGATCATCAGCCTATAGCTCACTGTTTAGAGACTGTTGTTATCTTTAGAATGGTTTTGAATTGTCACCGCTTTTACTGGCGTCATCACCGTAAATAAAATGTTTATCTTTACTCCCTAGCCTACACGTTACAGAAATATGTCATTATATGTGTCAGCTGCTTTCTCATTATTATAAACATAGCTATGCGACAAATTAAGCGGTTTAAACCACATTTTAAGACTTTAACACATGTACATAATATCAACCATACAACCATATAAAGCACGTTTTAAAATATTATAGCTATGTAATGTGTAAATCTCCGTGTATTCCTCGTGTGTTTGCGCACACCTGGCGAATAAAGATAATTCTGGTTCTGACATGAAATCATCAGTACATTTAAGACATGATTTTCCGTTAACAAGTAGCCTATAAATGACCACATAAGCTTCATATTCCTTCATCTGCATTGAAGAGATGAGAAATTACCTGAAGGATGTTGCAGATGAGAGTAAGTGTAATCCAGCTGTGGAGTGAAGATCTCCTAGCAGCGCAGCCTGACCACGAAGATGAACACGAGCCAGCGCGCGCGCGGTGTGTGTGTGTCGCGGTGTGTGTGCGTGTGTGTGATGACAGTACGAGCGTCGCTGTTACGCTACATGTTAACGAGTCTGTTCCTTCAGACAGTTCGTTCAAAATGAAATGATTCGCCATTCAGCGATTCGTCATCGAGCCATCACTCAAAAGTGTTTCCCTAAAGTCACATCTCCTAGTTTTATGTAATGTTACTCGATTAATATCTCTGTAGTCCGCTTACAGTCGAGTGTTTCGCTAAAGGTCCATGGTTCGAGTCCTGGTCTTTTTGTTAACCCGGTGTGTTTTCCCTGACTGTTTATTCCGCCTGGGGGAAAAGACTTGCCTACTTTTAATATATATATATATATATATATATATATATATATATATATATATATATATATATATATATATATTAAAATAATGTAGCTATAGATAATGTAATATACGGTCAGTTGCTATACTGTAGCTACAGCTTTTATTTATTTAATGTAATGTGATGCAAATGATATATTCAGCCACAAGAACATCACAAATGAAGCTTCACAACAAATCAATCTTGTTATGGGTTCGCTTCAGTGTTCTACAGATTTCCTTTATCTTCATCATCAGGGTGTGCTGAAATATACATACAGTAGTCTATACTGTAATGGCTTTCAAGTACGTCCGGGGAGATGTTGCATTTTGACCTTTTGATTTATCATCATAAAATCTTTATTAAGCCACTTTTATAAAGCCATAAAAAAAATTAAAAGTCTGCTAACAGACCTTTTGCAAAAAAAAAATTCTTATCATTCTTACAACATGGCCTCAATTTTAAATGTTCTAAATATTTAATCTTTAAAAGGATTCAAGTAATTGTTAAAGGAACCCTTAAGGAACAGGAATCATTGGGAAACTGCATCTGAATTCAGATACTTCAATACTATATAGTACACTGTAAAAAATTTCTTGTTGTTTTTACAAAAACTTTTTGGCAGCTGTGGTTGCCAGAATAATTTTGTAAAAATACAGAAAACTGTAAACACATTTACGTCAAAAACTGTTAATTTTACAATATAAAGCTGTAATTTACTAACAAGAAAATGTGAATATAAACCAGTAAATTCAACAACACACAAAATTAAATCTGTTTTGTACCTTGAAAATACTGACAACCACCATAATAATAAAGATGGTACTGTATAAGAGAAAGCCACATGAAGTATCAAAGCTCATCACAAGTAGCTTCACCACAAGCAGAAGTTTATATTAACATATAGAAGGTGCACATTTATGGAAACACAAAACACCATCATGGTAACACACGTGATACTTAAATAATGCAAAAAACTTTCATTAAGCAACAGAAGATGTAACATAAAGCTCAAATGTACATAACTGATAACAAGAACTATTTAAAAACATGATTATTTAAACAAAATACTTTCAAACGTGGAGTGTCACGCAGGGAATTCTGGGAATATCAGTTTACAGTTTTAGACTGTAAATTATACATTGATTTGTTCTTTTTTTACTTCTAAAAGCTGTATAATTAACAGAATTTTACTGTAAATTTACATTAAATGCTTTGTTAGATCTTTTACAGTTTTTCCCTGTATATAGTACGGGAACTTACTGTTAACCTATTATCAGTTTTTTTCCGTAGCGTTTTTACAAAATTTTACAGTTAAAATTACACTTATTTTTTACAGTGTAGGTGAAAAAGAGTATGTGAAAAAAGATGTATGTCCGAATCCACAGTACTACTACAAGAGTAGACAAGAGGTCCCTGGAACGCCACCTGCTTCTGGTCATATTCTCATTAACTCTTTAACTGAATCCTTCTGAGTTAGACCACATTTACTGGAGTTCGTTGATGGCCACTGATGCTGAACAAAGTGTGTTCTCAATACATCATCTTGAAGAACATGGTCATAATCACTTTTGTCATACATTTATTTATACACATTATCCTTCACAAAGAACAGAGGGACAAGATTTCCTAAAGAAAAACAAAGATGAGTGACTTAACTCATTCAAACTAAAACACTGTCCTGGAATCCATGATTTAATAATTATATTATATATATGATTCCTGATAAGAATAAGACATGGCTGTGTGGCATGTCCGTATACTTCATATGCATGAGGGGTATATTGGAACGACCCCTCACATGCAGAGAATCCATAATCAAACACATGAACGTTACATTCCCAAATACTCTCAATGTGAGACACTTGTGTTAACCTGCACCCTGCAAGACAACCGCTTGAACACTTTCTGAATCACATCATGAGAGGACCGGCTCTGTTTCCACTCGTTTCATCAACTATCCATTTACTTCTTGAGGTGAAGAAATAAACTCATGGAATATCTACTTATTTGTTTCTTCCACACACAGGGACTTCAAACATCCGGTCTAATAAATCTCCAAAATACATGACTCCAAAAAATGTGCTCATACTGATGAAACTGGTGAAATTCAGCAATGGTGCACTTGATAACTACAGTATTCCACCGAGGGTTTGGCACAAGTCTACAGCCCAAACCGAGCCAGATACAGCATTTCTGAGGAACATTGGTTTTTTTTTTTTTTTTTTTTTTTACTAGAATACATAAAATGAAGTGAGACATGGTAAAATTGACTTTCCCATCTTTACCTTGTTGTCATACAGATAATTCAGACTGAGTTGCCCAGCAGTGGTCTAAATCTTTATCCACTGACTGAAACAGGAAGAGAGTTGAGCTGGGACAGATGGGTGTGGGTGTGACTGGAATCATGCAACACGTTCTGCATGCGCTGGTTTGCCCCTCATCCACACAGCAGCTGCAGTACAAACACACATATAGGAGGAGCACAGAGCCCAGTCAGTCTACACACAGCTCCTACACAGCATAAAAAACAGAGCGGATAAATACAAGAAGTGCATATAACAAAGGTTTGCAGATACCAAAGCTATCTCAAATTAGCCAAACTAGTCTTTTTGGATCATCTAAACATAGAAACCATCTAAGTTAGTAAAAGCACATTCAGTTCTTAGTATAAAACCTGCAGGATAATGTACGCCTTCCCTGTATTTACAAAAATCTTGGTATATATAGATTACCTTTAGTGTAACAGTAAACATAGCGCTCTACGTAAAAATACTCACAGAGCAAAAATGCAAGATGATCATAAACTAAGACCTAAAAAGATAAAAAATATCTGATATATACTGGAAAGTTCCCTTTGATAAGAACATGAAGAGTATTGATCACCAAAGGACAGAAACACTACCAGAGACAGGGTTATATTAGAAGTTATACATGACTGACCTCCCACTCACCTCCAACATTTGTCAAAAAAAAAAAAAAAAAAAAAAAAATAATATATATATATATATTTTAATGTTATATATATTATATATATATATATAATGTTGGGCCTAAAGGAGTCATAAACTGTAATGATACACATGGAAAGAAAGTGTATTTGAAGACCATTAGGAGTTTTTGCATTGTGGCATAATTTTTATGTCAGTTATGCACATTTTAATTGCATTAATGTTTTTAAAACAGTAATGTTTTAGTAATTCTCTTTGTTTCCTGCTGTGATTTTCATTAGATTCTCATTAGTCAAATAATTACAGTAATAATCAGCATTTACAACAAACACTACCATGATTTATAAATACTTAATGTACATTAAACTTCAAATTTTTCCACATTAAAGCAAGGGTTTATTTTTATTTTTTTAGCTTTTAGGGTAAAGGTGCTTAACTATGGAGGCCCGTTTCCACCACTAAATAAATTTGTTTATCTCACAATTGTGACTTTTTTTCTCAGAATTGTGTAATATAAAGTCACACAATTCTGAAAAAGTCATAATTGCGAGATATAAACAAGCAAATAAAGTCACAATTCTCAGTTTATTTCTCGTAATTGCGCATTCATATCTCACAATTCGGAATATATAACTCATAATTTTGACTTTATAAACTTGCTTTTGCGAGAAAAACACTCAGAATATGGTCTTAATTTCTCAAATTTCAGGCTTATATATCGGAATTCTGACTATGTAACTCGCAATTTTGACTATAAATCACAATAAAAAATAAGTTAATAGCGACTTTATATCACACATTTCTGAGAGAAAAAATATTTTGAGATAATAAGTCGCAATTACCTTGTTTTATTATTTATTCAGTGGCAGAAAAGGGCTTCCATACTTAATAGTAATTAAAATGTCACAATGCAATTGTGTGTATATATATATATATATATATATATATATATATATATATATATATATATATATATATGTATATATATATATATATATATACATATATATATATATAAACATCTTAATGGTTTTAAAACAGGATTATTTTTTAACGTGAAGATTTTCTGGCGTGAAACATGACCTAGACATGATTTTGACAGGTTTCGGAGACTCACCGCCAACAGTTTCAAGTACAGCATCTTTTTTTTTGTCTCCTTACAATGTTCTTTATGCTGTAGCAGTGGTAGATTTCTTTAGCATAATATGCAGGTTTTAAACTAAAGACCATATCCATCTCTAACAGAAGTGACTCAGTCTGGTTTGAAATGTTGCACTGGATACTTATTACCGGTCCCAGGCAGAATCTGCAGACGTTTTTTGTGCTGAACATGACAGAAAATCTACAGGATGGATTTAAACAAGGTAAAATATGTTAAATGAAACAGTGTTATTAGATTATCCAAAGTATTTAATAAAAACAATCATGCAAGTGGATGAGTATAGGACAGGTGATGTGCAGGATTCTGCGGGTGTGTAAGGCCTGCATATTAGCAACGAGGAATCACAATTCATACATTTAGAGAGGAAAACTTGTGTATATGTTGAATATGTCAGAACCAGACGAGCAGGCAGTGATGGGATTGGAAGTCGTCATGCTAAAACTCGAGGAGCAATAAGAGTTCAAGTTTCAGCCCAAGTTAAGGGACACCACCAACAGATCTAGTAGGAAACCAATATGCATAATATAGAACTGGATATAAAAAAAAAACTTTTGATACAGTTATATTTTGGCACTCCTATAACAAGATATATTTTTTTTTGATTTACAAATATATAATTCAGGAACATTAGAAATGGCAGGAGAGGTTAAAAGGAACAGGACACAAAAACCTGTTTCATGTCAGCATGCTTCACACACAAAGAATCTGAGGACTGGAATAAGAGATCGTTCAATGTCTCCACCTTAAAAATATCTGTGTTTTGTAAAATATACTGAACCTGCACATAACATCAATCTGCATACAGGCAATCGATGAACTCTCGTTATTAAGAGGTCATTTTCACTCTGAGAGCTGCCTTTCTGTCCACTGCCAACACAAGCAGCATCCTAACTGAGATAGAGCCTCATAAAATAATATTTTTCTCAGGAATGAGTCGTTGGTGCCTTAAAATCATCACCAGTCAATGGAAGAGATCTTACACCAGCTCCATTAGAAGTCTGAATGTGGACGCATGCTTTAAAATATTATTTCATTCAACCAGCCCTCCTCAGTTCAGATATGTTCAGATAAAGGGTATTAAACTGTTCACAAAGATTTGGTGAGTTCATAAATAACATGGATGTGGTTGTTAGTTTGAGCAGGAGGGGCGGTCCTCTTCTTCATCGGGCCGTCTCATACCACACTGTGAAGCGACGATGGGTGGATGAACTCTGGGTTTATGTAAGAGAAGCCAGCAAATTCGCTCTGGTCGATGTTGGCCATGACCAGTTGGTCTGGAGGGGTCAGCATGGGCTGCGTGCGGGTGAAGAATTTGTCGAAGTTCTCCGCTGCTTTGCCGCACTGTTAAAGGAAGGGGAGAAGAAAGACGGCGGGTTATTTTTAGATTCAACTGAAAAGAGAGAAAATGTATTCAGTTTGAACTTCTGTCATGGATGTCATGTATGCTCATATGTCCAGCAAACAGAGGATTTTTATAAAGATGATTGGAAGCGAAATATATTCAGGGCTGTGTTAAAGCTTGAAACGACTGAAGCATAGCTCTAGCATCTGTGCTGCACCAATTGGTTTATTTGAGGGAGCTTTGCAAACAAACATGGGTGGCCACAGGTTGAGATGAATCAGTTTATAGCCATAAAACACACACATATATACACACAGTGAGGGAAAATCAGCACAGAGGGTGGGTGGTTTTGATGCAAACACATGAAAAGACTCTTCAAATAGTCCAGGCCTTTATCATGTGGACTCCCTTATTAAGCCAGGTTGACTTAGGTTGACTAAATGCTGACCCACACTAAAAGATTTCTAGAACAACCCGAGTACCAACAGTGACTTTGGAGTTAGGCTACGATATGATACGAATCAATGGAATAAGCAGCAATCAAACAGAAGCGTTGCACATCTCTGTCTCTCAAAACCAAACCAGTTCTCTTTTAAGAGTACGCTAAGAATCAACTTAGATACAGATACATCTTCTACTTGGCCTACATATTTGTATCTTTATCTTTTACTGGTTTGCATGGTACACACACATTTGTTTAGTGAAGTTAAAAAAAGATTCGCTTAAAAAGTTCTGCGTAATGAAAATGTGCACATGAATTAATTCAGTCGTGTTCAAATCATCACTAAACGTTGGTCGTGACATCTCTCTGCTTGCATGATAAATATTATTTTAGAAATTAATAATTATTTGAGTTTAAAACGGCATACTTATTCAGTGCTAACTATGAAAAAAAAATTCATAACGCACTTATCAAGTAACTGTACGACTTTCCGTTTTATCCGAATGCAGATACAAATAATTTTGTGACTGTTAAAAATACAAATACTGGCTGTTACTTGAAAATTTTAACATGTAATATTAAATCATATTTCATAATTATCAAGTTTTGACAAATTACATATGTAATTGTTGCATTAGGTCATGAATAAATAAGTGTTTATTGATAAGAACAATTTCATGTCTTTTCATTTAAAGTAGCATAAACCACAAGTAGTCGACTGTAGCCTACTGCACACAAATAAGAGGCTTTAAAGCATACAGATGTTTCACTCCTATTTGTATGACCAAAAAATGTAAGCGCAAGTGATCTCATTCCGCACAAACACTGAAATAGTGTACATTTTTATAGTTTAACATTAGAGCGAGCGGCCATGTGAAGTTGCTACTACTTGCATGTTTCAGATGATAATTCATATGTGAGGTTGATGAATGACAGGGAAGCATTTGGATGCCCTGGTCGATGTAGCCTTTTGTATATTTACCGCATAGAGCAGCTGTTTACAGAATGCAATACTTCACCACTTCCTGATAAAAAAAATTTTTTTCTGCGACTAAAAAAAAAAAAAAAAAAAAAAAAGACTAAGCCTTTTCTCATTGACTTACGATTAGTCCACTAATAGGGGGCAGTCCTAGGTTACACACCTTTTGGTGCAAAAAATGGCAGGTGCTTTTGTTTCCTACGGTATGCATTCGGCCAGTCAGCTCACTTACATCAATGATAGTTCCTATTTTCCTGGGTTAGATCCTACTCTGAAGCAGGAGCCAATTTATTCCCCCCCAAAAGACACTCCTATAGCTAAAATCATTCCCAGTTCCTGTGGTGCAAACCCACCAAAAAGTGTGCACTTCCACTAATAGTTATAGGACGTATGAAAGAGTTAATTTTGTGTTAAAGCCTTGTAATGTTGCATTTTTCTACTTGCTTTATTTTGCCTTAATAAGACAACATTTCAAAGCATACTAAAATGTGACAATTTCACATGTGTGTAAACAAACTGAAAAAAAAAGGAGAAAACACTCCAGGTTGCAAAACAAACAATCCACATGAACCAGGTCTGAAAACTGAGAGTGGCAGAGCAGGACCTGATTGAACTGGTTAATAGAGATACTTGATTTTGTTCAATATGATCACTCCTGGCTTCTGCCATTCCACTGGGAAGATCTTTTTCACATGCAGCTTTCGGTTTACTGTAAACTCTTTGGGCTGGAAATATTGACTAGTAAAGGAAGAGGTCATCTACGAGTTACTACTCAACATGAAAGATCAAAACCCTATATCAAGATCTAATAAAGACCCTATATAGTTTTTAATATACATTCCTAACCATATTGTGCATGTTTAATATGTGCATTAAAAAAAAAAAACATATTCTAGAATCCACTGAAGTGACTTTTCCTTATTGACTTCACCAAAAAATGTCTATTGAAGTCAAATTCATTCTAACTATTCTTCTAATCACATGACGATAGCTGCAGTATCAACTAAAATCCACTGCTAAGCTGTTTGCAAATGTTCATCGGAACAATGGTTTCAGGAAACACAGAATCATGGAACTACAATGCTTTTAGAAAAACACCAATGATTGTAAAAAACCAGAGTGTCTCCCATTGGTGGATGCACTAGCTTCAGCTATCTCAGTGTATGAAATGCATTAGATGAGCAGAGAGACGGTCATTTGAGGTTGACACTAGACACATCAAACTATCATCGAAGTGAAGGGGTTATGCAAGTTACTAAACAATATACAGTGTGGTCTACTGTGACCTGAGGAAGCGAGTTGTCATCAACCCCAACAGCATTGGCTAAGGTCAAAGACGTACAAACACATCATATTCACACTCACCACTTTGGGTTTGAAAGGAGGCTGGATCTCTCTGTTGGCCAAGCGCTCCCAGTCGATTCTGCGGAAGAAAGTTTGCTCCTTTATATCTCGCTCACCCTCTGGACTGCAACCTAGACGCTTGGATGGATGCTTCGTCATCAGCTGTGCATGTGGACGAGAAGAGAGAGATTCTTAGAGCCAGAGCCCATCTAGATTTAATCAAGAAAGAGGATAGCTAGATACAATATTTATAATAATAATGTATTTTTCATTCTATGGAAGCATAGTAATGTCCAGTGCAATTCAATGCAATTTAATTTGGCTGTGAACTGAAATCTTTTTCTACAACTAACATTAGGGTCTCATTAACACCCATTAACAATGATTTATAATCTTTAAGAACAATTACACTCTGCCCAAAAACATCTAATAGACATAATGAGATTTGAAACTATTCTACATAACCTAATGATGTCCCCCACATTAGTGATCATGAAGCGTCGTCACTGCCTTTACTGACATTTAAATCACCACCATGCATCATACGGTTTTTGTTTTTTATTTGCAGAGGAACATAATCAAACAAAATGGAAAAGACAAATTAAATTATTATTTTCCACTTAACTATTATAGCGGGTGATAATTCCATGACTTGAGCTGACAGCAATATTAAAGTACACCAGTTATTAATCCAAGCTGAAAAATTAATTCTGCATTATTGGTTTCTCATTCAATGAGCAGCAGCATACAGATATTTGGAGGAATAAAGGAGCTCCTGCTGATGTCTCCAGACTCACCCCTTTACAGATGGACACTGCTTCTTTAGACATGGATTTAGGGTAGGACACGTTGTGCTCCATTATTGACTGAAACAGCTCATCCTCATCCTCGCCATCAAATGG
Organism: Carassius gibelio; assembly: GCF_023724105.1. Lineage (NCBI taxonomy): Eukaryota > Metazoa > Chordata > Actinopteri > Cypriniformes > Cyprinidae > Carassius > Carassius gibelio. The sequence continues at coordinate 5,351,937 of NC_068373.1, read as the reverse complement.
AGGCTGTTAGAAACAGAGTAGTTGCTGGTTTATATGAAACATACACAGAATATATATTCTATGTCTATATATTCATATTCACTGTACCTATTTAAATAAACATGTGCTCGTTCTCTTAACACATGACAGCAGTCTAATATTGTCCAATTTATACTATAAATTAGCTGAGCAGATTCCATTGCCCCATGTTTAAATGAATTGAGCTGAAGTGTTGCATGAACAAAGACATGTTTAAAGTCTCTTTCTTTCCTATTCTTCACAGCTTCACAAGAATCATTCCAGGATGGGGGTGTCCGAGACAAAATCGTCCAAAGGGAAACACATGAAGTGTATAGCAAGATTCTTCTGTTGGGTAATTGGACTCGGGAGTCAGTGGGAGAAAGCTGAGATGCAAACGATGTAAGCTTGATAACCGTTCTGGCAGAAAGTATAGAGGACACAGGAGGCCTGGGAAGCACTCTACATAAATTCATCTCACTGAAACCAACAGAGAATATTCCAAAACGGACAAATTAAGCCGTTTATTAAGTCAACGCATGTGAATGTCTGTCTGTCTTTGTGTATAAAACCAGTCATACAAGCATGAACATGTTTTGTTTCTGGATAGCAATGCATTTATTTATTTATTTTTATTTTTTTATTTTTGAATAGTATCACTGCTACAGTACAGTAAATTGAAAAAGTGAAATACACTAAAATATAAGAAATTATATAACTTATATTGTTCACACTGTAGCTTGGGGACCAATTCTCACTATTAACTAACTATTTATTACAGAATTTGCATCAGTAAACTCCTAATTACTGCTTATTAATAGTTAGTAAGGTAGTTGTTAAGTTTAGCTATGATTGTAGGATTAAGGGATCTAGAATATGGTCATGCAGAATAAGACATTAATACATGCTTCATAAATACTAATAAACAGCCATTATGCTAGTAATATGCATGCTATTAAGCTAGTTAGCAAGTTAACTAGTTAATTGGCCCTTAAAATAAAGTGTTACCAATATATTAATATAAATCATTTTGTTTAATAACAATAATAATTTATGTCAAACAGTAAAGCTTCCAGATTCTTTCTCAGAATTGGATCTGTAAGAAAATTTAGCAAAAACAAGGATTAGTTGACCAGACTTTTTAACATTATGGGAAAAATAAATTGCATTATATCCAATTATGTTATACTGCAATATATACATTTTGAAATAAATTTCATACATACATACATAGATGTCTAGCTTTTTTTTAACCCTGAAGGTCCCATATTAGTAGCTTATATGTACTCTTATGGTACTTTTATGACTATTATTCTTTGGGAGTAAAGAAGGTACAAAGGTATCCCCTTTGAGGGTACTGCCCCGGTGACAAGTTGTTGTATCCCTAAAGATACAATTTTTTAACAGTTGTAAACAAATACTGTCCAGAGATATTAAACTGTATTGAACCCAGGAGATTTAAAAATACATAAATGTACCATGAAAATCCATTCAAATTCTTGTTCCATCAGAGGCCGTTGTGCAAACCACAATCTCAAAGCTCTTGATCATGCTCTGCTGCTCGGAGACAGTGTGTTTTGCAGCAAGTCGTTTGCTGTGGCGCTCACTGATCACAGCAGGGCTGCAATCACAGTTATTCAAAGCACCTCTGAAAAGCCCTGGCATCTGACTCATTTGAGAACTACAGAGAATACCAAATGATTTTCTGTGCATGTTCACCTACCTGCCCAGCTAGCATCTCGTAGAGGAGCACACCGTACGCCCACCAGTCCACCGATTTACCATACGGCTGATAGGCGATTATCTGGGGGAAGAGGAAATTAACATGTCCATCATTTTCTGTCCATTATTTCCATTCATTCAACTTTCATGGGTTCTTGGGAAACTCTATTCAGTGTCCATTCATTTTTCAAGAGCATAATGCACCTTTCATTACTGTTCAAGGGGGTGGTAGTTCTTCTGTAGCTCTTCCTTTCTTCCCCACACCAGTCCACTTACACCCACATCTTCAGCACACACACCAGTGAGTGTGTATGATCACAGGGGAAGTTAACGAGAGCTTTGTTAAGCATAGAGAGTGTATATTTCATGTCAAACTCTGAATTATCTTCCTCTTCATATGTGCTTTAGAAATGACTTCATAGTTGTGCCAATTTCCACAAATAGGGCACTAATCGGTGCCCCATTACTTTGTCAAAAGCAATGAAGTCCCACAGGCCACGTTCTTTCAAGAGTGTACTATCAGATGTGTTACACACTTCGAAATGAGCATTGCATGAAGGGTAGCAATAGGTCTATACGATACGTCTCTGCAAGTTTTTAATATTAATCTAATTTTGACTTGATTGACTATATCTAACAATTGAAATCATAAAACAATGAAAGTAAGCATGTTTTTGTGTCTGCTGGCCATCGCTAGCTGAGAAATATTGTTTTTCACATTGCTCGCGATACAATGTTCAGTTGAATATTTAATTCAGGCACTGTAATAACATTCTTATAAAATAACAATTATAATACATGGTAAATATGGTTAGTCAATATATATCTCCAATTAGGAAAAGTAGTGGATCTCGCTTCATGGTTGTGACTATAGTATACAATACAACTTTTTCTTTATGTAGGCAGGTATTTTTCGGTTTAGTTTGCTCATTTTTGTGTTCATATGTCCTGTCCAATTTATGTAGAAGTCTACGTAGAATCAAAGTTTTACATTGATTCTAAAATCGTAGTTGTTTTTATTTTATTATTATTATTTGACAAAATGAACTGTGATTCTCATGAAAGCTTGTTTAAATCTGTCTCATGTCAATTTCCTCATTTTCATGCCATCTCTCTACTTTCCACTGTCAATAAAATGGCAGAAAGTGTGCAGCTGAGCGTAGCTGTTGATTAAGTCTTCTTCCAGCAACTGTACTCAAGAGCAAATTTAAAATATTGATTATTCATGTGGTTGCAATTGCTTTCAGAACCAGGGAGGGTCAATATATTGGATCATGTCTTCATTAGCATTTGTCTAAAGACAGGATGTCAAATAAAGATTGCTTCATTTCCTATGACGGTGTGAAATGTGAAAGCAAAGACAACACGATGAGCACACAGAACAGAAAGGACCATGGTTTTTGGACTCTTTGAAGTATCCTTTAAACACCCTATTATCCCGTTTCAAACATTGCCTTTCATGAATCTTGAATCCAACTTCTGTGATGCCTACATGTAACACATTTGCATAATGTACAATGTGTACATTCAGAACATTATGTTCTGCATTGGGCGGCCAAAAACATCTTGACCTGATCTGTGAAATGGGGTGATATTAAATGTGTAAAAAAATTTTAATCGAAAGCCTTTTTTTTTTTACCTTGCATGCATATATACCTACTGTATAGGAGACTCCCAAACAATATTAGGAACCTTACAAATGGCACAATAGGGTCAATTTAATGGGAGACTTTTCCCTAAAATGTTCCAGCCAAGTTTGAAGTCTGCTGCTCAGACCAATCATCTAGAGAACTATGTGTGTAAAAATAATAACTTCACTGTGTTTCTGATAAATAAAATCCCATCTGCAGTACTGTAAAGGCCGCAGACAAGGCTGGAGAGGATTGGTGGAGACTGAAGGGTTTGAATAAATTCATGACAGATGAAGAGGTGGAAGGGCTGCTTATGGATGAATAAATGATTGTGTCAGGACTGTGGAGTTTCTAATGGAGATGCTCAGATGGTGCAGTTACGTAGACCTTCTTTAGATTCAGAATACACTCAAGGCTGTGAAGACACACTAGAGAGAGGGCAGCATTTGTTGCATAGTGTGCGTGTGTCAGGGTCACTGATCAGACATGAGGAGATCAATACATGAGGAATTGGATGAAACAGGGAGCTGTCATGACACACGAGCTGAAGATTTCAAGACTACACTTGAAAGAACATATGCAACATAAAGAGATCAAAGTTTCCTCAAATCATGCACACACACACCCTTTTCTGTCCAAGATACTAGAAAAGGTGGTATCCTCACAATTATTTTCCTTCTTAGAGAAAAAATGGTATCTGTGAGGATTTCCAGTCAGGATTTAGACCGTATCATAGTACTGAGACTACTCTTCTTAGAATTACAAATGATCTGCTCTTATCATCTGATCGTGGGTGTATCTCTCTATTATTTTTATTGGATCTTAGTGCTGTGTTCGACACAATTGACCACAACATTCTTTTGCATAGACTTGAACACTTTGTTGGCATTAATGGAAGTGCATTAGCATGGTTTAAATCGTACTAATGTGACCACCATCAATTCGTAGCAGTGAATGAAGATGTATCATATCGATCACAAGTGCAGTATGGAGTACCTCAAGGCTCGGTACTAGGGCTGCTATTCTTCACACTTTATTTGTTACCCTTGGGAGATATCATATACTGATGATACTCAGCTCTATATTTCTTCGCAGCCCGGTGAAACACACCAATTTGAAAAACGAATGGAATGCATAGTCGATATAAAAAATTGGATGACAAGTAATTTCTTACTGCTAAATTCTAAAAAAACAGAGGTGTTAATTATAGGGCCTAAAAACTCTGCTTGTAATAACCTAGAACACTGTCTAAGACTTGATGGTTGCTCTGTCAATTCTTCGTCATCAGTTAGGAACCTAGGTGTGCTACTTGATCGCAATCTTTCCTTAGAAAGCCACGTTTCTAGCATTTGTAAAACTGCATTTTTCCATCTCAAAAATATATCTAAATTAGAGCCTATGCTCTCAATGTCAAATGCAGAAATGTTAATCCATGCATTTATGACCTCAAGGTTAGATTATTGTAATGCTTTATTGGGTGGTTGTTCTGCACGCTTGGTAAACAAACTACAGCTAGTCCAAAATGCAGCAGCAAGAGTTCTTACTAGAACCAGGAAGTATGACCATATTAGCCCGGTCCTGTCCACACTGCACTGGCTCCCTATCAAACATTGTATAGATTTTAAAATATTGCTTATTACTTATAAAGCCTGAATGGTTTAGCACCTCAGTATTTGAATGAGCTCCTTTTACATTATACTCCTCTACGTCCGCTACATTCTCAAAACTCAGGCAATTTGATAATACCTAGAATATCAAAATCAACTGCGGGCGGCAGATCCTTTTCCTATTTGGTGCCTAAATGCTGGAATAACCTACCTAACATTGTTCGGGAGGCAGACACACTCTTGCCGTTTAAATCTAGATTAACCCATGATTAAGATTAAGATTAGATTAAGACCTCTTTAACCTGGCTTACACATAACATACTAATATGCTTTTAATATCCAAATACGTTAAAGGATTTTTAGGCAAATAGAACTGGGAACACTTCACATAATACTCTATGTATTTGCTACATCATTAGAAGAATGGCATCTACACTAATATTAGTCTGTTTCTCTCTTGTTCCGAGGTCACCGTGGCCACCAGATCCAGTCTGTATCCAGATCAGAGGATCACTGCAGTCACCCGGATCCAGTCTGTATCCAGACCAGATGGTGGATCAGCACCTAGAAAGGACCTCTACTGCCCTGAAAGACAGTGGAGACCAGGACAACTAGAGCCACAGATACAGATCCCCTGTAAAGACCTTGTCTCAGAGGACCACCAGGACAAGACCACAGGAAACAGATGATTCTTCTGCACAATCTGACTTTGCTGCAGCCTGGAATTGAACGACTGGTTTCGTCTGGTCAGAGGAGAACTGGCCCCCCAACTGAGCCTGGTTTCTCTCAAGGTTTTTTCTCCATTCTGTCACCGATGGAGTTTCGGTTCCTTGCCGCTGTCGCCTCTGGCTTGCTTAGTTGGGGTCACTTCATCTACAGTGATATTGATGACTTGATAGCAAATGAATGCACAGACACTATTTAAACTGAACATTTTGCATGATTGACACACTGTTTTCCTAATTAATTTTGTTCAGTTGCTTTGACGCAATGTATTTTGTTTAAAGCGAGTTTTAAATTTCAGTTGAAATGTCACAGCACTAATCTACAGGTCAATATCACTGTGGGCAAGTGAGAGTAAATTAAAATGTGGCTATTAGTGAATGCTGTGGCCATGTATGCCAAAATATATAAATAAATAAATAAATTACTGTCCGAGTATGGGTCACTATACTTGGCTGTATGTCACGTCACTTTCACTTAATATAATTATGATGTATTATTATTTATGTATGTGGTGATTCCACTAATGTCAACCTAGGCTTAATGGAAAAATGTGACTCTACATCCATTTTTGCAAATGTTACCTACACATACAATTCACTGCAGTTTCCAGATGAAATTACCATAGTGGCAGTAAAACCCCAACAACTTTTATTCCTTTTCAGTTAAATTACAATTAGAGTGCTATATTATCCTTTAATAAAGACTTATTTCCATGTGGTTCCATGTTATGACCTCAAAACACCTTTATCATAGTGCATTACTCGTACACTAATATATCTTGATGTCTGCATCACATAACCAGCTCCATATGTGTGATATAGTAAGCTTACTCAGTAGCTCACCTGGTACAGCACTGCACTCAGGTATGAGTCCCGTGAAACATGAGGCAAGGCAAGGCACTCAATCAATAAAATATGACACACTGACCTTGTGGGATGTGCTAAACTCTACAAAATGTGACTCATGTAATAATTTGGATAGGGTGGCACTTTATTAAGCCACTGTGGGGAATTGAAGTGTTACACAAAACGTTAAACAAAAGGCAAAGAAGAGATTTTTAGAAGCATGCTAAAATGGCATGGTTACTTGTCATATTTGCTTTTATTAACACTATTGGTAAGGTTTAGGGTAGGGATGATTGTAGGTGGTACATTAACCATTATGTGCCACTCACTTGTCATTTCATTTCTGAACTTCCACGATAAACATAATAAAAAGTTGCCAGATTCATGTTAATCTGTTTCAGATCTAGCTATACATTTCATATCAAAACTGCTGCAAAAAGAAGCAATATAATATGTAAAAATAAATGTTTTAAAATCAGCCTGTGTTGTTTAATGTTGTATGAGTTGTGTGTGTTGTTTGTGTTATACATATATATATATATATATATATATATATATATATATATATATATATATATATATATATATATATATATATATATATATATATATATATATATATATAAATTGGCGACACTTTCTTTTGACAACCTCACTGACTTTCATTATATTGTTGAATGGCCAAGATAAATATCCTTTTTAATTCATACCAGTTTGGGGTGGCACTATGGGTAAATATATATATATATATATATTTTTTTTTTTTCAGTTGTCTCTCACCTCCGGGGCAATGTAATCTGGTGTTCCACAGAAGGTGCGTGTTGCCATGCCCTCAAACATGTTTTCCTTACACATGCCGAAGTCTGCTATCTTGATGTGGCCCTCGGAGTCCAGCATCACGTTATCCAACTTCAGATCTCTGAGGACAAAATACACAAACCAGGTGTATGAAATGCACATGTTCATGGTAAACGCTCTGCAACTGCCTTCCCTCATTACACCCGCAAACAGTTCACAGTTAATAGTGTGGTCTTTAGCTGAGTGTGAGCAGTATAAGCGAGGTCAGGGTGACCTCAGCCATGCTCAGTCTTCATAATCAAAGAGCATGATTAATGCAAGCTGAATGCTGCAACCCTGCAGGGATGGGAACGGCGAGCGAGGAGCTAAATACAGACAGCCTTTCTTACAGCCAGCTTTTCCTCAAATAGTCTCGTTCTCTGGACAGGAATTTTTATACTCCTGAAACAGTAATAACGAAAATGGAATTTTAATAAGTTTGTCTTGACACCATCTCAGCTGTTATTGGGTCTGTTCTCAGCAATCTAATTTGATCATGTGCAGACCCTCATCTGCTCAGATTAAGTATATTTTCCACTGATGGTAACACACTGACAGCATGTGACTGCATCTATACGATCTACTGTGCTCCTCGATTCTGTGTAGAGCATTAAAGTAAAGATACTGTAATCCACTCACCTGTAAATAATTCCCTTCCTATGAAGAAAGAAGAGTCCGACAGCAATCTCTGCTGCATAGAATCTGTCAACACACCACAGTGTTGATTAGTCGGCATGACACATTCACATTTTTTTATTTTTTTTTATTTCTCAGATTGGTATCCAAGCTCTTACAAGAAGCAAAGGAAACATATGTGCCCTTGTTTAAGTGTTGATTGTTCCAGAATACTTTTTCTAGCCTCTGCTGACAAGGTGAAAAATTGGTGTGGTTTGACATTCTCTGCTCACACAGACATGTACAGTATTAGAATAACAACATGAACAATTCTATTTCTGGAGCAGCTCTGGTTCCTTGTTATATGTTTGCAGCTTTATTTATGAGTGGAGACTGGGTGTTGATGGATCAGCTGTTTAGAGCTTTTTGTCTGTGCCATTTTCAACAAACCAGCATGCTTTGTCACATGTAAAACTATGTGTAGTGCTTGACTAATGCGCTCATCTCTAGTCTGTACTCGTGTGGTTCTGAATGAGAGTAAGAAGTGAGTCTTGTCTTACACGACTTGTGGCTCCTTAAACTTGCCCACTTGCTGGATGTGATACATCAGGTCTCCACCGTTAATGTACTCCATTACAAAGTACAGACGATCCTGACAAAAGACAAATTAGATAAATAGTGCAGCTGTGGAAAAAAAAAAGCAGGCCCCTGTATTGAATCCATGTACTGACCTCAGATACAGTACAGTGCAGCACCAAAAGACAACATACGCTGATGAACAGCTCTGCAGACCTTTTCAGCAGAGCTGTGATAGCTTACCCTGACACCAGTTGTGTTGATAGTGACCAACCCAGGGGGAGTTATGGTGTTTGGAGTAAAATGCGAGTGCACATGATGGCTGGTTTGCTGTCTGCATTCAGCTCATCAATATTTAGTAAGAGATGTTGGGATCTGTTGCGTTATTGACCAGCAGGATGCACATACTGAGTCTACGTTTACACAACAATGATGTAGTCCAAAACGGAAAAAATATTTTTTGCTTGCGTTTTTAAAAAGTTTCACGTATACACAACAATGTTTTAATTTTTTTTTGCATTTACACATATCTGTATTACATATGCCAGGCCAGTAGTTGGCACTGTCACCTTGTTAGTAAACTATACCTGTAGGGAAGTGACGATTATATGTTGTATATGATGCGTCTCCGCTGTTGGTTGTAATATTGGTGAAGTAAATCCACACTTTGCTGAAGAAGCATTAGCAAACTCTTGAGCAGCAACAATAGTACCGTATACTCCACCATTGTTGTGTATGTTTGTTCGTGCTTGCCTTTAAAATTGTCATGTACTGCGCATTGCGCATGACATCACCATTTCCCGTTTTGGTTGTTTACATGGAAATTATTATGGTGGCATTTTCAAAAACGTGCAAAAATATGCATTTTGTTCCCAAAACACAGTTGTTGTGTAAACAAACAGGCAAACCCATAAAAATGTTCTTGTCGTTGGCTGAAAACATTTACATGTAAACGGCCTGAGTGCGGCCTGCTGTGACTTCCCCTGTCTGGTGCTCGCCAAACCCCCAAACACAGACACTATTTAACTACATTCTTCTATGATATACAGAATTGAGAATTTCTTCTTCGTGCAGCTCTTTTCCATAATGAAAATAACTAAATAAGTAGTCAAACTCCAAAGAGGAGAAAATTACTTTTAAAGACAGTATATAAGAATCGTAGAACTGGTCAATATGACCTGTGTGCTTTACTCAAAGTCTTCCGAAGCCATATGATTACTTTGTGTGGGGAGCAGACTGAAATTCAATTATGTTTGGTCACAAGCCAGAAAAACAATAACATTTGACATGAAAATAGTGACATTTGATGTGATTGACATCCAGCTCAACAGGCACCATATCTGTTGTCAGATAGCTACTGCACATCCCAGGCTCGTTGAAAGATATGTGCTTGTGGCAACATTTCTTCAACACTGATATTACATGCTTTATTGCACATTTTACTTCAGTTTCCATGTCCATGTTTTTATTACGTTGGTACAGGCAAATAGTATACATATTTTGCATTCATGTTGGAAAATAAGGTAATGCATCAGTATAGGGACAAATTCTCAATTAACTTGTTGTTGTTAGCATACATATTATTAGCATACTGGCTATTTATTAGTACTTACAAAATAAATATTCTGCATAATCACATTCTACATTTCTAATCTTACCCAATAACTAAAATTAACAACTACTTTACTAAGCAGTAATTAGGAGTTTATTAAGGCAAAAGTCAAAATTAATGGTTAAAGCTGCAGTCTGTAACATATGACGCTCTGGCGGTTAATAAACTGAACTGCTTGCGTCTTGCGGAAGAACATTGTAGCCGGATCTACTTCTCTCTATTTATGTCTATGAAGAATCACAAAGGTACTGGGTTACTCCGCTGAAGCAATCTAAAATAGTCTGAATATAAACACTTATTATAGGTGCACCCTAGTGATTCAGGACAAGCTAAAAACACGGTTTGGAAAATGGATTAATGGTGTACTCCCTTATTATATACATTTTGTAAATTTTGAACACATAAAAAAGTTACGGACCGCAGCTCTGATTGTTTGTTTCTTAACGGGAGCGATTAATTCCTGCAAATGGCAATAGGACCACTGGGAGGAGCTTGATTTTTTTTCATAGATTATCTGTCTCATATTCTACTGTGAGGACATAATGACAGGTTTAACAAATATGTAAAAAAAATTTTTTTACAAAAGTTACCTACTGCAGCTTTAACAGAATTAATTAATAGTGAGCTGAGTTGAAAGGGCACACTGGTGTGTTTGGCTTTCGCTCCTCTCTCCCGTTTATTTTTAGTAGTTTCTTCAGGATGTACAGTGCTTACACCACTGTGAGACTGATGTTGGTGTGGGCACAAAGAATCTGACTAATTTGAATGACTTGTTTTGAGTGTTTCTGCGCCCCTCTTTACCGCAGTGGCTACAAGTCTACAGGCCTAATAAGACAAATAAAGACTTTTTATCTGAATTATCAGACATGTTGTCTTTCTCTGCCTCAGATTTGAAAGAATTCTTCTCCTGGTGGATTTCAACATCCATATGGATATAAAATCCTCCACAATAACGTCCCTAGGTTACGAATGTAACCCTAGTTCCTCGAGGGAACGAGACGCTGCGTCGAGCGCTGTTGGGGAACGCCTCTGGCAAGAACAACTCTGAATATCGTGTGCAATCAGTCCAATGGAAGAGCGTGACGTCACGGGCGGGGTGACGTAGCGACCAGGAAGCTATAGAGGCACCTGCCACACAGCTGATTTCAGCTTCGAGTAGCGAAGCAAGCGCTGGCAGGGGTGCCGGGAGTATGGCTCTGCGACGCAGCGTCTTGTTCCCTCGAGGAACTAGGGTTACATTCGTAACCTAGGGACGTTCCTCTTCGGGAACTCGAGCTGCGTCGAGCGCTTTTGGGGAACGATGTGCCAATGCTGCCAGACTACCAAACCCCTGCCTAGTGTGTATCCGAAGAGCACAGCTAAGGCAAGAGGACAGAAGAGCCAGAAGCGGCTCGCATATCGAGATTGTAAAATCTGGCAAATGTAGAGGGCATGGACCACCCCGCAGCGTTGCATATGTCCAAGAGGGACACACCAGCTAGAAAGGCCTAGAGGCAGCCATACCCCGAGTAGAGTGAGGCTTGGCTCCCAAAGAAAGGGGAAGACCAGAGGACTCAAAGGACTCGTTGATAGCCTCGACTATCCAACAATTAAGGGTCTGCTTAGAGGCAGGGGAACCCTTTTTAGGAGGACCGTAGCAAACAAGCAATTGGTCAGGTTTTCTCCACAGCAGCTCTGTGGACGTATGTGTCCAGTCCTCGAACTGGACACATATAATCTAGCTTCTCCTGGTCTGGCTCCCGAAAGCGAGGAGGGCAGAAGGCCTGCAGTACTATGGGTTGTGGTGTAACAGAGGGAACTTTAGGAACGTAACCCACTCGAGGGTATAAAAAAGCTTTGGCCATACCAGGGGCAAAGTGTAAGTAGGTAAGTAGGTAACTCTCTTTAGAGAAGTAATAGCCAGTAATATTCATGAATCGGCTCAAATGGAGCTTTACAAAGAGCCTCTAACACCACAACCAAGTCCCAGGGGGAACACGGGACCGCACTTGAGGTCTCAGCCTTAGCGCACCTTGGAGGAAACGTGTAACTAGGGGGTGTCTACCCACTGACTGACCATTGAAAGGGATGTGGTTAGCAGCTATGGCCGCTACGTACACATTTAAGGTGGAGTGAGTTAACCCCGCAGAGAGCCTAGCTTGGGGAAACTCCAGAACTGTACCAACTGGGCAGTTAACAGGGTCAAGCTGGCGCTCTCTGCACCATGAGGAGAAGGGTTCCACCCTCAGGGTGTACAGTTTCCTCGTAGAGGGAGCTCTGGATAGGAGTGGGGGGGGGGTCTCAATAACCTCGGTTGGGAGACCAGAAGCTATGAGCTGTGCCCCCTCAGGGGCTACACAGACAACTTCCGGGCGAGGGTGAATTATTTTGCCCTGCACCTGAGAGAGTAGATCTGTCCTGATCGGAATCTCCCATGGAGAGCCGTCGAGGAGAGAGAGCAGATCTGCGAGCCATACTGGGCCCGGCCAGAACGGGGCTACTAATAGAAGATGGACCCCGTCCAGGCGTACTCTCGCTAGAGCTACCGGGAGCAGAGCGATAGGGGGAAAAGCATACAGACGAAGCCTCGGCCAGGTCTGTACCATAGCGTCCAGTCCCAGAGGAGCTGGATGAACTAGAGAGAAACAGAGGGGACATTGCGATATCTCTTGAGTTGCAAAGAGGTCCAAAAACTCTCCATATCTACTTCACCTCCTTGGGGTGAAGCCCCCCCCCGGGTCTCGGCCCCTGTCTCGACAGTATGTCTGCTCCCACAGTCAATCTCCCAAGAATATACACTGCTCCGAACGAGAGGAGTTTGTCCTGGGACCATAGAAGGATCTGGTGTGCCAGCTTGTACAAGTGGCACGAATGCCGATCTCTCTGGTGACTGATATAAGAGATCGCCAATGTGTTGTCGGTGCGCACCAACACATGGTGACCTCTCAGGTCTGGGAGGAAATATTTCAACTGGTATGCCATGTCAGATGGTGACCGCTCCACAGACTCCGGGCAGGGTGGCCACTCATGACTGCACCCCAACCGGTGAGGGATGCGTCTGTCGCTAGCGTTACACAGTGACCAAGAGCTCCCAGCACCGGGCCCTGATTCAAGAACCAAGGTTTCTTTCACATATCTAAGGCACAAAGGCATCGCTGCGTGACCTTGATAGTTCGTAATGGATTCCCCCTTGGAGAAAATCCCTTGGTCTTGATCCACCACTGTAGGGGTCTTATGTGCAGGAGGCCAAAAGGTATCCCGTTGGACACAGCTGCTATAAGCCCTAACAGTCTCTGAAACTGTTTGACAGTGAGTGGCTGGCCTTCTCTGACTCTCATGACTGAGGTAAGGATTGACTCGATCCGAGCAGGAGACAAATGTGGCTGCATCGTGGTCGAATCCCACACTACGCCTAGATAGGTGGTTGAAGTGATAGAACTAACTCCTCCTTATTAAATGGAGTTTAAACAACCAGACAAGCGGTTGGGTATGGAAAATTCACATCAAAACTGAAAATGATGTAATACACACGTTGCCTCGACACTGCGCAAATAATTAATCACACAAACAATATTAATCCCCTCTGAGATTAAATAGCTGCTCATATAATGTTAGGCATAACACTGTTTATTGTATATGCTTATGCAACTTTATGTTTGTGCAACTAAAAGCTCGCCGACGCCCTCCGTATCAATCTCCAATCTCCGTATCAAACAAGGTGTGCTGTCTGCAGCCTTTGTCTGTGGTGATCTTCATTTACAAACATATCATTAAAATGAACTGTAACTCCGTGAATACTCAACAAAGAGAAGAGAGAAATGTGCTGTGTGATAAACTTGCTGTGGCCATCCTAAGGCAATAATCAATAATCAATAATCATGCTGTCTAATCAGCATTTTGATATGCCACACCTGTGAGGTGGATGGATTATCTTGGCAAAGGAGAAGTGCTCACTAACACAGATTTAGACAGATTTGTGGACAATATTTGAGAGAAATAGGCCTTTGAGTACATAGAAAAAGTCTTAGATCTTTGAGATCAGCTCATAAAAAATGGGGGCAAAAACAAAAGTGTTGCGCTTATAATTTTGTTCAGTGTATATATTTATGTTTTTTGAGGTTTGCAGAAATGTAGGTAGAGGCATGTACTTCCAATGAGCCTGGGTAGCTTTTGTATGGCTTCAGAAGACTACTTTTATATTTTTTTATGGAGTTGGCATTTTGGATCTTGACATATGTGGTCACTGAACTATAATTGTATGAAAAAAGCTTTTGAGAGATAAGAGAGATAAGTATAAAGATTTGATAAGGATTTGAAGAGTAGGGTCATGGTTTGGACTGAGGGCAAGACAATTACTTCACATTTTTTGTGTCTACTGCCCACTGGTATTGTTACAGCTACTGGCAACAGAAATGCCCCAAAAGGAAAATGCACAATAGATACACCATAAAGAGATGCATTTCTCACCACAGTCTGGAAGCAGGAGTGCAGCTGGGTAAGGAAAGGTGGCTTATCTCTCTGGGCCAGCACTCTCTTCTCCACCATTGTGCACTCCACATCATCATCCTGGATCACCACGTCCTTCTTCAGGATTTTAATGGCATACAGCTCCTCAGTGGACTTCATTTCTGCCAACATCACCTACGTTGAAAGCAAACCCAAACTAGATGGAATCTCACATGTGACTCAGATCGTTTTGTCTCATGACAAATGTGAACAGCACACAGAGCACAAGGAAGATGATCTTTTCGTTTTTGAATTGGGGCACTTTTATATGTGGTACCAAAATCTGATGTTTTGAAATGTGACCGCAGTCTCAGTCATATCAGAATTCATGTGACTTTTATGTGACCCTAAATTAACATTCGTCATTATTTCACGCTGACAGTAGATTTACTGGTACTTCTTTGATCAGTAATACACCTCGATACAAGATAAACTTAAGGCGTTGTACCGTAAATATTTAAATTAATATATAAATTTATCAAATATTTAAATTTAAAATTCATCCTCCTTATCACCTGCTCATGAAGTTGGTGGCTTCTGTGGCACATCAGCATATAACTGAATGCATAAGAGCTTTACTTCTGTATGACGGAACGCTTCATGATGTCTTGTTATTGATCTTTTGTTCAGGTCTATCATTCAGTCACACTGGAATCTGATATTGGCAGATCCTTTTCCTATTTGGCGCCTAAACTCTGGAATAACCTACCTAACATTGTTCGGGAGGCAGACACACTCTTGCAGTTTAAATCTAGATTAAAGACCCATCTCTTTAACCTGGCTTACACGTAACATACTAATATGCTTTTAATAACCAAATCCGTTAAAGGATTTTTAGGCTGCATTAATTAGGTAAACCGGAACCGGAAACACTTCACATAACACCCTATGTACTTGCTACAACATTAGAAGAATGGCATCTACGCTAATATTAGTCTGTTTCTCTCTTATTCAGAGGTCACCGTAGCCACCAGATCCAGTCTGTATCCAGATCAGAGGGTCACTGCAGTCGCCCGGATCCAGTACGTATCCAGACCAGATGGTGGATCAGCACCTAGAAAGGACCTCTACATCCCTGAAAGACAGCGAAGACCAGGACAACTAGAGCCCCAGATACAGATCCCCTGTAAAGACCTTGTCTCAGAGGAGCACCAGGACAAGACCACAGGAAACAGATGATTCTTCTGCACAATCTGACTTTGCTGCAGCCTGGAATTGAACTACTGGTTTCATCTGGTCAGAGGAGAACTGCCCCCCAACTTGCTGCTGTCGCCTGTCTTGCTCTACAGCGATATCCTTGACTTAATTGCAATGATGAACTGCCTTTAACTATCATTTTGCATTATTGACACACTGTTTTCCTAATGAATGTTGTTCAGTTGCTTTGACACAATGTATTTTGTTTAAAGCGCTATATAAATTACGGTGACTTGACCTTTAAAACTAATGTGAACGGCCATACCAAAAAGTTGGATCTGAGCAATACTTCAGTGCTTTATACATTGCTTTACTATTGTTGAAACAACCAAACTTTTTTGCACAGCGTGATTGTACCTTTATCGCCAGATAAACCAAAAATGGACAAGCTCCAACCTTATCAGCTGGATTCATGCAATTAGGTTGTTTTACTGGTTGTTTAATCACTCTGAGAAACAAAGTCATTCTGAGGAAGAACTAGTAGCTGTATTTGTGTGAGGTTTATTTTTGAAAGACATTCAAGCATTTTTTTGAGGCATGTCAGGAGCAATAAGTATGTGTGACTGACCTTCCCAAAACTGCCTTTGCCAAGAAGAGCCAGAAAATGGAAGTCACTGAGCTGAACTCTGTTCATGTTTCCGGATGGCAAACTGAAGCGTCGGTGATCAGTAGGAGTGATGACTTTCTTCCCAGGACCGAACTTGGCTTTCTACAAGAGTGATGGAGAGGGATCAGTTCCTAATACATGAGCTTCCACAACACTCGAATGCATGTCTGATACTTCAATTTCTGTTGCGTGCTCAACTACACAACATGGCACTTCTTAAAAACAAGCTGTAACATGGTCAGGCCTGTGTGAAAATGACAGGACATGCAGAAAAATGTGTGCTGAGCTCGAGAGACATCCACAGCCGCTCGAGAGAGACTGAAAGAGGCTGTGGAGATCTTCAGGCCTATCAAACATAAACCCACTTGCTGGAAATATCCATGCTAATTCTTAAAAATGAGCTTCCATATCCTTTTCAAAATCTGTTCTGTATACTGTAAAGTATATTATGGTGGTAGAGTGTGTGTGGCTTTAATGTAAAGTCCATTCACACAGTAACTGTGATTCAATCACTGGAGGTCACCGAGGCACTGTTAGTTGAAGAGGCATTGTTACTCATTTGCTCACTAGGCTTTACACAGTGAATCCACTGGTTTTAGTTTTGGTGGTGTGGCACAGGGATGTAGAGGAAAAAAAACATAATCTTGTTAGAACATACAGCAGGTGCTTTCACAAAATGCAATTCACTGCATTTACATGCATGATTTCCAATTGACCTGGCGGTTTCCATTCTCTAGTGTAAAGGTGTCCTACAGATAAACTCTGATCCATTTTGTTGCATTGCCTACGGTTGCTGTCGTTCATGTCACCTCAAATGGCCAACTCAATGAAAATGTATGAGACCAATCAAACCAAATCGCTGTCAGTGTGAACACCCCTGTAGGGTGCAGCGTGCAAAATAATGGCTGACATGCAGGTCATCTTCCAAATTCCGTCTGTGCAATGAAGATCTGATGTCAAAACATTACAAGGTACTTGCATTATGTCCGGCACGGATACCAGCACTACCTCAAAATTTATGTATACACTTTGGCATCTGGCAAAAGAAATGACAAGTCTCTTGTATAGACTGTCAGATGTTTGAGAAGGTCTGTTAACTCTAATCACGCAGTACTGATGTTATTCTGTATGTGGTGTTCGTATCCAATGGAGCTCAGTGAGAGTCCTCATTTAACAGTTTTCACAGAATATACCCATACTGATGATAATTATGAAGTAATACTAATAATAAAAATTTTCTATCATTTTAAAAAGCCCTGTTACCATGACTGACAATTTGACATTTGAAAAATAATATTTTACCCTTCTAATACACCCAAAGCCTACACAAATTATAAAAAAACATGCTGTCAATCCAGTTACAATTATGAAAGTTTTTTTTTAAATTGATACATTTAATGTGAACATTTGATTGAACATTTAATTTTCCGGCACAATGAAATTGTCATGAACTGCACAGTGACACAAGATAGAGGATCCAAACGCAGTATATTTAATGAAGGGGTGATCCACAATTAAATTCCAAAAACTGGCAGAAGATCATATACACATGTAATCAGTACAGACAATAAAAACAGGGCAGAATCATAGGCTAAAGGGTAATCCAAAAGCAGGCAGAGTAAGACATGGAAGACATGGAAGAAACAGGAAACAAGATCTAGAAATGCAGCTGATACTAGCAAGACTTAGCAAAAAAATGACAAACTGAACTAGGGTTATAAAGGGTGAGCAGACAGGATTAACTAGACACAGGTGCAAACAATGAGTGCTGATGAGTCTGGGCAAAGGATTATGGGAAATAAGTCCAAGACTGAGTGTCAGAGGGATTGAGTGCCCTCTGGTGGTCATCAAGGGCACTCCAGCTGGTGACTGTGACAGAAATATCACTTACACTAATACATGTTTAAAATCCTAATGAAATGGACATTAAATATCAGATTATTTAAAAGGAAAATACACCTATTTCACATAAGGGCCCGCTAATGTCTGAGGTCAGAGGAACACCATCACTGTGTGTCCTCTGACAATAGAGACATCAAAGAATTATCAAACGTTTCATACGCTAATTTAATTTGAGGGATCCGGTCACTGGTAGTGATCTTCCACAATTATTAAAGATCAAAACAACATCTAACATCTTCGACAATAATGAGATATTAAACAAGTATATGACTGATTTGCAGCTGCATTATTAATTGAATCAGTGCTGTGAACAATGTTTCTTTTTATTATAAGGATTTCTAATTTGCTCTCACTCTTACTCTCAGTTTACTATGCAGGTGTGGATTTTTCTAATGAATAGTTGCTGCTCACACCACATTTAAGGTAAATATACTTGCAGTGATCAGTCACTATCCTGGTACCAACACATCGATGTGGAAAGCTCTTCTCAACAAGCTGTTATCACACTCCAAAACAATTTGGTTCTAGCTGTTTTTTTTTTCTGAGCCATTCTCATGTTACTGCCTCTTCAGCATCAATCTTTAATGTTATATTCCTCATTTGTAAACCACTCTAAGTAAAAGTGTCTGTTAAATGTAGCGATAAACTATTAATGGAACCATCAAGTAATTGATCGTAGATTTACCACTCTCACATTTTACACATTAATGAGCTTTCCTTAAAGACTTCTAGAACAGCAGATTCAATCTTATACAGCAGGAGTTAGAAGATCAAAAAAAAAAAAAAAACAACAACAACAACAACAAAAAAACTAATTAATAATGAGAATTGGTCCTTAAAATAAAGTGTTACAGACATAATATATATATATTTTGTGAATATTCTTGTCGTTCTGTAAACCTACATCATCACATTATTTGCATTTGCAGCTAAAAAAGTAAGGTTAGGGTTAATCTTATGGGTAGGACTCTAAATAAACAAAGTGCATAAACATCCTGGGTAAAGATTTATCAAGTAAGAAGAGTTACCATTCAGCCACCCACACAACATTGTTTCCATGTTTTCTGTGTCTCTATGTTACCATTATATTAATCTAATAACAAATGATGCTATTTACATTTGGGTACAAATTAAGATGCACATTTTAAATATGTAAAATAATGTAATCACAGATGTAATTACATGTACTATTGGTTGTAATAACAGTGTAATAACATTAAGCTACGTTTACAAAATGTAAACACACCTAATAATACTCTGTAAAATATATGTGCACATAATATACTTCTTGACTATATATATATATATATATATATATATATATATATATATATATATATATATATATATATATATATATATATATATATATATATATATATAACAAATATTGTCTAGACAATGACCCAGTGATACATTATTATGCAAAGGGTTGAAATTTGTCCTTGTTGCTCTTTGAGAAATAGTAAAGATTCAGACACATCTAGAATAGTTATGGTGTGCTGCCCTCTATTGGAGATCTCAAATAAGTGCAAACCCAAACACTAGTGCACTTCAGACAGTCAACAGCGCAGAGTAACAAGAATCTCTCTGTGGTGGCAGACAAAAGATGTGATCTATTTGTCATTTGCTCAGGATGCACATGAAGCATGCTCAGGGTCAGAGTGTGAGGAAATGATCTATCTTCTATGATCAATAGAAGGACAAAGCAGATCACAAACAGCCAAAAGATCATCGCCTGTCCTTTAGCTTCTGTGTTCTGCCTATTTACTAACAACTGCAGTGCTTATGGCTTTACACCTGGAATAAACGTGTCAGTGTGTGAAGGGAGCCCATGAGTATTTGACAAATTTTGTAGATTTAACTACTACTTGATAGGTTTTATTATGTGTAATGTAATAGAAAATCATACACATTTTTCATTGGAATGTCATTTAATTTGCATTGCATAGGTTACATTATCACTTAAAAATCATCTATTGACAAAACAGATATTTTGCTGATCATTGCTATTCAAATTTTGAAATATAATATTGAAATATTGACAATAATGATTTAAAAAAAATCTTATTTCATGCTCAAATGGCACCTCTTTCACTGATCGGAGGCCAGATGTCAGTGCATGTTCATTTGAACAATAAACAAAGAAAGCAAGAAAGTGTGTGTGCATAGTGTAAGTGAAAGGGAATAGAAACCTGAAAGATTGCATCTTTGTTAGTAAATCTGATTTCTTTGTAGCAGCCTGAGCCACACAAGTAATCAGAGAGAGACTCTAGGATGAACAGATAGAGACAGACGAGAGGCGAGCAGGACAGAGAGAGCAGGCTACCTTCAGCAGGCGGATATTGAACTGACAGGCCTACAAGAGGGAAAAAACTGGGATGTTATTCTGCTATCTGCATACAGGGACACACAGGGACTGTTCTTTTCTCTTCAGTTTTCTGCTGCTGTAGCAGAAAGGCAGGAAACAAACATCACAGAACAAGGAGAGAGGATCAGTCAAACCAACACAGATCACTCACTGTCAGACAACTGACACTAGCATTAAGAAAACAGCAGAAGATGAAATACAGAAAGCTGCTTATTGTTGCTAGAGCAGTATTTGAAACAGAGGCAGTTTTCTATTGTTTTCTATTGCCATTTCTGATTGTCTTATAGTTTATAGTGCTTACCGGTGCAATACTTTTGTCAGAACAGATTCACAGTTTTGTTAAAAACATATGTTTTCCTACAATGAATAAAGTAAAAAAAAGTATACTTGCTTGTCATCTCTTCCAAGGAAATGATAAGTAGGCTGGCCTCTATGATGAAAAGTGTTTCAGATCATGTTGAGAATCAGGGAATTATAATGGATTGGGTTAAACAGGTTACTGCATTTTATCAAAACAGATTTATTTCTAAGCTGAAATCAATTTTCTCGTTTAAGGACCTTGGAGACTGTTATTCAGGCTTTTCTGTCATCACACACTATTGTAATTCTTTATATATATATAGGTAGCTCACAGGGTCAGTTATCTTGTCTTCAATTAGTGCAAAATGCTGCTGCTAGACTTTTGACTCGCACAAAGAAGAGCGAGAGAATTATCCCAGTTCTGTTTTTTTGACAATGGTTGCCTGTAAAATTTAGAGTTGAGTTTAAGGTTCTGTTGATGGTTTTTAAAGCGTTTTGGATGGTATTGCCCCAAAATACATAGTTGACCTTTTGATTCCTTATCAAAATACAAGAAATATGAGATTCTTGAGTCTTCATGTTCCTGAAACTAAATTAAAATCAAAAGTGCCGTTTTAATGATCTAAACTCAAAGTGTAAAGCACACAGCACAGGTGCACTCAGGACGTGTCCAAATCCACTTTTGCTATTTTAACGATGGAAAAACGGTTTGCACGCCTTGCATTTAATTAGACTACAAAAAAATCTTATGAATTGCAGTTTTAGTGCTAACAAAGAAAAAACTTTAGACCAGGTTTGAGTTGATCTATGGTGCAGACTATTTTCAGCTCCTTAAAATAGCAATGCACCTGAACACAACTCTTTTTTAGACCAGCACACCCATGAGCGCACAAATGGGTGCAAATGCATTTGCTTATTAAACGACGTGGCGCTGGACGGGAAAATGTAAACGGAGGAATTCAAATTCAATTCAGCCATGAAATATAAAGTGTAACTGTACTGTTTGCTGCAAATTTGTGACAAATAAAGCTTTTGCAAGGATAGTTCAATGTTTCTACTGCCTATTTCTTTTGCTCTATAAACTATCATTTAAATTCTCTTTAATATGCAATATATTACTTTATTCACTGCTGCAGTGTACAGTAGTTTTTTTTTGTAATTGAAAGTCTTAATCTTTATTTTTTCATGCAGTGGTCGAAAGTATTTGGGCACTGGAGCCACATTTCTATGAATTGTGCTACATTAGATAACTAAATATATAAAGAAACATTTCTAGGGTTAATTTTTCTGGGATATATTTACTCTCCTCAAGTTCATGCAGAGTAACCACAGGTGAAGTTCATGATATTAACATGATCAGCATGATCCACTGACAAACACATTATGTCAAAATGAATGTCCACATTTGCATTGCGATTATATGTACAGTAGATTTTTTTTTCTGATGGACTGAAGTATCTGAATACTTTTCGGGGGTCAGTGTATTTAAGAATCGTGATTTATGATTATTATCAAAACCATGACGACTTTATAAGCCAGGCCTGGTTCCCTTGATATCCCACTGAGAAAGAGAGAGGTGAAAGCTATGAAAAACTGTTTGAGGTGAAGAAACAAAAAGACACAAAAGCAAACAGTTACAGCAGTATAAAGTGATAAGCAAACGCTTGACAAAGGGCTCCCAGCACCCGTTGTGTCCCCCGGCATCCTTCAGCATCCCACCAACACACCAGATCTCACCATGGAAACAGTTGCTATGGGGACCCTGACAGTGGCTTTTTGGTCTTTGAGAGTCACGATCTAGTCTAAAACGTATTCGTTCGTCCTGTGATTCCTGTTATCTGGCTTTAACGGCCACTCGTAGAACACTCACTACACATTAAAACAGGACTGAATCACTTGACTTGAGAATGAACAGCCATGCAGGACTCTTCATCACAGCTCTGGCATGAGTGAGTGTGTTTGAAGAGCTGCGGAGATAAACACACACTCTCACCTCAAACTTCTGCCGCAGCTCCAGGTTAATGTCATTCTCCTCTGGGATGGGCACGTTGTAGTACTCACCCTCCTCCTGGTTTAACATCTTATACCTGTCGAAGGAGAGATTATCAAACTAGAAACTTCAAATAGTATTACCAAGGTACAGTCTAAAAGGTATGGTACAGCAATAGTAGCATAACATGGTATTACAGGCCTGCATGTACAGCATTGTTGTAAAAAACAGCTCTGCAAGGCATACAATTATTAATCAAATTAATGAAAGAGTAAAAGTTAAAAATATTAGTAATAATAATAGGGAATATAAAAATGGCACTGCAACGGAATAAGCTTTTTCACACAACAGACAATAACAAGATATAATAATAGCTGCATTTATAAATATGACCCTGTTCAAAAGTTTAAACACTGCACTTGATTCTTAATGCTCTCTTGTTTGTCCTCAAGCAGTTAAACTATACATTCTTTGGTTTTACAACTTCTGGATCGTTAGACCTTATTCAACAGTGACTGTATGAGAAAATAGCAAACATTAATTTGATGCTGAAGAAGGCAACATGCTGCATTAAGAGGAGTGTGTATTTTTGAGTATAATCTTATTTTATTTATTATTTTACATTTTGTTTAGTAACAATTTAGATTAGGGAACATATTTTTACTATTATCTATTACTAAGAGTTTTCCATCAACAAACTCCTAGTTACCGCTCATAGATAGTATATAAAATAATACATTTTCTTTAAAGGGGTCATCGAATGCCCATTTTCCCCAAGTTAATATGGGTTTTTATGACATTTTATTTAGTTTGGTTTCCCCGGGCGCCGCAGCATAAATGGCTGCCCACTCCTCCGGGTGTGTGCTCACAGTGTGTGTGTGTGTGTGTGTTCACTGCTCTGTGTGTGTGCATTTCGGATGGGTTAAATGCAGAGCACAAATTCTGAGTATGGGTCACCATACTTGGCTGAATGTCACTTCACTTAAAAAATCACTTCACTTAAAATTTCTCAATGGGAGTGTAAAAAAACACATTTTATACCCTGTCAAAACGGCTCTTTTCAGAGCAAACCATTTTGTAGCATTTTCCTTTAAATGTTAATGAGCTCTGCTGATCCCTCCCCCCTCTTCAGAGCCGCTCTCTGAGGGACTGTTTACTTTAGCCGCATTCATCATGAAACTTGGAAATTAGCACATTTTTTAAAAAGGCGTTTAGCTGTATGCATACATTTTGTATAATATAGGCATTTCGTCCAGATGGACTGGGCGTTTTGGGAGAATGAAATTGATATACTTTTTTGAAAACGGGTCCTAGAGAGGATAAATCTTTAAACAACACTCTTGCATTTTCGTGTGGACAGCAAATCTGAAACGATTACGTCATTAGCCCACATCTCGCCCCTAGTAAGACACTGCTTCAGTACGTCACATAACAGCAACAACAATTGTCTTTTAATTAACGTACTCGGTTACGAACGTAACCTCGGTTCCCTGAGATACGGAACGAGTACTGCGTATGGGAAAAGCTCCTTTTTCCTCGATACTGAAGCCTTTTTTCAATAACGCAGTGCAACTGCACTGCCATTGGTTTAATCTGTAAATTTTTTTAAACCAATGACAGCGCTGCGTAGCTGCGCGAGCCTGTGGCGATGCAGCGCGCCAAAGCCCGCCAAAATGGACGGGGCGAATGGCTATATAAGCAGGCAATCGCCAGAGGAAATCAGGTCATACGACTGAAGCGACGACACTGAACCTGCAGCCTCGTGGCATGGCATATAACGCAGTACTCGTTCCGTATCTCAGGGAACCGAGGTTACGTTCGTAACCGAGTACGTTCCCTTTCGATACTTCACTCATACTGCGTATGGGGAACGAATTCAACCGCGCCGTGCCACGGTAGGGAACGACAACACTTAACTTGAACACCCAGGGGTCCAGAGGATAAGTGAGAGGGCCGGAGCCATCGAGCCCTTGACGCTACACTGCTAAGAGGGAGCTAGCTCCCTGGAGGTGGTATGATGACAGAGTCTGCTAGAGGCCGTCGTATCAAACTGAAAGAACCCGAGCATGCAAGGTCGGGATATCCAAGTTATAAAACCTGACAAAAGTGGACGGCGAGGACCAGCCGGCCGCCTCACAGATGTCCTAGATAGAGACACCACTAGACCAGGCCCATGAAGAGGCCATCCCTCTAGTAGAGTGGGCTCTAACTCCTATGGGGCACTCAAGGCCCATAGAGGAGTAACATAGAGCGATAGCTTCAACTATCCAACGCGAGAGGCGTTGCTTTGAGACCGAAGACCCTTTGGTGCGGCCACCAAAGCAGACAAAAAGCTGGTCAGATTGCCTGAACGGCTGCAACTGCTCAATGTAAATCCTCAAAGCCCTCACTGGGCAGAGTAAATCTAGCTCTCGCTCACCTGACAACGGAGGCAGAGCTGAGAGGGAAATTACCTGTGCTCTGAATGGCGTCGAGAGCACTTTAGGTACGTAGCTATGCCTGGGTTTTAAAATGACCTTAGAGTCATTGGGCCCAAACTCAAGGCATGCAGGGCTCACCGAGAGGGCCTGCAAATCGCCAACACGCTTGACCGATGCTAGAGCAAGTAGCAGAGCGGTTTTGAGCATTAGGGGCCGAAGGTCAGCTGACTGCAGCGGTTCAAAGGGAGGTCCTTTGAGTGCTCCAAGGACCGTGTGAAGGTCCCAAGTGGGAACAGTGAGAGGACGTGGGGGCTTCAACCGCCTAGCACCTCTCAGGAAACGCACAATGAGGCTGTTTCGACCCACTGATTGGCCAGCAATAGGAGCATGAAATGCTGCAATGGCTGCTACGTAAACCTTGAGTGTGGAAGGGGTGAGACCCTTTTCTAGACGCTCCTGGAGAAATGACAGTATCGGAGATACATCACACTCAACAGGGTCTTTGTTTTGTGCTAAGCACCAGTCAACAAAGACTGACCATTTTTGGGCATAGAGGTGTCTTGTAGACGGGGCTCTTGCCTGAGCAATGGTGTGTAGCACGTACCCGGGGAGGCTCAGAGGCTCCCATCGAGGGACCATACATGCAGAGCCCAGAGTTCTGGCTGTGGATGCCAGATTGTCCTGTTCGCCTGAGAGAGGAGGTCCCGCCTGAAAAGCTCAGAGGACCAAACTTGGGTCCTCCAGAGTGGGGCCACTAGGAGGACTCTGTGTCTGTCTTCCCTGACTCGTCTGATGACCTGAGGGATCAGAGCGATCGGGGGAAAAGCATAAAGAAGGAGGCTGGGCCAGTTGTGGGCCAGCGCATCTGTTTCCTTTGAAAAATAAGTTGGGCAATGAGAATTGCTTTCTGAGGTGAAGAGGTCGACCTCTGCCTTCCCGAAAATCTCCCAGATTTTGAGAACCGTCTGGGGATGGAGCATCCACTCGTCCGAGGGGACATTGCTCCGTGAAAGCATGTCTGCTCCCAGATTCGTCTTGCCAGGTATGTGTGTCGCCTTGAGCGATCGCAACCTGGGTAATGCCCATTCCAAGAGGCGCTTTGCCAGTGCGCAGAGGCGGCTGGACGAAAGGCCGCCTTGGTGATTTATGTAGGACACCACTGTCATGCTGTCCGACTGGACTAGGATGTGGCGCCCTTCCAGGATTGCCTGAAAGGATTGAAGGGCTCGTTCTACTGCCAGCATCTCGAGGCAGTTGATATGGAGATGGCTTTCTTCGTGTGACCACGAGCCGAAGGCTGGTCTGCCCTCGCACAGAGCACCCCAACCCAGGTTGGACACATCTGTTGAGAGCACCGTCCTTCTGGAAACCGCCTGTAGGGGTACTCCACGACTGAACCAAACAGGGTTCATCCAAGGCTCCAGGGCTGCTAGACAGGCCTGGTTGACCCTGATGCGAAAGCGGCCGTGCCGCCAAGCATGAGGTGGGACCCGGAGTTTCAGCCAGTACTGCAAGGGCCGCATTCGTAGGAGGCCGAGCTGTAAAACTGGGGAGGCGGAAGCCATCAGCCCTAGCATCCTCTGAAAGAATTTCAGAGGGAAACAGGCTTTGTTCTTGACAGAGGCCGCGAGCTGCTGAAGTACCAGAGCGCGCTCTGGTGATATGACCGCCCTCATATTGACTGAGTCGAAAACTGCTCCCAGGAACGTAATACGTTGGCTGGGGAGCAGTGAGCTCTTGGCGAAATTGACCCTGAGTCCTAGGCACTGTAAGTGGCTCAGGAGCACAGATCTGTTGTGGTCTAGCTCGGTTCGTGACTGGGCTAGAATGAGCCAGTCGTCGAGATAGTTCAGAATGCGGATTCCCATCTGTCTCAGAGGGGAAAGCGCCTCGTTCATGCACTTCGTGAAAGTGCGGGGAGCTAGAGACAGCCCAAAGGGAAGGACTGTATATTGGTAAGCCACACCCTCGAACGCGAATCTCAAGAATCGTCTGTGATGGGGGGCTATCTGGATGTGAAAGTAAGCATCTTTCAGGTCCAGTGAGAAGAACCAGTCCTCGGGGCAAATCTGCGTGAGGATCTGCTTCAGTGTCAACATCTTGAACTTCCGTTTCATGAGGGAAAGGTTCAGGTGTCTGAGGTCTAAGATGGGTCTGAGACCGGCATCTTTCTTGGGGACAAGGAAATAACGGCTGTAGAACCCGATCCGCTTTCTGAGGGAGGAACTATCTCTATGGCTCCCTTCCTTAACAGCGTCATTACTTCGGTGCGGAGGACCTGAGCGTCGTCCGGCTCTACCGAGGTGGGAATCACTCCGCGAAAACGCGGGGGTCTTCGGGCGAACTGCAGTGAGTAGCCGTGTTTTATTATCCCCAACACCCACTTGGACACTCCGGGGATGGCCTGCCAGGCCTCGGCCCGCGTGACAAGGGGCTGGATAGTGTCGGATGGCAGACCGCTGATTAGGGGCCTGAACACTGACGAGTGTGGAAGAGGAAAACTGCTCTCTTTTTGAAAATGTGAAATATTTATTGTGTTTGCCATAACAACGGCGCTTTGCGTGGACACAACAACGGTGGGCCCAGGTCGCACAGCAGACAGGCGAGAGAGCTTCTGGGGTGGTCCGGCCGCGGCGGGACTTTGCCCCTTCCTCTTTCTTCCCCAACGATCAGGAGGATTTAGAGGGCGTCGGGTCCAGCGTAATCCTTTGCCGGGGGCCCTGACGTCTAGGCGGTTTAGCGCGCCTAGTGGGGCGAGCTGGGTGCTGCTCCTTAGGGGGCACCGCCTGGGGGGTAGAAGGGGCAGGTTTGAGTCGGCGCAGTCCTGGGGCGACTCGGGGCAGAGGTGGAGCGCTTGGGCAGGAAGTGTCGCATGGCTTGGGACGACTTCTGTGCTGCAGTGAAGCGTTCTGTGAATCCCTCTACAGCTGGTCCAAAGAGGCCGCATGGAGAGACTGGGGCATCAAGAAAAGCCACTTTGTCGCTCTCCTTGATCTCTGTTAGGTTGAGCCAGAGGTGGCGCTCCAGCACAACCAGGTTGGCCATGGATCGTCCGATGGCCTGGGCCGTGGCTTTCGTGGTGCGCAGGGCCAAATCAGTGGCGCTGCGGATGTCGCGAAAAGCAGGTTCACTAGAGCTAGACTCATCCAGGGAACGGAGAAGCTTAGCCTGGAACACCTGCAATATGGCCATGGTGTGCAGAGATGAAGCGGCTTGGCCCGCAGAAGTGTAGGCCCTGCCAGCCATGGCAGAACCTCAGGGAAGAACGGGGCAGATTGCTGGCAGGGGGCCTGGTGGCGTCCTGGCAGGTACCACTCGTCCAGCCTGCTGCGTGTTGGCTCTTCAGGGGGGGCCCACTCCAGATGGAGTTCCTCAACGGCCTTGGAGAGGATGCGGAGAAGCTCGGCATCCATCCCAGCTCTGGCGTCGATGGGCTCCAGCGACGGCTAGTGGGCGGGGTCAGAATCACCGGCCCAGTCCTCCGTTTCAGAAGCCGCGAGTGACATGGAGTCGTCAAGCGGCTCGTCCTCCGATCCGCCGAAAGAGACAAGGTCGCTCGCTTCAGCCGAGGGACGCTGCTCTGGGCGTGAGAAGAGGACAGGGGACGGCTCTCTCATTGGAGAGGGTGAGGCACGCGGGTGCTGAGCCGGCGTGAGCTCACCCAAATCCGGGCGCTGAGCCCCTCTTCCCCGCTGTCTTTTCCTGGCCGGCTCGCGGGAGGAAAAAGACGGGAGGGCGCGAGGGGCGGGATTGCTTTCATTAAAGAAAGCAATCCGCGAGCGCAGAGAGGCGAGACTCATGCTTTCACAAAAGCAGCATGAAGTCTCATTGAGTGCAGCCTCAGCATGGGGTTTACCCAGGCAGAAAACACACTCACCATGGCCGTCGTCATCATGCAGAGGGGCTCTGCATGTGCCACAGCTGTGGCGCGGCATGGCCGCCACCATTAAAACGGCGTTAGAAACGCTCTTTTAGAGCGGTGAAAACCTCTGGAAAAAGCTCGTTTACGGTCGCCGGATGGCGGCAGGAGATCGCTGAGAAGCGGCCGGAAGCGGGAAGTGGGCGGCCCGAGATCGGCGCTGAGAGCGGCTGTCTGCGAGAACGCCGGCGCTGCAGGCGGTCGGCGGTCTCAGCTGGTCCGCTGCGGTGCCTCTTCGACGGCGAGAGCTCGTTCCAGGCGAAGGCATTCAGCAAAGATCCAGCGAAGTGAAGTCGTCGCTGAAGGAGTAAGATCTGATTTCCTCTGGCGATTGCCTGCTTATATAGCCATTCGCCCCGCCCATTTTGGCGGGCTTTGGCGCGCTGCATCGCCACGGGCTCGCGCAGCTACGCAGCGCTGTCATTGGTTTAAAAAAGTTTACAGATTAAACCAATGGCAGTGCAGTTGCACTGCGTTATTGAAAAAAGGCTTCAGTATCGAGGAAAAAGGAGCTTTTCCCATACGCAGTATGAGTGAAGTATCGAAAGGGAACTAACATTAACACAGATTCATAAATGTATTGCTCCATTTTCGTTTGTACACCACGCACAAGGTTTATAAGCATGGTTTAAGTCTGCTCCAGTTTAAGTTTATGGTGGTCTGGCATGTATACTACATGGATAGGGGAAGCTCTGGCTTCATGTGGATGTAGCCGTAGGCAGATCGGGATTGCGCATTCTCTTCAAAAACAAATGCAATGTGTCTTCAGCGGCTCAGATGTCAGGAGTAAATGATGACTGCTATGTTCATTTTTACACCAAACAACAGAACACCTTGATCGCTTAGGAGACATATTTGTCTACATCTGCTGCGGCGGAGAAACAATGGCGGACTGATGACTGGATCTAAGGTAAGACACGAGTCCAGTCTGTGTTGAAACGCCGCTGTCAATCAAACTATCAAGGGAGGGGCCTGTCTGTGTGACATCACATGGACAGGAATCTGAGATCGGGGAAATGATTTAACAAGATTTTTAAAAAATCATTATAGGGTGGTTTGTGTAAAGAATAAGAATACCATTAAAGTACCGGACCGTTAAGCAGTATCTGTAAGAGTAGTAATAGCATTAAAACCTTAACGATACACATCCCTAGTAACTACTCATGTAACTGTCTTTAAATAGGGAAAACATGGACGTTTTTGGTAACTTCTAAATTCATCCCTGTTTGGATCCTAAGGAATAAATGGTGCTAAGCTAAACGCTATCATTGTGGTGCCACGTGCTACGGCGACTGAGTGCACGCACTGAGATAGGAGAGGTACATACAGTATCAACTCATCTAAGTTGAGGGAAGAACATAATTGAAAATGGAAAAACGGTGGCATTTTCCTTCAACATTATGCAAATTCTGCAAGGTGAATGTAAACTTACGACCACACCTGTATATAAGAATTATGATTATGAACTATTTATTGAACATAACTGTATTTTACCATATTAAAATGACTGTAAAGCACGCCCTCTTAGGGTTTATTGCTTGAATAGGAGCTATAGTGTGGAGCTGCCAATATAACTCAAAACACAGAAATAGCATGATAGATCTATACTGTAATATCAGCCACTGTTTTACAGCCACAACATTTATTATACAACATTTTATTACAGTGTCAAATATGTAAGAAAAACAGTAGCTTGTTGTGTTTGTGCTCTCAGTGTATTTGACTCACCAGCCACATACAGGAGCTTTGATCAGCTCAGACACACCAAAGGACATGGAGCCCATGAAGTCATTACGGGTGGTTCTGTCCCAATCCCACACCTCCACAGACAGACGTCGTTCCTTATCCGAGGGCTTTAACTTACTGCACACAGACAAATATGAGAAAACACATCTACAATTCCATGAGAGTGTGTGTTTAATGCTGACAGACTCACAAGATGAAGGACTCGTTCCAGGTGGGGTTGAGTGAGGAGCGGATGGTCCGGGTCTTCTGCTTGGTCTCATTCTTGGGGTCTGGGATGAGTTTGAGCTTCACATATGGGTCTGACAGCCCATTGGGGTCCATGGGAATCAGATTTCTGGCCTCACCCACTGATTAATAAGAAAGAAATCAAAACATTAACGAAAACACACGAACAGGAAGTGCCACCATCTATATTCCTCATATTTTAAGTAAGTTGTCATAAGTACATTAGGAGGTTTACTGCTAAATAATTATCTGACAGCAACAAAGAAGTTAAAGTGGCATTTGACCGTCAAATAACAAAACAGATTACAAGCCTCTTGAAAAAACAGGCAGACTGCATTTCTATTATTGACCAAAAGGGGGAGAAGTGTCTCTTTCAGTCTTTCACACAGAAACATTAGGACGCAACTTAAACCAAGCTCACTTTTCTCAAATCTGAATGTGTGGAAAACATTGCTCAAATCTTTTAAGAGGCTTGAATGTGCAGAAAACTCATTCAGAAAGTCTGACAGTGTTTTAGTGATAGTGGCCATTAATTTGACTTTCCACATCGCCTACACTTAGTAGCTGACAGAGAGACATCAACAAGAATCAAGGCTTTTTCCGCGGCTGTTGCTTAGATACAACTTCTACGAGGAGTCCCGCGCTCAACCGTTTCTTCCTCGTGCTCTTCTGATGGAATAAGATCCATCACTGTTAATCTCCTTTCATGTGTCTTTAAACATAATCTTCTGGAAATTATATATATTTTTTAAAGTTAAAAGTTATCCAGAAAAAAGAACATTTTGTACATGTAACGACAGTCTAATTATAAAAACATCAAAATTGATGAATAATTCAGAACAAATGCATTTGATTAATTAAAGTGTTCCAGTAGTTGATCTACTGTGTAGTTAAGAGTTAAAGATTTTAACAAAACCCTAAGTATTAAACTTTAGTGTGAAGTCTAACAATGTTTGTCATGAATGATTCTTGAGTTCATGTGGCTTGTTGAAAAGGTGTGTTGTTACTTTATTAAGCAGGCAATCTTACAGTTTTCATCTGGCCATGCCATAGCAACAAACCAAATCACCCAGATACTTTAGCAACATGCTAAAAACACTTTAGCCACCATTACTGACAGATTTGATGAACTGATTCAATATCCATTTGTGTGTAATTATATCAGGTACAGTACAGCCCAATTTTTTCTCAACTACATAACCTCTTGACTAACATTATAATACTGCACACACAGAGAACCCTGCAGGTGCATTGATATTTTATTAAATTGGTAACCATTTACTTTAAGTCGCTTATTAGCATATATTGCATATATTTCTAGCATATTGTCTTTTTATTAGTACTCTGTTCAATATTTGTTTAAACCACATATTAACGCCTTGTTCTGAATGACCTAAAGTCAATGGCTATTAGTTTTTATATATAATAATCAACAATCAAATAATACATGTTTGCAAGCTGTTTTACTGACATCTTGAAACACTGGTTGAGCGATCATGAGACATGATACATTTCAGTAAGTTTTGCTGCTTTCAACACTATCTAGTGATCATTTGTGTTTATTTTGTGCTATAACTAGCAGAGGAAGTGATGATCTGTTTATGTGTCGTTAACAGCAATTACGCTACATGAAGACATTTATTATTTGAATTTCAGATATACTGATAGAATTTGAAAGCTCAGACTTTGTTTCATATGAAAAGTATTATTAAAGCTTATTGCTATTATTGGATGGCAGGTGCACTGCAAAAAAATGTTTACTAAAAGACAGAATCAATTACTGTTTATAAATGATTAATCGATCAACCCAGCCCTAGCAACCATATACATGTATCAACAACTTGGAAACCACTTTCAACATACACCAACATACACATGACAAAACAAAACATTATCGCCAATCTGTGTGGAAACAATGTGAATTTGTGGTTAACATTCAACCTGTTCTTTTTCTTCAGTAGCCTATTTGTGATTTGAATTTTGTGAATTGGAGATCTTCTTTTGCTATCTTATAAGCAGGGCTTCGGATGCTTATTCGAGATCTTGTTGTCACGTTTTACAAGAAAAGGTAATTGCCTGATATACTGTAGATCTATACATATTTCACTTTTTAAGAATTAAAAGACGGATTATTTGTCATTCTTAATTAAAAATGACAAGCAATAAAACTGTAAGATATAAAATGACAAACTATGGGCCCTATCATAAGAAACCGTGTTTGCTAGTTTCAGTCCGGCGCCAAATAATAATATACAAAATAATGTTCTTTTTAGCAACATCATATGACCCCTTTAACAAAAACGAATACGATGAGGCATGGCATACACTACATCCTGTACTATATACAGAATTATAAAATACAGAACGTTTAGCAAACACAGGAATCAAATAAAAAATAAAAATAAAAAGAGAGCTTTCATAGCATAACATGAGGTAAACAGCACAGATAACAAGCTTTTCAAAATGAAAACAAAAAGAAAACCAAAACTGCTGTCCGTGACAGTGCTTGCATGTTTTTCCCTCACAAAAATACACAAAGATGTTCACCATTTATGGTTTAAGAATTGGTCTTTAGCTTGAAAACCATCCATCGTTTCTTCAATATTTGCATAATTTTTGTTTTGAACTCATGCTGATGCAGTGAATATAAACCAGGCTGTACTCTCTAAGCGCTGAGCAGCTCAAACGATTAGCACAATTTCGTTATGCTTTTAGTTTAGTTTGTCGTTTGATGTTTATCATGTTCAACAGAGATAAACAGAGCAGACGGATTGTTTGAATGCATTCACTTACTGGATCATTGGACGGAAAACTTGCAGAGTTTAGTGGCTTCAAATGATCCGCTTGTAAGCAGAGAAACAACGGTAATTTTGCGTAAACTGGGTTCAATTATTTTAACACAATAAGGATTGTAAAATGAATTGCATGTGTTAACGTGTTAATGTTGACAGCCCTAATATATACAGTATACACTGTAGCTTCATGACTCTTTCCTCTTATAGCTAATCTAATTAAGAATGTTTAGATGAAAAATGCATTTCAATATATGGTTGATAAATCGTTAAATTCAATAATCATAAAGTTTCCTCATTATATTGTTACTAAAGCAATGTTTTTTTTTTTTTTTTTTAAGTTGCCCATATGATGTCACCCTAAACTTAGTAAATCATATCTTACTGATCTTGATGGATGGCAGCATGAAGTCCTAAAACATTATCTTCAAAGGCTATTTTTACATCTGGTTTTCCATGGAACTTTCAAATTGCACAAATAGCCTGAGAAATTCAAATGTGTTGTTACATAACCACCAAATGTCCAGTCCACTGCAGGCTGGGTAATCTGATAATGCAATCAGATGAGTGCGGTTTCTTCCCATTGTTTATCCACAAAACAGGAAGGGTCAGCCAAGATTCCTCTGTCTGACTTCAGCCCAGAATAAACATACAATAACAGCAATAAATCTCAATCAAAACACTCAGTTGTATTTATCGGCTCTGTGCATTTGCACACAGAAACTGTTCCCAGAATAATGAAATGAAACAATGCATGGCATTTAATGCACTTTTCATGCCCACATAGCCAATAATACTATGCATATATTCATCCTCTCTTTAACTGTTATAGCGTTTCCAGAATCCAGAGAGACAGAGGTTGATTAGACTGAGCCACACCTCAGGCGGGACCCACAGTAAGACTTACAACAACATTTGAGCCCTCAATTACAAATTGGATCCATGAGGGAAGTGCTGATAGGGACCACCAACGTGTTTAGCTGAAGCCAAAGCTTGGGGCAAGGGGGAGGTTATGTAATAAAACCCTCAAAGAAAACAAACAGACTCCAGAAGTTCAGGTCTACAGAGAGTGTTCAGAACCAATGTGAGGTCTCATGCAAACTCTTTTTTGTTTTTTATCCAGTGAATATCCATGACTTTACCAAGATCTTTCCAGCCATTTGTGATTATTAACTAAATATGTAAAACTGCAATTTTCCAGTGTATCTAGATTATGACCTATGCTCTCAATGTCAAATGCAGAAACATTAATTCATGTGTTCATGACCTCAAGGTTAGATGTTTCGCATCTGATCACCATGTCAGAGTTTTTTGTACATTAGGTACATTATCCCTTACTAAATAAAGTCTATTATCATCACCAAATCTGCATTCATTTGATTTATCAATCAAAAATACAGGAAAAGCAATTTAAAATGTTTCCTATTTTAATAAATAAAATATATATATATTCCTTTATCCCATTACTCCAGTATTACAGTGTCAGTTTATTTATTTACATAGTTTTTTGTACTTAAAGAATTTGCCACTGATGATTCAAACACAAGTAATTTGTTGACATTAATGTATTAACTAACATGAATAAACAATGAACAATACAATTATTAAAAAATTTGTTAATCTTTACTAATGTTAATACAAATAGAGTCGTTCATTGTTCATGTAAGTTCACAGTGTATTGCTTACAAACAAAAAATGTGAAGTAAATGCTGAAATTAACATGAATGAAGATTAATAAATGCTGTAACCTGGAAAGTTATATTTTAGCTGGTTTCAATGATCTAATGCTGCATTTGGTCAGACTCAGCCCATTTCGTTACTTAATATTCGTATATTATATGTTCCTTTTACAGCTACAGACTGAGGAAGATCCTGAAACACACCAGCAAACACTAAAATACACAACAGTTTACAGATGTTTTCCAGTGGCAGCAGACTATGACTAAACTTTTGAGTGAAACCTGTCTACTTTTTTCATACCTTTATAACATAAAGAATGGCATTGGTTTTGTACAATTTTGTTTAACGTTATTAATAAAATAATGTTGTTAAATTAGCACGTTATTATGTTTTGTTTGGTAGAGCAAAGAACATTTACAATAGCAAAGAACATTTACACTGACATTCTAGTTCGAGCACTCTCAAAAACTCCCATTAAAATCACTGAAGCTGTTAACACTATGAAATTAACATCCTACAGATTCGTACACAAATTTGCACTTTGTTGTTTCTGATTGGAGAATTGGCCAGAAAAAGGTAACCATTTCAGTCAGCGAGCAAATCAAGAAAACACTTCCATTTTAGTGATGACTCATCTGAATGCCTCTGATTGGTCATTGCATTCATAAGCTCAACAGCACTGTGTGTACTTGGTTAATGTGCAGTGCTGTAAAAACGCATCTGTCTCTGGCTCAGTGCCAGCCAGTGAATGCAAATTTGAATTTAGCATCTAAAAAGAAGGAGGTGTTGCTTCAATTTATAACAACGTTTTCAGGATTTCCCAGAGGGCAGGCTTCAAGTATAACTCGTTTGAAATAATGGTGCTTCATATAACATTATCCAGAGAAACAAAAGTTAATGATAAATCCCGTTATGTTTGTACTGGCTACTGTATACAGGCCACCAGGGCACCATACAGACTTTATTAAAGAGTTTGGTGATTTTACATCCGAGTTAGTTCTGGCTGCAGATAAAGTTTTAATAGTTGGTGATTTTAATATCCATGTCGATAATGAAAAAGATGCATTGGGATCAGCATTTATAGACATTCTGAACTCTATTGGTGTTATACAACATGTTTCAGGACCTACTCATTGTCGAAATCATACTCTAGATTTAATACTATCACATGGAATTGATGTTGATAGTGTTGAAATTATGCAGCCAAATGATGATATCTCAGATCATTATTTAGTTTTGTGCAAACTTCATATAGCCAAAATTGTAAATTCTACTTCTTGTTACAAGTATCGGAGAACCATCACTTCTACCACAAAAGACTGCTTTTTAAGTTATCTTCCTGATGTATCCAAATTCCTTAGCATATCCAAAACCTCGGAACAACTTGATGATGTAACAGAAACTATGGACTCTCTCTTTTCTAGCACTTTAAATACAGTTGCTCCTTTACGCTTAAGGAAGGTTAAGGAAAACAGTTTGACACCATGGTATAATGAGCATACTCGCACCCTAAAGAGAGCAGCCCGAAAAATAAAGCGCAGCTTGAGGAAAACAAAACTAGAGTTATTTTGTATTGCTTGGTGGGAAAGTAACCTATCCTACAGAAAAGCATTAAAAACTGTTAGATCCGATTACTTTTCTTCTCTTTTAGAAGAAAACAAACATAACCCCAGGTATTTATTCAATTTATTCAGTGGCTAAATTAACGAAAAATAAAGCCTCAACAAGTTTTGACATTTCCCAACATCACAGCAGTAATGCTTTTTTGAATTACTTTACTTCTAAAATCGATACTATTGGAGATAAAATTGTAACCATTCAGCCGTCAGCTACTGTATCGCATCAGACAGTGCACTATAGATCCCCTGAGGAACAGTTCCACTCATTCTCTACTATAGGAGAGGAAGAATTGTATAAACTTGTTAAATCATCTAAACCAACAGCATGTATGTTAGACCCTATACCATCTAAGCTCCTAAAAGAGGTGCTTCCAGAAGTCATAGATCATCTTCTGACCATTATTAAATCCTCATTGTCATTAGGATATGTCCCCAAAACATTCAAACTGGCCGTTATTAAATCTTTCATCAAAAAAACACAACTTGACCCCAAAGAACTAGTTAATTATAGACCAATCTGTCCAAGATACTAGAAAAGGTATTATCCTCACAATTATATTCCTTCTTAGAGAAAAATGGTATATGTGAGGATTTCCAGACAGGATTTAGACCGTATCATAGTACTGAGACTGCTCTCCTCACAGTTACAAATGATCTGCTCTTATCATCTGATCGTGGTTATATCTCTCTATTCGTTTTATTGGATCTTAGTGCTGCGTTTGACACAATTGACCACTACATACTTTTGCATAGACTTGAACACTTTGTTGGCATTAACCGTGCATTAGCATGGTTTAAATTGTACTTATATGACCGCCATCAGTTCGTAGCAGTGAATGAAGATGTATCATATCGATCACAAGTGCAGTATGGAGTACCTCAAGGCTCAGTACTAGGGCCGCTACTCTTCACGCTTTATATGTTACCCTTGGGAGATATCATCAGGAAACATGGTCTTAGCTTTCGCTGTTATGCTGATGATACTCAGCTCTATATTTCCTCCCAGCCCGGTGAAACATACCAATTTGAAAAACTAATGGAATGCATAGTCGATATAAAAAACTGGATGACGTAATTTCTTACTGCTAAATTAAAAAAAAAAAAAAAACAGAGGTGTTAATTATAGGACCTAAAAATCTGCATGTAATAACCTAGAACACTGTCTAAGACTCGATGGCTGCTCTGTCAATTCTTCGTCATCAGTTAGGAACCTAGGTGTGCTATTTGATCGCAATCTTTCCTTAGAAAGCCACGTTTTTAGCATTTGTAAAACTGCATTTTTCCATCTCAAAAATATATCTTAATTACGGCCTATGCTCTCAATGTCAAATGTAGGATGGTTAATCCATGCATTTGTGACCTCAAGGTTAGATTATTGTAATGCTTTATCGGGTGGTTGTTCTGCACGCTTAGTAAACAAACTACAGCTAGTCCAAAATGCAGCAGCAAGAGTTCTTACTAGAACCAGGAAGTATGACCTTATTAGCCAGGTCCTGTCAACGCTGCACTGGCTCCCAATCAAACATCGTATAGATTTTAAAATATTGCTTATTACTTATAAAGCCCTGAATGGTTTAGCACCTCAGTATTTGAATGAGCTCCTTTTACATTATAATCCTCTACGTCCGCCACGTTCTCAAAACTCAATTTGATAATACCTAGAATATCAAAATCAACTGCAGGTGGCAGATCATTTTCCTATTTGGCGCCTAAACTTTAGAATAACCTACCTGACATTGTCCGGGAGGCAGACACACTCTTGCAGTTTAAATCTCCATTAAAGACCCATCTCTTTAACCTGGCTTACACATAACATAGTAATAAGCTTTTAATATCCAAATCTGTTAAAGGATTTTTAGGCTGCATTATTTAGGTAAACCGGAACCGGAAACACTTCCCAAACCACCTGATGTACATGCTACATTAATTGACACCATCGTGTCAATTGATTAATATGCGAGAGGGAGAGCATGCGCTCTCTCTCTCTCTTGCGCTCTCTCTCTCTCTCTCGCGCTCTCTCTCTCTCTCTCTCTCTCTCACACGCGCGCTCTCTCTCTTTCTCGCTCTCTCGCGCTCTCTCTCGCGTGCTCTCCACAAATCACATTCATCAAGGGCCGGTGAGTAGCTGGCCCATACAGTTAATGAATAACGGATCAACTATGACATCCTGACATGTGACTATGACCTTTAGGAGAAAAAAAATCCATCCGTGGCTACGATTTTGCAATCTGTCCCCTCAGTTTATAAACCGTTCTCACGAATTCATAAACCATTCCCTCGGTTTAACAAATGGTACCCAAGGATTAACCCACCTTGCCCAGGAATTCCCAATCTGTGCGCTTAGATTTTGTAAACCGTACCCTCGGTTTTTGAATCTGTACCCACGAATTCATATTCCGTGCGCACGCTTTCGCAATCTGTAAACTGACACACATTTGTAGCTCCGCCCACACCGGCAGATTCAATTCTGTTTATTAAACATTATTTTTCATAGTATCCAATGAGTCCACGATCAGCATTCACAAAATAGTCTTCTTTTTAGCGTTTATTTTACATTAATCACCAATAGGATAAGACACAGTCGTCTGTGTTTTATGGCCAAAAAAAAAAAAAATGCTAAAAATAAGAAGAAAATAAGAGTAAAAAGCAATACAAAACAAATAATATGCCGGTTATGTTTTCATTCCTTTTCTCTCTAACTGAATGCAATGTTATTTTTGGCCTCGTTATTTAATAATAACATTAACAGTGAAACATGCATCTAACTCCGGCAGGTAGGGTGGGGTGGGTGGAGCTTAGTATAATAAAATCACAAAAATAAGTCTTCATGCATGTTAAGAAAGAATTGTACACAAGCATTTCCAAAACTGTCAAAGGTTATTTAAAAATAAAGCAATTCATTAATTATTTTCCTGTACTCATTTATTTAGCCTACAAATTAAAATTATAAAAATAAAATATATATTATTATACAGGTTATGCATAAGAATCTTTTATCTAAAACAATTTACAACAGAGGAAAAAATTACTCCAGAGTTAGTCACAATGCCAGGTTTATTGTAGCTACAATAATAATCAAGATTATTCCTTTATTATTAAACCTATTCCACATAATAATATTCAGTGAAACTGTATGTTAACACGTAGCTTGCTGCATGAATCTGTGAGTACGATTTACAGATCCGTGGTAACGGATTGCGAAAGCGTGCGCACAGATTATGAATTTGTGGGTCCGGATTCAAAAACCGAGCGTATGGTTTAAAAAACTGAGCGCACGGATTGGAAATTCGTGGGCACGATTTGTTAAACCGAGGGAACAGTTTATGAGTTCGTGAATACAGTTTATAAACTGAGGGGACGGATTGCAAAACTGTCGCCACGGATTTATTTTTTTTCTCTTACAGGTGACGTACGACACCTGAAGTTGCACATAGAAAGATAAGTTTTGAAAGAATGCTAAGCATCTTATCGGATGTACCATACTGTATCAATGAGACAGTAAAAGCACATCTCCCTTGTTGGTTCATGCTAACAAAAATAGGGATTTTTGAACCCGGATTATATGAGGTACATGAGTGTAGCACACTCAGATGGAAAACCTCGCCAACATCATGTCAACGTCCATTTTATTTCTGTGGTAAGAGGACTTGAAATAAAATGGTAGGACTTTGGACTCGACTTGAGACTTGTTGGCTTTGACTTTTGACTCGACTCGGGACTTGCCTCATCTTTGACTCGACTTGACTCGGGACTCGAGGGCAAAGACTTGAGACTTACTTGTGACTTGCATAACAATGACTTTGTCCCACCTCTGGTATCCAGATCATAGGGTCAATGCAGTCACCCAGATCCAGTACGTATCCAGACCAGATGGTGGATCAGCACCTAGAAAGGACCTCTACTGCCCTGAAAGACAGCGGAGACCAGGACAACTAGAGCCCCAGATACAGATCCCCTGTAAAGACCTTGTCTCAGAGGAGCACCAGGACAAGACCACAGGAAACAGATGATTCTTCTGCACAATCTGACTTTGCTGCAGCCTGGAATTGAACTACTGGTTTCGTCTGGTCAGAGGAGAACTGGCCCCCCAACTGAGCCTGGTTTGTCTCAAGGTTTTTTCTCCATTCTGTCACCGATGGAGTTTCGGTTCCTTGCTGCTG
Organism: Carassius gibelio; assembly: GCF_023724105.1. Taxonomy (NCBI): domain Eukaryota; kingdom Metazoa; phylum Chordata; class Actinopteri; order Cypriniformes; family Cyprinidae; genus Carassius; species Carassius gibelio. The sequence goes on along the minus strand of NC_068373.1, from coordinate 5,310,356 downwards.
TCGCCTCTGGCTTCCTTAGTTGGGGTCACTTCATCTACAGCGATATCGTTGACTTGATTGCAAATAAATGCACAGATGCACTATTTAACTGAACAGAGATGACATCACTGAATTCAATGATGAACTGCCTTTAACTGTCATTTTGCATTATTGACACACTGTTTCCCTAATGAATGTTGTTCAGTTGCTTTGACACAATGTATTTTGTTTAAAGCACTATATAAATAAAGATGACTTGACTTGACTAATGTACATTATGTGGAAAATAATTTGTTTTTCGAACCTTTAACGTCATATGAACCCTTTAAGTTAAAAGATGAAATAGGTGAAGAAGCCAAAAAGTATGTCTAATGAAACTTGTTGACCAAACACTTCATGCTGGCAATTCTTGTATCAACCATTTTCTTACTATCTAATAAGTGTGTGCTGCCATTAAAAACCTGTTTAAATGATGATCAGCATTCAACAACTGCACTGAAAAGCATGACTAAGGAGATGATGACTAATCTAGTGTAAATAGGGATGACTGAATGTTTTCAGTCTAAAACAAAAGTTTTAACGGTTTGAAACAAGAGAAAGTTGAGTAAAATAAATATCCTTTGAAGGGCAAGAAAAGATGGAAAACACAGTAAAATAATAAATAAATCAAAACTATATTTTTTGTGGGTGTTTGGTAAAAGAACCCACAACCGACATCATTAACTGCAGTTCAGAGGGAAATAAATTGCAATAGTGTAGAATATGGCTCCTTCTACACTATAATAACTGTTTATGACTTTTAATAACTGTAGAACTTCCTGAATGGGACTCACGGTGAATTCTCCAGATAATCCTCAGTGGATCAGTGTGCAGCCCCTGCCTGACTTCAGCATGTCTGTGTGTGTAAGGTCAGCGATAAGCAGAGATGATATTCTCACAGCAGGGAAGAGGTGCCAGCTCACCGGAATGTGTTCACTGGAACAGAAATCACTGAGTGGCCCCAGGCTGGCATACATGCCTCCACCTCCACATGAACCCCCACCATCACACCAGCCGGGCATCGGGCCAGACATCTGACACTTAAGCCCCCTCATACCTGCTGCCTGCCTTAGTCCTGCTGTGACCCAGGGCCATCCACACGCACAAACATGCTCAGTCTCTAAACCCACCTAACCCTCAACACATGACCAACCATGACAGTTTAATACTAACTAGCAGTTTGTGGAAAAGCATCAAAGTATTATAAAATCAGAGTAATAAGGATGACGGAAAGAGATCAACATAGTAACATGTTAAGTGAATAATACAAATAATGTAGAAGCATTAAAATGACAAGAACTATTTGGATAAAAAATAATTTTGTTAGGACCACTATAGTGAAAATGATTGACACTTTGCATACAGTTTTGATTGGCGGCATGGTTCTAAGGTTAATTAGAAGAGCAGCATGCCGCTTTAATGCAGTACCTGAAAAGATTAAGCAACAAGCATATGATCAATACCTGAAGTTTAAGCAACAAGCATGTTGCAGTTATCCAGATGACGTTGTAAGCATTTGAATAACAACCTTTAGTAGCAAAATGTACATACTGTGTGTTAAGTAACACGTATGTTACTGATACACTAGATAGCTTTAAGCAACAAGCATGTTACTGTCTGAAATGCAGCATGTTGGAAATAATAGTCAGATAAGCTTAAAGAAATGGCATTTCCAATACCAGATGAGCCTTAAGCAGCAAGCATGTTTCATAAATCAGATATCCTTTAACATCAGCTTTAAAAACAAACCTCTGCTGTTTTAAGTTTAACTGGGTACCAGAGTGTTGAAATACTGCCAATCAGCCTATAGCAACAAGCATGTTACTGAACAACTAGCCTTAAACAATGAGCAATATTTGACCCTGATAGCTTTAAGCAATGATAATAAAAGAAGAAAATTATCTTAGCTTACTCCTTGCACCAGGGAAGACCGATCTTGTGGGGGAAGTCCTAATCCTAAGGTTGTGGCTTCGAGTCTCGGGCCGACAATACCATGACTGAGGTGCCCTTGAGAAAGGCACCAAACCCCCAACTGCTCCCCGGGCGCCGCAGCACAAATGGCTGCCCAGTGCTCCAGGTGTGTGTTCACGGTGTGTATGTGTGTTCACTGCTGTGTGTGTGTGTGTGTGTGCACTTTGGATGGGTTAAATGCAGAGCACGAATTCTGAGTATGGTCACCATACTTGGCTGTGTGTCACGCCACTTTCACTTTTATTCATTTTTGTATAAACTGTTGTTGATTCGATCACATTAGCACAACTTCAGCAATGATTTGCAGGCAAAGAGTCCATGTCAATGATAGGGCTGCAAGAAGCAGTACCGGCTCAGGTCACTTCAAATCTTGCAGCTCATATCAATCAACATGGCAAGTTCATAGAGTACACAAAGTTGAATCTGGTGAGAGTCTGTGAGGAGAACGAAGACCTCTGCATAGTTTTCACCGTATAAATTAAATAAGTGACTTTGCAACTACATGTCAACTTCCAGTAATTAGAACATTAGTAGAATTTCTGCTAACATTTATTGTAATGCTCATGTTTAACAATAAGGATGCAGACAGCAGCAAGCATATTAGGCTGCTGTCACTTTAAGACCTAATTCACAGATGCAATATATTGACACATATCTGTTTTTCTTAAGCTATAACAGACTGTGTGCCAAGACAGGGATTTTGACATATTTTGTGTATATTTATCTGATCAAGCATGATAAGAAATAGCCTTTTCTGTGTGTTTTGGGTTTATGTAGCTAGTAAGCAGCCATGTTATATGGCAAAATAAAATCTTTCAGGATGACACAAAACCTGTTTGTGATTACCCAGTCGGGGTTTTTTGTCTACCATATTCTGGGATGTTCCCGATGCAAGTGGGATGCTGACCTGTGACATGGAGTCTGTCTCCGCTGACCTCGATCTTGAGGAAGATTCTTCCTCTGCGTTCGGTGTGGTCGGTCCCGCACAGACTTGGCACGTTCATCACACACTGTTTATGAACGTTCATGTCACAGGCTGAGAACAAAAGAGAGAACCATCTATAAATGCTACAGGATTACACACAATAAAGTCAACATAAAATTACATTCACAACCCAGTTTACGGTGGCAATGGACACCCCTGACATCTGATAGGCCACCCCAATAATTACTATGCTACTATTTCACTCCACTTTCTGTGGAAATTACTTATAATTACTATGCTCCACAGAAAGTGGAGTGCAAAACATCGCAGAGCAGAGAGGACAAAGACAACAAGCTGATGGACACGACAGAGTAGGAAACAAAGTCTCAGCATTCAAATGAATCATTTAGATTTTATTATGAATTTCAAATGATAAATACAGTCTTGGAGCTTTTTAGTAGCTTTTCCTTAAGTTCTAGCGAAGCAGGAGTGCATTCGTATTAGCATGAAATAAAGATTGAATGAACATACAATCCATGTTGAAAGATACACTACAACTTACTGAATGTATAGTGTTTCATGTAATCACTCAATGACTGTTTCAACTGTGCATTGCAGCAGCTAAAAATATTTAGAGTGGAAAATCCACTCAGTGTCCATAAATTAGTAGAAAAATTTACAGTAGAGAGAATTTTGCAAACATTACATTTATACATTTACTCATAATTGCTCTTTTTATTACAATTAATAAAAATGCATTTATTTGATCCACAAGACAGCAAAAGCAGGAATATTGTGAAATATTTTTACTATTTTTAACTGATTTCTATTTGATTATGTTTTAAAATGTCATTTATTCCTGTGATTTCAAAGCTGAATTTTGTAAGCATCATTACTCCAGTCACAGATCCTCCAGAAATCATTATAATATTCTGAATTGCTGCTCAAAAAAACAGTTATTATTATTATTATTATTATTATTATTATGTTGAAAACAGCTAGAATTGTTTCAGGTTTCTTTGATGAATACTTCCTTGTTAAATAAAAGTATTCATTTATTTAATCCCCCTACCTCTACCCCCCAAAAAAAATTACAAATTTAAATACTGACACCAAGCTTTTAAATGCTATGGTGTATAATGTTACAACAGCTTTTTATTTCAGATAAATACTGATCTTTTGATCTTTCTATTCATTAAAAGAATCCTGGAAAAAATAATAATAAAATGTTTCTTGAAGATCGTGTGACTGGAGTAATGATTCAGCTTTTAAATAACAGGAAATAAAATCAGTGTAGAAGCACTCATGGTCGTAGAAAGTCCTTGATTCCCCAGTTGCTCCTCGGGCGCTGGATATAGCTGCCCAATGCTCCGGGTGTGTGTTCACTTCTCACTGCTGTGTGTGTGCACTTGGATGGGTTAAATGCAGAGCACCGATTTCGAGTATGGGTTACCATACTTAGCGAAAGCGATGACTTTCATTTCATTTCGTTGAAGGTTGCCTCTGTATAAATCGCTTTTGGGTAGAAATTGTCATCAGGAGATCCTGCATTCCACTATAATGGAGTGATAACTGACAATATTTACACTATATAAACTGCCTTATTCTGTGATAAGAAATGGGGTTGGTACTACATTTAACATTTCTGTCCCCCTCACTTCTGAAATGATGGCTATCGGCCACTGGAAGCCATACACAGACCGCAAACCAGGAAGGTTTAGAATGATTTTCTGAGGAAATATTTGTAAGAATGTGTACATATGTACATCAGTATGTCTTATCCACATCCACTTTATGTTTGTAGGAACAAAGTGCTTTTGTTGCGTAAAGATATGTTCTGTTGATTTTTTTTCTTCTTTTGAATGACATCCAATGATGAATTGTTCACATAAGACATTGAATTTGGATTTTACGGGTGAACATGATGAATTTCATGTAAACAGCAAGCATGTTTGTGCTTCAAACTTTGGTTGGAGTGTTTTTGACAGCAGCACCAGGCCAATGGCAGAGAAAGTGTGTGTGTAACATGCTCAGGTTGAAGTTGATCTCTGTGGTGTGTGTCGTCTCAGAGAGGTGTGGATGAGCAGATTGCAGGAATGTAATTACAAACATGCTGCTATTCCCACATAAATTACATCAATCTGTTCTCGTTAATATCTGTGATAACATTCCCATTAGAGCTAGAGCGCTCCAGAGAAACAGGAATGCTCTGGTTCAAATGAAGGAGGCATCTATGCAAAATACAACTCTAAGCACATTTGATTTCATTATGGATGAGAAAAGAAGAAACAGATGAATTTTGTAGAGCTGTGTCAGGTCTTTCACACTGACCTGAGGCCAGTTCTTTTTTTATTTTGTTTCAGGTTTCATCAAGATTTAGTTAAGAGAAGATGGTCGTGCATGAGTGCAAAAGGGCATGATGAGAGGTTCTCACTCACTGTCACATTTCATCCCCTGGTGGATGAGGCCGTACAGCAGTGATCCGCAGTGGTCACAGAAAGTGGGACTGCCGTAGCTGTGGATCTTGAACTTGTGCTTGCTTCTGGGATCCTGCAAAAAGTGTAAAAGAGAGGAATTATTTGCAGTTAGACTAATGAAACAGTTCACGGAATCCCAGAATCGAGACAGCATGTTAGCACTTCCGATTCTATTGCACTGAAGTCAATAGTTTCTTTTGGGTTTTGCTTAAATGCCTGAAATAAGGTCTGTGGTGAACACAAACTTCAGCTATTCTCACATTTTGTTCTATGACATAAAGTATCAGTAATAGCCCACTCTTGATTTTTTAAAGCTTCTCTTGAAAGGGGACTTTTTCACTCTTACAAACCATCAACTAAAAAAACTAAAAAATGACTGGCATAATTTAAATAAAGTGCAAACTACCTTTAGGGAAATTGTAATGAAAGATTTTACAGAAAAAACACTATTTTTTTTACAGGCGTTTCCTGAATTATTCCGATTACACGCATTAACTGTAAAATAATTTTTTTTTTTAAAAAAGGAAACTGTAAAATTATAGTAAAACATCATAATTTAAATAAAGTGAAAATAAAAGTACATACAATGTAATTGTACATTTTACAGAAAAGAATGAAAAATTTTCCCAAATTATTTAATTGTAAAATGTATCAAATGCAGTGGTCTGCTAGCTCAAAGTTTGAGGGGAAAAAAGTACATATATTGTTGAAGGTTATCCTGTGTGTTATAACCTCTTCATCTTGTGGATTACCATTAAAAGAATATGTTTATATGATCTTCATTATCGTCTTCATAATCTGCCTAGCAGCAGCGTGACAAGTACTAATGATGCAAACAGCACTGATAATCAAAATCTTTCATATATGCCTCATTGAAATCAGGAGGAGAATTTCAAGGTGACCGTCAACTGTGAACCAAAAGGAGTTATATAACAGAGGCTGACCGCGACAACATGTCAAACGCTTTTCTGTGGTTTCTGTGCAGAAGCAGGAAGTTAATCATAAATCTGCAGGGTTATTTCACTGGGCCATGCAAATAAGACAACCAATTAATCTGTCCCCGAGTGGACTGAAAATAATGAGAATGTGAATGTAGTTGAGGGGTCTCAAGCTTTCCCATAACTGTACCATTAATCTGACGTTAATAAAGAGCTGTCAGACTCTGGTTTAACTGCACGTCAGAACTGCAAGGGGATGCTGAGTGAAGTCTGACTGTTAGGAAGAGGTTTTATTTCAAGAAATTACATCATGCCACAGCAGTGGAATCTTCCACATAAACATTTGCTGTAGTTGGACAACACAACATAAAATGCTATGGCTAATGGTTTCCCCTCCGGGAATTTTTTTTTTATTGCCATTTCTCTTGGTCACTTTCTGCTTCTTCTTCACCTGTGTTTTAATCTGGAGATTCTGTACTCTTATAGAAGATGTATAATAGCGCCACCTACCATATAACAGTGTAAACATAGAAAGGTAGGGAAAGAGTTAAGTGTTGACCTTTGAAACCTTAAGCTTCACAAATCAGCCATGGTAGGTACACTTCATGGACTAATCACAAACAGAATCAGGGTTGCTTGTGCACAAAAAAACTGAAAAGGTGAGACTGATGAGCTCTATTCTGATTGGCTGGCTTTGAGTCAGGCTGTACGGCTTTATCAGTCCACTGGGAAACAAAGCCATGTTTAAGTTAAGGTTAAGTTCCCAGGCTGCTACTAAGCATTTCTGACAAAGAACTACAAAGTTCACAAGGTTTATGGAGTTGAATATTCGAAATATATTTCACAATTTTCTTTGAGGTATTAATTAGCCTTGGGATAAACTGGATATCCTTGAGTCTAACAGTTTTCGGCTTTGTTTTCAGAGTCTGTGACGGATATTTTTTTTTACCCATTACTATACAGAATGCTAAAGTATTATTCAAATAGCTGCCATGCACTTTGCTGCACATCTATCATTTCTGGTATTTCTGACTTTATATAAGAACTATCTGTCCCTCAACATCAAATAAAAAAAAAAAAATTATCACTGAATGTAAGATTAGACTGATCCTTGCTGATCTGGTTTGTGTCAGAAAGTTTGTTGGCTATATTATTTACTATGTGGTCATTTTACATGCATGCTGTTGCTATCTCAAAATCTGCCCACTTTACATACCACATACTGTATATTTACACTTTACAAAACATCCAACTCAAACCAAATGTAGTAGCCTTCCCACAATATATGATTTCAGACACAGCTAACTTCTTCCTGTCTAAATCCTGGCCAAGATGGCCTGCAAAGTGCAAAATAATTCAAGTCAACAGTCAAAATCCTAGCTATGCAACACTTTGGTAAATATGCATAACTGGAACTAAAGCAGAAATGCAGTGCAATAATTCTCAGTCCAGGCATTGCGGTTTGTGAAGAGCAGTAAATGAGTAGCTGTGTTCAGATTCACCTCGTGTAGTGTGCTATTTCCTCCAGACAGCTTTTGTCACCCTGTCTAAGTACTAATTGAAAAGGCCAGAGTGCAAGCAAAGCAAAACAGATGCAGTCTGTGTGCCGGCCTCCTGGCAAATGGAGGAGCGTGTGATGAAAACAAACAGAGGACAGACCCCAAGAACCCAGTGATTGGCACAGAATGAGTCACTGAAGCACTCTAATTAGTACCTTGGCATATTAAACAGCTTTTTTTTCCCTGTGGCTGGCTGGTCTCAAGCTGCTGCGACAGAATTTTGGCACATAATTAACTACAGATAGCTGCATCCCAGTTTCCATACTTCTACTATGAACTAAACATATTTATTTTGCTGGAGATGAGAGAGGACACAGTCCTGAGCAGATGGTTTATGTACTGCTCCCTATTACTTTACCATTTTCAACATCAATGTCAAACAGTCAATGTAACAGCATTTGGAATGTCAGCTGAAAAGTTGTGGAGACAAACATTTTTTTCCTTTTAGAATAAAGTGCATGAATCTGCTTCGGCCTCACATTCTTTACATTTTTGTGTAATTAAAAAAAGTAGAAAAAGTGCCAAGAAGTAGCTTTGCCCCTGAATTTTGTTAGTTCTAAATACTAACTTTGAGATCATTTATATGCTAGTTAATTATTTTATTTCAAATAATTTTAAATCTACAGTATCCTAGACACAAGAAAATCATGATGTCACATAAAGACAGTTTTCCAACCAATTTCTTTGGTTCTTTTAATTGTGATAATTAAAAGTGATGGGTTTTTGTTCAATGTGAGCCAACATCATCACTATTAAAAGAACCAAAGGCTTAAACTACTTCAGTCTGTGTGCTGTGTGGGCTATTTATTATTATTATTTCTTCCCTGAGAACAATATAGGACTTGATTTCAGCATTGGATTAGACTATTTTTGTTTGCTAATGTTACTGCTGCAATATCATGTGAGGGACCAACTCGATCTCACCTAATAACTATTTTATAGGCAATTTTTGTATATAAGTGAAAAAAAAAGGCATGAAGGTCTAACCCAACACTAAATATAACCGTCACTGCGGCGCTAGTCTCAGTTTGATGCATACTGCACACAAAATTGGAAACACTTCAAGAGTTTCCAAGTTGTCATTGGATTGGTTGATTTTAAACAATTTCCAGGAGACGTGTGTGTCGTGGATTTTCTAAAGTATGTGAAATATTTAAAGTTCACAGCATAGACTCTTTAAAATAAATCCATTTTACACATAGGTCTGTTGTTGTGGGGACATTTCCACACAACAAAACGAAACAGTATTGGTAGCTTTAGCTCTTGGGTGGTCCTTGACCATTCAAACTGGCCAAGGTTCCCAGACCTACTGCCATCAGTCTGAAGGTCTGGCTATGCAAGACTACTGGGGCGTAAGCAGATCGTACAAAAATGTATGAATGAGAGATATGAATATATCAAATTAGCATCAATTTGAAAAAAATGTAAAAGTTAAAAATTACCAAATAATTGTGTTGCAATAAGAGGTACAGTAGACGGAGAGGAGTATCCATATGTACAACTTTATGGGTCAATATGAAATACGTCAACACATCTTGGAAAACTTCGCTCCTCAACTTGCAAGTTCACAGGGACAGTGACATAAGAAATTACTAAATCATTTTAAAAGAATCACTTTAAACTGCATTCAAAACAAAGCAATTGCCAGTTGTTGTTTTTAAAGCATCCACCCAGTCAAGTTAAAAATGGCATTGGAGAGTTCATCATGCGGGAGCAACGGTAAACTTTCGAACTCCATATCTTTGAGGTTATTAGAGGCTTGCACCGCTCTTTAATCTTGGCGGTCTGTTCCTCTCATGTTTATCCTCATTTATCCTGTGTGTTCCATCTCTGCTTATGCCATTTGTGATATAATCAGCTTTACAGCTGTCGAGTGAATCAGTCACGGATGAAAATAAAAGCTCATCTTCTGCTTCAGACTATTTTCTCCTGCGATGAACCGAAGATCGAAGGACAGGTCAGTCAATGTGTGTGTGTGCTTTCGCTGCAGGTGCCTGTGTGTGTGCACGTAGCCAACAGTGCATATGACCTTTTATTTGTGGGAAGCACAGCTCCACATTTCCACACTTGCCATTTTTTCCATGGCTAGTGTCCACAGCTCAGTGTGAAATCCAAAGATACCGTACAAGTAAAAAAGACCTCCATTATCAAACACCTCCGAAGCACCTCTGATGAGGAAAGTCAGAGCAGGTACTACAGCAGAAGGACATTTCAGAGAATATTCAAGACTGTTTCCTATTATTGTGTATTATTGTTATTGTGTATGTGACTTTCCGAATTTCACAGGAATCTGCAGAGATTTCTAGGAGTTTTGTGAGCTCACTTTCTGTGTGGAACACTTTTAAGTAAACTGTGCCTTTTACACACAAAACAACCTCCCCAATCCACCAACTTTAGATCACTTTGGCTGCTATGAGGAGACACAGAGTAGAACATACGGTGTCATTCAATTTTTACTGAAGAACAGACTGTTGGCAATAGGCAGAAATGTTTTTAATAATGTTTGCGCTTCCATAAGGGGAAGATTTACTCTGAAGTGAAGGATTATTCTGTACAGATTGCCAACACTCTTTTACACTAAAGACAAAAAATTATTTGGATTAGACTGAAAACTTTTGATTTCAACTTTCAGAAAAGAACTAAAATAACAATCAATACAAAGCATTTGAATAGTCTATATACAGTCTATCCATGATGTGTGACCAGTCAAAACTAGCCTCATACTGGAAGCCAGCATTAGTTAGAACTGAATGTCATCGCAATTGCTTCAGCATCGCTGTCCAGACTACAGCCTGAATTTATTATTATTTTTTTGTATTATTGATACTCTATAATCTATAAATGGCTGAATGTGAGTATTCACATTGACTTTGTCTTGACTTTGCTACAGGTTTATAGGTTTTGGTTGATTTAATTCTTGTTTTAAGCTTAAATTAGAATCAGAAAACATTTGCCAGTAGGCTAAGAAAAATACAGTAATTACTTCATATTTCATCTGAAAACAAGGTTTATTATTTTGCACTATAATGGTTATGTGATGCTCGTAAATCGCTATTCATACCCAATTAAGAAATACAGAAATAATTAAGTAAATGCAGCTGTGCTATACTGTAAATACTCAAAACACAAGGGTGTTTTACAGAGGAGTGACATAATTCACAATACTGTACAAACTCCTGTCTCTTAAAACATGGCATGGAAAGCTGTTTTGACCAATAAGCATTCACAGCCGGAACATTTTTATGATTTGAAAAAATAAATCATAATTGGTCAGTAAAATTGAACTATTAAATCCAATAGCTTGTTGAAATTGTTTTTATGGAGCTGGTGTATATGAGCATTAATGTGTTGTACCATAGAGAAACACACTTCTACTTTGATTACAGATGTGAAAACACATCCCTCACTCATGAATCAACATCATCTCTTAATTTCATTAATTAGCTGACTCATTAACTGCAAATGAGTGGAAGAGCCTGTTTTTCAGTCGGTATTACATGGTGTACATTTCAAGCACAGATTGATTCATTAATTACAGTTAATAGTAAGCAGCTACTGAATTATATCTTGTAATAATATCCTTAGTTTTATTTGTAAGACAAATTGATCTATGAAACCTTTAGAAATGTGGTTGCAAAATAAATAATGTGTGTTTATTAGACGTGTCTGTTTTATCTGGTTAAAGACGCATTAATTTAATGAGGCTGAAATGTGCTTCTCTAATGGTGAGTGATATTATTTGAGGATGTATTGCTGCCTGTGGCGTGAGGTGACTATGATATGGATTATTCCAGACCCGTGTTGTCTTTCTCTGAATTTCTCTGAATTCACAGTCATTTCTAAAAATGCTGATTGTTTATCTCACAATGATTCTTATGTATACTTGTGAAATAAAAACAGCCATACACTTGTCCACTGTTATTATTATGAGAGTAGGGTTTGTTGCATAAATCACACAGACATGCACAACTTATGGTCATTACAAACTGAATGTGATCGCAGAGTTGCAAATGTACTTTTTATGTTTAAATGTACAGTACATGTACATCACAATGTTGTCCAAACAAAATGAAAGTTAAAAGTTGTGAATATTGGAGAATGTTTTACAAGAAATTACTATTTCAGGCTTTCGGTAAGTTTTTTCACAATGTAAGTGCATCAGGTAACACTGAATATAATAAAACATCTTGATATCAAACGTCTGCATGTGTAATACAGATCAGTTTGTAAGACTTTACTGATGTACATGTAATGGATATAAACACGATTGCTCAGACTGTCATTAAATCCAGATGTATGTGAGGACTGTATGTTTCCAGATAATGCACATCCAAAGATGAAACTCTATCAAACATAGAGACTAATCTACTGTAATGCAGAGAGCAGATGGGATGATAATGTGATGGCTGTTTCCTGTGTGAGATGAGCAAACGTGAAGCCTGGAGCTTCTGAAGATCACTGGTTGATGCTTATGGGCCGTTTCTTAGTCAACGCGAGAAACGCGACACGCTCGCTTTCATAGTCTAAACAGTGGACGCAAGCGTCACGGGCGATCCGTGTATGCAATACACCGCTCACGCAACAGGGGGTGGTAGAGTCGGGCGATATTAGTAGAGACGGGTCGCGTGATATTCAGATCATAATGGCAACTGAAGAGGAGTGTATTCTGTTGCTGATTTTACATCGGCGGCAACAAAGACAACGCAGAGATAGACGGTGGTATGTTCGCCCTTTAAATCAAAAAAGAGATCAGGATGGGGAGTTTGTGTCTCTGGTGCTTCCCATGCGAAGCCTGGACGAGGAGAGACATTTCCAGTATTTTAGGATTCCAAAATTTGATGAATTGTTTTCACAAGTCTCCCGCTTTCTCTCGGACACTCGCATTATTTTTCCTCTTCGCCCGCCATTGTATTCAAACCTTCTTCTTCTGTAAACACAATGTAAACACAATACACTTGAATTAATGTACAATACTTGCAATGTCGCCCCCACCGACAACGCATAGTTTTGCGTGCATCGGCGCGTCGCGTATCAAAAACTAGGAAAACACATTTGGCTACGCACCGACGTATAATGGCGGCCGAAGCGTAACGATTCGTAGCCTCTGGGACGCGTATGCGTACAGATGCGTTGACTATGAAACGGCCCTATATCTCACAGACACAATCCTCTGAGCTGTTATCCCCATGCCACCCTGAGGTTAACATTCACATATAACTTTATTGCTAAACCAACAGACACAAGATGTCACGCAGGAAGTGCAAAGCACAAAAAGATGCCACACTACTGGGAAAAAAAGAGGTCTACTTACATCTAATGGACAAATAATGGAAACATCATATGAGAGGATCAATGTAAATGCAGTGAATGGTGTGTAAGACATGATAACTGAATGTGCAGAACAAACATGGCATGGACAATGGACATGTTACTATGCTGTTGAGCTGAAGACAGCATCACTGCTGCTGTATCAAAACACACTGTGATATTCTCCAGTAATACTTCTGCTTATCATAGCTGTAACAGACACATATCTGTGGATTGAAACCAAGATCTCTGATGTGTGCCTTGAACAGGAAGAGGTTCCATGAAGATCTTTTCATGAAAAAAGACGTTTAGAAATGTTCCTAAGTGCTCAAATAATTTCTGAAGAACATCTTAAGAATACATACACAAGTGTAATACAACAATACTCAAATCTGAGAAATTGCATTTATTTTTACCATTATTATTGTCATATATTGACCTTTTTAACCTCACAATATTTTTTTTTTTACAGAGTAAAAGGTGCGCCATGTGATTTCTGATGCATATTTTGTCTCAAAATATCTGTCGGATACATTGTTGAGTTTCCGAGGAATACATATGCATATTTCTGTAGCAGAACATGTTCAGATAGCTTGAGAGGATCTGACTGGTTTATTAAATATCTCTCCCTGCTGAAAACCTATAACATTTCCATCTCAAAAATGGATAAACCAAAAACCTGATGATTTGATTAGTTCTGAGACAAATGAATCAACCCATACCAAACATACCAAATAAAGTAAAGTTCATTTGACCTAGACAGTCGACGGCTCAATAGCTCGATCTATAATCACACACTGAAAGCACCACTGATTTCATTGACATGCATCATTATCTGAGGAATGGGTGGCAGTTGGGGTCTCTGGAGGTCTTTGTTGGTCTGTTCTGATTAGGCAGTTTGTGTAATTGTTAGGAAAGCTGGAAGGTAAAAGTCGAGTGATATTATCATGGTACTATAATATTACATGATTGTCAGTGTTGGGGAAAGTTATTTTTGAGAAAGACACTAAATGTGTTATGGAAAGTAATGCGTTAGGTTACATTTGCATTGTTTTTTGTCACCTGGGCTGGGTCATGTTTCTTATTTGTTTTTAAATAACAAAACACACAAAAGTTAGTCTTTGGCAACTGTAAAGGCCCTTTCACACCTCTTCAACTCGCTCCCAATTTCTCTCAACACAGGAACAGGAGTGGTGTCAGTGAATAAATGAAAAAAAAATAATAATTTGCATTAAAACTTATTTTTTCCGTCTTAAAGTAACTTACTTTAGAAAACTAATTTAGCATTTTTTTTTTCACTCGGATGATGAACACTGATGGTTATACTGTAACACGATAACAATTAGCTGATAATGTCAAGGTAATGTCAAATATCTGTTTAAATTAAATTAAATTACATTTTCAGGGTACATTTCCATAATTGCACCCCCCCCCCCCCCAAAAAAAAAAGAAAACAGAAAAAAAGAAAAGTAACACTTCACAATAAGGTTCATTAGTTAACATTATTTAAATACTTTAGTTAAAATAACTGAGAATGGACCATACTACTACTGCACTTATTAATCTCATTTAATGTTAATTTCAACATTTACTAATAAATTTTTCAAATCAAAAGTTGCTCTTGTTAACATGAGTTAATGCACTGTGAATTATATGAACTAACAATGAATGACTGTATTTTCATTAACCAAAATAAATGTATTGTTCCTTGTTAGTTAATAAATTAACTAACATTAACAAATGGAACCTTATTGTAAAGTGTTAATCAACTTATTTCACGATCGTGCTTACAACATGTATAATTACCCATAATGCACCATTGTATCTGCCTGTTTGTTTTATGTTTTCAGTTTGTTTTGTTCTGGCTCCAACAATAAATACATTCATGCAATCAGAAATCAAACAGCCTGCTGGGTAAATAATGCTAATGTTAATCTGCATGAGCCATGTCAGGAAGTGTCAATTAGTGGACAGCCGTACCTATAACTGATCAAGTGTTATTGACAAAAGACTCCCTTCACAACACATGCACTCTGCATTTGAATAAAACCAATCATGCTAAATTATTCCTGCTATGTCATTTTCATAAAAAAAAAAAAAAAAAAAAAAAAAACAAGCATATTTAAATGCGCAAATGACAAAAGAGGTGCATCTAATTACAATGCCCCCATCCCGGGATAAAAACACATTATCACGCATTCATTAAATGACTTATCAAATAGATAGATAGACTTATCAAACGCCATCAGGGGATGAATCCAGATGAGCATAATGTCCACTTTCAGGTGTACTTGAAACTGTAGTGCAAAAAAAAATGTGCCTTTGCGGTTACCTCCCATTTTGTATGAGAGGTGTTTCGTTATAAGAGAAAACAATTGATTCCAAACAGAGCCAGAGCCAGACACATGCACACATCCACTCTGAGGACCCAGGTTAACAGTTCTGTGAAGAAACACACAGACGGTTGCTCTGTTCAAGTCTTCTGCTGCAGAGCCATATTCTGTTCTCTGTCTTGTTTTATTCATTTGTGAATCTGTTTGCATTGAATCAATCACCCTGTCCAGTCTGATGAGGACTATGACTCTGTGATACACATCCACAGCTAATAGACCAGAGAAGAACTGCTCTTTAAAGCCCTACGAGTCACATCTTTACACTCTGAAGGATCCAGCACTCAGAAGCACATAATGACACCCCAGCAGACAGTAATAATTAGGAAGTTACACTCGTACTTTCAAGAAACACATGCTGATGCTCTCTCAAAACACTCGCCGCCTCCAGGGAAATCTAATAATCCTACTGAAATCAATATGTAGCAGAAATAGGAACTACAGGAATGTGCAGGAATGCTGTAGACTCGTGGCAAGCCTACGATCTTCCATCTATTCCCCTTACGGCACACCTCTCGCCCTCAAACTCCCTCAAGCGTTCATTACCGGCCAACCTAAAACCGTCCACCAATTAATAACCAAGACAAGCTCAAGAGCGCTTGAACTTCTTGTGTGTTCGTGCAAGAGGAAATTGATGGTGGCCAAGAGCTTAATTGGGCTGTGTTTTCAATCAACTGCCAGAGCTATTTATAAAGCTCAAGATACGCCCCTCTTGCTGTCTCTGGGAAGAGCTTCAGTGTCGTCTTGCTAGGTAGAGAGCACAGCATGCAGCATTTCAGGAAACACGCCGGTGCTCACTACAGAGATGCCATTAAAAAGACAACACAGAACAGTACAACTGATCAGTTAGCAGTTTCAAGACACATCTGACAGTAGACGGGCTAATGTGAATATTTCTAAGCTGGCACAGCTTTAATAACAGTTAATCAGATTTTTAAAGATTACAGAGAAAAAAAATGGTTTCCTTTATGGAGATGAAAACACAGCTATTATTAGATGACTGTAGAGTAGCTGACTACATTCCAAGAACACTGTCCTGGAAAGTGGTCAATACACACACGCACACACACACATATATATGTACAATTTGGATTTCATATTATCTTTTTTACAAATGCCACAGCCAATATAATGACTAATGCTCCACGTGCAGCACAGGTAAGACTATACATGACAGCTTAATAACTGAGAGCAGAGAGACATCTCTATAACTCCTACTCCAGGCTGAATCACAGACTAAGGGAAACCTTTCAGGTCTCAGAGCTCCCAGCCGAACGACTTCACATTTGATGTGATTAACTTCACGTCTAGACTCCCACAAGCTCTCATAGCAGAGGGAAACTCATTGCAGTGTGTACATCGGGAGAGTGGGGCGTCCCAGAGCTACACATATCAATAACCCACCCGTGTCTCATTTCGAAAGAAAGAAAAGAAACCAGAATGTTCTCTCTCATTTCCTTTCACCGGGATGTGTGGTTACACAACATTGCTGTAGAGAGTCATTCTCTTGTGCATTTTTTTTCCGAACAACAATGCACTTCTAAGCATCTGCGGGTTGATTTCCATTAACAGTTTCACAAGGGGAGGAACAGAAACTGCAAAGATGCAAACAAAGACATAAAAACAGTGACAGCGGTTGCATACGATTCCGAGAAGAGTTTGTGTGCAGTTTGCATGGGCGATAAGCGTTCCATTGGTATTCATGAGCATTCATTGTGATCTGGGCATATGTGAGACTGATACCTTTTGGCTTTGTCTCAGTGCTTGCCATGTGTTCGAAGACTTCTGGACTCTTGCAAATGATTGATTTCTAATCAATGGAGCTGTCAACACCACACAATGAATCTCTGATTTACTGTGCACCATGCCAGGTGTCCTTGTTGATTAGAACGACACATTCTTGTTTTGTTGCATCACTTCCTTGCAGTGTTCTTTGGGCGTTACATCTCCTACATTGCATACAATGCAGTGGCATTTAGCAAACACAAAGGAAGATGTTTCCTCATCACTCTCGTGGATCAGCTTTAAAATCACTCATTATGGCTGGCTGTCATAACTAACAGACCTAAACACAAGACGTCCACATCCATGAGACATGTCTATGATTTGCTACGATGCTTAACAATATATAATTAAATAAACACTATAAATATATACATTGTACACAACAGCTAAATGTAATGCCTAAATGGAAAACTGTAATCATAATCACAATTTCTTTTTGCTCTTTTGGCTATTTATGCATGCTCACTCTTCAAATCAGAACTCTTGATGATTTACTTTTTATTACAGCATTCATTTTCGCTCCAGCTGTGTTTTGATGGTCCTAAAGCTTTGAGGCCATCTCTGCTGTCTCTATGGCTGTCAGACGGGCCGATCAGTCCAGGTAAAGGTATCTGGGGCTGTTCTATTTTCGGCCGCAGGTAAAGAGAGTCGACAGACCCAGGAGGCCACAACAGGAAGAGCTCTTATGTATGGAGGAGACTATGAAAAACACTCATCTACTAGCTAAATAGAGCTGCAAGCCACTTCAGACTGCAAGACAATCTCTCTTTATTTTCTCTCTGTGTTTTTTTTTTTCCCGGATGTTTTTAAAGTGATGGAAGAAAACAAGAGCCAAAATATCAATCAATCATTTTTTTATTTTCTTCACTGACAAAGATGAAAATGAAAATACAATCAATCAAAGTGGAGAGCTGGTTTTGTCAAATAATATACTGACAAACTAATATCCTGTTTGGACCTCTGTAATTTTAAAACCCTGGCTATGGCCTTGCATTTAGTTGATAGAAATAATTAAAGATTTTACAGCACAAGATGCATATTTTTTTGCATAATATTAAAATATACCTGCTAAAAAGCATAACCATTCATCCTATCAATAATTTAGAGGTCTTAGAATTTTGTGTATCCTTAAACCCTAAAAGAAAGAGATATGGAAAACTTGTGACAGGCCTGAAACACACACACACACACACACATCACTCTGTATGTGCTGTTATCCAGTGTGCATGTAGCTGAAAAGTCATTCAAATTATAAAGCCTCATTTCTTTGATGAATGCACCAGTGATCATCAGAAGAGCTGATTGGATTTCCACTAAATCAAGACTTCAGTTAGAAGATTCAACATTTCCTTAAATAATCAATGAAACAGCTGCTATTTTTAGAGCAATCTCTCAAGCAGAGTGTTTTATATTTTATGCATCAAAACACCAAACCACAGACCTATGGTTTTCATGAGGGACTGAGAGAGTATTAGGAGAAAGCAGATGGAGCTGGGATCAGCTCAAATTGATATGATAAACATGATATGCTGAGTAATTATTAAAATTATCACATTAGCACATATCATATAATCACACATCAACTTAAATAAGATCATTAACTGTAGAATTTGCAAAAAATGCACTTTGTCTTGAGCTGTTACTTAAAAAATTATGCAAAAGGATGCGATTGCAATTTTCACTTATTAATCATCTCTAAATGTCATTTTTAAGTAGGCCCTGGGGGTGGGTGGGGCGGGGGCTGACTAAAGAGAACAGAAGGGAAAGGACTGATGATAGCTAACTACACAGCTAACTTTGTTTTAAAAGATCCTCAAAGTGATCAGAGGTCATTCATTTATTAAGATGCATGAAATCTGATGTTCATCTCTATGTCACACTTACTGTGAAGCTCTAAAATATGGCCTGATGGATCCATAACAACAACTGGACATTTGTAAGGAAGTGATTAAATTTCTTGTCAAAAGTGAAGTGCTGAACATGAGATGAAATTCAGAGCCATATAACAATTGTGCCGGGCTTTTGAGTGTAAAAAAAAAATACTACTAGGTTGGACTATTGCAGTGCTCTTCTGGCTGGACTCCTGAGACATGTGCAATCAGACCTCTGCAAATTATTCAGAGTAATGCAGCAAGTCTTGTTTTCAATGAGCTCAAGAGAGCCCATGTTAAACTGCTTCTCATCTCTCTGCACTGGCTTCAAGTTCAAGACATTGGTGCTTGCCTTCAGAACTGCCCTTCTAAATCCGCTCTCTTCTATACATCTACATCCCCTCCAGAAGCCTGCAGTCAATAATTGAGCGGCCACTCGTGGTCCCATTGCAGAGAGGCACTACATCACTCTGCAGGATATTTTCTTATACTGCACCCTGTTGGAGGAATGACATATCAATCTCCATCCAAACAGCCAAATCCCTCACAATCTTCAAGAAACAACTGAAAACATATCTGTTCTCCAATAATAACAACGATACTAAAAAAAAAAAAAAAAAAAAAAAAAAAAAAAAAAACCTTTCTCTGTTCTCTTATTATCATCCTGTCCTAGCTTTTTACTATTTTGAAAGATGACTGAAACATTGTATAATGGGCATGCAGTTGCTGCAGATTTGTCGGCTTGCACATCCGTGATGCAAATCTCCCATTCCGCCACATCCCAAAGCTGCTCTATTGGATCGAGATCTGGTGACTGCGTAGGCCCTTTAAGTTAAGGCCGGGACACACCAAGCCAACTTTAGAGAACTAGTGGCGACAAAAGCCGACAACCATTCCACATTCAAAGAGGTGAATATATATCCAAACTTTTGGTCTGTACTATATATATATATATATATATATATATATATATATATATATATATATATATATATATATATATATATATTAGGGGTGTA
This sequence comes from Carassius gibelio, assembly GCF_023724105.1. Taxonomy (NCBI): domain Eukaryota; kingdom Metazoa; phylum Chordata; class Actinopteri; order Cypriniformes; family Cyprinidae; genus Carassius; species Carassius gibelio. The sequence goes on along the minus strand of NC_068373.1, from coordinate 5,290,096 downwards.
ATGGTACGTGTATTCGTACCGGACCGTTTCGGTACAGGTCTTTCGGTACGGTGCACGTGTGTACCAAATGACGGAATGCAATATTTTGAACATAAGTACATTTTCGTGTTTCCAAACAAACATATTAAGTGGCGGAAGTCTCCGCATTCAGCGCAAATCCCGCCCTGCAGCTGATTCTAAGGCTGTTGAAACATTGGCTGCGTGGCGTGAGCGTGGCGTTTCTGCTGCGTGTCAGTTGAGTGACACCTGCTTCTCGTTTTCTGTGTCTTTACACACCAGAATCGTGCCTGACGTAGTGCTGGCACGCTGCTGCTACTGTAGGTGACATAGAGGGAGAGCCCCGACAGACCAGGATCTTGTCTTCACAACAACAATATCTATACTTCATGTTGAGCATAAATATAAAGCCTACTGATAAAGGACACCGTCAACAGTATTGACGGCAAAATAGACTATGTTTGACAGGTGCAATATGCCAGTGTGTCACCGGCCTAATGTTTTCAAAAGGCATCACGCGAATGTGAACATCAACATTTCATTATATTTTATTATATGATATTGGTTTGAGACTGAGAGTATTTTATTTAGTGGAGAACTTTGCAGCAGTATTTTATTTCTTAATCTTTTTTTATTTTATATAAATTTTATTAAAAAGTATTTAAAAAAAGTGTAGACAAAAAAAGTTTATAGTAATAAACAACCTGCAGTTTAATGTTTGCATTTCTTTCACTTACTGTACCGAAAATGAACCGAACCGTGACTTTAAAACCGAGGTACGTACCGAACCGTGATTTTTGCGTACCGTTACACCCCTAATATATATATATATATATATATATATATATATATATATATATATATATATATATATATATATATATATATATATATATATTAGTGGTGTGCCGTTATCGGCGTTAACGTGCTGCGTTAACGTGAGACTCTTATCGGGCGATAAAAAAAAAAATATTGCCGTTAATCTATTCTCAAAGTTGGGTTGGGAGCTGGGTCTATATTACGCGGGCTATGATTTCTTTCACTTTGATATTTTAGCGCAGATGTATACCTAGCTGAATCTGTAGGGGGAGAGGACGCGTCTTCGAAGCTGTGTGACTGTGAAATTACCACATCAAACATGACGTGCTGACAGGGATGCAGCTGAAGCCGCCAGGTTTGCTTCAGGGATTTTTTTTTTTTTTAAGAAGCTTCCCAATGGAAACCTCGACAAGACACACGCCTGTTTCTCACATAATCCGTCTGCAGTGCGTATGCAGTCCGTGTCCGTTAAGTATGTGGTGCTGAAGCAGCACGGACTCATACTCATTGTGCTTTCACACAGCACGTGTTTGCAGTCTGCTACTCGGCACGTGACCAATCGCTGTACTGCTGCAGACACACCGCTCCTGGAATGCACTGACGGACAGCAACCGCGTGAACGCTGGAATCCGTTAACATGGGTGCGTAAAAAAAATACAAAACGCATACGCACTGCAGACGGATTATGTGTGAAACAGACGTAAGGTTGTTTGCATGTTGTGCAATGTGGAATTAGTTTACAGCTTTCTCAAGCAGTTTGTGATGCAATTTGGAAACAGGAGATGAGCCCCTAGATTAATCTAGATTAATTCCAAGATTACAGTGAGATTAATCTAGATTAAAAAAAATCAATCTATGCCCACCACTGGCCACTTTATTAATTACACCTGTTCAATTGCTTGGTAACACAAATTGTTAATCAGCCAATCACATGGCAGCATCAGAATGGGGAAGAAAGGGGAATAAAGGGACTTTGAACATGGGGTGGTTGTTGGTGCCAGACAGGCTGGTCTGAGTATTTCAAAAACTGCTCATCTACTGGGATTTTCACACAAACCATCTCTAGGATTTACAGAGAATATTCCAAAAAGAGAAAATATCCAGTGAGCGGTAGCTGTGTGGACAAAAAAGCCTTGAAAATGGGCAGACTGGTTAGAGATGATAGAAAGGCAACAGTAACTCAAATAACCACTCTTTACAACCAAGGTATGCATAATACCATCTCTGAACACACATGTCGAACCCTGAAACAAATTGGCTACAGCAACAAAAGACAACATTTGGGTACCACTCCTGTCAGCTAAGAACAGGAAATGGAGGCTACAATTCACACAAAAGATTGGAAAAACGTCGCCTGGTCTAAAGAGTCTTGATTTCTGCTTGAACATTCAGATAATAGGGTCAGAATTTGTTATAAAGAACCATTCTGGGTGACATCTTGGGAAGCCCGTGGCTGGGCGTTGGCTGAAGACATGGAGTTGTGTGGACTGGTTAAAGTTGAACGGGCACTTGAGATCAGACTCGGAGACACGGCATTACAAAACTTAACTCAGAACACGAAACTCTCAAACGGAAAAGAAAATAAACTAAAGCAAAGGGATAGAAGTACAGTTTGACGGGACTAGGTTGTGTTTCTTCTCATCGTGGCTAAGTAGCAGCAGACGTGCAGGCCGAAGCACGCTGGAACCGCACTCAAAGAACAGTGATGACTAAAAGCATGGCTAAAAGCTAAAGCTAAGAGGCAAAGCTAAAATCAAACTAAAAGCTGGCATGACTAATAGCAGAAGCAAAGCTAAAAGCTAAAAGCCAAATTTTATGGTGTCCTGAGTATTTAAACTGGCCTGTTGGCCACACCTCAAATGTTGTCTTGACCAATCAGATATCATATTTTTCTTGGGGTATCATAAACCATATGTTATCTTATCAAGCACGTGGTCCAAAATTTCCCACTCTTGCAGGGTATTATTTTGAACATGATTCCTATAACAAGAATATGATACATTTTAAAAATAACTGATGGTCAGATACATTACAAGCAAGTAGATTCAAACACATACATACTAAACATGAATATGAAGCCTTAAGCTATCCAATAGTTATTAAAATACATACACAATAAGTGATTTTAACATGAGAGTCAAATGTGTGGGTTACATATAAATGAATATGGAGTTAACCGGTGGACTGATTTTCATTTATAATTCATTTTGAGTTCATTTTGGTCCATTTATATCTAGAAAAGACATAAAGATGACATAAAGACTAGAGGTTAAAAGGCCCCCTTAGAAATTCCAGTCTGGTTCTGCCAGGTGGGGTGAGTCAATCCAAGGATATTGTGTCTCATGGGTTTACATGTGATGTCCAGCGTTGCATCTCAATTACTTGCCCCAAATTTGACAATCTCTTCTCCAAAATTGAAATTGTCAATAATTGTTCTAATGGTGTAAATGTCAAAAGCTGTTCTGTGAAAGAGTTGGTTGGTTGGTTAACTTGTTTCTGACTTGTGGCACTAGGACTGATTTATGACCTCCTGTTGCCTTCCTGAGGAATTTGGCTCATGTTTCAACCACAGTCCTGATCAACTCTTTAATTTGTCTGGTTCGGGTCAGATCCGCTACGAGACACTGTTTGTGTTCCAGGCCAGCCTGTACCACCCCTTCTGCCCCTTGGTTATCTGATATTCTCCATGAATATCGTTCTAAACTTAGATCTGCTGAAAGGGTGCAGAACAAATCCAAAAGTATTACTGATCTTAATGTGTATCAGTCACTCCTCTCTTCCTTCTCTGCTAATGTAGCAAATTAGCTCAAAGTGAGATGTACATATGGATGTTTATTAAACTACACTACAGGGGAACATGCAGTATCTGACTAGACTCAAACATACCCACATTAAACATAGATGCCAACGCAAGGAAAACATGGAAAGAGAGAGAGAGAGAGAGAGAGAGAGAGAGAGAGAGAGAGTGAGAGAGTGAACTGTAGAGAGAGGTAGCACTTGCATGCAGGGCCGCCCCAACCTCACACTCACAATTATGTATCCTTAAGTGGATGTAAACAAATTATATATATTTTTAATCTATAAAATTACACTAAAATAAAAATTTGTTTTTTTCATACTGCAACGTGAAAAAAGTACACAATGCAACAGCTTGCATATAATTTCTGTTTTATAATAGATGGTGTACAGAATAAAACTAAACATATGCACACAACTTTTTAGCTCATAAGTAATGGAGGTTTCTATTTTTTCTTGACTGATACACACAAACACACATTCACACAACTAGACTAAATTTCAGAAGCGTGCGCGTCGGGCTTTCGCAGCGACAAACACTTTGATTGCGTCCTCGAGTTTAACTTGTACTTCGGAGATAATTTTTAATCAGTTTAAGCTTTGAGAAACAGCGTTCTCCAGAGCTCACACTGACGGGGAGAGTTAGAAGCACTCTCAATGCTACAAAAACATTTGGAAAAATGTATTCCATCCCTTTTTCACAGATGAATTTAAGCGCATCCAGTGGTTTAGCTCCAGCAACCAGGCGTCTGCCCAAAGCAGTCAGCTCTTCGAACAATTCATGCCCATCGTCCCGCGAGTCTTCATGAGTCAGGGCCTTTTTCAGTCTTAAGCAACCCTGAGGAACTATTGTATTCTCCTTTTCTTTGAGAGATGCGATGTCATTTTAAAATCCAAATACGCCCCCATGGTCTCGAAGCAGCGAAAAGTGCTCTTTCACGGAACAGAGGCCATGAATTTAAAAAAGGAGCCTCATTGTTTTTCATTTAAAAGCGGTCGTCTTTTGTACTCATGACCAAATAGCCTAACTTTATTCATCAGTGGTAACTAGGATAATGTAATAGGGAAAGATAAAGACAACATGCTAATACCAGTAACTGATTAATTGTAAGCTAAACTAGATAGTAAAGTGTGTGTTCAAACTTTAAGTTGGTTTGAAAAAGCCTGGCCAGAAAGTTTGAAAAATGTAGAAAGTTTGAAAAGTTTAAAAAGTAGTATGTTGCTAACATGTTTCTAGCATGATTAGCATGCGGCTAGCATGTATTTAACATGATGAGCATGTTACTGGCATGTTTCTAGCATGAAAAGCAAGTGACTAACATGTCGCTAGCATGTTTGTAGCATGATTAGCAAGTGACTAGCATTTCGCTAGAATGTTCCTAAGCATGATTAGCATTTTGCTAGCATGATTAGCATGTTGCTATCATGTTTCTAGCTTGAGTAGCATGTGGCTAGCATGTCTCTAGCATGATTAGCATGTTGCTAGCATGTTTCTAGCATGTTTCTAGCATGATTAGCAAGTAATTAGCATGTCGCTAGAATGTTACTAGCATTTTCCTAGCATGATTAGCATGTTGCTAGCATGATTATCATGTTGCTAGCATGATTAGCATGTTACTAGCATTTTCATAGCATGATTAGCAGGTTGCTAGCATGTTTCTAGCATGATTAACATTTTGTTAGCATGTTTCTAGCATGATTAGCATGCTGCTAGTATGTCATTATCATGTCGTTAGCATGATTAGCATGTTGCTAGCATTTTCGTAGCATGATTAACATGTTGTTAGCATTTCGCTAGCATGTTGCTAGCATGATTAGCATGTTGCTAACATGTTGCTTGCTTGATTAGCATGTGGCTAGCAAGTCTCTAGCATGATTAACATTTTGTTAGCATGTTTCTATCATGTTTCTAACATGATTAGCAAATGACTGACATTTCGCTAGCATGTTACTAGCATGTTCCTAGCATGATTAGGATGTTGCTAGCATGTTGTTAGCATGATTAGCAAGTGACTAGCATGTCGCTAGCATGTCGCTAGCATGTTACTAGCATTTTCCTAGCATTATTAGCATGTTGATAGCATGTTGTTAGTATGTCACTAGCATGTTGTTAACATGATAAGCATGTTGCTAGCATGTTCCTAGCATGTTGCTAGCCTGTTGCTAGCATGTTCCTAGCATGTTGCTAGCATACTTCTAGCATTATTAGCATGTTGTTAGCATGCTTCTAGCATGTTGCTAGCATGTTTCTAGCATGATTAGCATGTTGCTAGTATGTCACTAGCATGTTGGTAGCATGTTTCTACAGTGGCCAAAACCACTTTAAACCATGTAAGAAGTATGTTTCTAGTCTGATTAGCAAGTAACTAGCATGTTGTTAACATTTTTCTACTATACTAAACCAGCTAAAACCAGTTGATTCAGTAAAGAAAACCAGCTAAAACCAGCTAAGACCACATAAGGCCAGCGTGACAGTGGCCAAAACCACTTTAAAACCATGTTAAAGGCATGTTTCTAGCAGGTTGTTAGCATGTTTCTATGCTAATCCGGCCAAAATCAGTGGATTCAGTAAAAAAAAAAACAGCTAAAACCCAGCTAAAGACCAGCATGACAGTGGCCAAAACCACTTAAAAACCAGCTCAGAATAATAATAATAATAATAAAAATTAATAATAATAATAATAATAATAATAAGATTAAAAACTAGATCAGTAAGTTGATAACTTAATAAACACACATTTTAATTGTGTGTATTTTGTGTATTGTGAAAATGTGAGTTTGAGTTTTACATAATCCTATGCAGATGCTACACTGCTAAAATGACATGACACAAAATGAACAATATGTCTAACTCTGGCATGCTCTTTAAAACATTTTCCTCACTCATTTGTCCTTCTCCTCCCCCTCCTGTATCAACTCTAATAGCTGATGACTTTGCCACATTTTTCATTAATAAAATGACAAACATCAGTTTTCATCATCAATTTGCCACACCACAATCTGTCAAGAGCATCTTACCAGCAAACATAACACTCATTGACATCCTTCTCTTCACTCTCTGAGGCAGAAGTATCCAGACTCATCCTTTCTAATCATCCTAATGCTTGTCTGCTTGATCCTATTCCATCTCATCTCCTTCAAGCCATTTCTCCTGCAGTTGTACCTGCACTCACTCACATCATCAACACTTCCCTCTACACTGGTGTTTTCCCCTCAACATTTAGACAGGCTCGTATAACTCCACTACTTAATAAACCCAACCTCAACCCATCTCTTTTAGAGAACTACAGACCAGTTTCCCTTCTTCCTTTCATTGCTAAAACACTTGAACAAACTGTGTTAAACCAAGTCTCACACAGAACAACCTCCTTGACAGCAACTAATCTGGCTTCAGAAGTGGACATTCAACCAAGACTGCCTCTCAGTTGTTGACGCCCTAAGACTGGCAAGAACAGAATCCAAATCTTATCTTGCTTGATCTGTCTGTTGCTTTTGACACAGTTAACCACCAGTCCCTCCTGTCAACCCTATTGGCAAAGGGCATCTCAGGAACAGCACTTCAGTGGTTTGAGTCTTACCTATCAGATAGGTCCTTAAAAGTATCTTGGAGAATTGAAGTGTCCAAGTCGCAACATCTAACTACTGGTGCCTCAGGGCTCAGTTCTTGGACCACTTCTCTTCTCTGTCTACATGGCATCATTAGGTTCTGTCATTCAGATACATGGGTTTTCATACCACAGCTATGCAGATACCTCTCATTCCATCCTGATGATCTGACAACAGCTGCTCACATCTCAGCTTGTCTAACAGACATTTCTTGCTGGATGAAAGACCATCACCTTCAACTCAACCTGGCTAAGAGAGAACTGCATGTGGTTTAAGCTAACCCATTGTTTCATCACAATTTCACCATCCAGTTAAGCACATCAACCATAAATACTTCAAAAACAGCCAGAAACCTTGGAGTTATGATTGATGATCAGCTGACCTTCTCAGACCACATTGCTAAAACTGTCCGGTCCTGCAGATTTGCTTTATTCAACATCAAGAAGTTCAGACCCTTTCTTTCGGAACATGCTGCACAACTCCTTGTTCAAGCTCTTGTTCTGTCCAGGCTGGACTATTGCAATGCTCTCTTGGCAGGTCTTCAAGCCATTTTTATCAAACAAGATACATTTTTAATGAGCCAAAAGAATGCACGTCACACCTCTGTGTATCAATTTGCACTGGCTTCCAATAGCTGCTCGCATAAAATTCAAGGCATTATTGTTTGCCTACAAAACCACCACTGGCTCTGCACCCCTTTTCCTAAATTCATTACTTCAGACTTATATGACCTCTAGAAGCTTGCTTTTTGCAAGTGAAAGTTGCTTGATGATGCCATCCCAAAGAAGCACAAAAGCACTTTTACGGACTTTTAAATTAAATGTTCCCTCCTGGTGTACTGACCTGCCAAAATCAATCCGGACAGCTGAGTCCTTAGCCATTTTCAAGAATCGGTTAAAAACACATCTCTTCCATTTTTATCTGACCTTCTAACTTTAGCACTCTCCATTCTAATTCTAAAAATAAATAATAATAATAAAAAAACTAGCTTTCTAATATTTTTGTAACACTAGCTTGGCTCAATTACTTTTCTATTCTGTTTTCTTTTTATTTATTATATTTTTTTAAAAAGCACTTGCTACATTACATGTACTCCATTATGCTAACTGAGACTTGTTATAGCACTTGTATATCGTTGCATCATTGCTTTTTTGTTGATTTTGATTGCTTCAATTCTCCTTATTTGTAAGTCGCTTGGATAAATATCTGTGTATATATTACATCATTAAAAAAATATAATAATAATTAAAAATGTATCAATTTGGGCAAAACATTTCTTGAACTTGATTTAAAAAACAAACAAATCTTCATTAAAAACAAAAACTTATAAAAAGGAAGTAAACAATGAAAGCAGTGCACTCAATAATCTAAGTATGTTAAGTATGTGCTATCTGATTAGAATAGATCAGAATCATATATTTACATAATAAGATGAAGAAGTTTTATTTATATAAAATACAATATTTCCATAACTCAGTCACTTAACATAATGCTATACGAGACATTTACACACCCACATACACAGTACAGACACATAAGGCAACATAAAGCCGTATTATCCAAAATAAATATTACAAAAGATGCATTTTATAAATAGAGTAGTAATGTGAGAATGTCCGTTTGAAGGAGGTGAGAACTCTTGCTGTGGAGTTTTGAACATACTGTAACCTTGCAATAAGTTTTTTAGGCAGACCAAGATATAGAGCATTGCAATAATCCAGACATGAAGTGATTAATGCATGAATCAAGGTTTCAGTCAGAGGTGGGTAGTAACGAGTTACATTTACCTAGTTACATTTACTTGAGTAATTTTTCGGGGTAAATCCTTTTCAGAGTATATTTAAAGATGGGTACTTTATACTCTTACTTGAGAAAATGTTTTGGGAAAAATCTGTACTTTTACTTCGTTACTGTGGGCGACGCTCCTCTCGTTACTTTATCTTAATGCAATAAATGTTATAAATGCTTCAGTTTATTCCAAACGCACCGTCTACTTTTCTCTGGGCAATGAGCGATGCCCATTCGCGAATGATTCATTCTTTTGAGTCTACTCTGTTCAAAGGCTCGATCAAACCAATTGGCAAACGAGTGAATTGGTTCATGAATCAGTTTGAAGGAGTCGTTCAGTTCCCTGCCGCACGCGCTGAGCGTCTGAAGCGGTTCACTCAGAGTTGTAATGTTTAAAAATATCAGCAGCGTTGGAAACGGGGCTATGGAACTGCACTGAATTGAAAACAAATCTGCAAAGGCTATTATTTGCTTGCGATGGAGATCCTTATTAGATGAACGCATGTGCTGTCTACTGTTTTAACAGGTAATAACTTGGGCTACATTCGATTACAGTACACGATACCACTGTGACATTAGTTTGTTGTACGTGTGTGGCTTATAACAGAGGGGAGTCAAGTTGAATGCAGATTCCAAAAGACAAAAAATAGCCGATTAAGATTGTATTCATTTTAATACAATCACGAGTATGTTCAGCAAGTCACATAATCAGCTGCTAAATTCAGATCTGTGATCGCTTGCTGGCGCTGAGCCAGAGACAGACGCGTTTTTATATCGCTGCGCATTATAACCAATCACACACGATTCTGTTGAGCTTTTGAATGCTTCACTCGCTCACTGACTGAATAACTCTTTCTGGCGAATTCTCTCGTCAGAAACAACAAGATGTGTGAATGAATCTATAATTAAGATTTTGATTTCACAGTGTTAACAGTTTCAGTGATTTTAATGGGAGTTTCTGAGAGTGATTGAAATCTAGACTGTCAGTGAAAATGATCTTTAATAATGTAAATGTTATTTGCTCTCTTTCTGAACAATGAAAGATTAGTAGCAATATTTATATCACATTAACTTTCAATGTTAAATTCACATTTAAAGTCAGTCGTATTAAAAATATGTTATGGCATGACACCTATATCTGTTACTTAAGTAAAACAGACAGGGTTTTATAATAAATTACATAAATTGGAGTAAAGGCTGAAATATATACATTTATAAACACACACAGATACATTACATACATTTTATCTATATATCTAAATAAAAATAGACTCAGTATATATGACCCAAAGTAACTAGTAACTAACTACTTGAGTAGATTTTTTATCCGATACTCTTTTACTCTTACTCAAGTAGCTATTCGATACTAGTACTTTTACTTTTACTTGAGTGAATATTTCTAGAATTACTTTTACTTGAGTAAAGTTTTTGGGTACTCTACCCAGCTCTGGTTTCAGTATCAGCTAGAGTTAGAAAAGATAGAAGACGTGCAATATTACGAAGATGGAAAAAGGAAGTTTTAACAACAGAAGAACTGTCAGAGGGAAAAGATAGAGATGAGTCAAATAAGACACCAAGATTACGGACAAATGAAGAAGTCTTAACATGAACCCCATCAATTTCATACGAGAATCCATCCTTCTGACTGATGTAACAGAGCCGTTTTGTTATTATTTAGTTTCAGGAAATTCAAAAACATCCATTGCTTGATATCTCTGATGCATGCAATAAGTGAGTCAGGCAATGATGGCCTATCAGAGCTGGTGGTTAGGTAAATTTAAATGTCATCAGCATAGCATGGGAACTGAAGTCTATACATGCGTATTATGTCACCAAGTGGATATATATAAATGATAAACAGAAGTGGGCCAAGAACAGAACCTTGAGGAACATCCTGTGAGACTAGAACAGTGACAGAGTTCTACCCTTGTATAAAAATAAGTGAATATGATATAAATATGACTTAGCAGGAAACTGGATTTAGTGTGGAATTGTTTGAAGTTGCTCACTTGTGTGCTCCATTTCTATTAATAGACAGAATTGCTAGAGAAAGACAAAGACTAATAATGGTGGAGAACTTGATGGTGAACTTTTGCATATGTTGTCAAAAAAAAAGAGAGAGAGAGAGAGAGATAATGAGCTAGAGACTCCTGCTTATGACACTCATTGGCTGATGCCCTTAAAAAATATGGCAGAAAGCAGTTTATTTGAAATGCTATTATAAACCACGATATCTCTTATTTATTGTGTTGATACATAAAAAGCATTTTTAATACATCCCTATGAAGAGCATAATACCATACAGGGCATGAACCACAGCCATAGATATAGCAACGATATAATGACTCTTCTGTCTGAATAATGCTAATCTGACTTGAATAATCATCCATGACAAATCCATCTGCCACACTTTCATCACACATGACTGAATGTTTATCCTTTTCTGAAATCCTCAGGCGAACAGCTAATGAATCTCTCTACTAATCAACAGAAAGATAATTGCAGCGCATGAACAAACACATTGCGTAACACAAGCTTTTGAGTCTCTCTAAACAAGCACTGTAAGACATACTGCTTTTTCTGCCATCAAGTTTAAAGACTGCATGCATTGACAAGCAGTTGTCTCTGTGTGTTAACAAATTTCTATTAAAACATTAGATTAGGTTGAACATGATACATCAACACTATTGTCCCTTATATTTGTAAAGCAAAAAGTCTTTATTTTTTATAACTTCCTATTTTCAAACTTCCAGTTTCAAAGCACTGAAGTGATCAGACAGCTCTTTTATCAGCACATCAATTAGAATGGTGAATCTGGAGAGGAACGATAGAAGACTGTCTCCCTGTGTTAATGTCATAATGTCATTTATTCACAATGGTCCTTTCAAACTCTGTATACCATTTTCACCTTGGTAAATATAAACCTTCACCTGATTTGACTTGACTTGAATATACGGCTACTACTTAATAGCCATCAACAGAAAAAAAAAAAAAAAAAGTTTTTAATGGGGCTAACTGGATTACTGTTATTCAGAGGACCAAAACTGAATATACTGTTGTGAAAAAGGAGTATTTTATCATACTTTTAAGATTAACACTTTATGTAAAAAACATTTTTAAATGTGAACTGAATGTAATGTTTTCTAATACTTAATCTGCAATTAGCTGAATTTAAGAGTAAGCTTTTCCATAAGTAAGACTTATGGAAAATAATATATATTTAAATTCACAGTTACTATTGTCTTTAAAAAATGGCTAAAGTGTACTGACAAACATTAATGGTAACCTCTGCTCTATGTGTTTATAGTGTCATAAGCAGGCAGTCTTTAAGTGTTTAAGTTGTATTTTTCAGACAAAAAAAGATTCAAGCAATGAAAAAGTCTTGAAGAACAGTTTCCATGAGTGCTGCCGCCCACACAAAGGAAACAGTAAAAAAAAGATATATATTTCCAACAACAATGCCGTTATTACATACATGTCATGTAGCTTTAAGTTGCTAAACTATTTGCTGATAAAATTGTCAGAGTAAAGATAACAACAAGTTTCTGAGTGTGTGTATGTTTCTGTGTGTGTCCTGTATGTGTGTGCGTTATGAGGCAGAGAGAGCATGGGAAATAGAGTATGTGCTTTCCGTACATAACTTAAATTTGTTGCAAAAACATGGGGAAATTATATTTTGTTTTTATCTTATAGTTTCTATATTTATTTGCTTAGTGTTGTTGTGGGTTTTGGTTCTTTTGCTGTTGTAGGCTGTAATGACCTTTGAAATAACTGTAAAAAGTAAAAGTTATTTGGCTCAACGATATGGGCATGTAATGAGCTAAATGCACACCTTATAATGTTTATAAGCCAATCAGAGTCATGCATTTAACAGTTCCATAGTATAAACAGTTTTAATGCACACCTGCCAGCCAATCAGGATCAAGTATTGAGACAAATTGAGACAAAGTATTGAGAAAATGGTACAAATTCTTTCAAATTCAGTTTTAAGTACATATTTGAAAGCATTCTATTTCACAAGGGGCACCAGCAGACACAAAGACAGTGCATATAAACATGACAAACAAATCCACCAAGACAGCAAAACATGTTTAAACACTACAGCAGTGTTTGAAAGTGGAGTGAATCAATGCACAGCTTGATAATTACAGACACTGACGAGACTAACACACAGCGCTGGTGAATCTGCATGAGGTGCTTCACCTGATCGACTGTAATCATGTATGAAAGTCATGAGCATAAACCAGCCGAGAAATTATGAAGGATGATGAAAGAAAATCCTAGACATTAAGCACACTTCTGACACTAGAGCAGCTTTATTTAGCTCTTCTCCACCCATGATGCTCTGGGCTCACACCCCAACTCTGCCCTGTTCTTAACATGCCCCATGGGCGGCTGCCGTCTGTTTCCTCGGTGTTGCTTTCTTTAGCCTGACTAATGAGATAAGCACATGCTCTAATAATATTAATAATTCGAAAGAGGAATTTGTTAAATGTGCTCCATGGAACTGTGAACCATGGACATTACTGTACATCAACCTGATGTCACCTAAATACATCTGGACATTACAGTACTTGCACAGATTGACTTTTGGTGTATTAAACATGGTAGTAGCACAGCATATTTTGCTTCTTGTTTTGTAAGTGATGTTATGTACCTGTATCTTTTCTCATGACCCTGAGGGATTGTGTGCAATATTTCAGAGCTCACACTTATTAGGGAACAGGAAGGAACAAGTCAGAACGTTCGAGATGCAAGTGTGTTTTTGAGCTGCCTCGGGAGAGCTCGCAAATCTCAGGATGGCTGAGCAGAGATTCCTACGGCATCCGGCATAAGAAGCGTTGTGTTTAACACATGCTGAGCTCTGTGTCAAAACGGACAGTGTTTGTGAGCTGTTTGTGTCTACTGAAGTCAGCCCACTCGATAGACCTACTCAAGACCAGAGGAAAATATACTCATGTACACACGTTTCTGCACACCACGGTATGTTACCACTTTTACTATATCATTGATATTATCACAGCAACCTCTAGATATTTTTAGATGTGCTTCTTGTAATGGTTAAAATATTGTACACATAAAATCTGGTTTAGGAGGGACCTAATAATTAGAACTCTGTATACCATTTTCACCTTGGTAAATATAAACCTTCATCTGATTTGACTTGACTTGAATATACGGCTACTTCTTAATAGCTATCAACAGAAAAAAAAAAAAAAAAATGTTTTTAATGGGGCTAACTGGATTACTGTTATTCAGAGGAACAAAACTGAATAAACTGTTGAGAAAAAGGAGTATTTTATCATAATTTTAGCATACTTTTAAGATTAACACTTTATGTAAAAAACATTTTTAAATGTGAAATGAATGTAATGTTTTCTAATACTTAATCTTTCTTTAGCCTGACTAATGAGATAAGCACATGCTCTAATAATATTAATAATTCGAAAGAGGAATTTAAAAATGTTCTAATAATTAGAACATTTTTTGAAGAAATGTACACACACTAAAGTACAGAACAGCAGGATCTGGCATACACAGATACAAATTGTCCTCTGGGTCTCTGTTACTGTCGCTGTGGTGTGAGGGTGGCACTTCTGCTTATGTAACTCCTCTCCGAATAGACTTTTCCCACAATACAACACAGACACACAACACCACCAAACCTTTCATTACAACACACTGTCCACAACAACACATCAAATCAAGCTTACTTTATTCCAGAAACAAGCATTTATGTATCTTATAATACAATAAAGCTTAAAGCTAGAGTTCACCTTCAGTTACTGGTCCCCATTGACACACCCACAGTGTAATTTTTTCCATACTATGGAAGCCAATGGGAACCAGCGGCTGAAGGTGAACTATCCCTTTAAGGAATTATAGAGGTTTATTTCTCTGTGTCAGACTCTTCAGCGTGTGGGTTTGTGCAAGTAGATTTAGGGTCATCAGTGCGTCAATGTGTTTCTGATGATGTCAATGAGCTGTGACTCTGAGATAACACTCAGAGAGTGTGTGGCAGCTCTGATGAAATCACAGTGATCATGACATCCATCTGTCTGTATGTGCATGCTGTGACCGAAAAACCTCTAACCTAAACCTACAACTCACTGCAGCGTCTGAACAAATGTGCAAAACTTGTACAACAAATTGTCACTGGGGCAGTACCCTCAAAGGGAACTCCTTCGTACCTTTTTAACCCAAAAGAATGTAAACCCTAGAGTAGTAACATGTATCCTTAAGGTAGTAATATGTACTCTTATTATCTCTGTATTCTTATGTACTCTCATTATACTTATGAAGTATGACCATATTAGGCCGGTCCTGTCAACACTGCACTGGCTCCCTATATTGGAGTATAGATTTTAAAATCTTGCTTATTACTTATAAAGCCTTGCTTATTACTAAATTCTGCGTTCGCTCGCTGGTGGTGAGCCAGAGACAGACGCGTTTTTACAGCAGTGCGCATTATTACCAATCACACAAGATTCTGTTGAGCTTATTAAAGCATTGGCCAATCAGAGGTGTTCCGATGAGTCATCGCTGAAATGCCGGTGCTTCCTTCACTCGCTCACTGACGGAATACCTCTTTCTGGCAAATTCTCTCAATTCGTATTAAAAATATGTCATGGCATGACACCTATATTACTTAAGTAAACAGACAGGTTTTTATAATAAATTACATAATTAGGATACTTTGACCATCGCATAGTATAATTATTAAAAATTTATGAAAAGTGAGAATCCAGATATTTCATTATATAGTTCATGTTTCTGGGAATGGTTCTAATAAAAATGAAAAAAATAAAATAATAATAATAATAATAATAATAATGCTTATTAATAATTTGCCAATATGCTGTGGCTGCTGTGTGTCACATGACGACCCTCCTATGCCTAGACACAATTAATTATGATTTCCACAATATTTACACTTGCAGAAATATACATTTGTTTACATTTTGCAGAACAGATGTAAGAAGATCCGTCAATGTGCATTTGGTTCGTTATGTTCAGATGTTCAGTAACTTAGCGGTTATGTGAGGAGTTTTCACTCTTCTTTGTGTCAGAGGTTATTTATACATATATAATTTATTTTGTGATGCAAATCAGAATTTTCATCAGCTGTTATTCCAGTTTTTAGAGTTGTGATCCCTCAAAATATAAATCTAATATATTGATTTATTACCAGTGCTGGAAACCGTTTTGCTGCTTAATATTTTTTTGGAACCTGTGAGATTTTGTTTAGGATTATTTGATGAATAGAAAGAAAAAAAGAGCATCATTGATAGTAAATCAACATATTGGGATGATTTCTGAAGGATTATGTGACATTGAAGACTGGAGTAAAGACTGATGAATATAATATATATATATACTGTATACACACACACACACACACACACATACACACACACACACACACACACACACACACACACACATACATTACATACATTTTATCTATATATCTAAATAAAAATAGATTCAGTATATATGACCCAAAGTAACTAGTAACTAACTACTTGAGTAGATTTTTAGTCAAAAAGTCAAAGAAGGTGGTAGGGCAGAAGTCTAAAGTGACAGTTTCAGGGGTGGTCATGGCCATGTGAGCTCATAGAAGAAAATAAAAGGAAAGTTATTACGCCTACCAAGTTTCTACTTCAAATTCAACACAATGGAATAAAAAAAAACACAAAAAAAAAAAAAACACTCAGCAACCACCCACAACAACCTAGCATAGCCAGCAGGTTCTTGCACATGCAAACTCACTCACATTTTTATCCGAAAATGAAGGTGGCACAAAAAATTGAATACTGTAGCTTTAAATGAGAGTGGAGATGGTTTATCCGTATGGCTTGAGGGTTCAAGCATCAGCTAAAGAAAGATGAAGCGCGAGGGCAAGAGAGAAAAGGGATGTGAAATGAGCAGTGTTCAGATGAAAGCCCATGATGGCAGCGCTGGGTGATGCAGCTTTAGGGTCATGATGGAGCACATGCTCACACCAGGAGGAGAAGAGCTTATGAGATCAGCAGCTCTGACCCTCTGACTCACACGCAATCACAAACACACTGAGAGTCTCCAGCTTCTCCAAGATACTGAGAAAAAAAAAGACAAAATCCAGGACAAAGACATGGATTGCATTCACATGTCATCAAATACTGTTTAAGGATCAGGTGTTTCAAAAACTATAACGTTTAGTCATTTCCGTACACAAAGTAAACTTATGACCTCAGAATATTATTATGCAAATTTGGCTGCATTTTTTTATTTTTCTCTTTTTTGAAGTTTGACAGACCCTGGTCACTTTTGGCTGCCGTTGTTCACTGAAAAAAGTGAAACGATTGTCATTTATTTAACCTGCAAAAATGAATGAAAAAATAAATGAAAAGATGAACACCTTCGTTATAAATGATCTTTTTACTTTATGAATGTTTTTACCTTGTAAAAATAAATATTTTTGATTTATATTAAATGAAAATGTAAGGTTCTCACAAAACAATAAATATAACTTGAGGAAAAACTACTAAATTTGGCTGTAACCAATTTTTTTTTATTGATTTATTGATCACTGACTTATTTATTTATTTATATGGTAAAGAGAAACCTGTACAGCAAAATATCTACTGTATCTCCTTTAGTGTTGCGCAGGAAAATAATCTTGATAGCAATTTAGACCGATTAAAACCAATACCAGTATGTAAACCTCTCAGAAGCTTCTTTGTAATGTGGTTTAGAGGCTAATGTGAGACTAATCTAGAGAAGGGTTAAAAGAAAACACATAACTGGCTTTGTGTGGGTTTTTTCTGGATGTCTGAGTAAGCGGCACTCAGGGGACATGCAGGGGCCAACAGGTCATATCTAACCACTATTGGCCCACAGTGCTCATCTACGGCAAACCACAAGCAGCTGTCTTCACAGCAGAGATGAGAAGCACATACAGGTGCATCTCAATAAACTAGAACGTTGTGGAAAAGTTCATTTATTTCAGTAATTAAACTCAAATTGTTAAACTCATGTATTAAATAAACTCAATGCATACAGACTAAAATAGTTTAAGTCTTTGGTTCTTTTAATTGTGATGATTTTGGCTCACATTTAACAAAAACCCACCAATTTAAGATCTCTTGCATGCAGGGAAATGGCAGAGGTTTGTCTGAGAAAGCTGGGCTTTCCATAACACAAGTTTTGTGGAGAATGCTCTCACATTGTCATAGGCAGCACTGACAAGCTGCCCCTGGCCTTGTAACTTTTTGTTCAGTACATTCAGTTCCTGTGTGATGTCAACAAGAAAAGCAAAGTCCATGAGCCATTTGGAATAACTTTACATAAGAACAGCCATCCCATCCTTATCCATGAAGGCTTTCACTTCTGCACGCAACTCAAAAAACCTCTTCAAGACATTTCCTTTACTGAGTCAACGTACCTCTGTGAAGTAGAGCACATCCTCATATTCTGACTCTATTTCCTCCAAAAAGGAAGTAGAGGAAGTAGGAAGTAGAGATCTAGATCTGATATGGTTGATGCATTTGACAACAACAGACATCACATTGTCAAACCTCAGGCATTTGCTGCAAAGGGCCTGCTGATGGATAATGCAGTGCAGAGCAATGGCCTCCTCCAACTTCTCCTCTCCCAGTTTTCTTTGAACAAGTGCCACCAGTCTATTTTTCCTTCCTGTCATTGATGGCACTCCATCGGTTGTTATTCCAGCAAACCTCTTCCATGGCAAAGCGGCATCCTCAATAGCACCACAGAGCAGGTGGAATATCTCCTGAGCGGTGGTCTGACCATGCATTGGAATCACAGCGCGCAACTCCTCGACATATACTGTGAGCTGCGCAGTGTCAGTATTGTCCGTGCTCTCATCAAGAGCGACAGAGTATGCAAAAAATGTTTGGATTTCGCACAAAGTTGAACATATATCACATATGTCTTCTGACAGGTCAGAAATGCGCTCTGACACTGTGTTAGCTGAAAGGCTGATTTTGCTAAACTGATCTTTCTTTTTTGGACAGACTTTACTTGCAGCTAGTAACAAACACTTTTTAAATGAACTTTCCTTGAATGGCTTTCCGGCCTTAGCAATAATCTCACTCACCGTGCAGCTAGCTTCGACTACTGCATCATTCTCTTTTTTGCTTTCTTAAATAACTCTTGTTGAAAAGTATTCTTAAAATGCATTCCAAATTCTGAAATATTTGTAATATACAATTATTCACGGTATTTAGAAGTGCCCACGATAACAAAATTGTGCAGCGGATTTGAAACTTGTGTATGTTTGGGTCTGGTGAATGAATTAAATACACAAATGTTCCCTACTGTTCACGAAATGAAAGTTGAACTCAGGGTGTGTATAAACAGCTACATAATGTATTTCTATCTTACCAAATATGTAAATGTACAAATTACTTATTTCTCGAAAATGTTTGTATTACATAGATTTTTTTATTATTAAATATTTACCTCATTGGACGTGGGCTGCGATTTATCTTCTTAAGTATCCATTTCTCAACTGAGCACATACAGTTTGTTTCATCATTATTTTCACAACATATTTTATTATTTTAAACAGTAAATTAATACATGACTAATTTTAAGATCTGTTTTATCTGATAATTGATAAAAAAAAATAACAATATACATGCGCTGCTCATAGACAGATGATTTATGCTGCATATCTTTCACAAAACGAATAAACATTGATAAAAACACACATTAATGCAAACCTAACATAATTACATTACGTTAAATTGTACATTCACAGTTATAAATGTTATCAAATAAAGTTAATAAAACATGCTTTATCAGAAATCTCTCTGTGTCTCGTTTGACAGTCATAAACCTTGATCTTACATAACAGTTAGAACTAGTGTTGTCAAAAGACCCGGTACTTCGGTACCAAGTCGGTACAAAAAAAAAATAAAAATATGACGGTACCAGGTTTCCTTAAGTCCCGGTGGTACCGAGGACCCGGTCAACCCAGTTCTTGACGCATACAGCGCTATGATTTCCGTGAAGTAGAAAACGCGGACGGAATCTCAAAATCCAGCATGAAAATTAAACTTACATTTAATATGGACAGTCACGGAATTTGTCAAAGTTACCATAAATTAATCAAATCAAACCTCCATATGGACCAGTATCTGTAAATGTTAAGCCGCAAAAGCTGGTTGAAATATGAATTCAGCGCATCTCTGTGTGAATGAATGAATGGAAGAGACGTGCGGGTTTGTTTACTACATAGACTGAAGCGTGTGACGCTTGCAGTAATTTCAACATCTGCTATCTCAATGAGGACATAAACACATTAACAACATCACCAGAACTGTTCTGAGTCACTTCACAAGCATTTTACCATTTCGAGTAAAACCAGTGTCAAAATAAAAGTTCATTTTTACATAAAGGCATTGTGCTAGAAAAATTACTATTTTCAGTAGAATGTATGTGATACTGCTACTACTGTTGAGTAAATTAATAAAACTTCATTTTTTAAAGAAATAAATCACACAATATTTCTTGCATGTTTCAATTTCAATAGCAAATCAACTTTAGTTATCAAAAAAATTAAATGTTTAAATTTCATTAATTAAAAGACAAATTAAATTTGGGTGAAACTTGTTTACTGTTTTTCATAATTATATTACTTGTAGAAAAACTTTAAACATAATTGTAAATAAGTATAAAGAATGGCATTGGTTTTATTTTTAGTGATAAAAAGTATTTTTATTTTTCTTAGAATATTTTTGCTTTGGTACTGAATGTTTTGCTTTGCTAACAAAATTGGTACCGAGAACCGTGGATTTTCACTGGTATCGGTACCAAATACTGAAATTTTGGTACCGTGACATTAGTCAGAACAAAACCAGCTCTTCGAAAATGTAAAGTATTGCATATTTGACTGGTTTGTGTTTGAAAGAAGAAATCCCTGTGGACTGATTAACCACTGATGCTGACACTGATCGGCATAATCAACAGAAGGATAAAGCAATCTCTGCATTGTATCTTGATGAATTTCCACAGAGAAGTATGCAAAAATGTAGGGAGGATGTTTCCCCATGTTTTTGATATACCACTATCCACTTTAAAATTTGAAAATCATTAATTATATACATCCAGCCAAGTTTCGTATGTAAGTTTCCCTTACAGTAAATGCGAACATCGCAAGACCAGAAGTATGCACACACTTGCGTCGCTAAAGTTCACCCTCACTATCTTTTGCACCTAGCCCATTGTCAAGAAGAAAATGAGAAACAAGAGACCAAAAAATGCAGATAAACTGAAAAACTGTCAAAGAAACCTGGACTTCCATACCACCTCAAAAGTGCCACAAACTGATCACCTCCATGCCACGCCAAGTTAAGGCAGTAATTAAAGCAAAAGGAGCCCCTACCAAGTATTGAGTCCATGTACAGTAAATACTTTTTTTTTTTAATTGGTCTTACAAAGTATTCTAATTGGTTGAGAAAGTCAATTGGTGGGTTTTTGTTAAGTGTGAGCCAAAATCATCCCAATTAAAAGAACCAAAGACTTCAGTCTGTGTGCACTGAATTTATTCAATACACAAGTTTCAGTTTGAGTTAATTTACTGAAATAAATTAACTTTTCCACGACATTCTAATTTATTGAGATTCACCTGTACACAGATACACACACACACATCCCCACAGAGCAGGATAAGGATAGAAGAAAAGAGAAGACTGATTTTGCTTGGCATTACACTGAAGTCTTAGTAAACACATCAGTTTTAAACCAAGCACACCTTCACAAAACAATTTTAATGGATATGGATATTAACAAACACAGCCCTTTAACACAGAACATGCTGACTGCAGTATAAGCAAGTGTGTGTGTGTGTGTGTGTGTGTGTGTGTGTGTGTGTGTGTGTGTGTGTGTGTGTGTGTGTGTGTGTGTGAAAGAGAGAGTGAGAGAGAGAGAGAGAGAGAGAGAGAAAGAGAGAAAGAGAGAGAGAGAAGTAAAAGCATTTACTCACATCTGTGTCAGGGCCCTTGTCTGCTCCTGGACAGGAGAAAGTAACAAACTCATGGCACCTTTTGTGGACCACAAAACAGCACACTGTGGAAAGGAAGAAAGGGAAGATTTGACTAAAAACATAAACATCAAATCAAATATTAAACCAATATATACAGCAAAATGTAATTTATGATGTGCTATTGTCATGTCATGAAATTTATACTAGTAACAATTATTTACATTGCAAATTATGTGATTCTAGATACCAGTTGCATTATTTATTAATTCACCTTTATTAAAATATTATATTCATTAAAATAAACCAAAACATTCAAAAAATTCTGAATGAAGTTAACATTTCTTAATATATCTTAATCATGTTATTATTCAGTCAAACAATGAGTAACAAGAAAAGAAAAACAAAACAAAAATATTCAATTTAGCTGAAAAGAAAAAATCCTAGAAGACTGGATAATGCTGCTTTCTACCTTCTGAACCAACGTTCATGTCAGAAGCATGCTTACGATGCGTAAAAATTCTGACTATGTAGGCACTTCACTAGGGTTAGGAACAGTTATGTTGTCCACAGTCAAAAGATGGCATTAGTGGAATTGCATTGGCATGGTTAAAATCTTACTTATCGGACCATCATCAGTTCATAGAAGTGAATGAAGAGGTATCATATCGATCACAAGTACAGTAAGGGAAACCACAAGGCTCAGTACTAGGACCACTACTTTTCATTCTTTATATGTTACCCTTGGGAGATATCATCAGGAAACATGGTCTTAATACATACCAATTCATACCAATTCACAAAACTAACGGAATGCATAGATCGGCCCTAATCAGATGATCATCATGACTCCTCCCAAATATATATGGTCAAACATACAATAATTAATTATTTATATGGTTTTATGTCCCCGCAACCCTATAAGGTATTTAAAGAATGGATGGTTATATGTAATATCTAGTCTGATAGATAAATACATTTCTTTACAGTCAGCAGCCCTAACCTGCAATGCTGTGCATCAAAGAAAAGGAATCATGTGTCACAACTGAATTCAATACACTGTGATGCATCACATTAACATAAATAGCTCACAATTACTACAGCTCAAAAACACATTTTAATTCCTTATGATTGTCAATTTTTTTTTTTTTTCAGTAGCTGAAAGATAGAAAAGTATATGCAGGCATTCATAAAAAAAAATTGCATAGATCTTAAACATAAATGCAATATTGTAAGAAACAGAATAAATAAATGAGTGTTAGTGCCTGCCGTGATTAAAACTTGTTGAATGATATCTCTCATGAAATAAACAGCAAAGTGGAAATATAACTGTTGCAAGCGTAAAAGGCCTCACATGTTGCTGGAAGGTTCTGTTGTGCTGATCTGTTGTATTACACATGGCTGAGAGTGGAGATCTGTTTAAATGTCACCAGCATCAGCTACCTTATTGGCACAAATGTCTCCCATACACAGCACAGAGCTGAGAATGACCCAAATCCATCTAGTCCCTGCCAACAGCTCCATACAAACACCAACCTTTCTATTTATATAGAGATACAGTCATTTAGATTTATAGTGTCGAGTGTGGCATCTCATCTAGCTTCATCTACACATGACAGAATAAATAATGATGAGACACATATTAATGAATGAAGTGATCTGACAATATGAAAACATGCCCTATACTAACTATAATTATGAGAAATTGATGAGAAAAATGCATCGTGAATGACACAGTCAGATTTTGCACATGAAAACATGGAACACACACACACACACACACACATACTGTACAATACATGCAATGATCGCTTCCATTTCAAAGGCAATGGGATAACACTGGTTTGGCTGGCACCATGTTGAAAATTTTAGTGAGCTATTCTGTCAGATAACAGTTACAGTAGCTTTTGGCAACATCATAACACAAATGTAACCTCACAAGTGACTGAGTTGGAACACTCTACAAAAGCAGCAACTTTATAGATGAAGTTCAAAAGAGACTCACAACAGATTTCATTAGTGATGGGTCATTTATTGGTCAATTAGTGATGAGTCAGTCATGAATGATAAATTCATCTTTCACATGATAAATAAACAAAAGATTTGGGAGGTAAAGTAATCATTTATTTTGCTCAAATTATCTTTGGCTGCATTTCTAATAGGTAATATTATCAAGATTATGTAAGTGAATGTGTTCAGGGAATTTGGCTGTTGAAAATATTACAATTTAAAACTACTTTGCTTATTTTGATGAACGAGATCAAACAAGGGAGTCAGTAAAATGATCTGATCTTCCCATCACTAATTTCAATACAGTATGACTTTCATGTTGCTAAGCTGATGAGAAAATAGGATGATGAACAAAAATAAGTATTAAAGTATTAATAAATAAGTTCTGTGTTCAATTTAGGTGAAAAGAAAGAATCTTAGAAGACTTGATAATGTTGCTGTCTACCTTCTGAACCTATGTTCATGTCAGAAGCATGCCTATGATGCCTAAAAATGCTGGCTATGTAGAAACTTCACTAGGGATTGGAACAGATCTGTTGTCCACAGTCACACACACATGGTCAGAATTGTTTGGTACCCTTGGAAAATATGAACAAAGAAGGCTATGAAAACAAACCTGCATTAATAATCCTTTTTATCTTTTATAAAAAATAAAAAATAAATCACAAATATCTAACCTTTCATTAGGGCTGTGCAATTAATTGAAAAACTGTTTTGATTACGATTTTTGCCTCCAACGATTATGAAGATACAATAATCGAGATACAATTATTATTGCGCCCTATTCCACAACCTTTTACAGCGCTGCACTTTCGTTGCACCATAAAAAAGCCTATCGAAGTATATTTATTCATGTTTTTAAAAGCGTTACAGAGACCTCAAAGATGGAACAGAACACGTACATGTAAATTCATCTTTTTAGCTCAAGGTGTGCGTCTAAATGGTCAAATACACGCAAAAATTTGTCAAAATGTGGTGCTTAGTGATTATTCAAGTATACCTTCGTCAGTCATGTAATAAATTAACGTAAAGTGACTTGCTTGAGACTGCTTGATACTTGCATACAATAAACAATAAAGCAAACTGAAGTTTGTTTCATTTGTATCTTTTTATTCTACTGTATTTATCCTTTGCTTTTTTATTACAGACAGTTCCATTATTTGTCATATTTTTGGGGACTTTTTGTTTGTTTGTTTGAAATTCTGCTGGTCTCTACAATGTAGAGATACATATTTGATAAGTGTCACTATCTTTAACCTGAATCTTCCTGATTTATCTAGATTCCTTAGCACATCTAAAATCTGAGAACAACTTGATGATGTAACAGAAACTATGGACTCTCTCTTTTCTAGCATTTTAGATACAGATGCTCCTTTACGCTTAAGGAAGATTAAGGAAAACTGACGGTCTGACACCATGGTATAATGAGCACACTCGCACCCAAAAGAAAGCAACCAAAAATGGAGTGCAGCTGGAGGAAAACAAAACTAGAGGTATTTCGTATTGCTTGGCGGGAAAGTGCACTATCCTACAGAAAAGCAAGTAAAACTGATAGATCTGATTACTTCTCTTTTAGAAGAAAACAAACATGACCCCAGGTATTTATTCAATACAGTAGTTAAATTACCGAAAAAGATAAAAAAGATAAAATTGTAACCATTCAGCTGTCAGCTACAGTATCACATCAGACTATAGACCCCCTGAGGAACAGTTTCACTCATTCTCTACTATAGGAGAGGAAGAATTGTATAAACTTGTTAAATCATCAAAACCAACAACATGTATGTTAGACCCCATTCCATCTAAGCTCCTAAAAGAGGTGCATCTAGAGTCATAGATCCTCTTCTGACGATTATTAATTCATCACTGTCATTAGGATATGACAGAGGTCAAAACAGAGGTGTTAATTATAGGACATAAAAACTCTGCATGTAATAACCTAGAACTCTGTCCAAGACTTGATGGCTGCTCTGTCAGTTCTTCTTCATCAATTAGGAACCTAGGTGTGCTATTTGATAGCAATCTTTCCATTGAAAGCCACATTTCTAGCATTTGTAAAACTTAATTTTTCCATTTCTGAAAAAATATATACCGTATTTTTCGGACTATAAGTCGCACCTGAGTATAAGTCGCATAAGTCCAAAAATAGGTCATGATGAGGAAAAAAACATATATAAGTAGCACTTATTTAGAACCAAGAACCAAGAGAAAACATTACCGTCTACAGCCGCGAGAGGGTGCTCTATGCTCCTCAGTGTAGGCTACAGGAGCAGTGAGCAGCATAGACTGCCCTCTCGCAGCTGGAGACGGTAATGTTTTCTATTGGTTAATTTCTCTCGGTTCATGTCAAATTAATTTTTATAAATAAGTCGCACCTGACTATAAGTCGCAGGACTAGCCAAACTATGAAAAAAAGTGTGACTTATAGTCTGGAAAATATGGTATATATAAATTAAGACCTATTAATTAATTGAAACACTATTTGCCTACTTAATGCTGTTCAGTTGCTTTGTCACAATCTTTATTGTTAAAAGCACTATATAAATAAAGGTGACTTTGACTTGACATAATATAATATTTTCCAACAGGCCACTTCTCCAAAAACATGCTGGAAACAATCAGCAGGTCTTGGTATCATTCAAATAACATCTCGAGGAAGCAGGAGACCAGTGAGTTTGTTATGAAGACCACATGGGGAATTCATCAGTCCTGCATCCCAGATATCACGGTTACAGAAATGTGTATCTCAGCGGATATGAGCAGGTGTGAACCAGTCCTCTTCACAGCACGCATGCAGCTGCATTTGTGTCACTAAGGGATGGAGATGTCAGAGAGCTGCATTGCAATCATCTTCCTCTTATAGAACACACAAGGACAAACTGTATCTGTGGGGGTGTACAGTATGAAGAGAAATGAAGCTGTGTAAGCTCAGAAGCTGAAGCTACTTGAGTATAATTCAGATGTTTTATCTATCACTTTCTGTAAATTCTAGAGCCAGTGTGTAGAGCTGCATGGTTAATCGCTCAAAGATGGCATTCTTTGATCTCATTTCTAAATATTCATCTGTGTCTGTTAAATCTTTGTTAAAGTCACAGCAGAACATTCAAAACTGTGTTGCGCTGCCGCTGACACAACAGTTATCATGTTTAGGTATGAAACAGCTTCACAGTCTTTTTAATCACGCAACATTACTTCTGTCTTACAATCATATTATCACAGAAGTACTGATATAAAAGTTTATAGTTATAAAGATATAAATATTGATGTCTATGGTAGCAATCAAAATAGAGCAAATCACCCTGTGACAGTAATTGCTGCATTATTTTGGTTATGAGGTGGTTAGTATCTTGGGAACAGTCCAGTTATTAAGTACATCATCTGTTCACTGAGCACATCAGCGATCTTCAGTCTTTAACTGAAGGGGCCATGAGTGAGACCCATCCGTGGCCCCTCACTTGGCGCAGAGGACACAGAAGAGCATACGCAGCATATAGTGTGATATGGAGAGACACAGAAGACACCGTTGACAAAGGAATTATTAAATAAAGTCGTTATTTTTGTTATTTTTGTTCTTCGCTTACAAAAAGTGTTGCCGTTTCTTCATATAACCCAGATTGCATGTCTGATGGCAGATGTAGTATACTGACAACAACTTTCATACCTTTTATTGACCTTGAAACTGTTATTTACTTGGCAGTCTATGGGACAGTCTCAAGCCTCCAGGTTTTCATGCAATCTTAAATTGTGTTCTCAAGACGAATGGAGCTTTTATGAGGCGTTTCTCAATGTCAAGGATACTTCCTTGGTAGGACTGATCCTTCCAAGTCACTTCCTTCAGAGGCTAAGTGAGACTCCTCTTTAGTATACAGAGAACACATAAATGGAACAGGCTAGCAAGTGCACGTATTGCGTCATTACTTCAGTGAAAAGGTCAGTTTGAATAACGCTGTGAATGGTATCATTAAATTACTTTGGACAACTTAACTAGTTATTTATAAAAGAAATGCCGATGACGCAACCAATTGTTAAATGACACGTCCGGTTCAGTTAACCATTTGTATTTGTATAATTTACAATATCAATACGGTAGTAATTTGTACTGGCATTTAAACGTCAAACTTTACTTATATGTACTACAGTTATAACAAATGTTTGGTAACGTAAATAAAAACCGTTCGACATTTTTTAACTAACGTTAGATAGCAAAGCTGCACGCATAGGATTGTGGGTGATTTGAGAGCGCGAAGAGCACGAAGGATACACATATGCATCCTTTCCTGTGTATGGTATATTCTTCGAACGAAGGACTCAGTCCTTGGTACGACGGATGTCGATGACGTAGCATCCTCGAAATACTGGCTTCCGAGGATCCTTCCTTGACATTGAGAAACACCTATGGGTTTGGAACGACATGGGAGCAAGTGATTAATGACAAAATGTTTAGGGGTGGAGTATCTCCCTGTTTAAGGGTGTAGTATTTCTTTAAGTGCTCATGTAAAATTTATGTCGGATTCACAACAGCTGAAGTGTCAGCAACACTGAATGTGCCGCAATGGATGAAGTAGCATGAAGGTCCTAACACTTGGACCCAGCCCAGCTGCCAGCTGCACAGATTTGCTCATTGGGAATAACCCTTAAACAAGACACCAGGTGAAGCCATGACACACAAAATGAGCCTGGGCAGAGTTAGATGGCACATTGTCTGAGCTATGAATGCCTCGGCAATCTTGTGTGTAAGCCTTTGACTAAATAAAAGCCTAACCTTTCAGCAAATCATCAAAGTAAATGCTGGAGACGTCTGGAGCCCTTACTTCTGTTGATATATAATAGTGGAGGACAAATGATCTGCACTTTGCCTTTTAAATAGTTGCAAGAACATCATTAGCTTTCTGAAACAGGTCTCCTTTGGACCATTTTCTAAATGTCTGGTTTTAGTGTAATATTATTCCACCTACACGTAAGACAAGATCTCTGTATGCCAGAGATGCCAGGTCTTTGTCTCTATTAGACTGTATGTCTCGGCCAACCAAAGGTGGCTGCGCCAACAAGGATAATCATTATCAGCTTTGAAATCAACACTGCTGTGGGGATGAGGTGAACTAGATGAGACGTACTGTACAGCTAAGAGCAAGAGAGTGAACCTAAGAGTGAAATTTGGAAGATAATTAAAAACAACAGATTTCAATTCACATTAGCTTCCAATGTGAATAAACCAACAACAATTCACTACTTCAGCAAGGCACTTCTCTTATTCCATGAGGTTTGACATATAAGCATTCATGTCATGACTAATAGCAAGCACACATTTAAGTAGGCATGCACTTTCTGCACTAGATTTCTGCACTTTCTCAGTATAAAAACAGATGGTAGATGTTGGTAACACTTTATTTTACAGTCCTGTTCCGCATCATATTGATTATAATAACTGGGTAATAACTAGGTACTTACCCTGAACCTACCCCAAACCTAACCATAACCCATGTGGTTACCTAAAACATACAATGGAAGTACACATACTTTAAGTACACGTACTGTAAATGCAACCTAGAAGTCTGTATATTTTTGCAGACATGTGCCAGTCAAACGATGCAAATCCTTCCTTTAGATTGCATTGCTGAAGGAAGGGCCACACTTGCAGCATGCTTTTGTGAGCTGAAGTGCTCGTGCAAATCAGTTAGTAAATTTAAAAGGAGATTATATTTCAATATATATATATATATATATATATATATATATATATATATATATATATATATATATGTATCACCATAAGTGATGCAGTATATAAACACTGTGTTAGAGTGGCAGCAAAGCTCCGAGCAGGATGTAGCTTTTATGGAGGTTACTTTTAGGTGGAAGATCAATTTCAGCATTATGTTGGTAATAACCTCGCCACTCTGAGAAGACTCCCATTGAGATTTTTTTTCAAGATTCCAGTCAAATCCTGCTGTGATGATAGACAGTATATATTCTTAAACCAAGCTTGTTGTGTAAACATTGAATGGAAGAGTTTTAAGAGTTGATTTAACACCAACTAAACCAGCATTAAGCATAAACAAGCCAATAACTGGAATGGAAATCCAGGATAGATTAAGCATAGCTAGAGAGGCTGCCAGTTGGCAGATGGCGCTTCATCAGGTGTCTTCTAATTAATCAGTGCAAGCTTTGCTTTCTCCGCTCAACCAGGTAAAATAAAAACTTACACAAAGCGGCTTACAAAACAATGCAACAATATCTATTACTTCCTCAATTCAGTCTATCAGAATCTTTAAAGCTTGGATGAGCCATTGTTAATCTCGCTCACTCTAAAACAGTTTAATTTTAATGGGATTACATACATACAGATTATTAATGTCACATCTGTTACTAATAATGACAATATAAACCTGAGTATAACGGTGAGGAAGACCAACATTGAGACACTTAAGCGAAAGAAAGGCAACGGTTTATTTTAAGGATCAATTCCCACTACTTGATAAGTGCCTAACCTGATTTTACCAAGTGAGACATGTTCCTGGGACAACATCGTTGTTGACCCTGGAACAACATTGTGATTAACCAATCAGATTTGAAGAACCAGTTTATAGATTTTGTGAAGTTTATGCTTAAAATCAGTGTTTGGTGCTTGTACATCAGTGTCATTCATCTATCATTTCCTCTGATTTTAGGGATTACTCATGGTTAAGGTTAGGTTTAGGTGTAGGGATATGGTTAAGAATATATTTTTGGAGTAAAATGTTGTTCCAGGGTCAACAAAATATGTTGACCTAGGAACACATCGGACTTGGCAAAATCAGGACGTGCTTGATAAGTACACTACACTAAACTGAACACACACACACAAACATAGGCTATAAATTACTGCCTTCTCTCATACAACACACATGCACCAATCTCACAGGTTGTCTGACAACAACAACATGCACATAAGTCCTACTCCATTTCTGTGTGTCAAATTCTCCTCAAACTTTCATGGGGCTGAAGAACAATCCTGTTATAGTCTGGCAGTGAGAAACTGACACGCTCTGTTGTTTACACATCCTGCAGTTACTCTATCCCAGTGTAACTACACCGTCATGGCAACAGACTGACAGGTTACCAGTGTGCATATAATGTGAGTGGACTCTTTACCGCTGGGCTGCCGATCTCCTTTGTTCTGGACGGACTGATTATTTAGCATGAGATGCAATGATACGCCACGCCTGAGCTCAAATAAGCAGTGAAAGCTATCAGACAGATAGTCTTATACAGATGATACACAC
Source organism: Carassius gibelio (assembly GCF_023724105.1). Taxonomy (NCBI): domain Eukaryota; kingdom Metazoa; phylum Chordata; class Actinopteri; order Cypriniformes; family Cyprinidae; genus Carassius; species Carassius gibelio. The sequence goes on along the minus strand of NC_068373.1, from coordinate 5,258,827 downwards.
ACACTTATACAGTACACACCCAAGGCCTGATATAATCTGAACATCTTTATATATAAACTGAGGTTTTATTTGACTTAAGCTGGCCTAAAGGGTCTGATCAGTTGACATTAACTCAAACCACCTAGGAGACCAGTTAAGAACAGCAGTCCAGTTCGAGCTGTTTTAGGTGTGTGTTTTAGTTTAGTTTTTTTCTCAGCAAAGTAGGCCAAACTAAACAAACAGAAGTGTGACATTTAAGAACATACTTTACACTAGTACGTGAACATAACACTTCTAGCTAAGCTCAATTTCATGCAATGTTGTTTCTAAGAATGTCAGACCTTAATTCATATTGTCATAACGCAATTACGCAACACATTTTCTAGTGTTACTACAAGGGGTGCTTTAGCGTTGTGTAAAGCATTAGTGAACAGTTAGCTGCTGTATTTTCATTGCAGTATAATAGTTTTGCTGATGAAGACACTTAAAGCTAGTGTCAAACTGGTCAGCATTATTAACTACTGTACATGATATAATAATAATCAGATAAAATATAATAATAATCACATCCAGAGTAAAAGACATTTGAAAATAATATCACTGCTGGTTTGTTATCTCTACAATAACACGAGAAAGCATGTTAAAAATATATAAAAAAAGTACACCTGCAATGCATTTGGCCATGCCTTCAGAGATATATTTGTATAACTGCATAAAGTAGTACATTTCTGGCCCAAAACTCAAAGCTGATTCAAAAAGTGTTGTACTTTGGTGTGTTGCTATATATGCTGACAACTCAATAGTCCGAGTACAAGCAAACACACCACAAAATACTGGGTAAAAGTGTTTGTTTTCAATGCAGATGCCCTTGTGAAAAATAACTGTTTTAAATTATTCTGAATGTGCACTTGCAGCGTATCTCAGATTTTAAAAGTATATAAAAAAAACTGTACTTACAGATAATATACTGTTATATTAATTGAAGTCAACTTTTAAGTCCTGTTAAAGACAAAACACTTCATGACACTATTTCCTGTAGTAAGTACTCAGGAAGCAGACAGACTGGCTAAACCGACCGTCTGCTAGCCACCTCACACCACAGAAATCAGTTACTTCTTATCACACAGTGACTCTTTCACGTACGATATTACACTCTAGAGACTGTGTCTGTTCCTTGAACTAGAAAATACAATACAAATTTAAGAGTAACAATTTAATTGATGATCAACAAATAAAAAACAGATGTAATATGGATAAACAAATGATAAAGCTTGGCTTATTGAATAGCAGGTCCCTTTCTGTGAAAACCCTTTTTTAAATGATATCATTACTGAACATAACCTAGAGGTGCTCTGTTTGACAGAAACCTGGCTAAAACAAGAGGATTACATTATTTTAAATGAGTTTACCCCGCAAGATTACTTTTATAAACATGAGCCACCGCCAAAAGGTAAAGTGGCTTCAGGTATAACTCGTTTGAAGTAATGGCACATCATATAACATCATCCAGAGAAACACGTGTTAATGATAAATCTCCTGTTAAGTTTGTACTGGCTACAGTATATAGGCCACCAGGGCACCATACAGACTTTATTAAAGAGTTTGCTGATTTTATATCCAAATTAGTGCTGGCTGCGAATAAAGTTTTAATTGTTGATGATTTTAATATCCATGTCGATAATGAAAAAGATGCATTAGGATCAGCATTTATAGACAATTTTTAACTCTATTGGGGTTAGGCAACACATCTCAGGTCCTACTCATTGTTGAAATCATATTCTAGATTTAATACTGTCACATGGAATTGATGCTGATGGTGTTAAAATTATGCAGCTAATCATTGATCACAGTTCATTATCTAGTAAACTTCATATAGCTAAGACTGTAAATTTTACTCCTTGTTACAAGTATGGTAGAACCATCACTTCTACCACAAAAGACTGCTTTGTAGGTAATATTCCTGATTTATCTCAATTCCTTAGCATATCCAAAACCTCAGAACAACTTGATGACTCGATGAAGTTGCTCCTTTACGCTTAAGAAAGATTAAGGAAACCAGTATGACACCATGGTATAATGAGCATAATCGCACTCTAAAAAGAGCAGCCCAGATGGAGCGCAGCTGGAAGAAAACAAAACTAGAGGCATTTCGTATTGCTTGGCAAGAAAGTAACCTATCCTACAGAGAAGTGTTAAAAACTGCTACATTTGATTATTTTTCAAACAAACCCCTGGTATTTATTCAATACAGTGGCTAAATTAAAAAAAAAAAAAAAAAAAACATTAACAGGTGCTGACATTTCCCAACAGCACAGCAGTAATTACTTTATTTCCAAGATCAATGCTATTAGGGGTAAAATTGCAACCATTCAGCCGTCACCTACAGTATCACATCAGACAGTGCACTATAGACCCCCTGAGGAACAGTTCCACTCATTCTCTACTATAGGAGAGAAAGAAATGTATAAACTTGTTAAATCATCTAAACCAACAGCATGTATGTTAGACCCTATACCATCTAAGCTCCTAAAAGAGGTTAGAAGTTATAGATGCTCTTCTGACTATTATTCATTTGTCATTGTCATTAGGATATGTCTGACTGGCTGTTATTAAGCCTGTCATCAAAAAAACACAACTAGACCCCAAAGAACTAGTTAATTATATTAACTTCTTTTTCTGTCTAAAATGCTAGAAAATGTAGTGTCTTCACAAATATATTCCTTCTTAGAGAAAAATGGAATCTGTGAGGATTTTTAGTCAGGATTTAGACCGTAGCATAGTACTAAGACTGCTCTCCTAAGAGTTACAAACGACCTGGTCTTATTATCTGATCGTTGTTGTAACGCTCCATATTAATGTCATTGGATATTAGTGCTGCGTTCGACACTATTGACCACGACATTTAATTGAATAGACTAGAAAACTTCTCTGGCATGAATAGAAGTGCATTAGCACGATTCCAACCGTACTTATCTGACCACCATAAATTTAGTGCAATTCACCTAGGTGTGCTATGATTGCAATCTTTCATTTGAAAACCACATTTCTAGCATTTGTAAAATAGCATTTTTTCATCTAAAAAATATATCTAAATTCAGTCCCTCCAGAAAAACGCAGATTTTTTTTTGTGATTGTTGCGGGCAAAAATCCTTGATTTTGCGGCACGTTTTCTTTAAAAATGCGATGGAATATGCGTGATATTTTTGCAATTTTATGCAATGAAATTGCGCGAACATGCAAAAACTGTGGTTTGATAAAAAAAAGAGAAAAAAAGGTTATTCCCCCAACACTTTTTTTCTCACTAGGCTACTACCTTAATGTAAAGAGTAATTTCTTATTACTTCCTATGATAAGCAAGCATACTAAATCACAGAATATTTAAGTTGCAATCTCTTACTGCAACGTAAATTATACATTATTTACATACTACTAATGTAATTACAACTGTAGGTTTTTGGTACTGTTCTGTAACAAAAAAGTGCAATCTTACAGCTGTAAAATTGCATCAACTTCTGAATGAAACTACAACAGTGTTAGTAGCCTAGTGAGAAGGGGGTGTTGGGGGAATCACCTTTTTTTCTCTATTTCATCAAACCGCAGTTTTCGCAAGTTCTCGCAAAATAATTTGGCTCCACTCATGTAACATTGTGAAACTGCTTGGCGCATTCTTTTGCGCTTATTTTTGTTGGCAAATAAGAATGATTTGCGCGCTTCTGGTTTCACCGCAGGGTTTGCAGATGATGTTCACGTTACGTAATTACGTCAATCAATCAATCAATCACCTTTATTTATATAGTGCTTTAAACAAAATACATTGCGCCAAAGCACTGAACAACATTCATTTGGAAAACAGTGTCTCAATAATGCAAAATGATAGTTAAAGGCAGTTCATCATTGAATTCATTGATGTCATCTCTGTTCAGTTGAAATAGTGTCTGTTTTAATTTGCAATCAAGTCAACGATATCGCTGTAGATGAAGTGACCCCAACTACGACCCCAGCCCTAAGGTTCCCATGGCAATAGGGGAAAATGGCGCTTTACTTGTGTGAAGTAAACGCAACATTTTTCAACTTTCTGCTAATATATATGTGAGTTTTTTGCAACAAAAATACAGGGATTATGAAATCATGCTAGCCCCGCATATTTTGCTTTCTGAAATCGGCAATTTATGCTGCAAAAGAGCGGCGTATTTGAAAAAATGTGACCCCGCATAAATATGCGGCCTTTGGCTGATTATGCATTAAATCAGACGATCGCATAATCACGTTTTTCTGGAGGGACTGTAAATTATGACCTATGCTCTCAATGTCATTGGCGAAATGTTAATTCATGCGTTCATGACCTCAAGGTTAGATTATTTTAATGCTTTATTAAGAGGTTGTTCTGCATGCTTAATAAACATACTCCAGCTAGTCCAAAATGATCAAGATCCTTTTCTAATTGGCACTCAAACTCTGGAATAACCTACCTAACAATGTTCGGTAGACACATTCTGTCAGTTTAAATCTAGATTTAACTATATTAAACACACTAACACATTTATAATGTTCATATACATTAAAGGACTTTCAGGCTGTATTAATTAGGAAAACCGGAACCAGGAACACTCCCCATAACACACAATGTACTTGCTACATTGCTAGAAGGATGGCATCTACGCTAATATTTGTCTGTTTTTCTCTTATTCCGACGTCACCGTAGGCACCAGATCCAGTCTGTGTCCAGATCAGAGGGTCACTGCAGTCACCCGGATCCAGTAAGTATCCAGCCCAGATGGTGGATCAGCACCTAGAGAGGACCTCTACAGCCCTGAATGTCAGTGGAGACCAGGACAACCAGAGACCGATCCAGACAAGATGGCCACTGGTACAAGACCACAGGAAACAGATGATTCTTCTGCACAATCTGACTTTGCTGCAGCCTGGCTGCTTTGGACTTGCCAGAGGAGAATTGCACACGATTTTATCTCCATTCTGTCACTGATGGAGTTTTGGTTCCTTGCTGCTGTCACCTCTGGCTTGCTTAGTTGTGGACACTTAATTTCCAGCAATTTTGTCGACTTGATTGCACAGATATTTTTTAAACTGAACTGAGCTGGATGATGACATCATTAAATTCAATGAAGAACTGCCTTTTTGCATTATTGATACACTATTTTTCCATTTAATGCTGTTCACTTGCTTTGTTACAATCTGTATTGTTAAAAGCACATTATAGATAAAGGTGTCTTGACTTGACTTTTAAAAAGTATTCTAGTATAGATCACTTTCACAAGGGTTCTAATGCGACGAAGCGCTGGGATATTGCTTACTGACTTAACTGAGCTGAAATATGACACATTTGTCTTCTATTGAGCTGCTAGTTGAATTGAGTTAGTTTCATAGTGATAAATGGTGCAAGATTGACACTGTTACTGAAATTGAATTAACATTGAACCAAATTGAGCTGAATAATAACAATATTGTCTTCTACAGAGCTGCTTTATGACTGACTGAATTTGTTTTCATAACATGCATTTTTAAACATTAACACTGTTTCCCCCGTCCCCTTCTTTTAATGTAAAGCAGCATTAAAAAATATGTATTTTATAAAGTTCTGTACAAATAAATGTGACTTTGTACCATCTTGAATTCTTTTCAGCCTATTTTTCTGCATTCTGTGATTGCATAAATTTTAAACAGCACAATTTTGCTGACTGTAAAAAATTGTGTATATATATATATATATATATATATATATATATATATATATATATATATATATATATATATATATATATATATATAAAAGTTGGTAGTGCTTATGCCGATGAAAAAACCTCTCTAGGTAGGTAGTATAGCTCAATACAGTAGGTTTTACTAGGTTAGTACATCAATCATTTCAGAAACTCTAAAAACTGTATTACAGCAACAAGGCACGAACCGGAAACATGACAGGCCTGTGAAGGGTGGCAAATAAACCCGGCAGGAACAATGCACTAAAGCCCACAGAAGTGTGCAGCTCACCAGGAAATGATGCATGTGATGTCAGCAAAGACACTTTTGCCTTGTCTCTGTGGAGCCTCAGGATCTGTTCATTTACTCACAGCTCTTGCTGGCCTTTCTGTTTGTGTGTATGTGTGTGTGTGTGTGCATGAGCTTGTGAGTGAGTGTTCCGCCGCATGTGTGGGTGAATTTTGCTACTGACTTTCTCAAGGCAACCCAGTGGTACCCTGCTGTCACCAAGGAAACTGAGAATATCATTCAGATCTCTGTGTATCTGCCTCCAGCATGTTGGTATCCATGAGACATGTCTTTCCGAATCATAGTTTAGAGTGGTTTTTAAGTTTTAAACAGTGTGGAAGATATCGATCTGACAACGTATATATTATGACAACCAGAAAAAGAAACACATATCAGTGCACCTTACTATTCTCATTTACTGTTGACTTCCCCAAAGCTACATTGACAGGAAAAGAGCTAAAATGTTTTAATTCCTAACACAGTTTTGTATGACTTCAGAAGACTTGAAATACAGTGTGGTTTCACTTACTCATTCTACTAACTATAAGTAACTGCAAGTCAACTAAGTCAAGTTGAGTTTTATTGTGCCTCACAGGACCACAGTGCTACATAAATACAGACATACAACAAGGGCTTGACATTAACTTTTTTGCTCCAAAGTTACTTTCAGATATACAGTACTGATAAACTAACGTTAAATATAAATGTATTTAAATCAGCTAGTTCACATATAGTCGGATGTAACTGTCATATTGCGCGTACTTTGACAAATCTGCCGCATCAGCGCATGAAAGTTATGTCTAAATGTTCTGCAAAATCAGTCAACGATGAAAATCAATAGTAGATTTCATTTGAAGTCCAACAGTTTAACACTAATATTGGACATAAACAAATACGTTAAATATAAAGTAGGCTATTCAAAACAGGTAAGTTCATATATTTATCAGTCATACAGCGCTGGACCGTGCGCCCTATGACAAGCCCGACGCACCGCCATAGAAACAAGAATGAGATGCATTCTAACATAACTGTAACATTAAACTCAGTTAGTGAGGGCTCGTTTAAAATATTGCACATATATAGGCCGATCAGATTACTTGTTAAAGTGCAATGAAATGCCTTACATATGCAGACGATGTACGTCTGTTTGTGGATAGAGACTTCACCAGCTACATGCGCTAATCCGCATTTACGCGCACACTCGTGCGTGTGTGTTTGTGTGTGAAATGCGGTGCTGAAGTGAAATAGCTGGGCAGTTTGATAGCTGAATTATAATTGGCCACCTCTTAACCTGCGGGTCAGGTTTGGGCGGGTAAGAAAATGTTACTTTATTTGCAGGGCGGGCTGGGGCGGGCCAAATAATTTCAAAAAAGCTGGACCCGCATGTTGGAAAAAACCCCAACCCGTGCATCACTAGTGTGCATGTAATACTCATGGCAGGTGTAGTGTAGTAGTGTCACAATGCAATATCACTTATTTCAGATGCCTTTTAAAAACACTACAATTATTCAACCCACCAAATTGGAGTCACTGTGTTACCCGCACGAGCAAAATCCACCCACATTTGGCGGGTGTTAATGTCAAGCCCTTCATACAACAATGAAGTAAAACAGTATAAACCTATACATAACTTACTGATAGATTTTGGCTATAAATAAACTATATATAAATGTTTACCTTTACATGAGTTAAAAAATGCAGAGTATTTGAATGCTTCACGTAAACATTGTACACATACACGACAAACCTACTGACAGATTTTGAATATGAATATACAATATATACATTTTTACATATACATAGACTGGAAAATAAATATATATATAGACTAAACGGATGCTTCACATAATACTGTACATGAGCAAAGATAAATATTTTAAGTCAAGCAGCTGGCTGGGGGAACAGTACAAGATGATTTTTAGTGCATGAGCATTTAAACACACAAATTATGTATTTTGCGGGATTATGTCCATACAGCAGTGTGTGTGAAAAGTATCTAGTGTGCATAGAGGAGAATTGCACACAAAAAAATGTTTCAGACAGTTTTTTCTGTGATGTGGTATGCTTGGGGGGGGGGGGGGTGTTTGTGGGGTGGAGGAGGTGAGATGGTCCATGTTTCAGGCAGTAGGGGGTTTGTGTGGGGTTTCAGAAGAGGGCAGGGTGATTTGAGTTCAGGGCTCTCACAGTCTGGGGGAAAAAGCTGTTGATCAGTCTGGCAGACTGGGTTCTGATGCTCTGGTACCATCTTCCTGATGGTAGGAGCTGGAAAAGACTGTGGGAGGGATGGGTGGGGTCTATCACGATTATGTTGGCTTTGCTGGAGCATCGTGTGAGGAAAATGTCCAGGATGGAGGGAAGAGAGGCACAGATGATCTTTGCAGCTGTGTTCACTGTTCGCAGGAGGGTCTTGTAGTCTGCTGCACTACAGTTCCCATACCAGACAGTGATGCAGCTGGTCAGCACACTCTCTATGGTTCCCCTGTAGAATGTGATGAGGATGGGTGGAGGGAGACTTGCTCTTTTCAGCTGGCGGAGAAAATGTAGCCATTGTTGTACCTTTCCTTGGAGAGTGACATGGTGTTGGTGGTCCAGGTGAGATCCTCTGTGATGTGCACTGCCAGGAATTTTGTGCTGCTGACTCTCTCCACTGTCAAGCTGTCGGTTATAATGATCAGTAGAGGATGGTAAACAGAGTTTCTCCAGAAGTCCTTCACAACCTCCTTTGTCTTACTCTGTCAACTTTGAAACTTTCTCTCTATATTGTGTTTCATTGCTGTTGCTGATGAGATCTACCACAGTTGTGTCATCCACAAACTTGATTGGAGGATGTGGTTGGAGCTGAACTTGGTAGTGCTGTCGTGGGTCAGCAGCATGTGAAGAGCAGCGGGCTGAGCACACAGCCTTGTGGGTCACCTGTGCTCAGTGTGGTAGTGGTCGAGGTGCTGTGGCTGACACAGACTGACAGGTCTTCCACTTAGAAAGTCTAGGATCCAATTACAGAGGGATATGTTTAGGCTCAGCAGGTTTAGTTTATTAATGAGCTGTTGTGGGATTATTGTGTTTAAAGCTGAGCTGAAGTCGATGAACAGCATTCTAACATAGGAGTCTTTATTTTCAAGGTGGGAAGAGCCAAGTGGAGGGTGGGGGAAATTGCATCGTCTGTAGAGCGGCTTGGACGGTATGCAAACTGGAGCGGATCAAGTGTGTTGGGCTGGCTGGTTTTGATGTTGTGCTTGACTAAACTCTCAAAGCACTTTATCATGATTGGAGTCAATGTAATGGGACGGTAGACTTTTAGAAACGACACAGGTGATTTCTTAGGAACCGGTATGATTATTGTGGCCTGCAGCCTTGCGTGGGTTAATCTTAGATAGGGTCATCCTTAGGTCGGCTAGAGACAGACAGAGCGCCTGGTCATTGAGAGGTAAGGGCAGTTTTTGCAGGTGTGTCACTGCATTTCAAACCATGAATAAAAGTGGTTGAGTGCATCTGGGAGGGATGTGTCATTATCACAGGCCTGGGGGGGGGGGGGGGGGTGTTGGGAGGGCTTGTAGTCAGTGATGGTCTAAATGGCTTCCCACAGGCTCCGTGTGTCTTTGCTGTCTGTGAAGTGATTGTTGATTTTTTTCAGCATTTGACTGTTTTGCATTTTTGATGCCACAGGACAGATTGGCTTTTGCTGTTTTGAGCGTTACATTATCTCCTGATCTTGATGCTTTATCTCTGGTCTTTAGCAGCCCACGAACCTCTGCTGTCATCAGTAGCTTTTGGTTTGCACTTGTGGTGATGGTCTTGGTGACTGTCACATTATCAATGGACTTTTCTATATAAGCACTCACAGTTTCAGTGTACTCCTGCAGGTCTGTGAGGTTGCTGTAGGTGGCTGCCTCTTTAACCTCTTAGCCACCAACCCGACGCCCTCATCCTGAACACCTCTTGCACGTGTCAGTGTTTATGAATAGATTAAATGCAACGGGACAAATTTAATCTTGACAAACTATGTATCATTGTAAACGCTGTACATACCAGATCCGTCGTAATAACGAGTCATAAACACATCCACTGCTGTAAATCCCGGTTTAGTTAGAAAGGTAAGGGTCCACTAAACAACATCTCATGAAACACGTTTAGTCTAACGAAGCAATAACGTTGTAACATGGATCATAATTCCTTTGTTTACGTTTCATTTCTTCAGCGACAGAACTGTTTGCATCCGTTATGGAATAACTCACGGTCGGAAACTGCGTCTTCGTAGTAAAAAAACGGCATGGTTTTGCAGCGTACAGTGTCACAAACAGAATGAGATGATCCACCGGAAAAGAAGAATGAATGAAAGATAGGCGAAAGATAGTTTATTTGAATTTGCCGCTTTCTCCTGTGGGCTCGTGACGCGCTCTGACGCAACTGTCAGCTGATGGAGGCGGAACTTATAGCGATCACCTTTTTCGTGTTTGTTTTATTTTTCAACAGTTTTTATATATGTGAGAGTGTGTTTTATGTTGAATGTGAATGTATCTGCATGATTACCATCTGTTTGAGTGCAAATCAGCCCAAATTAGCTCGCTATTACTGTATGATCTTGGCTATCAAAGTGAACGTGTCTATATGAATAGAGAGAGTGGATTATTTACTTATTTGCATCGTAATTCATTGTAAATGCTGCATTTCTAGCAATCTCAGGATTTTCTGTAATTGGCAAACAGAGTTAAATCTTTTTTTTTATTTTTTTATTATTCTTATTTTTCTTACTCAAATTATTTTTATTGTATTTTTCTAGTGCTCAAATAAATCACTTATAACATGTCTAAGTTTCTGTCTTGTGTTTAATAATTGAAAAAGACTATGCAGTGGTATTTTTACTGACTAAATAGTTTGTAGAAGCCTTCAATACTATTGGGAAATATATTTTCTTATATTTGGGGGGTCTAGACATATTCTCAGAAAAATATATGCAGGAGCCTCATTTTTCATGATATCTTATTCAAATTTGAAATAGAAACTCATGAGACATGTGCCTTTCAACCCATTACTTTTCTAAATTGCTCCAGGACTCATATTATGTATTTTATTATCAAATAAAAAAAATATTTAAGTGTGGTAAAAAAAAAAAAAAAAAAATTCAAGGCACTCCATTGTCTATAACTGTTAATATTTTTGAGCATTATCAAATATGGTTGATAAAACGTAAATCCAAAAGTGTCTTCTTTCCAAAGACACCAAAATTATGTTTGTAACACACTGAAGTAGGAAACTGTTACAATTATAAGTTAGGTAGAGCACTTTCAGCTGTGAGTCCCATAATGGGGGGTGCTGGCTAACAGGTTTTAAACATGTTTCAGTCTGTGCACTGAAAGCAGTATTGTAGTGTTGAGGTGGCATCATCTGGCCAGACTGTGACTAACTCTCATTAATTACTTATAGTCAGTAGAATGTCTGTTGGGGGGAGCATCTTAATAAAGTGTTAGCAAATATTACATTTATAGTTCACCCAAAAATCTAAATTTGCCGTTCATTTACTCATGCCATCCAAGATTTATTTTTCTTCAGTAGAACAGTAATGAATATTTTTAGCTGAAATCTTGGTCATTGCTGATTCATTAAATCCAAGTCAGTGGCTGCCCATCTTTGAGAATAAAAAAAAATGCATATCAAGGAACTTATTAAAATGGATACCCGTGGCTCCTAATGATATATAAAAGTCTTATTAAGGGAATTAATCAATCTGTGCAAAAATCTGACCATTATTTACAACATCATAACCTGTAATCCAGAGCCTCACTTAAGGGGTAAATTGATTATTTTCTTTCAGACAGTTTGTTTCTAGAACTGTTTCAATTCACTAGTTCATTTACATCATTACACAATGATTTAACAATTGTATAATTATTAAAGCTCCCAATTATTATGTGAAACATGGATGTTTTATATCATATCAAGTGAATAAACTTGTCTGGATAAGACAGATGAGTGCATTAGGCTCATGATGAGCAATGAATGAAATCCTGTGAGCAGTTTCAGAGTGTGTAAAGAACTAAACATAAATGTGACTGCTCTTGAGTGAACCGCTTGGTCCTGGGCCTGTAATGACCATGTGCTGACACATCTGGAAGGTAATTTGACAGTAAATGGCAGTCCTGTTTCTGAGCCATAATTCCAGAGGTGAACAGCTGAGTCACATCACAATGGGGTGTACTGAGATTCAGTTCACCTTAACCCAATAGATGCTTTGGGGTTTGACGTAGGGTTCCAGGCTTAAAAAAAGGCTTTTATTTATTGATGGTTATACAATTCTTTTTGGCTTAATGTCTAATGACAAAACCTAGCATAACCAAAATGTTCTGTAGTATCAGAAATAATACATGGTACTCCAGAGAATTTCAGAAAATGTCACAGTGCTACCACATGCAAGTATAATATATAAGCAGGCACTTAAAAGCATTTACAGTATACTAAATGCACACTGTTTACAATGGAAAACAGGTGTGCTTGGAGTGTTTGAAGGATCACAGAAAGCTAAAGTGAGTGGTGGCGTGGTATTGGGTGTGATAGGGCCGGATAATTGATGAGAGTGGAGTGATGTCCCTCTGTCAAGTGCCTCATCTCAATGTTTAACTATCTGACACATAGAGGGGACAGGCGTGTATCATCACAGAAGCCACAGGGTCGCACCTGCATGACAAAACATGACTGCCAGCCGCTGATTCACCAGGACAGCTAAAGTCCTGCCATTTATATTCAGCTTCCCTCAGCTACTTTTAATGCTGTTGGCTATTCAGCATAGAATGTCTGAAAATATAACCTCCTTTATGGAAAATGTTTCAACAAAGTTTAAATTACATGATAACTTACAACGGTAGCTGTGTATTATGAAACCAAGAAGATATACTGTACGAAACACAGAATGAACAAGTTATATGGGAGCTTTAACTAAAGACTGAAGAAAAGAATACAACATCCAAAAACACTAATGCAAGAGATAAATCTGAGAAAACATACAGTAAACATACCTGCATTACTAATCAACAGAACAAGAACAGATGTATAACTCCATTACACATTCTGACCACACAGTTTAAACAAAATCTAGGTTTCTCTTTATTGGACTTATATTAGACAAATTTCCCTGAGAACGGGACAGGAAAATCTAATTACGAAATGCACAGTAAACATTATATATAATGGAGTTTATAAAAAAAAAAAATGAGAAACTCTTTATAGAGAGCAAACTTAAAGTGAAATGCATGTGGGTGAAAGCACGTCCCAGTTGACCACATTAATCATGTTTAAAAAGATTAGACTGAATAAATCCTCTAGTGTTCTCTTTTCATTTCATTATTCGTCTGCATGGTCATTCCCTCTCTAATTGACTCATTCTGTTGTGTCACATTAGCATGGAGTGGGTGCCCTGTGTTTCCAGCTGTGAGTGCTCTTTCCCTCTCTCGTGGGCAACAAACATTAAACAATTTAATGCACTGTGAGTAAACCTTTCCCTGACCTATTTTCTGTCCACAGCCAGAGCTGGAGGGTCTCCTCACATATCACACACTAACACATACTGATGTGACACCAGAGGTCCTGCAAATTAAACAGAAGCAAGCCTGCTGCCTATTGCATCATACTAAATAGCCTCAAACTTATTTCATCATTGGATCACAGATCACGATTATCTGAGATAACTGCAATTACTTATACTGTACTGTATGTTCCCAATCATATCCATCTTAATATAATCTGATATTATCATTTTTAGTACTGGTCGTTACAGATACCTACTGCATTTTCAATGAATTATTATTATTATTTTTTTTTTTTAATTTTGGTAGAGAACCATATTAGTTATTATTATTATTACTTTTATGCTTGGCCATCCCAGACAATTCACTGGTGCATTTTGCATATTGTGCATGCACAGAATGCATTCCGGATTCATATAATTCCAAAAATCTGCAAAGACATGTAGTTTATGAGAGTAGGAGAAGTCTGGAGTGGAAGAATTTGTCTGGCTTTGACTGGTCTTATGTGTGTGGTACGACTGGGCGATATGACAGTTTTTTCACAAATTTACGATTTAAATTAAAAAAAATTCCCCTACTTAAAATCAATATTCAGATGACAAAGAAATTGTTCAAAACAAGTTTTTATATTATCCTTTATCATTTAACAGTCAAATTTATAACAGAGACAAAAAAAGATTTACCTTAATGCACCTTTTTTTTTTTTTTGTTATACTAGCCCCTAACCATTCAAGTGTATACTTGGCGTTAAGAGCTGTTAAGATTAAAACAGACAACTCCACACTGAGTCAGTGTCGTGGACGTAGGACAGAGCAAGTGTAAATATATTTTCTAGTCTATATTTCCATCTTGCAATGCCGCTGTTTTAGGTTATTTATTTATTTATTAATTTATATATAAATTATTTGTAAATAGAGCAGACACTGGCTAACTGTGTCTACACTAGACAAAAGAGTTCACATGCTGCGCACCGCTGCGCTAAAAAACTCCATCTAAACTTGATGACATCCCTACAGTTGCAAATCATCTGAGCATAGTGTCAGTACATTTCTTATTGTCTTTTGGTTGAATCACGCCACTCGTGTCCGGTGTAGACATGTTGTGAGTTTTTCTAATGGGTTATGTTATATGAAATATCTGTATTGACTGCATGATCACATCATTGTATTATTTACTGCCATGCGAGCCACAAAAGAAAAGCTTGGCGAGTCGCGCAACGAGTAACAATGCTGTAGGTAGCTTTTTGGCAGGTGTGCTTGTCCTGCCACAGTCTTCTTCATTTCGGAGGGCGAAACATCTCTCTCACTCGGCAGCATGTCTCTATTGCAAACACGCGCGGGGAGAGTTAAGCCCAATCAGAACTACAGGAGCCCAGAGTGGAGCATCGAGTTATGAAGAAAAACCATTTTCATTCAAACAAATCGATGTAAACTACACATTCGCGTTAATCAATAAAATCAATTTATCACCCAGCCCTAGAGTGTGATGTTTAGGTTTCCATATACCAATGACTTAATGAATGTTTTTATTAATGTTCACATTAATAATGTGATTATATGTCATTCAACAATGTGAAACATATGTACCTAGCTTGCACACAAAAATGTATGAAATAAAACAAAAATCATTCATCTTAATCACTTCATGACTATTAATTGCCAGCACAACTGGACTAAGCTGGCAGGCATGAAGACACAGATGGGATTTTTTATAGGGAGTGTATTCTTCCTCTTACATAAGATGCCCACGCCTTGCTATTCCTCATCGCTCTGCCCTATTGGATACCCACCAGGTGGCACAACGCACTACATAATTCCACCCCCCAAACCCCACCCCACCCACAGACTTCTTTGAGCTTAGCTGCAAAAATCACGCGTAACATATTCAGAAGATGACTGCTGGGATAGAGGATCAGTCTTATGCTGAGGTCACACTTAATACACACTGAAGTTTTATTAAAGAGCACTAACACACACTGTCAGATTACAGCTATACACACACACACCCTACCACAGGAGATGGCAGAATCATACTGCCACAGCAAAAATGTTTTAACTTTTAAAAAATAAATGAATAACTTAGTAAAGTAATAGCATGGATATAAGCAGTCACCGATTACTGGTATAAGTTTTGAGGTTTGTTTAAATCATTAACCCTAACTATCAGCAATAGTAAGACTGGTGCATCATTTAGCAATCATCACTCATAATAACCATATGCTGTTCTTAAGGGAGACAAACTGATTGATAATTGAAGGCTAACAGTTTTCTGTTTGTATATGTGTGGGAGAGAGAGGTTATAAAGATAAAAAGTATCTGTTCTTGTCACTAAATCTGTTGACTCTATATCCTTCAGCAAGAGCCCACATTTACTGTTCTTAGCATTCTTTTAATAAGACAGCAGGATGCTGGCTGCTTGTGGACACAATTGAGGATTTGGCTCCCAATCCAGTGTTATATCCCTCTTAGTTTCTGTCAGAAGAGAAATGGGAAAAAAAGAAGAATCTCTTGTCAAAAGAAGAATCACAAATTCCCATCTCCATGAGTGATACAGGACATTTAAGAACTTAAAGCTCTCTGGAATACTTGACTCTGATTCGCTGTTACAATAATAATAATAATAATTATTATTAATATATTTTTTAAATGGCTGCAAACTGTACATGGATCAGGCTAATACACTAACAAGGTACACCTGTTCAAAAACCCATTTGTGCTCAATTTCATCACTGTACAAAAGATATCACTGACTATGTGAGGCCTACAGTGGCTGAGAGAGCTCAGTGTGAAGTGAAGTGGATATGTGAAGTAAAGTGCACTGCAAGTCTGCAAAAAAAAAAATTCAAAAAAAAAAAGCTAATTAAACAAATATCTTCATCAATGTGAGAATACATATGCTACAAATCCTCACAATGCAACCAAATATAGAAACATACTGCAAATACTCACAACAATAAAATACATAAACATGTTGCAAATACTCACAGAATAACAAAATACAGAAACCAGCTGCAAATACTCACAAAACAACCAATTACAGGAATAAGCTCCAGATATTACAGCGCAACAAAATCCAGAAACATGCAGCAAATACTCACAAAACAACCAATTATAGGAATATGCTCCAAATACTTACAGCACAAATGCATACAGAAAGCAGCTGCAAATACTCAACAAAACCAAATAGAGAAACGTAGCAAATATTCACAAAACAACCAATAGCCGGAATACGTTCCAAATACTCATAAAACAACCGATTACAGGAATGTGTTCCAAATACTCTCAGTGCAACAAAATACAGAAACCAGCTGCAAATACTCACACAACAACCGATTACAGGAATACGCCCCAAATCCTCAGAACATTAAAAAAAATACAGAAACTTGCTGCAAATACTCACAAAACATACAATTATTGGAATACGCCCCAAATACTCACAGCGCAACAAAATATAGAAACCAGCCTCAAAAACTCACAAAACAACCGATTACAGGAATATGCTCCAAATACTCAGAATGCAACAAAATACAGAAACCAGCTGCAAATACTCACAACGGAACAAAGTACAGGGACATGCTGAAAATACTCACAACACAACCAAATACAGGAACATACTTCAAATACTCACAGCAAAGCGAAATACAGAAAGCAGATGCAAATACTCAATACAACCAAATAAAGAAATGTTGCAAATATAGACAACACAACCAAATACAGAAATGCGCTGCAAAAACTAAACGGAATACAGAATACAGTTTTTGCAGTATTTGCAGCACGTGTTGACAGTGTGATGAAATGTTTTCATGTGCATGTGATTTTTATATGCATCTTCAGTTGCAGCGTGTTGCACTCTCTCAGCCACCATAGAGGCCTCACTACTACAGCAGCAGATTAGGTCTGTCCTGTGTGATGAACAGTCATCTTGTGGTTCTCTGACAGGAAGTTGTTAGGAAGACAGAAGCTGGAAAGGTTATACAGAAATACAAAAGCTCAGAATCTTGCAATTTTGCACATGCAAGAGCTCTGGAGCTCCATGACGTCTAGTGCAACAAAATGGCAAAACACCAACACATCCAATGAAAGGATTTAAGCTGCCCAAAAACAGTAGATCAAGAACACAGATGTCAGACAAAAGCTCAAGATACTTCTGTCCAGACATAAACCATCTTTTTTTGGAGGAGATGCACTGACATTGTTTTCTGAATACAAGTGCTTGTGTTTTGATTAATCAATTAATTGATCGTTCATTTTAATGACAATCACATTTTTATTTATTTATTTATTTTTATCCTGAAATCAGATATCCCTAGTGAGTATGGTCCATAATGTTTTACTTGAAATTATGAACTTACTGGCTAAAATCATTTATCCCAACATAATAGGGAGGGAGCTTGATTCTCAACATTGGTTAATATTGATAATATTGATATTGCATTGCATTATCAAGCGCAAGGTTGGGGGTTCGATTCCCCGGGAACACATAATAGGTAAAAGTTGATAGCCTGAATGCACTGTAAGTCGCTTTGGACAAGAGCGTCTGCTAAATGCATAAATTGAATTTTAATAAATTTGATAACATCGCAACATTGTTATTGTTTTAACAAGCTGACATTATTATTACAGTTACATTTTAGACACAATACTGTCCATTTCACCAACAACTTTTTTTCCAAACATAACTGTAGCTAAAATGATTTGTGATGGTTTTGAAAGCATTAATAAGAATGTGTTGATAACTACAAACCAATTGGTAACGTTCTTCATTGTATAACATAGTTTTACAGCAAAATGTATAATAATAATTATTATAATAATTACTGTTGAGCCCTGTGTATGTGCATTCATAATCTTCGGCACTCTAAAGATTCTGGTTTATTAGAAGATTGGTAACTACACCACTTCTGTAAATGGCCAACATTAAGTCAAGCCAGGAGTCTGCTAAAAGCAATGTGACAAATCTGAAATCTTTGAACAATTCAGCCTAACTGTATGCTGCACCTTCAACGCATAGCAATCTGCTAAGATTTTCCATCAACAGATCTTTAAGAACTTTTAACTTAATATGTTTGTTAAAATGTGAATTCATAAAGATTAATATATGAAGAGTGACACTCAACATTCATCTCCAGCAAGGATATTCACTACAATCCATTTTCTCTAGCTCACAGCCCTGATGGAACTCCTAAGCCTTAAATTGAAAGAAAGACGAACAGTGCTGCCACACTTCTTCAACCTGATTTTACCACACCAGGGGTCTAACACCTTTACATCTGACCTACTTACAGATAAACCACCACAGACCACCTGAAGAACCCCCACACATCTCTCATTTCCTCTGCAATGAAATACTGCAGAGGGACTTACATGACTCTCATACAGAATCAACAAATCTCTGTTGCTAAAGTCATTTCATGCTCCTCTATTGGCTGATTCTCCTTAGTGTGGTCAAATTGACAGATTTCCCCAAATAAAGCTGTCGAACTTTGTGAAAACAGCAGGGTAATATATACAAGGAGTATTACCACTTTCACATGTGCATCATTAGGACAAATCTATCACAAGGTGATTGAGATGAAGCTGAAGAAAACATGCCATTTTAGCTTGCTTCTCCAATATTTTTTGTAATCCTAATTAGTGATTTACCAGACCCAAACACTCTGCATATTAAACGGTGTCATATGATGTTGCTAAAAGTAAATTATTTTGTGTATTTGATTTAATGCAATGTGTTTATGCGGTTTAAGGTTAAAAAAAAAAACACATTATTTCCCAAATACTGTACATTATTGTTTCTCCTCTATGCCTCTCCTTTCTGAAACACATAGATTTTTACAAAGCTGATCGTTCTGAAAAGCGAGGTGTACACTGATTGGCCAGCTATCCAGTGTGTTGTGATTGGCTGAATACCTCAAGCGTGTGATGGAAATGTTATGGCCCTTACCATACTGTGATGGCCTGTCCCAGCGCGATGAGACAAAACCAATTAAACCCATTACAAACTACGCATTTTTTGTATCCAGTCAAGACAAAATCACTGATTATAATGACTTACTGTATACTTTGTTTTTACGCATTAGATTGCATATCACACTGCGTAAACATAAAACTATGTCTGCATTGATCGGAGAAACGACAAACAACAAGCGCTACCCTACACTGCTCAAAACTCACTTGAATCATCAGTGGACATTCTTTAAATATGTAAACATATTCACAGGTTGTGAGTCAGAAGCGCCAGACTGTCCTTGCAAAGTTGGAACTACCCCACTTTACAGAAACAGACAACGGCATTGTAGTTTACTCTCACAGGAATCAGTCCTCATCCTCCAATAAAATGTGCTGCACACATCTGAATATTTGTGTTGAATTGTTCTGTAACAGTGTTGTTAATACAACTTAACCACTGATTTCTAGTTGTGTCCTCTTCTGGAAGGCCAAGCAAACTATACCAGGTGAGATAGTTTACTGCATAAGAAAAGTAATACAGATGGATCTGGTTGTGTGATGCAGACATCAAAATCTTTAAGTTTAGCCGAACCAGAAGAGACCCGTAAATGAGCTACTTTGAACCAACCCAGAACCATCTATCATTTAGAAAGTTGGTCCCCCGGCCCGTGCAGAACTGAGAAATGTCAAAAATGTACTACCAAAAATTGACGCGGGGCACCAATTATTTGAAAGCTGAACCCGAACCCGGCCGGGAAGACACAGACCTGACTGGACCCGATCAGCACATATTCCACTGCAAATTGCTATTAAAGAGTCGATAAACAAGTTGTGAAAATGTAACTTTTTGCCTTACCTAATGTAAGAAGCCTTCTCCCTTGTACCTGACTGTGATGCACACAATCCTCCTTGCCAAAAAAGTTCCACTTCCATCCATGTTATTCCTCTCTTGCCAATGGAAATGCTTAATCCAATCATTATTCCAGCGTCAAAAGTGCACTCGCTGTCACGGTGATGGATGATAAATGCGACTTTGCAGTTTTGAATTTTGCAAGGCAACTTGCATAATAATTTAAACTGTTATAAAATTTGGAGAAACTGCAAAGCACTCAATGGCGGAATAACTCCTGCCTTCCTAATTTAAAGTTGAAAGTAAAAAAAAAAAAAACAGTGATTACTGACTCTGATAACAGCCGGGTATTCTCAGAGTCTGATGGACGCGGGTATTACACACATTGTCGGGTATAAATTAACATCTTGTTATATCTACATTTTTTGCTCAGACTCTGCTCAGACAACACAGAGATGATAAAAACAAGTAAAACTAATGTCAGCAGTCATGGCATTGGATGAGCAATCGTTATTATAATCCATGGGCAAACAGTCTAAATTATTATGCAAGTTGACTTGCAAAATGCAAAACTGCCAAGGTACATTTTTTATCCATCACCGTGACAGCGAGTGGACATTTGAGAACAGACCCAGAACCCGAAGTAATAGACTGGGACCCCACTTGGGCCTGACTTACCATTTAAAATATACCCCCGAACTCGTAAAGATCCCGGGTCCTTGGGTCTCATGTCCTCAGTGTAGACCTCAGAACGGTGTAGTTTACAAATCATTTAATCATAAACTGTGTAAAAAGGAGTATACGTTTTTAGTAACTAGTTTTGCTGTCATTAGTGATCATTTCATCTGGAAACTATGATATAAAATGTAACTGTGTATTACACGATCTTGTACAGGACAAGTGGTTTTTAAAATGTATGGAATACAATTATTAAAGAATTAAATGACAATCATTTCGTAAGAAGCAATGAGTGTTGTCTGTAAAGTCTGTCAATCATCCAGGCCAGAGTCAGAAAAGCACACTAAAGTACTGTAAGTAATTAGACTGCTTTCTCCATACATTTATGAAGCCATTTAACCTCACTGCGAACTGTGACATCACGGCAGTTATGATGGCTGTTGGAACTGGCTCTTTTGATATTAAACTCTGCTTGACAATGATCAGCCATATGCAGAGGTGTTTTTTTTTTTTTTTTTTTTTTTTTTTTTTTTGCTCAATGGGCCATTTTAGTTGAGTTTGTTTTGTTAAGTGAATCAGAGATGTGACACACAGGTCAACTAGCACTCTCTATGAACCATGAGAGTGAGTGGTGTGAGAGCAACTAGAGTTTGAGTTATCCAGACACATTAACCTATCATAAATGCTATCAGAGATGCTGTCCTACACCTGCCGTACAACACAGAAACACTGCATTATACATTCAGTTACTCTCGCCTGTCCTATGACAAGGCAAAAAACAATGTGTGACAATACTGCCCTGCCAACACTCCAAGCTGACTGGAATTGGTCCTGTTGGCCAGAAAACCACCGTTAGCCTAGCATGATGGGTGGACAATGGTAGGAGAGAACAGGCAAACTGACCAAAATCCCTTTGGGGTCTCAGCAGAAAATCCCTATATTATAACTTCTCCCAACAGTGTTTATAACACATCCTCAAAGCTTTGCATCTATGAAGCGTTAAAGAAAGGTATGAAAGGTGCACACTTGTTAGGACAGAGATATCTGTGTTCAATCATTTCTCAGCATGTGCTTAAAGTATATCAGCTACTTTACGATGGCTTTAAATGTGGCTCATCCAATCAGAATTCACAGTTTAATCTGTCTTATAATAACACCTGTTACATAACGCAAAGCTGTGTTTATATGTCAGACTCATTCATATGCCCGACTTATTAATTTGTCTTATTCACTGATTCTTTTATTTTTCAGAAAATATGATATTTGTTCTTCAAACAGTGAACCAAAACATTTAGTCATTCTTGTTGTTCAGTACTTTGCCAAAAATTTAAAGGATTTGTTCAAATTGCATGATAACATTTTGAAAGAGTAATTAAATAGTTAAAATTTTTAGGCATTCATTTGATTATGACTGTTTTTTATAATACATTTGTATTAAATAATAAAACTAAGACCTATATGTCAGGGTTCGGTCACTTCAGTCCGGTTTATTCTTGTTTTGGTGACACTAGTGTATTGTCTAGTCTTTGTGTGAGTGTGTAGTTCAGAGTTCGCTCAGACCACGTGCGTGTGTTGTATGAGCAGAGCTTGTTTTTTTCTTGGATCAGGACTCTCCTAGACCAGTTTCTCTTCAGTGTTGGGTTTGAATGTTTTCTCTATCATTATGAGCACACAGCTGAGTGTTCACTGAGGATTCGCATTGGCCACGTGTTCTTGTGTTAACATGTCTTGTGTAAACACATGGCTTGTTGTTATGTTTATTTCTACATGCCATGAATTCCTCCATCTATTATCTTAACTGCTCTCCCTCATTACCCTCCCTATATATTCTCCCAGTGTTCTCGGTCCTGTGCCAGATTGTCATCATGTTTAGTTTCCAAGTTGTGTCTTGCCCTGCTGTGCCTCAATGTTTTCATGGTAGTCTTTTTTTTTTTATTATAATAACTGTTGAGCTCTTTGTCTTAGTCTCTGCCTCATCCCCACCCAAATCCTGACATGGCTCTGTCAGTGATATGAGATTTTGGTCAAACCTTCCCTAAGTTGGGTTTATGTCAACACAGTGATACAGATGTGTGTGTGTCTGGGCTTGGGCTGGTCCCACCTCTGGCTCAGCTAATTGGTGTCTGTGAACCCAACGCCCAAAGCAATGCTGGTAATCAGACATGTTTCCTCTGCTGTCGCAGGCACACCCAGGTCTTCTCACAATGCAACAAAATCTGTGTCTTGAGGAAGATCTGCACGTTCCTGCTTTTTATTCTCATTTAAGCATGCTACAATTTGCACTCCTACTCATACAAAAGCATACAGGTGCAGATGTACATTGTCTTTTTTGGTTGTTATTGTTTGTCTGTGTGTGGTCAGTCTATTCTTTTATCCACCCATTCTTCCTATCTTACAAAATGCAATCTCAAAACATTCCAATTTTATAATTTGATATTTTCTAAATATATTTATATATATTCTGGCTGGTTTCAGATTAGCTCTTCACACTGAACATTATAACTATGAGCTTAATATGATAATTGGCCGCAGACCTGAGAGGAACCCCCATGACACATTTGTTAGTATTAGAGGAGTCTCCTGTATTATAATATATTAGGAGCGCGGCTGAAGCAGTCCATATGGTGCCGCCCACACATTGCAGGGTCTCACGGCAGCACCCGGTGCTCTAATTGGTAGCTGTGCTATATGTTGTGCTGTCCTATAAACCGAGCAGAGAACAGCCTGTGTGAACAAGCTGGAAGGAGAGCTGGGGCAAACCTCCACTAGATGATGGATAGCCTTCTATTTCTGCATGGAGGAAACCAAACATTCCTTCAACTAAATATCAGAGTGCAGCGAATGCAAATATCACATAATACACACAGAGAGGAAATAATCACAAAGATAAAGAACAGATTAAACATTAACATGGCTGTGTTCGAGATGAATAAACTCAGTGAGCGAAACAGTAGGCAAGATATATCAGATATATTTTGCAAACTGTGAAGCTAAATGAAATATATTTTTGAAATGGAAAATATATTTAGTTTCAGCCCTAATATACCAAAATATATTTCAAAATGTATTTCAGTGGCAAGAAAAAACATTACTTGGAGTGAAATATATAGCGCAAATATATTTTGCAATGTTATTTATTTATATATATATATTTTAAAAAACTATACTATATTTTAAAAAAGAAACAAAAACAGCCAAAAATAAAAAATATTGATAGAAACATGAAAGCGAATACATGAAGTATATTCTAGCAAATATATTTTTGGGCCATTTTGAAATATATTAAATATATATATATATCAAAATCCATATAAAATGTACAAGATGCATTCTGATATACTGTGTATTTATTATTTTTAAAAAATCTTTGCTGTATGTGCTGAAAGTTATATTACTGCATGTGAACTCCTGACTAACTGCACTGTTAACGATTAACAAAAATTGTTCATTTGAATTTGAAACTAAAATGTATTTCCCATTCCCATCCCTATATGAATTGTAATATCATACTGTGTGTGTGAGTGCATCTGTCTGTTTACATGAAGGCATTGGACTATAAACTGATTATTATGCTGCTTCTAAACAATGAAGAAAACAAAACATCAAGATCTAAACAAGCTTTGGTCTGGAAGCACACAATGTGCCCATTTCCCTCTGATGAATTCTTCTGCATGCATGCGATGGCAGAGGAAGAGGCATATGGTGATAGACAGCACTCTCTCAGAACATTGTGTTTATCTGAGCTGTGGGAGAGGGAATTTAATTAAAGAAGGACTGTGAGAAGAGCAGCTGGACACATGTGAAGCCACATAAACAGCACCAAAGCCCCACCTAATGTAATGATAAGCATCTGAAGATCTCATTCCCAGAAAGAAAAGGGAACAGAGAAAAGATCCAGAGAATGTTCTCAGTATGCAAGAATATAGCAGAGGGCAGAATCACAATCTCTACAGATTGAACACTACAGCTAAACCACTAGTGTCTGACGTTAAAACATATCCTGCATGAACCTGTGACAGTGTTAGATGTTTGCTCCAGGGGTTTGTATAAACATTACTTTATCCATAAGCATCTACTGTAGCTTCCCAGGGAATCTCCTTACAAACATGGAATCACACAACCACACAAGTAAAACCCCCAAAAATAATTCAGCCCATCTTAATAACGAAGGCTACATGAGATGCAGACAGATTTAGGCCAAAACAATCCTATAAATCAGAATAATACTGCTGTAATGTTGCCTTCTAGAGCTTTTAGAGCAGCGTCCGGTGCCTGAAGATATACAGAAAACTGTAAGTATAAGAGTATAGTATAGATGTACAGTAAGTGACGTACTATTACTTAATTTTTATTGTGTGAATTATTGCAGAGGTATTCTGAGTGGATTAAATAATAATAATAATGCTCACACACTCACACAAAGACTAGACGATACACTAGTTTCACCACAACAAGAATGAACCGGACTGAAAATGAGTCAGTTATCAAGTATTCAATATGAATACAATCCACAAAACTGCGATTCAGACCAGATGTGCTAGCTATCATATCAGTCATCCATTTTTTTTTCTTTAAGACTTGCCATCTTTATATATTTTTTTTTTTTCAGCTGCATTAAAATTATGCCCCTGGAGCCCAAAACCAGTCTTAAAGGTCCCGTTTTACGCGCTTTTTTGAAGCTTTGATTGTGTTTACAGTGTACAATATAACATGAGTTCATGTTTCGCGTGTAAAAAAACACAGTATTTTTCACACAATTCACCTATCTGTATTACCGCTGTTTTCACTGTCACAAAAACGGGCTGATGACTTCCTTGTTCTATGAAACCTCTCCTTCAGAAATACGTAACGAGTTCTGATTGGGCCAGCGGTACCTGTGCTGTGATTCGACAGCAGCTGAGCACACGCAGCCCTCCTGGTAACGCGATTGGGCTGGAACGCACGTGCTAGAGATGTATTTATAGCCACAGGAGTGTTTTTACTGACGAGATGCGCATGAAAATCACATTTGTTTTTTTGCACAGCCCTAACATCTAGTTAACAAAGCTAAACAGTGTTGCTCTTTGTGTAGTAAGTTACAGAAACTGTTAAATGCACCAACTTAAATAATAAAATACACTTACCATAAACAGCGCCTTCTCCAGACAAAGAGGGAACTGCTCCATCTATCAAGAATAATCTTTGTGCGAATCCGGCATTAAACTGATTGAGAAAGTTGTCCTCAGCAACCTGTCCTCAGCTAAATGTGCTGCACATAGTTTTACATGTGGATTATAATTTTCGGGAACCGAGTTAAACATAAATTGTAACCATTAATCTCCAAGTACAGCGTTCCTGGGAAGCCCAAACAAAGATGATTGGACTCAGAGATGAAAATAACAGTGTTTCAATGACATCGCGACAAACACAGCTCTTCGTCTTCTCTGTCGGAGTGCAACAAGGCCACGTCCCCTGTTTGTGAATTCATGTGGGCGGAGGTTAGTCGAAAAACTGTTTTAGTGACGTCATTACTGCAGGAACTGAGGGATGTAGTCCAAAAGGGGCGTTCGTTGTAGGCAAATTCTGTTAAATCAAATATCTCGCTTGGCATTGAACTTTGAGCTTTAGAATTTTACAGATATTATTTATACTCTAACAACAACATTACACACTAACTAAAGTTTCAAACATGGGATCACGAAGAAGGGGACCTTTAAGTGCCTGGGGTATATTTGTAGCAATAGCCAAAAATACACTGTATACAGTTGGTCAAAATTATAGATTTTTATTTAATGCCCAAAATAATTAGGATATTAAGTAAAGATCACGTTCCATGAAGATATTTTGTAAATATCCTACCGGAAATGTATAAAAACGTAATTTTTGATTATTAATATGCATTGCTAAGCCCTTCATTTGGGCAATTTTAAAGGCAATTTTCTCAGTATTAAGACCTTTTTGCAGCCTCAGATTCCTGATTTTCAAATAGTTGTATCTCTGCCAAATATTATCCTATCCTAACAAACCATACATCAATGGGAGGCTAGTTTATTCAACTTTCAAGTGTTGTACAAATCTTAGTTTCTAAAAACTGACACTTAAGGTTTTGTGGGTCCAGGGTCACATTTTAGATTAGTCTTTGCTGAATCCAAAAATAAGACTTATTAGAGCATTGTCTTACCAAAGGCTAAGTTTATGCAACTGGCTCCATATGCGCTAATAAAAGCAAGCTATCATATCTAGCTGTGAGACCGCTAAAGTCTGTGTGTTCAGATTTCACATCAGTCATTAAGCACAAGAAGTGTTAAGTGTTGCTCTAATCTGACAGATTTGCAGCTGGATAAAGACATGTCCATCCACTCAATTAAGACCGCTTTAGGGCTCAGAGCCGCTCAGTTAACAAGTCAAAACCGTATCAAATATTTCTCTGAGCAGCTCACAACATCTTCTCCAACCTTCAGCTGGCCACACAATTTACAATGACATGGCAATTTTCCACATGGAATTTGTTGTTGAAGTTGTTGTTGGTCATTGCTGAAAGTGAAATGCACAGAACAAAAAAATCACAGCAAGTAATTATCACTCCAAGAAAAGTGTGTAAAACAGGGGCTAATGTACAGTGTTAGTATGAAGGAATTTTCTGTATCGATGTTTTACAGGTTTTTTACCAATATTTTGAAATATTAATTGTACATTATTGTGTTTTAGGGTTGAAGGAAATGTCAGCAAGCTATCACTACCAAAATTACAAGTACATTTTCTGTTCTCCAACAGATATTCTTTTACAGTGTACTTTAGTTTGGCATTAGTTTAGCCATTTCTGTTTACTTGAATTGCACTTGCATATGCTGCATATGACTCACTTGACATCTGACTACACAAGGCCACGCTTCAGTTAAGCCAAGTGCTTTCAGATCTGCCTTCGTTCCAATATAAAACTCTCATATTTCATAATCCAATCAACAACCAACAGATAAAATCAAGTCCTGTACTATGCTTTTTTCTTGTTTGATAGCTGATTTACTTGGAAATATTACACTAAACGATTGTCGTTATACCGCAGATACTTTTTTCTTCATTTCTACATCCGTAAAAAATGTGTTACTTGGTCTATCATGTTATACAGGGAGCTTAGACCTGATCTTGAAAAATGTTTGTGAGCAATGAAGGTAGGAGTTTGTTTGTTTTCGGTAGAGGTGTGTTTAGTTGAGTGTTCATTTCAAATATCACTTATTGTACCTTTATTTGAGAAACACCTGACAGCTACATTTCATATATTGATAGTTACCTTTTATTTTACAATAAAGGAGTGTTCTGTAACATAATTAGTGGTATTAATGTTCTTAT
Organism: Carassius gibelio; assembly: GCF_023724105.1. Classification (NCBI taxonomy): domain Eukaryota; kingdom Metazoa; phylum Chordata; class Actinopteri; order Cypriniformes; family Cyprinidae; genus Carassius; species Carassius gibelio. Next base: position 5,230,532 of record NC_068373.1, on the reverse strand, counting down.
CAAGTATCGTGAAATTTTACTGGTATTTTAGTGTCAGCTAATAAAATGCTGGCATTGTGATGAGCCTAGTTGTGGCTGGTGAGAACAGAAACTCATTCAGATTTGTGTGAATGGAAATGGAAGCTGATATATGCATTTATAGCAGACTGATTGTATTATTGTTGTCTGCTTTCACAGAACACAGGGAGGCTGTAGGGAAGCTCACAGCTGGAGGGGAGAAGTGCCTTCAATTAGTATGTTCACACTGCCAGATCTCAGCCGGGGATCAACAGTCTCCCAGCAGAGAGAGAGAGAGAGAGAGAGAGAGAGGTGAGGACACACAGGACATGTGGCAGCAGAGGTGGTAATGTGTGTTTAGGTGTATGTATGTATGACAATAATTAAGACACTCAGATTAGTGCATTGATTCAGTGCTGCAGGGTGCATCTTATTACTGCATCATAATACACACATTCACACTAAATACACACGTTACATTCTCTGCTCAACATTGTGTGCATTCCTACATGCATTCTCTGTTAATGCAGTTGCACAAACTCTCTGGCGATGCATTTACAGATGAACTCCCTGATGATGCATTCACACATGCACTTGTTTGGTAGCAAGTCATAATGTTCATGCTCTCAAATAACATCAAATAATTTATAAAGATAATTGGGTGCAAGTCTGACTACTTGAAATTTACTCATTTTCCAAGCAAACATTATTCAAATTAACATTTCATAAACTCTAATTTATTATGTGCTGATAAAAGTAAAAATAGCTGACAGAAATATGGTTCTGTTCCAAATATAAAGTATCATTATTTCTGATGCATAAAAGGCCAGTATGTTTGTGTGTGTTGAATAAGAACAGCAGATGCTTGCGGTTCTTACTTTAGAGCCTCATTAATCACCCTGTCAAGGTACTTTGGGTCAGTATAAGCTTCAGCATGAGAAGGAAACATATGCAGAGTCATATATATATATAGGAACACATGTTCAATTTCTCATTAATACAATTATCTAATCAACCAATCACATGGCAGTTGCTTCAATGCATTTAGGGGTGTGGTCCTGGTCAAGACAATCTCCTGAACTCTAAACTGAATGTTGCAATTTTGAGCGTGGCATGAGCGTGGCAGTCTGAGTATTTCATAATCTGCTCAGTTACTGGGATTTTCACGCACAACCATTTTTAGGGTTTACAAAGAATGGTGTGAAAAGGGAAAAACATCCAGTATGCAGCAGTCCTGTGGGAGAAAATGCCTTGTTGATGCTAGAGGTCAGAGGAGAATGGGCGACTGATTCAAGCTGATAGAAGAGCAACTTTGACTGAAATAACCACTCGTAACAACCGAGGTATGCAGCAAAGCATTTGTGAAGCCACAACACGTACAACCTTGAGATGGATGGGCTACAACCGCAGAAGACCCCACCGGGTACCACTCATCTCCACTACAAATAGGAAAAAGAAGCTACAATTTGCAAGAGCTCACCAAAATTGGACAGTTGAAGACTGTTTCCCGGTCTGATGAGTCTCTCATGATTTCTGTTGAGACATTCAGATGGTAGAGTCAGAATTTGGCGTAAACAGAAGGAGAACATGTTACCACTCTGCAGGCTGCTGGTGGTGGTGTAATGGTGTGGGGGATGTTTTCTTGGCACACTTTAGGCCCCTTCATGCCGATTGGGCATCGTTTAAATGCCACGGCCTACCTGAGCATTGTTTCTGACCATGTCCATCCCTTTATGACCACCATGTACCCATCCTCCGATGGCTACTTCCAGCAGCATAATGCACCATGTCACAAAGCTCGAATCATTTCAGACTGGTTTCTTGAACATGACAATGAGTTCACTGTACTAAAATGATCTCAACCCAATAGAGCATCTTCGGCATGTGGTGGAACAGGAGCTTCGTGTCCTGGATGTGCATCCCACGAATCTCCATCAACTGCAAGATGCTGTCCTATCAATATGGGCCAACATCTCTAAAGAATACTTTCAGCACCTTGTTGAATCAATGCCACGTAGAATTAAGGCAGTTCTGAAGGTGACAGGGGGTCAAACACAGTATTAGTATGGTGTTCCTAATAATCCGTCAGGTGAGTGTGTATATATATATATATATACACACACACACACACACACACACACACACAGTATATTGCTAAAATTGAAATGTTTAATAACAATCTGGCAATGACTAAGGTTGGATAATCCAGTGTATTAAATGCTAGATACAACTGATAATTATGTTTACACTCAAGTGAAAACAAAAGTGTTATCTTATCTTGTTGAGAAAAGAATGTGTTGAGTAAGAAGGATTATATAAAGGATAATAATAATTTAATGATACATATAAGAATAATGTGACTCAGAGTTCTGGTTCGTGTTGTTTTATACTCTGTTTCCATTAGCAGACAGTAATGCCTTTAGCAAAGGTCACATCTTGACATCAACATCATTACCAGCTCTGAGCTGATAGATGAGCGTGTGTACAGTTTGTGTGTGCATTTCTCACAGCTCTGACTAAATGAATCCGCAAAACAGGCGCTAATTAGCCGCCCCTCTGACGCTGCTCATTAGCTGAGCCCTTGTCTTAAGCAGTTAGCATCCTAAAAATGATTGTGTTGAGAACATTGTATTCCTGACAGTCATAAAACCTGTGCACACTCAAATTATGATGGCCATTTGAGCAAGCCTCTGCAAAGAGGAACTAACAACACAGTGATTCAGATGATACAGATACTGTTTCCTATGGAAGCCCGTTTCCACCACTGAATAAAAAATAAACAAGTATAATGTAACTTTTTATCTCACAATTCTGACTTTTTTTTTCACAGAATTGTGAGATATACTCTAAACTCGCAATTGCAAGTTATATAGTCAGAATGGGAGATATGAACTCACAATTGTGTTATATAATATAAGTTAAAGCCCAATTTTGAGGGGGCGTCTTACGTGTTCTCAAAATTGCAAGTCTAACAATTCTGACTTTGTAATTCGCAAGTGTGTAGGTTAAGAGATTTGAGAATAAGATTACAGTCTCAAAACAAATCAATAGTCCTGCAATCACTGTTATAAACGTGTGCTGTCACATCTATCATAGCTGGACATGCCTGTCTGTTCGGGGGAGCGCTGTGACATCAGCAGTGTTTCCCCTCATCGCAGCCATCGCTCTGACTCCGTCACACACCCAGATGAGCTGTTACCCCAGAAACAGAGCGCTTCATTCGTGTGACGAGCTGTTGGTGTCTGAAAGAGGCATGAGTCGCATTACACATAATTAGAGCTAACGGAGCGAGCCATTACTCTCACTTTAATTAATGTCATTTGGTGTCACTCAAAGGACTTGGCTTGAATTAGCGGTTTCTTTTTAAATGAATGATGCAGATGGAAAATAATAGTTTGGCTTCGCAGGACTAAACCAATGGTGTGCTTGACACAAAACCAGAAACTTCATTACTTAATGCACTTTATCAGCAAAGTTTATAACCCTTGTTTTGGTGTGATAATTGTTTTTTAGGTGAGTAGGCGGTACTCTTATCCAGGACACATCAGAATGCATTAGCAAGACACAAAATACATGTTTTACCACCTTCAAATGTGGTTTGATATTCAGAGTTTCATCATAAAACTCTGCTTTATTTTGCAACTATCCAAAACACATAAGAAATAAAATCCAAACAAACTGAACAAGAGGACAGGCAGGCCAGCAATTTAAATAGAAGGAAAAGACGGCAGAAGACGAGCAGAAGACAGCAGGACCAAAAGATCTGCTTTCCAAAACCCTGTAGAATTAGCCCAACATTCAAATCCACATTCTGTAGCTTTAAACAAAACAAAACGAGAAGATCTTGAGAACATCCAACTCACAATTAGTTTTTGGGGGCCTGTGATGGACAAGATACTTTGAGGCCTGGCTGAATCTCAGAAGCTGCTAGGAGCAAGACTAAACAACAATCCAGAGACTCTATGGTTGGTATCTCTCTTTAGTCTGATAATACAAGTCATCTTCAGACTTACTTTCTCCTAGCAGGAAGTTCAGTGCCAAATTATTCTACATAATAGGAGCGCAGAAAACCCTTCTATTAGCTACAAATAATAGCAGAGCAAACCATCTTAAGAGTTGGACTTCTGAGAAGGAGCACAGGCCGTTGTGTAACTTGTTTATTGTTTCACGTTCTCATCACAGCTCGTGTTCGCCGCCCCCTCACTTCTGCCGGCTGATTGGTTAATGAGCTCAGCTGTACTCTGAGATGAGGTGAAGTGCTCCCCTCCTACACTACGATTCAGGACTCAACACAGCAACAGCCAAACTCTGTCACCATTCATCAAGATGCCAATATAATGTATTAACATACAGTGGGTATGGAAAATAATCACATTTTGTTGCTTTGCAGCCTGAAATGAAGACAGAGTTTTGGTTTTATGCAGCTATATTTACTCAGTGCAACTTATAACATCCAAGTGAAATATATAGCACCAATATGTCAGAAAAGAAGAAAAAAAATCTAATTAAGGCAAAGCTAAACATCTATCATAGGGTGCTCTGGGGTGTTCAGTCATTGTGTTCATGAAACAAGCTTACAAATTTAGGCCTGCTCTCGTAACGAGGCTAGCATCGCTGTAACGTGTCAGGCCTGTCTTCAAAATCCTTCCCACAGGCCTCGTCTGCTGTGGCACATAGCATTTGGGATATCTGACAGAGGGATGTGGTAATGGAGGGTACAGCTCTGAGAGACATCAAAGCAAACAGGAAGTGCAGCAGAGCGGTGCAAGGGCTCTTAATTTGGCAGAGGCCTCTGAAGATAGACGCTCAAATGAAACACATTAGCATACTGCTGAAGAGAGACGGCTAGGACAAGCAGACACATAAACACTTCAGCTGCACTAAAACACATCTCTGTCACTGCAAATCAAACAAATACCCAGATGCAAGTATTTTCCATACACAGTATAGTTTAAACTGCAGTTTCATGTCATGAAAAACAGGATTTTTCTTGCCTTTTTCAAATAAGAATAGTTATATGTACTAAGGCTGCATGTTTAATCGAAAGCGATTGTCACACTTTGTTAGTAAAGCCGGTTCTGTGATCAGCAGTAAATCATCAGCACCTTCTTTCAGATGGAGCAGCATTTACTACAAAGAGCTGTAGTTCACTCAGAAGTTACACACAAAAAAAAAATGAGATTAAAAAAAATTACAAAAAAGGATTTTATTGAATGACGCAATAATGGCAGCTGTTTGCATAGCTTCTCAGTGAACTACGTCTCTGTGTAGTAAATACTGCTGTCTGAAAACACGTGAAAATACCACATTTAATAGTTTGAATTCATTTTTTACTAAAATTCACTTCATAACGTCAGTTGTGTCACGTGGAGGTTAGGATGAACTAATGAAGCGCAGACAGGATGCACAACACACAGGGTTTATTTTAAGAAAAAAGGGGAAAACAAAACCCACGAGGGGGAAAACCACGACTAGGGTAAAGACAAAATGACTTAACAAGACTAGGAACTAACAGTTAACAGAAGACTCTTCACACAGGAATACTTACTACAGATAAACAATCACGGGTAATACAACGTCTCTACAATGTGTAACAAAGTAACAATGAACCGCACAAGACAGTGAACACAAAGGGATATAAATAGGGAGACTAATCATAACAAAACAGGTGACTCAGGTAAAGCAATAATGACAAAACTAGGATAACAAGGGCAAGGAAACGAGACAACACAAGCACACGGCCAGGCCATGTGCTTGCACACAAAACAAGGGCATGTCATGATCCTGCCTCAAGACTAGAAGAAAATCAAGGACAAGACGGCAGAATCATGACAAGTTGAGTGTTTCAAAGAAATCCTTCTGTGAGATGATGTGACTTATTACACAGAATAAGGCACGCAACATATTTCATAGTAGTCTAAGTGGTGACAACAACACTGCATTTTAAATATTCTTTATTTTAATATAAAAGTGAAAGCGACGTGACATACAGCTAAGTATGGTGACCCATACTCAGAATTCGTACTCTGCATTTAACCCATCCAAAGTGCACACACACAGCAGTGAACACACACACTGTGAACATTTACATAAAAAAGCAATGGAAAAGAACAGCTGAGTCCCTCTCAGGGATATACCGTAAATTAGGGCATGAATTGTTTCATGTGTCTGACATTTGGGCACAGTTGCTCTTATCCAAGGTCTAATCTAATGTTCAACAGTTGATCGAAAGGCCAGCTTAAACAGATATAGTGAGGGAAATCTTCCAGACCCGTTACTGTGCCACTAAAGGTCGTCTCGCGTCTGCTACTGCTCACTCTGTGATGAAAACATCCACTTCTGTTTTCCACCGCTCTCGCACATCAACTCAAACCACAGCTGTCAGACTGTTAACATTGCCCTTGCCAGCGGCTCACACAAGCTCGTCCTTCAGTCACAGCGCAGCTCTCTTCATTTCTGGACATGGAAAGACTTCCCAGATAAAGTGGCACCTGACTTCAAAGGCCAGAAGGAGACGATGCATTACCCCGCTGATTTATTCTGTGCCAGCGCTGAAGAGGGCAGACACAAAGCTATGCTGTTAACAGAGAGCAGTTAGAGCACAGCGGTGATGACAGACCCTTGAAGAAGAGAAACCCAGACAAAACAGAGCCAAATTTGGACAGAGAACGACGAGAAGGTTGCGTGCTATCAAACGGCCTCTCCTCTTCTTTCCGTCTAAGCTCTTCGAATCTCAGTTGGCTTCTGTGATTTGATGTATTCAGTGAGAAAACAAAGCAGGACTTGATTTTGTCTGTTTGGAATTGAAAAAAGTTATTTTATATTTATAAATCACATAACATATATAATAAAGGTGCATCAATGCACATTTCCCACCAGTCCTGTGTAAACTACGCCACGCAAAGTTTTATTTATTATTATATTTTTTTATATTGTGAGATGGCGGTGCGTAAGAAAACAACACAGTCTGAAGCTGTCAACTCAATCCTGGTGATAACAGTGCCCTAAAAGATAATATTATTTCACTATGACTATTTCACATCCAGAGATGAAGGATCAGATGATGAAGTTACTAAAGAGTAGGAGACACATGACAGTCTGTTATATGCACAGGTGAGCGGCTCTCGCTTTTCTAACTACAAGGTACACTCTTCGTGCTATCCAAATATACAGGGGGTGATCAGAAGTTCAGAGACCATGCCCATCATGATAAACAATGGCAAACTTCTTCAGTGTAACGTAAGATTGTCTTTGTAATGATGCAGTATAGCGCTCCTGACCGACAGCGATCGATAAGTAGAAGCTGCACAAACTTCTAGTAAAGTCAAGTACAGGTAAAGAGTGGCTTTCACATTTTTGTCAGACAAACGTATTACAGTTAAACCAATGATACTATAATGCTAACCTGACTCCACAGATGCTAGTAAGGAAGCTTTCAGAGAAAAGTGGAAAAGAGTCAGAGAGAAAATCGGATGAACTCAAATAATCTCTCCATAGAAAATTACCATTGACATAGTTATTTCCAGCGAGTACTGGGGCTAAACAGAGATTCTCATCATATTCCTAATGTTCTGTAACAAAACACAGCACAGTACCCATGAGCACTGCACACTAGTTAGAGCTCTCTCAAGGGGTCAGTGTAGGTGGAGTGAGGGTGGAGAGCAGCTGGTGTCTGTCTAAAGTCTGTCCCTGATGAACCAAGCAGCTTAATTCAGACCAAACCAGTTTGGTGGTCTTAGCTGGCCCCAGACTTGTCAGGCTGGTCTCAGAGAGGTTTGGAGCATTTTTTAGGTCCGGCTGGGAGACCCCTTAAAAGGAAATTAAACACCAGCTAGTCTGAGGGGCTGTTTACACAACAAAGTTTTCAGCCAAAAATGGGAATCTTGTTTTATGCCTTTTGCGTGTTCGTTTACACAAAGTTTGGGGACTGAAAAAAGCATATTATTGAAAACGGGTTTCAAAGTGCAAGTTTTCGAATACGCCACCATTATTGTTTCCGTGTAAACACCGGGGAATCTTTGAGAACAGTGACATCATGCATGTGTGTAGTATGTGTTGGGTATTTAGACATTTTGCAGTTTGTGGCGATTTTAAAGGCAAGAGCAAAAAACACAAAACAATGACTGTTGCCGCTCAAGAGTTTGCTAACGCTTCTTCATCAAAATGTGGATTTACTTCACCAATATTACAACCAACAGCAGAGACACATCATATAATCATCACTTCCCTACAGGTACTGTTTACAAACAAGGTGAAAGTGCAAACTAGTTAGTTTTGCTGAAACCAGTGAGCTAGGTTATTGAAATGTCATCATTCTGTGTGTTAAGTTGTGAGTCAGATGCATGTCTCTGATTATATGATAATGATGAGTCATCTACAGTAATTCATTCTTCATTCTAAAAGCAAATATAAATGGAATAACCCACAACATTACAAATGTGACTTAATTTGTAAAACAGTTATTAATAATGCATTACAACATAACACTAGCTACATATAATACATATCACTACTACTAGGGATGTGCACGTGTATTCTTAAGTCACACAGATAATCGCTAATATAAACAATGAACGGTGATAAAATGACTGTGTGATGTGAGTTCTTGCTGAGTTTGAAATTCAGTTACAACATCACAAAAACAAGTCAAATAGTTAATTTTATAATTACACCGTAACATTCGAGCAGCATTCAGCACATATGTGAATGCCTATAGACAGAACACATTCACTAACAGCACAAACACAGACACACACTCCAGAAAGAGTGCATAAAGGCAGAGCGCAAGTGAAAGCAGCAGATGGCTCCATCTTAATAAAGGCTCTAAAGGTGCACCATGCAGGATTTTCAGTTACTGTTTGTAGACCATCTCCTCGTGGGTGGATCAACACCGCCAAAAGCTCAGAAGATGAGTGATGAGGTGTTTTGCTATATATATATATATATATATATATATATATATATATATATATATATATATATATATATATATATATATATATATATTTTTTTTTTATATATATATATTTATTTTTGCATTATTGAGACACTGTTTTCCAAATGAATGTTGTTCAGTGCTTTGGCGCAATGTATTTTGTTTAAAGCACTATATAAAATAAAGGTGATATATATATATATATATATATATATTTTTTTTTTTTTTTTTTTTTTTTTTTTTTAATTGTGTTAATTATTCATTAATGGCATTTTTGTGTATACGCACAAATAGTTATGCTAATAATTAGATGGCTGGCCACAATTTCCAAGCTAGTTTAGCCATCTACAGACTAGCTCGCTAATAAACAGTAACTGTGTGTAGTAATTACAATGCCAAGCAATCTGCTGAGTTACAGAAATCAGTCAATAGACAATAGCAACATTAGCAAATTTTGTTTTGTGTTTAAACACCACAACTGGCCAGGGGCTATGGTCCAGAAACCAGTGCACAGCAATAGACAAAAAAAAAAAATATTACAAGCAGAGGACAATGTCTTTGTAGATACAAAAATCACAACACACTTCTTGTGGATAATTAGTAATGATTGAGGTAGTTTAGTAATTAAGTAATTATCTTTCTTGTGGATAATTAGTAATGGGTTAGGGTTAGGGTTAGGGTTAGAACCCTAACCCTAACTTTTTTCTTTAATTTTTTTAACAGAAAACTGGTTTGGTTCAGGAGTATCTCAGTCATCTCTTAGTAGAGGTTTTGGACCAACATGCTCAAAATGCAGGTGAGCACAAGTATGGTGTCCCTCATCAGGAGTCTCGAAGCTCTTGGTCAGGTATCAGAAGCCTTTTCATTGTTACACACCATTACACATCTCCCTGATGCTTCCAAGAACATGCACTCTCTGGCCCTGCCCTCATGTTCGCTTCCCACTCCACTGCACACCAACCAGCTCCCACGGCCAACCGCCCATCAGTGAAGCCATCTGTGAGCTCACCAACAGCCCTACTGTCAGCCTGTTCAGAGCACGCAAACGAGCTTGCTTTAGCCAGTTTTCTTCATGTTCTCATGCTTTCCTAACTTCTCTGCATGCAACACATTCTCCAGTTAAGAAGTAGATGCAGACATGCAGGTTACTGCACAAACTGAGGTTACAGTCGGCTGGAGCAACATATGCTGACTGCAATGACACTTAATTAATTAATTAAGGACTATGTAACCATGTGGTAGGAGCTTGGAAACAGGAAGCAGTTATGGAAGGGTCGTATAAGCAAGAAACATGCTCACCAGAGCTCTAACACAAGGGACTTTCACCACAATGACTGCTTGTATGTGCAATTTAGGACTGATTTCATTTCTCGCTAGTTTCAAAATGTACAATTCATGTTGTTTAAAGTCATAAATGAACTATTACATAAATACCTTATTTTCGGCAATGTGAGATGTGCTGCAAATGACATCTCTTTCTCCCAGCAAATTTTTCAGATTTTGAATTGGATTGGAATTAAAGATTAAATACAGTCAATTTTGATTTCATGCTGACTTTAACTAAAGCCCCTTTCACACTGTGATTCCAGAAAATCTACGGGTAATGTATAGGGATGGGTACCGAAACCCGGTATTAAACTGGCCCCGGAGCTAAATTATGAAAGACCGTAGTATCAGTAAGATCTGACGGTATCGGTTCTGCTTTCGGTACTGGAGGGGAAAAAATTAATGTACTATGTATTTTTGCTTAATAATGTTATCTTGCACATTTTATCTCACCAAACATTTCTAATGTGCGATCATATTAGGTTTTGTCTGTGAGATCTGCGAGATCTCTCATGCGCGCCACGGAGGCTGTCTGTCAGTCACACACACACACACACACGCACACACACACACACACACCACAATGAGCGCGGCACATGCACAGACATAACAGTATGAAAACTCCCACTTAGTAATAAAGAGTGACGATGGCGAAGAGATTTGCTTAATGATGTTATCGTGCACATTTTATCTTACAAAACATTTCTAATTTGCGATATTATTAAGACGTTTGTCTGTGAGATCTAAGAGATCTCTCATACGTGCCCCGCGGAGGCTGTCTGTCAGTCACACACACACACAACAAGAACGAGCGCGGCGCACACACACGCAAAGGGGCTGTTCACATATTGCGTCTTTTGCGCGCTCAGGTTCGTTATTTCAAATGCAGGTGCGCGGTATGCACGCTCATAATGGAAGCGACGCGGTTGCGACATGCACGCGGTCCAACGAGCTCGTTTTTTCCAGGCGCGTCCGCACTGCATCGAGTAAAAAACATCTCAACTTTTCAGAATGCCCCAAGCGCACCGCAGGTCATGTAACTTCCTCACCTTTTCCGTAACAACGTTGAAAGCTCAGCCAAGATGAAGGAACCGCTGATAGCTGTATGTGGATTTTTTTATTAGTTTAGTAGCAGAGCTACTGCAAGAAGCAGTTTTTAGTGCTGCAAATCCATTCATCCATTGCTGAAATTTCCGCGTCTTCATGGAGAGAGCAGGTCATGGTTGCTTAGCAACGGCAGACTCCTCAGGAGCGCAAGTGCCCGAAGGCTTTGGGGAAAAAAATCTGAAAGCGGCGCGCCTAGCGTTTTCCACGCGTTTTTAGACGTGATATGCAAACGGCCCCTTACAGTACGAAAACTCCTGCTTAAAACAAAGAATGACGATGGCGGAGACAGCAAAATGTTCCAAAGTGTGGTTATACTTCACTAGAGTTGATGCAGACAACGCTGGTTGTCATAAGTGCAAAAAATGTTTTGCTTGTAAGTGTGGAAATACAAGCAATCTGTCAAAGCATCTTTCAAAAGTGCATTATGTGCAGACAGAGAAATGCAAAGTTTTCGACTTCCTAACACAACAAAAAGTACCGATAAGAATACCGTTAAAGTACCGGACCGTTAAACAGTATCGGTAAGAGTAGTAATACCTTTAAAACCTTAACGATACCCATCCCTAGTAATGTATCCCGGTAATTGTTCCCGGGTAGCTAAATTTTGACCTTTTCACACTGCCAGTGATTACCTGGAATAGGTGCATGCGTTCACACACAACCCGTAAAGATCCCGTAAAGACACGTGACATCAGGATGTGACGTGAAATGTTTGAATCGAAAACACTAGGCATGTTAACTTTCACTGAAGCTGGTAAACAATCTCAGCGTCAGCGTGGAAGGTTAGGAACTAACTGATCTCTGCTTCATTACAGTTTGTGAATTTTTTTGATCTGCCTTCAAAACTCCTGGTAAAAGAGTCACTACGACAACCTTTTATAGCATTCGTTCTGGCTTTTGTTCACACAGAGCTCGTTCCGGGACTGAACCCGGCAAAGTTACTAAGTCCCCAACCCAGGAACCCGGGAATGCGACCCGGCAATGTTCTGGCAATTTTCCGGGTCCAACGTGCAGTGTGAAAGGGTCTTAAGGTGCACAGCAGAGATGGTATTTATGTAGAGCAGCATTTACAGTGAACAGAGCCATTCCACTACTGAAAACACCAGCACACAGTGTAAATAAACACAATACCATGTTTCACTCAGAAACATGTGCGGTGCGGTCACATTTACTGTTCCTCTAAGTCTGCTAATATTCAAGGTGTTCACAAACAAAAAGCCAACCAACAGAAAGATGCTTGGTTTTAAAGTGATTTCTGTATGAGCTGCGGACATCACTTTTGATGATGGCACTGATATTTCAGAGAAACATTATTCCTTTGTAATAAAGTTTGTTAACAGCACACTAAAGCAGAAATTCCATGTATTTTTGAAAAATCTGAAGAATTTTGGACTTCATAAAATAAAAAATAAAAAAAGTCCTGTGAAACCTCGATAAGATTAAGGAATGCATGCACATCAGGACCGCATGATTACAATGCTTTGACCAGCCATTCACTCTCATGTACTTATGCAAAGTATGTATCTGCTCCAACACTGCAGAGGTCTTTGGAAAGAGATTCACTGATGCACCCACACATCCTCAAAAACTTGACCATTTTCCATGGCAAATGTCCAGTTGACAGGAAGATACACAAAATACCTTTGCCATCTGTGACCACCGAGTCTGTCAGCTTTGTGTCATCCTGTAGTTCAGCTCAATGATTCCCAAGAGCCAAGATGAAAAGATTCCCCATTTTAAGTACTGATATCATAAACATCAATGATTTTAGGGGTGCTGAGGCCAATTTTTTTTTTTTTTTTTTATACCATGCATGTTATTGCTGCACCATAGCTCTGACAAGTGATGTTGTTAAAGCAAGTCGAGTCTTTAACCCTTATCTAAATCAGGGATCTAAGCCTGCTGTTGGTTAGTTACGCTGGGTTCACACTGCATGATTTTAGCCCCAATTTTCACTCGCTGTCTGATAGTTTAATGGAAATCACAGAGAAATGCCCGAAACTGCAGGCAAAAGAGAAGTGCTGATGCCATGAGATATTTGGCGATGCACAGTCCTGCAGTGTGAAATGAATGTTTTGACTGGAAATGACATCAGCAAAGACCCTAAAGCCAATGAGAGAGCAAGATACAGGGCCAAGGAAAGATCAGGGGGAGCAGTCCTAATAGACCTGCAACATCAGCAAGCAGCCATTCTCTCCTTCATATTCTTCTTTGTTTATGTTCTATTATTTTTACTGAAAATCATTGTACAGACCACTTGGATTGCAAAAAAATGCACTGAAAAATGCTGCTTTCAGATGACGCATTCCGAGATAGGAAGGCATCAAGACACGTCCAAACTCAATGTTAGCTTCAGTACTTGTCTCCCGAGATGCCTTCATCTAGCCGATTTCTGAAGGCTGCCTTTGATATCCCACAATCCCGTGTGTTCCGATCTGTGACAGTTAAACCAAAAAATAAAGATGGCATCTGAAAGTTGCGGGCGGTGGTCAGTTTGTGTGTAAATGTATGTTTTTGATCAACGTTTTCAACTTTTTATGTCATTTCTAGCAAGAAATTAATATTGCAGTAATGAAATATCCACTTAGTTATCAACAAAGCTCTCTATATTTTGCTGTCGATCATAAAACCATTACGATGCTTCAGAAGCCTGTCCAAAATCAGTTTTAAGAGGTGCCTTCGGGCAAAAACGCTGCCTGCAAAGTCATTGCCTGATACGACAGAGGCAGCAAAAAGCTGAGTGAAATCTCAGATGAGACGCATTGAACTGTATATTAAACATCAAATATGATTTGATTTGCTGTCACGTTACACAGCACTTCACGTTCAGCGTGCAGAGACACATTGCTTGATTTGTCACACCTGGTTAGGACACGGTCTAATAGTCCAGGGAACTTGAGAATGAAGACTGCTTACCTGGCATCTTTTTCTTTTGACCTGCTTGGAATGGCTTTATGCCAGTTCTTCTTTTAAGAAGTTACAGCTGTCTAAAGCTATGTTAGATCGAGACTCCACGCCAAAATAATTATGATCCATCCCTGGACGCCAGATCCTGTCAGAAAAGATTTTGTCTGGTAACAGAACAAGTATTCGGCAGAGCTGAAAAATACCCTAAACCTGTTAACAGTCTTGCCTGGTACACAAAAATACCCCAAACGAGTGTTTAACAGTCTTCTACCAGCCAAGAAGTTGACTGAGTAAAACCAGAGAAGAGCAGAAGCAGGAAACGAATGATGATTAAAAACAATAATTAACAGGGTTTACTGTACATTCTTAGTTCTGTATGTCTCCATGCTCAGTCTTCTGTCTGACGAACACAAATTGAACAACTAAAGTTATATCAGCTGATTCACAACAACATCCCATAAACCTTGGATTTCCAGAAACATTCCCACTTATCTCTTACTCATACAGACAAAACAGTTCATGAAACCCCACGATCATGAGATTGAACAATAATGAAAATGCATAAGCAATTGTCGATATAAATGGTTAAATGATAACATTGAATAATAAATGATATAAATGACTAATAATTATATGATTACATGAATTATAAATGAATACAAACAAGAAAATAAAAACAAAACATGATTGCTCTCTTGATGCAACACACAGTTTGCACGTGAGGACCCTTAGATCCTTCAGCTACAAACTTTCTGCATTTACTACAGTATATCCTTATTCGTCATCTTTGAATCAGATGCGAAACTAACTAACGACTGGTAGACCTTTAGGATACAGTGTTAGCCTGAAAACAACCATCTCATTAGCTGAGGTCAAGAGCTTGACTCTGGCTTCCTATTCTAACTCATCATCAAAGGTGTTCATTAGGGTTCACGGCTGGGTTTGGTGCAAAAAATACAGTAAAAAAAAGTCAAGTACAACAAGGGATGATGTAACAGAAGCACAGAATTCACAAAACTGTGCAAAACCTTCAAAACCCTTTTACATTTATCAGAAGTCAACATAGCAGAGCCAAGATTTTAAATGTTTTGCCAAAGACCCTTATAAAAGCGCTCTGGCAAGGCCAGTTCTTTACACATTATCCCGATTATGTGTTCATATTTCATTCACAATGATGAAATAAACTCAACATGGTTGTACTGAACGTCCTCGTCTACCCTGATATAGTGTAGTAGAGTAGTAAACATGCATCAGTGATAGAATCAGTGACACTAAACCACAACCTCTCACTACAGCACACACACACACACACACACACACACACACACACACACAGTACCTTGGCACTGGAAACCTTGTTTTCCAAATCCCCTGTAGAGGTGCATTTGAGAAAGACAGAAAAACAAAAGAAGGAAAAAAAAACTGTGTTAGTGACATGTTTTTTTTTTTTTTAAAGCGCTTTATAAATGAAGGTGAATTGACAAAGCTGCATAATTTGATAACTTTCATTGTTTTAAAACAACCTTATTTCCTTTCCTAGGATTTTTCCATTTATTTATTTATTCATTTAAAATGCAAAATAAACTATTTAACCTTAATGATTGTAAAAGGTTGAAAAGTCTTAAAATAGGATTTAGGTATTAAATGCTTGAAAAATCCCAAACATCTGTTCAGCAAATCTAGTTTGATGATGTCATGAAATGGTTTTCTGGATGTGCATTAATAGCTCATTATCATTACCTGTAACCGACTGTCTTTAAGATTAAATTAAACATATTCAAAATGATTTTTTTGTGTTAAAAGGATTTAAATGTATTCATTATTATTATTATTGCAAATGTTTGACAATAATAACATGTAAGCCTGTTGAAATACTATAGAGTGAATGAAAACATTAACAATAATATTATACAAAACAAAGTGTGACAAATAAAATCAAGTGGCTTCATGCAGTGGCACCACAAAAAAAAAAAAAAATATATATATATCCCCTCATATTTTCAACATTTTTATGTATTACAGATAAAGACTATTGTTTGCCACTATAAAAGTAAGAG
Organism: Carassius gibelio; assembly: GCF_023724105.1. Classification (NCBI taxonomy): domain Eukaryota; kingdom Metazoa; phylum Chordata; class Actinopteri; order Cypriniformes; family Cyprinidae; genus Carassius; species Carassius gibelio. The sequence goes on along the minus strand of NC_068373.1, from coordinate 5,214,203 downwards.
ATGATTGACACCTGCCAAAACATTCAAGAGTGTACACAAGTCATGAAAACAAACCATCAAGTTAATTTAGTAAATATAAATTACAATATGCCAAATAAATAGTTCTAGCAGAGAATATATTTTTGTTTTCTAGTTCAAGTACAAACTGAAAATGCAAACACATTAGCATGCTAATTTATTCATGTATGCACCTCAATTTCCTATGAAAGGAAAAATTGTTTTTTAGCTATTACTGAGGAAGACCGTATTATGCCTGCCGCTATAAAAGTAATAAATTCTTGACACCTGTAAAAACCAAACGCTCAAGACTGCAATTTCTTAAAGTTTCACAGGTAATGCATAAGTAGCGTTACTGAGAGCAGAGTGTTACCAGATAAAGTCGGTGCAGTGGCTGCAGAATGTAGGCTGCTTGAAGAACCGAGCGGTAAATTTGTGGTTTTTAACTTCGTGCACGTTCTTCTGCCGCAGAGCTCCTTTCCGCGCGAATCGATTGAAAACGGCGGAAGAGTCATTGATCTGTATCAGATGATCAGCCATCGCGCCGCTATTCCTCAGGTGTGTGTGTCTCCTCCGCTGCGCGACGCGTCTACTGCACGCGTTCAGCTGCGTCTCTCCTCTCACTTACACTGACGTCAACACTGGCCACTCGTCACTCAGTACGAGGGTGTATGACGCCGTCCCGTGGAAGAAAAACGCATCTGTAACGTACTGCTGGAAACAAACAGCAGTCTGTCGACTTATTACAACCGTTTGCATTGCTAAATAATTGAGATTTATAGATATATAGCCCATTTGTTTGGTCGTTAACTTTACTGTACAATTTTTAAATGTTAAATGAATGTCAACTGTTTTGGTTAATGTAATTTAATGGGTCATTTTATGGGTCACCATACTTGGCTGAATGTCACTTCACTTTTTCACTTTCACTTAATGTATGTAATGTATGTTTATCAGTAGGCTTAAATGTAAGCCGAGCTGAGCCTGCAAATGGGTTTACAGTAGCCGGTTACACAAAACCCCTTAAGTTAAGAAAGATCGTGCTAATTCCTTTATAACTATAACTAAATTCGATAAAAAATTAAACTTATCTAAACATGCCATGATGCCACACATTCATTTATGGACTACACAGCAGTGACAAGGGTTTGCTTCACGTGTGATTGTATGGTTGCTAGGAAACGGAAACGCTTCTCGCGAGAGGTCTTTTCCCGCGTCATGGCGAGTAAAATTATTCAGAATAAAAGGGTTTAAGGATGTATTATTTGGTTGTTATAACTTTGACAAAAATCTGAAAGACAAGTATTTTCTTGTAAATTTTTTATTTTTCTAGCCAAGTTTTCTGTACACAAGTGTACATTTTTGTCTATCAAACCTATTTTTATTGTCTTTTGTAATGACCTTAAATATTACTTGAGTACTATATCTTCTTCCAACAATGCCAACGCTTTAAAATCAGTTACATTATGCACAAAGTATAATATTTATGCTTTTTTATAATGTAAACAAAAGGGACTCGAGGCATGTATATTTCTCTTGAATTTATTTAAAGGATATATTACCCCTGGCTCCAGTGGCGTAGCAAGCTTTTCAAAAGTGTGGGGGATGGATGTGGTTTGTTTATAAACAATAAAAAAAGATTAATACAATGATAGAGGGGTACAAAATGCAGGGCTTAAAGTTCTCCGGCACCGTGCCGGATTTCCGGCTTGCAGCATTTGGCTGAAAAAAAAAAAAAATTATCCTACATTTAAAAAAAAAAAAATCAGAAAAGGGGAGAGAAAAAAACACGCCCACACAAAGCTTTTTCTCTGGTGGTATAAAAAATTTAACAATTTACTGTTTTTAAACATTAAAATAATATACACTTTTCTTTCATAATTCTACAACAGGTACGCAAACAATGTCATCATTTCTCACTTTTTTCTCCTCAAAATGTAACATTACAATCAAACATAACAGGTAAGTAAGTATCCACAAAAGTATTCAGCTAATCAACAAACAATGCTCAAAATTAGTTGCACTGGCAATGAACCCATAAATACACTGCTTAACAATGACAGTTTGTCCCCCTCCTCGTCAATTCCCTGCTTCATCATCACAGTTATGTTATACATTGCATGGCCACATAACGTTACATAACCGAATTAAGCTAGCTGCTGAGCAATATCCCAATAAAAGCAATTAGCATTAGTCTAAAAAACGAAATATAATACCGAAACACTCGACATGTCAACAAAACGATAACAGAACATCTTTCCAAACTCTTCCCGCCTAAGTTCCCGCCTCCTCAGCACGAGCTGACCAATAACACCCCAAGAGAGGCGGGACTTAAGGCAGAACAGCCAATCATCAGCCAGTCACACTCAAAGCAGGTGTCATGAGAGGGAGGGGGAGGAGGGAGGGGGCAGCCGCGGCGAGCGCAGACACAAGCTGTGTCCAAATTCAGGGTCTGCATGGACCCAAAAGTAATATCTAATTTTGTTGCGAAGTTTTATGAAAAATTATACTCTCAAACTAATAATATAAGTAACAGTGCTCTTTTTCTGGACTCCCTTAAAAATAATGTGAAAGTTATAGATGAGCATTCTAAATGCATATGTGATCAAGACATAACTCTAGAAGAAATTCATAAAGGTATTGAAAAGCTTAAAAATAATAAAGCACCAGGGAACGATGGGCTGACCTGTGAATTTTACAAAGAATTCAAAGAAGATATTTCAGAGTTTCTTTTATGTGTCTTTAAGGAAATATTGCAAAATGAAGTAATGTTGCCAACTATGTTACAGGGATTGATTACACTGATTCCTAAGCCAGGTAAAGACCTATTAAATATAGAAAATTGGAGACCTATAACTCTTATCAATAATGATAGTAAATTACTTTCACACATATTTGCTAGTCGTCTAAAGTTAGTTTTAAATGAAATTATAGACGATTGTCAGTCTGGCTTCTTAAGTGGTAGATATATTGGTAATAACATTAGATTAATATTAGATTTAATTGACTATAATTTTCTTTTAAATGATGATAGTTATATTTTCTTTATAGATTATTATAAAGCATTTGATACTGTAAACCACAATTTTTTATTTAAAGTTCTTGATTTCTATAATTTTGGCAAAAACTTTATCCGTGCAATTCGAACATTATATAATAATTGCAATAGTTCTGTTAAACTGCCCTTCGGAACCACTCCTAGATTTAATATAGCTAGAGGTGTTAAACAAGGAGATCCATTATCTCCTCTGTTATTTTTATTGATAATGCAAGTATTGTATCTTCATATTAAAATCAATCCATTTCAAGGTATCCAGTTGGACAGTAATGTGATTAAATGTTCCCAGTTAGCAGATGATACAGCAATTTTTCTAAAAGACATAAAAGAATTAAAAATAGCTCTTGGGTGTCTTAATGAATTCTATTTAGTATCAGGGTTAGCTATAAATCTTAAAAAGTGTGAATTATTTGCTTTAAAAGAAAGACCCAGTAACTTAACTGAATGTTGTGGGATTCCAATAAAAGACCATATTACTTATTTAGGAATTAAGATATGCAAAGACCAAAAAGAAAGAATAAATCTTAATTACATTCCATTAATTAATAAAGTTCAAAAGAAATTCAACATTTGGCTAATGAGAGACCTATCTCTAAATGGAAGAGTTTTATTATCCAAATCTGAAGGTTTATCTAGACTAGTATACATTGCAATGGCTATAGACATTCCAAAACGTATTATTAATGCAATAAATAAATCTATATATAATTTTATTTGGAAAAATAAACTTCATTATTTGAATAAAAAAACACTTTGTAATCCAATTAACCAAGGTGGGCTAAATGTACTTGATTTTGAATTGTCTAACACTATTTTTAAAATCAAGTGGATACAAAATTATATTCGTTCAAAAAATAAACTATGGTATTACATCCCTAATATTATTTTTAAAAATGTAGGTGGCATTGAATTTCTTCTTAATTGTAATTTTAATATTAGTAAGCTCCCCATAAAACTTTCCAATTTTCACAAGCAGGCATTGTTGTCATGGATGATTATATACAAACACAATTTTTCCCCTCACAAATGCTTAATTTGGAACAATAAATATATTACACACCAAAATAAATCTCTCTTTTTAGTTAATTGGTTTAGAAACGATATTTTGTTGGTTTCACAACTTTTAAATAGTAATGGTCAGGTTCTTACCTATTTAGAATTTCTAGAAAAATTTTGCTTCTATATACCTATCAAAGAGTACAAGATGGTAATAAATTCTATTTCCTCAGAGCTTAGGAAATTATTAGAAAATGATGTAGATCACAAACCAAATTTAGATTTTAGTCTTAAATTGGAAGGTATAAATATAAAAGAAAAAAAATGTAATAATAATTTTCTTAGAATGATCTGTCGAATTTCCTGTGTCCCTTTAGCCATTGGTTTTTGGAGATCACAATTTCAAGATATTAATTGGAACGAGACTTTTAAGATCTCAAGACGGTTTTGTATAACAAATAAAGTTAGAGAGGTATCATTTAAAATTGTTCATCGTATTTATCCTGTAAAAGAGGTAATTGCAAAATTTTGTAAAGACATTGACTTGAAATGTGCTTTCTGTGATGAGAAAAATGAGAGTATTGAACATTTATTTTATGATTGTATCTATACAAAATTATTTTGGTGTGATCTGGTTTTTTTTTGTTAAGCAAAGCACGAACATAGAATTAGAACTCAAACAAAAGGATGTTTTATTTTTTTATGAGTATGCTGTTGATTTCAAAATTTGGTATATTGTAAATTTGCTCATTATATATGGAAAATTCTTTATTCACAAATGTAAATGGGCGGGGAAAAAACCTAATTTTACTCACTTTAAAATAGAAATAGGTCACTATCTGTATACATTAAAAGAAACAAGAAATAACAAAGCAAAAATAACTGTAAATTATTTTAAAGCCCTAAATCTTGTTTTTGAATAATTTGTATTTATTTATGTATTTTATTGTTTCATTTATTATTGTTTATATTTTGATGTAATTGATACGTTATTGCCCTTGTATGTTCTTGTTCTAAAACTGCAATAAAAAAAAAAAAAAAAATTCAGGGTCTGCATCCTCCTTAGGATCCTTCCTACCCGGTTGAAGGAGGATGGGTCCTCCGACGACCGCAAAAACCGGAAGTCGGTGTTTGTGAATTTGGACAGCCTACTCTTCTTTCAGTTCCCTCCCTTAACCGTTGCTCATATCCTGTCGCCTAGCAACCGTGACAGCGCCAAGCAAGAAGCGGGTGAAGAGCTCATCGTTCTCTCCCCGGAGCTTTATAAACACTTCTGTCTGCTCTTTCGTCCTTAGAAGCGTTAAAACAGCTTCAATCACTAACAAATAAGCTGTGTGTAAGGGGATATTCACACAGGCAGTAAGGAAGAAGCTAGTTTACGAAAGTAAACGTTTTTTTTTTTTTTACATATACACGTACACATGTAAAAAAAATGCTTAATGCTAAAACAAAATGCCTAACTAGAAAACCACTGAAAATATATCTTTTTGAAAAGCCAGTTTTTAAAAAACATCGAAAATAATACTCCTCCCCCACTCCGCTACCGCTCGCTTCGTCCTGCCGAAAAGAATTATGGGATAGGTAGGACGCGAAAGGATCCATCACACCCATCCTTCGAATTCGGGGAAAAGGAGGACGCATTTGTGGGACGCATTTGAAGGATCCTACGAATTTGGACAGCCTTCGTCGCGGCGCTGTGACGTAACATCCTTCAAATGCGTCCTCCGAAGGATGTAGACCCTGAATTTGGACACAGCTACAGAGCGGCCAGAGGAAACGGAGGAGCGACTGTAGTAAGGCGTTTGTGCAAAACTGCGGGAAAACTGCAGAAAACGTGTGGGTGCTGAACCCTCTCACCGGGAAAAGTGTGGGTGTTAAAACACCCACATCCCCCACGGGTGCGACGCCCCTGCCTGGCTCAATTATTATTATTTTGTAAATGTATTTTTTTTTTTTTACTTTTGTCTATTTTACTTACTTTTTACTTTACTTGCTCTTTGTCTACTGTTGATAATTATTTTATTTTTGTTTTTTGTAGATGAAACTGTATTTGCTGCTATGTTTGTTAAAAAAAAAAGATTATTCAGAATAAAAGTTAAAAGGCGCACGTGACGTCATATAAAACACGAAGTAGAAACAACAACTAAATAACTTAACTCAGCTTACAGTAAAAAGACAGTGAAAATTTGACTAAAAGAAGGTACATCACGGTGACAGGCAGAACGCCGATCTGTGTGACTTTTATTTTGAAATATTAAAGGCGCGCGTGATATATAACTTCACGTATGTCCGTGAAAGTATCAACAAGTGCAGGACGAGTTACAATCACAGCTGCAGATAACACTTTAAAAAAAATTGTTATTGTTCAGAATAATTTAGTGCTCAACAAGTATTCACCCTAGACGTTGTTACAGTTCTGCGAACTGGCGAGCTAACAAAATGATGAAAAATAAATGTATATCTATACATCATGGTTTAATATAATACATGACGAACAATGGAGATCTCAGAGAACCTCAGAAAAAGAGTTATCGTTGCTCATCAGGCTGGAAAAGTTTAGACAGATTGTGTACAAATGGAGGAAATTCAAGACCACTGTTACCCTTCCAGTAGTGATCCACCAGGAAACATTAAGCTGCAGTTATTGCTGCAAACCGGTGTCACAGCAGATACTGACAGCAAAGATTCACATACTTTTGCCACTCACAGTCTCAGATATGTAGCACTCGATCATTTTTCTCAATAAATAAATGACAAAATATATATGTTTGTCTCCTTTCTTTGATCTCTTTATCTACTTCCAGGTCTTGTGTGAAAATCTGATGATGTTTTGAGTTATATTTATGCAGATAAATAGAAAATCCTAAAGGGTTCACAAACTTTCAAGCAGCATGGTGTATATATATATATATATATATATATATATATATATATATATATATATATATATATATATATATATATATATATATATATGTATGTATGTATGTATGTATGTATGTATATGTTTCAAATAAGAATTTTTTTTTTTTTTACAAAAACACGTATGTCCATCAGCTCGCCAGCAGTGTGCACTGTGGATTAAAAAGTTGTGTGACCCTGAGACCTGTGGCTCTGGACTGACTGGAAGGAAAAATCATAGCATGTACGCCCGACTCCTTCTGCACATGCTCAGAAAAGGAGATTTAGAGGGTCCCTTTACCCACAAACCTGAAGCAGGGGGCCTCAAGACTTTAAAATGAAAGTGAAAGTGACGTGACATGCAGCCAAGTATACTCGGAATTCATGCTCTGCATTTAACCCATCCAAAGTGCACACACACAACACTGTGAACACACACCCAGAGCAGTGGGCATCCATTTATGCTGCAGCGCCCGGGGAACAGTTGGTGGTTCGGTGACTTGCTCAAGGACACCTCAGTCATGGTATTGAACGGGGAGAGATCGCTGTACATTCACTCCCCCACATACAATTCCTGCCAGCCTGAGACTCTAACTCACAACCCTTGGATTGCAAGTCCAACACTCTAACCGTTAGGCCACAACTCCCCCCAGACACACATGGTGTGTTCCTTTAACGACATACTGTACATGGTGAATACTGCACTCATACATGACTTGATCTTGATTTGTATAAGGCAGCCTACTGAGCGCATGTTTTCTAAGCATTATGAGATTTGTGTGTTTTCCTGATTTAGTCCATCTATTTGGATGAGCCGTTGCTGGACAGAGATCTGGGTGTCTGGAGAGTTGGGTCAGACTGATGCCTCATGGTCCACCTCACAGCATCCTGAAAAAAAAGAAGCAGCACAAATGTTTTCAGCATTCATAATAATGAGAAATGTTTTCCTAGAAAGATAAGCACATTGGGATAATTCCTGAAGAATTATGAACCACTGACTACTGGAGTAATGATGCTGAAAATTCAGCTTTGCCATCACAGGAATAAATTACATTTTTAAATAAATTATAATAGAAAACTGCTATTCTAACTTGTAATAAAAACACTTTTTTTAAATATCACAATATGACTGTTTTGACCGAATTTGCCTGCTTTGCTATAAATAATGTCTAATAGCTTTGTGCAATAATGTAAGTTCAGTAGGTCATTGTTGAGAAACAAATCCATTAAGTGTGAGTGATAGCATACATCATTGGATGCTACTCCTTCAGTCATTTTCCAATGACTGGAGCTCTCAGCCAGGAGGTGGTGTCGTTTCCAGACTGATTGGACTGGGAACTCCCTGCATCCCACCTCAACAATATACAGCCATGTCTGCCCAGCCTTTCTCGCGGCAGTTTTGCACCAGCTCCCTATAACGTTCAGATTTCCTTTCAAATGTCTCTTCACACCCCTCTTCCCATGGTACTGTAAGCTCAACCAGGATGATCTTCTTTCCTGTGTGAGAGAAAAGGACTGCGTCTGGTCTCAAGGTAGTGTGGACGAAGTCAGGAAACTGAAGTCTTTTCTTTAGGTCAACCCTAAGCTCCCATGCTTGGGCAGACTGCAGAATGCTTGCACTGATCTTACTGGACCCTGATAGCTTTGAAACCCTCCTTTACAAAAGCTATTGCTTGACCTTATTTTGAAATTTCCTGTTTCTCTCCTGCTCCAAATCAGCAAGGACGGTTAGGGATTTGTCGTGGCTCCTTCTGTATCTGCCCTGAGCAAGCGCTGTACTGCAACCTGTCAAGACATGGGCCATTGTTCCTTTCTGCCCACAGAGCTTGCACAGTGGGTTATCTCTCATCCCCCATCTGTGGAGGTTCCCAGGGGAAGGATGGGTGTCATAAACGGCCCTCAGTAAAAAGGACATTCGGTATGGCTCCAGCCTCCAGAAATTATTCCATGACACTTTCCGCTGCCTTTGCCCTCCTAGAGCCATTACTTCTGCCTGGATCATGGCTTTTCTTTCCACCAATTTGGCTTTCCCCCACGTATGAAAGTGGGACATGCCTAGGCCTTGCTGTCCTACACAGGGTACTCCAATGATGTCTTTGAGCTTAAAGTTCCCTTCAGCTAGGGCTAGCAAAGCTGTGGCATCCCATTTTCATCCTGACCTTGTTCTTATTCCGGCTTCACTGATTTTCCTATCTCTGGATTCTCTGAAGGTCATGGCCACCTTACATTTGGCTACATGAAAATCTTCAACCAAGGAAGAGAGAGGTAGCTGAGGTTGCCCTGATCCTTAAAGGTGATGTTGCCCTTCCTGATTATCAAGCTTCTTGATTTCTTTGGCTTGAATGTCATTCTGGCCCATGTTGCCATCTCTTCAAGTTTCGCTAAGACCCACCTTGCCTGGACACGGGAAGATGTTGTGATTGTAACACCGTCCATGTAACCTCTAAGAGCGGGTTGCCGGATCCCTGAGTCCATCTTTGGGCCTCTGGTTTCCTTTTCTCCTGCCATGATGATAAGGTTCAGGATCTGGGATACTGTACACCCTGTGACAATACCTTTTCCAAGGTGCTGCCACTGAGTGATGAAATCCTTTGTCTTAAAGCGAAGCTGGATTCCCCCAGGTAGGTGCTGATCATTGCCCTGATATGATCTGGGATGTGGTAGTGTGGTAGTGTCGTAGAGCTGTTCGGATTAGATCATGAGGGATGGTTCCGAAGGCGTTGGTCACGTCCAGCCAGACTGGGGCAGCCAGGGCCGTTTGAAGGAATTTGGGGGCCCCAATCAAAATGGACATAGAGGCCCCCCGATATTATTTTCAATAATATGAAAGCACACACTTATCAGTTAAACTCTGGGCTGTGCAGGATATCAGCTATAATTATAGAGCTTGTGGTACCTTGGCTATATAGAGGAAACATCAGCACTGAGAAGGGATGCATCTGTTGATGTTGAGGATGAAGTTGATGGTGTAGCTGGGAAAATAATTGAAAAAAAAAATCTGAAATTACCTGTGAAGTACGTTTTATCATTTCACTGTTAGCATATTGACAGAGGTCACTATTAACAGCTCAGGGGTGCGTTTCCCAAAACCATAGTTGATAAGTTAGATGGTAGACACTTTGTAATAACAATCATTAATAGATGGTAAATTGATAGTTAATTAATCTTTAATCATTGTCATTTAACTGTTAGCAAACAGTATTTTTACTTATTATGAAGATATGAAAAATTTAAGATATGTTAACATTTCCATATTTTGATATTAGAAGGGAAGGGATGCAGACAGTTGCTTTCACTACCTATGCTAAAATCATCCCAAGCTAATGTTTGATGCACAGAATTTATTGTGTGGTATTCCTAACCACCATTTGGTTAATAGATTATCACGGTGGAATAGTATAGCATGATATTTAATATACCATTTTCATCTAGGGCTGTAGATATCAAATTTGTTGGTAATCGAGTATTCTACCAAAAATTCCATCGATTAATCGAGTAATCTGATAAAATGTGGTTTTGCTTATTAATATTAATTATGCAAGAGAAAATAAGACTCCTGGGTCTCTTAAAATGAACAACTAAGTTTCCTTTTTTTATTTTTAAATGCATAGAATGCAATGCATACATCAAAAATAAACATTTAATTATTATCCATTGTTTCTTTGTCTGTACTTGTACTGTGAACAATGACAATAAAGTTGACAGATGAATTAAGTGCATTTAAGTGACATTCATTTTGGGGTTTTAAAAAAAGCATTTTCTGAGATGCACATTAAACATTAAATACAAAACATTAATTTAATTTATATTTTAATTATTGAAAATTAAGCAAACTTAGCTTTTTTGGTAAACAATGGGGATTTACTATTAAAAATAAAACATGGAAGAAATTTTGTGTGATTAAACCTTAAAAAAAAAAAAAAGGTTTGATTATTATTAGTAGTAGGCTATGTAAATTCTGCTGAACAATAGTAATACATCTCTGGCAAATACTTGTGTAAAACAGGACTTTTATTTTGACTGGTTGACGTACCTTTACAGTTCTGTGTATGTGATTTGACGCTAGGTTTACTCAAATCAAACAGTCAAATGCTCATGAAGTGACTGTCAGAGCAGTTCTGGAGATGTTGTTCATGTGTTCTCATCTTATTTAGTGAGACAGCAGACGCTGAAATAACCGCGAGCGTCACATGCGCTTCAGTGTGTGTTAATAAAGGAAGTCGCGCTTCTGCTACATTCATTAACAGATCATTATTTAGTTCTGTGTAAATTTCATATAGCCAAAATTGTAAATTCTACTTTTTGTTACAAGTATCGAAGAACCATCACTTCTACCACAAAAGACTGCTTTTTAAGTTATCTTCCTGATGTATCCGAATTCCTTAGCATATCCAAAACCTCAGAACAACTTGATGATGTAACAGAAACTATGGACTCTTTCTTTTCTAGCACTTTAAATACAGTTGCTCCTTTACGCTTAAGGAAGGTTAAGGAAAACAATTTGACACCATGGTATAATGAGCATACTCGCACCCTAAAGAGAGCAGCCCGAAAAATGGAGCGCAGCTGGAGGAAAACAAAACTAGAGGTATTTCGTATTGCTTGGCGGGAAAGTAGCATATCCTATAGAAAAGCATTAAAAACTGCTAATCTAAAATCTAAACGAAAATCTACGAAAATCTAAAATCGATACTATTAGAGATAAAATTGCAACCATTCAGCCGTCAGCTACCGTATCACATCAGACAGTGCACTATAGACCCCCTGAGGAACAGTTCCACTCATTCTCTACTATAGGAGAGGAAGAATTGTATAAACTTGTTAAATCATCTAAACCAACAACATGTATGTTAGACCCTATACCATCTAAGCTCTTAAAAGAGGTGCTTCCAGAAGTCATAGGTCCTCTTCTGACTATTATTAATTCCTCATTGTCATTAGGATATGTCCCCAAAACCTTCAAACTGGCTGTTATTAAGCCTCTCATAAAAAAGCCACAACTTGACCCCAGAGAACTTGTTAATTATAGACCAATCTCGAATCTCCCTTTTCTGTCCAAGATACTAGAAAAGGTGGTATGCTCACAATTATATTCCTTCTTAGAGAATAATGGTATATGTGAGGATTTCCAGTCAGGATTTAGACCGTATCATAGTACTGAGACTGCTCTCCTTAGAGTTACAAATGATCTGCTCTTATCATCTGATCGTGGGTGTATCTCTCTATTAGTTTTATTGGATCTTAGTGCTGCGTTTGACACAATTGACCTCAACATTCTTTTGCATAGACTTGAACACTTTGTTGGCATCAGTGGAAGTGCATTAGCATGGTTTAAATCGTACTTATATGACCGCCATCAGTTCGTAGCAGTGAATGAAGATGTATCATATCGATCACAAGTGCAGTATGGAGTACCTCAAGGCTCAGTACTTGGGCCGCTACTCTTCACGCTTTATATGTTACCCTTGGGAGATATCATCAGGAAACATGGTGTTAGCTTTCACTGTTATGCTGATGATACGCAGCTCTATATTTCCTCGCAGCCTGGTGAAACACACCAATTTGAAAAACTAATGGAATGCATAGTCGATATAAAAAATTGGATGACGAGTAATTTCTTACTGCTAAATTCAGAAAAAAACAGAGGTGTTAATCATAGGGCCTAAAAACTCTGCTTGTAATAACCTAGAACACTGTCTAAGACTTGATGGTTGCTCTGTCAATTCTTCGTCATCAGTTAGGAACCTAGGTGTGCTACTTGATCGCAATCTTTCCTTAGAAAGTCACGTTTCTAGCATTTGTAAAACTGCATTTTTCCATCTCAAAAATATATCTAAATTACGGCCTATGCTCTCAATGTCAAATGCAGAAATGTTAATCCATGCATTTATGACCTCAAGGTTAGATTATTGTTATGCTTTATTGGGTGCTTGTTCTGCATGCTTGGTAAACAAACTACAGCTAGTCCAAAATGCAGCAGCAAGAGTTCTTACTAGAACCAGGAAGTATGACCATATTAGCCCGGTCCTGTCCACACTGCACTGGCTCCCTATCAAACATTGTATAGATTTTAAAATATTGCTTATTACTTATAAAGCCCTGAATGGTTTAGCACCTCAGTATTTGAATGAGCTCCTTTTACATTATACTCCTCTACGTCCGCTACGTTCTCAAAACTCAGGCAATTTGATAATACCTAGAATATCAAAATCAACTGCGGGCGGCAGATCCTTTTCCTATTTGGCGCCTAAACTCTGGAATAACCTACCTAACATTGTTCGGGAGGCAGACACACTCTTGCAGTTTAAATCTAGATTAAAGACCCATCTCTTTAACCTGGCATACACATAACATACTAATATGCTTTTAATATCCAAATCCGTTAAAGGATTTTTAGGCTGCATTAATTAGGTAAACCGGAACCGGAAACACTTCACATAACCCCGTACTTTCTACATCATTAGAAGAATGGCATCTACGCTAATATTTGTCTGTTTCTCTCTTGTTCCGAGGTCACCGTGGCCACCAGATCCAGTCTGTGTCCAGATCAGAGGGTCACTGCAGTCACCCGGATCCAGTACGTATCCAGACCAGATGGTGGATCAGCACCTAGAAAGGACCTCTACTGCCCTGAAAGACAGCGGAGACCAGGACAACTAGAGCCCCAGATACAGATCCCCTGTAAAGACCTTGTCTCAGAGGAGCACCAGGACAAGACCACAGGAAACAGATGATTCTTCTGCACAATCTGACTTTGCTGCAGACTGGAATTGAACTACTGGTTTCGTCTGGTCAGAGGAGAACTGACCCCCCAACTGAGCCTGGTTTCTCCCAAGGTTTTTTTCTCCATTCTGTCACCGATGGAGTTTCGGTTCCTTGCCGCTGTCGCCTCTGGCTTGCTTAGTTGGGGTCACTTCATCTACAGCGATATCATTGACTTGATTGCAAATAAAAACAGACACTATTTCAACTGAACAGATATGACATAACTGAATTCAATGATGAACTGCCTTTAACTATCATTTTGCATTATTGAGACACTGTTTTCCAAATGAATGTTGTTCAGTGCTTTGACGCAATGTATTTTGTTTAAAGCACTATATAAATAAAGGTGATTGATTGATTGATTAACAGAGACACGCAGAACAGCCAGGATTCATATTTAAATAGACTGTTCCGGCTTAATATTTACAGATATTAGTCCATCACGTGAGATCACGTGGTTGGCTGGCTGCTATCAGCAACTACTGAGAGGGGCCCCCTTGAGGGGGATCCCGATAACAGTGTCATTACACGTTACTGTATTGACGATCAAAGGGGTGCTCACACAGTGTCCTTGCATTTTATTCTTAACCAGTCGTTGTCTTGGGGCCCCAGGCCAGCTCGGGGGCCAAAGTAATTTCTTGGTTTGCCTGCCTTGTTGCGATAGGCCTGGTGGCAGCAGTGGCTCAGTGGTTCATGTAGGTTGTCTACAAACCGGAAGGTTGGTGGTTCAATCCCCAGCTCCACCTGACCAAGTGTCGAGGTGTCCTTGAGCAAGACACCTAACCCCGGCTGCTCCCGACGAGCTGGATGGTGCCTTGAATGGCTGACACCGCAGTCGGTGTGTGAATGGGTGAATGTGAGGCAAATTGTAAAGTGCTTTGGATGGCCATGTGGTCTGTTGAAAGCGCTATATAAATGCAGTTCATTTACCATTTACGGTCAAGTGCCCTTTCCTTATCCTGGCCTCATGTATCAGACAGAATCCCAACATGAAGCCAGTCATTTGGTAATTACTTGTTTTCAATTTGATAAATAAATGATCAAATGAAATGTAAAAAAATATTAAAGTATATATTTATTTACTGAGAAGAAAGAGCATGGAGAAATATGAGCGCTATGAAACTAGAACAGATCTGTACACTCTCAGATAGAAAGGTACAAAAGCTGTTCAGGAGTGGTACCTTTTCTAAAGTTACATTTTTGTCACTTCAGGTACAGAGGTGTACTTTTTGAAAAAGTATTGCCGCAGTGGCAGCTTTTGTGCCTTTATATCTGAGAGTGTAGGAAATTGTTTGCCATAGACACAACGTAGTTATACTATTTAATGCTCATACAGATATTTTCAATTCCCAAATGCAGCAACTGAGATATTCCAGAGAGCCATCGTAATAAGAACAATATTTCATTAAGCTCTCTTTGAAGGTTTCCCTTATAAGATAAAGATCTTCATGTTGGTCAAATTTATGAAGAAGTACAGAACACTGACAAGCTTTCTATCACAACTGGATACAGTAGGGCTGTGCGATATTGAAGAAAAATGCTATATCCGGTACTTTGTTAAATAATGTGATGCCCGATATGTGATACGATATTGACTTAAATGTGTAAAATCAATTAAAACTATTATTTTAAAAATATTTTAAAATAGAAATTATATAACCAATGTATATTTCATTTTCTTTCTTGGAAAAGAAAGCATCACTACTCACTCCTCAAAGTGACCAGTAGTGTTTTAGCAGTACATAAAAAGTAATGTCACAAATCAGAAAATTACATTTTAACTACAGTGTGAAAAAAATAAATATATAATGATATCAATGTAACTTTTCTTTCCGGTTATTACTTAAAATACACTTTAAGTACTTTTTAATATACTACAGCAAAAACTATAGCCTAAGAGAGTTCAAACATGATTAAAGGCAAGTAAACGGTCAGTAAAAAAATACATTAAAAAAATAACAAATACACAAATTGCAAGCATAGATCAAATAACCAGTTGTATTCGGGTACAGAAATTTCATAATTAAGTGTAACATAACACTGCGGTTACAAGAATGATAGTCGAGACAGGTGTTTTGACATAAATCTGTGGGTATGTGTCTGTTCAATAATAAAGAGAAGATGCAAAAGACGAATGTTCATATCTGTGTGTGTGCATGCGCTTTGAACGTGTGTGGTGCTGTGTGCACAGAAAACTGAAGAGATCACATGCTGTCCTCAGAACGCCACAGAAAGCTCTGCAGATCTCCTCAGAACTGGAACACCTGTCATTCACAAAGCTCTACACATCCCCAGCCCCACTGTCGACTACTCTTTTGTTCTCTTTGACAAAATGTCATTAAACTGTCGCTTATGACTCCTACTGAGCTTCAGTTATACTGTATGTTTTCCAGGGCTAGGGGACTGATCGAGGTTGTATCTAAATGCACCAGAGCTCAATCCATGCCAGTTATGCTGCTGAAGTCACCAACACTGACTGAAAATGAAGGAGTTCAGGTTGCTGTAGGTGTGAACAAGACTTCAGGAACACAAGCCGTCTTGTCCCAGAAGAGATGAATAGATTTGGTGCCAGTGAGAGCATGATGTCCAGTTCAGTGATGATCTGTTTGCTCTTTAGTAATGCCATTTGCCGAAGATAAAAGCATTCCCTCAAACTCACTTTGTCTTGGAAGCTAGAGCCAACAATCACAAAGTGCTTCATTGAGCTCTGTCTTGTAAGACTGTTCTGTACACTCCAGAACACACGTTCAGCATAATGCTATACTTTTTTAGTATGATAGTTATAAGTACAAATTGTAATGATATTTTAAAATTGGTTTTAAATTGGTTTTACTAAAAAAATATCACCTCATTTAAGGGAAGACTCTTTTCTTCATGTATATGCATATTAGAAGCATTGTTCTTTTTTAAATCTTGTGTATTTTGTAGGTAGTTTAAGACTAGGTTTATATATATATATATATATATATATATATATATATATATATATATATATATATATATATATATATATATATATATATAAACCTAGTCTTAAACTTTTGTTAATGTAAAGTTATTAATAATGATTGCATTAATAATGTAATACTTGTTAATGATGCTTTGTTACAGATGTCTAGAGCAGAGCACCACTCTGTTCAGGATCTCTAGATTTATTAGGATCTCTAGGCATATCTTTACATTAAAATAAAGCATTCCTACTGAGCATGAAAATTAACCAGGTGATGAAGTAACATTTGTTCTATATTGTAGGTCGCCTAAAACAAGCATTGCATGTTTTGGATGAGATTTCTTTTGCTATATCTCGTCACTCTTGGTGTGAATGGGCCGTCTAACCTCAACTATGCAAGACTAAATCATTGGGAAAGACACGTGCTTGTGTTTAGCCACACTAATGAATGTTTGACAGTGCCAGGACTGTGTTTTTCCACAAGTTTCAAGTCATGACTCAAAGAATCCATTGACCCTCACAGCTGAAGATTAAACTGCTTCTTCTGAAATGAGAGATTTTTCAATTGAAGTAGTCAGCAGATAGAGGAAGTCCATCTGCTTGAAAGCCTGGACTTGTGCTTCAGTGTTTAAACTTGGAGGAGACCATTAAAGGCATTTAGATCACAGACTCAAGTCCTGCTGGAGTGAATTACAGCCGGGTCTTTTATGTGTCACTCTCATTTAGATTGAGCTTTCGGCTCTTCTCTGATGTGGCTGTGTTTGCTTTCAGTCACTCAGTCAGGTGATGATAACAGTTCTTCTGCTTTCCTGGTCTTCAGCGATGAAAATAATTGTCATGGGACTCTTTTTTTCTGTAATCCATTGCTTTTGAACATTGTTTAAAGTTGTACTGATTTTGTGTACAATAATTATGTCTATTTATTACATTTGAAACACAAGTGGTAAAGATTTTTAGGAATTGGACTTGTTTCTTCAAGCCATAAAGTTTGATGTTGTATGCTTTTCAGACACTTTATTTATTTCTGCTTGTATATGCACATTTTATATGATTGATGTGAAATGAAATGTAAAAATGTTAAAGTGGTAGACAAAGGACGATGAGCACATTATCCACATATTGTCGTAGTAGTCTACTGTAAATCAAAAAAAATATATATATCTCCAAACAAGATGATTTTCTGCTGTTGTATTAAGTGTAATTCCTAAGGCTTTTGTTTGTTTGTTTTTTCTTTTTTTTTTCTTTTACATTATGAAAAATAGTTTGTGTAATATCTTTAACTGCCATGAAAACAATGGCACAATGTCGAAACCACAGAATTGTCAGAGTGTTTTAGGCTGTTCAGTGTTGATCCACCTGATGGCGTTCTTCACTTAACTTTGGCTGCTCAAGCGTATGTGCTGAGTTAAACACAGATGAATGTTCAGACACACACGTGTTGTGCTCATCTGGTGTGTAACAGATCTGAGAGCTCAGGGCACGCTGATGTGTCGCAAGAAGAGTGGGACATGTTGTTTTAAGTGATCGTTTAATAAATAAAGATTCAACAAGTTTTGGTGTTTGCTAAAGCACGTATAACTATTATTGTAGTTCATAACACCCAGGACATCCTAGAACAGTGGTTCTCAATCAGGCCAAAAGCCCATTTCCAAGATGCCCACTGCCCCTTCTTCCTGATGTTTTTCTGGAATCACAAGAAGAATCGTGGTTAAATACAATACCAATACTTAGAGATTCTGTTAATTAAAAATAAAATGAAAACAAACAAATTGTTATCAAAGCCAAAAATTATTGCATCTTAAAAACTATGAAATATTTTTGGGGTCAAGGGCAATTCAAACATTATATTGAACTATGGGCGGCCTTATGAATTGTGTGGTTATTGTTAAATGAATATTTTGTTGCTTTTTGCTAACTTTATGTTTGTTGTTTTCTTCTTGGTGGTTATTTGTGTTGTGATGTTAAATGCTCATCTTTTGCTCATCATTTGCTGATTGTCTCACCTTACTTGATGTTTGTGTGTCAAGTGCTGAAGTCTGAATTTATTGGCTAAATGAGGCATTTTGCATTCAGCGAGTGAATAAATTTAAATCACTTTAATCAGTTTTTGAGAAGTTGAATCAGGTTAAATTTGTATCTACAGCCTTGGAAACCAGCTACAACACCTACAGCATTGCCTTCATGTGTGGTCACATTTACAATTGTTTGGCATATTTCCATAGCCATTTGAATAGGAAGTAGTGCGATCTGGAATTTTGCATGAGGGCGAAATATTTTCCCACACAGATTTTGCATCGGATTCACTGGGTCATGCAAATTCACCCCGTTGACCAACAAACAGCTGCTTGGTTTGAAAGTGACTTCTGTGTGAACTGTGCTTCATATATCACTACACTACTGACATTTGACAACGGGCCTTTCTGTATTGAATTTTTGCTAATGTGAGCGCACATTTACTGACCACCCAGAACACACTAGCAACAGCCTAGTAATGCTTTTACAACTAATCACAACAGATGCGTAGGCCTTTTGGCCTGATGATGATGTTCAAGATGATGTTCAGATAATTTAAAGGCCTAGGTTCCATAGCTCCCTCATGTGAACCTTCCCATCTGTCTGTCTGTGTTTCATGTGTTCACCGGAAACATTAGAATCTCCAACCATTGCTAAATGCTGCAGTGACGGCCAAAAGAGACATCACATGTGTTCCTGAGTCCAAGGATTGAGTCAAGTGTGCATGAATACTTTGGCCTTGAGTTTTAAGTGGTGTGGATGAGGACATGTACCTAAGACCGAGACCACTGTAAGCACCTGCAGGTCAGGACAGGGGGCTTTAATCAGGCTGCGGGGCAGTAGCACCTCCACGATCTGCCCCCACAGCCCTTTGATCCTACACCCTCATATGATTCAATTATCCCCATCCACCTGTTAACGGCCAGACGCCAATCACAATGGCTGGCCCTCATCCGACAGCTCAAAGGGAAAGGTAGACTGTGTGTGTGTGTGTGTGTGTAGTATGCATGCAGCCCTGCAGATTTAGCTGCTGTGCCCTTTTAGATCTGTTCTTTGATGTAGTGTGCAAACATAGAGCCATATATATATGTGTGTGTGTGTGCTCTTGTTTTTGTGACATATCAGGACACAACTCTGTATAATGACATGGGTATAACACAGGTATTACAAGGAGAGGGTGACTTATGAGGACATAACCCATGTCCCCATTTTTCAAAATGCTTATAAATCATACAGAATGAGTTTTTTTGAGAAAGTAAAAATGCTCAAAGTTTCCTGTGAGGGTTAGGTTTAGGTGTAGGGTTGGTGTAGGGCCATAGAATATACAGTTTGTACAGTATAAAAACCATTACGCCTATGGGATGTCCCCACTTTTCACAAAAACAAACGTGTGTGTGTGTGTGTGTGCGTGTGTGTGTGTGTACGTGTGTGTGTGTGTGTGTGTGTATATTGTTCCCTTTCAGCCCCCATCTGGTTTGCATGCTGCACTACAGCTCATGCCAATGGTTGCATCCCAGTTACATATTATCTGGACTGGATTATACAGTATCTGAGACAATGATGACTGTATTCCAGCTCATATTATGTTGAACATAGTTTGACAGATGACTGAATGATATACTGTTTTCTTAAGGCAGCGCTCCACTATCCAATTTTTCAACTTAAAGACCCCATGAAATCAAAATAAAAGCTTTTTGGTTGTTAGTATCAATGTGTTAGTCTTATGGTTATCTTTAAGGCAGTGTGTTCCAAAACAGTGACAAAATGACCATTTAGAAAATATAAGAATTCAAAGCTTGCACACCGTCACTTCCGCCAAAATGGCTCAACGATATATATATTTTTTTTTTGATGGCAAATTGCACTTCATCTTCTCATCAAATCTTCTGACCAATCTATTGCTTTTTAGAATCTGAAGTGCACGCCCCCTGCACTGTAAATAGATGCTGAAGTGCTGGCTGAGATCGGTCACTTTTTTGATCGGTCAAAGTGTAGTATTTCCTGTACGGTGAATGGCCCCTAGTCCACAATGTAGGTGATAGGAAACGATTCAGACAGTGTAAATATGCTTTTGTTTGGTGCAAATGAGGTCTGGTTTCACGTTGTTGCACGCCAACCGCCAACCGGTCCAGAGACGTGATCAAACGAAGCAGGTCATATGTGCGAGTTGGTGTATATATATTAAAATGCTGGGTACACACCGATTTCCCCCTTTCTGACAATCCTAGCTATGTCCCGATTATCTTGATGGTTCTACAGATTATTTTATCTGATTTCCCCTTGGTGTGAGGTGTATTAAAAGTGTCCAAACCTGATCAGAAGAACATTGGAGCCGGCCTGATCGCGAATCGTAAATATTCAACATGTTTAATATTTACGATCAGAAATCCTGATGTGTGGGGGGAACCCCGAGGACAAACGAACACACGCTCTGGAGATTATCCTGTGAAACGAAACAATATCCAATCGAAAGCGAGATGATGGAAGACGGAAGCAGTCATGGCGCAGCACAAAGTGAAATTGATGTGGCCAGCAGAGATGGAGGATCAGCTTGTTGATTTATTTTTGGCAACAGTACAAATTTTTTTATAATGAGTCGTGTATTTTCTTTGAAAATCATTCCAAACACTTTCATTGCAATTTCTTCTTGCATACCATCTGCCATTGCTTATTCTAAAGTTTCGCGAAATTTTGTGAGTTTTCTTGTGTTCACAGTTGAGACTATGGTTGAAAATCTTTTCATGTGTGGTGTGCTGTGTTTGTCACATCATGGCACACCACACACTGTAGGAGCAGTTATAGCAGTTAAATCTAGATTTTTTTTTTTTATCCTCATGTTTATCATGTCTATCACATTTTGAAAATCTTATTAGATGTAAAAAATATTTTGGTGTGTACCCAACATAAGAGAATCTAGGGGTTAATCTTTTAGACTTTGGCTGTCAAAAGTGGCTTTGGTCCGAGCAGATATATAAACAAAATGCTATTGGCTATTTTGAAAAGGGGGTGGGGCTGCTAGACATGGCCCGCCTTCTCTTCCTGTTTCAGCTGAAATTACATCACCACATAGGATAATGCTGTATATTTCAAGGCACTTCAGGGGACCTTTAAGGTTCATTTATATCGTTGTTTTTAGTTGTTTTAGTTATATATATATATATATATATTATGTCAATCTTTTTTTTTCTACTGAACATATTCTATATATTGAGCTCTGAAGGAATAGACATACAGTCATATACATTTATGGGATGAAAAGGTGAATGTTCTTATCTCGGTTAGCTTTGTGTGAGACTAAATGTGCCGAAGAAGTAATAATGGATTTTAAGATTGTAATTTGGCCTGATAATGCTTACATGCAAATGGTATCTGAACACTTCCAGATTTTGAAACATTAGTGTGTCAGTACTGCTTGAATTTCTTGTCCACAATGATGTGGATATACTTCAGTAAATATTTAGACACAACTATCATTGCTATCATCATATAAATAATTGTAGGCCAAGCATTTAGCTATGTGATTGACAAGAAAGTAAAAACTGTGAAGTGCTTTTAAAACTGATTTCCGATGTGTACTTTAGACTAGAGCTTAATAGTAAGTCCAAACCAAACCACAGCAAAAAGAAAATAGAAAAAAGAGGGTGTATGTGTCTCTAAATACTATTTGCGAGACCTTCATATAGTCATCACATCCTCCCTCTCTTCATCATTTGACTAATGGGGGATTAGTTTAATTAGTTGAGATTTGTGTTAAGCATTCATAAATAGCTCGAGAACAAGTTCTTAATTTGCCTATGAAACAAATGTGTCATGGCTGTCGAAATCAGCGACATCTAGTCAGATGAGTTTCAGCCTTTGAAGATGTCGCTGGTGGCCTCAGCGTAGCTGATCAAACTGGAATTATCTGGGCTAAGAAAGAGATCATAAATATCAGTGAACTGGAAATTATATACTGTATAATAAATGCCCACAACAGGCATGAGTGTGTGTGTGTGTGTGTGTGTGTGTGTGTGTGTGTGTGTGTGTGTGTGTCTCAATTACTAGGAACCATGGACCATAAGTGTTATAGCTGAGTTAAAGATGATACAATTTTTCCATCATATGTATAAGAGAGGCTTTTTTAATGCTTCCCTGCATGCCTGTGAATGTGCTAATGGAGACCCAGGCGACATGGAAAAGACTGAATCATCTAGACTGTTGTGCGTGTGGATTTTGAAATGTTTGTATACAGTAGGCACTTGTGTGATCTAATGTAAGGGAGCTAACATAGATACAAGTTCAAGTTTGGCTCTTGTCCCACCTTTGGGATCTTTTCTCTTTTTTTTGCCCCATAACATATTTTTGTATTTGTTAAATCCATTTTAAGATTGTCTAGGGGTAAAGGGAGTAACATTGACACTGTGGCAAATCAGCAAAATGGTGGAAGAGGCAAGAGACAATGCAAGTACAACTCAGTACAATCTGAATCAGTTGAGCAGGGCAAGACCTTCAGTTTCCACCCCCACCCCCTACCTCAGCACCAGCTTAACCACTACACTTATCCTCATCTTCCAACTATAACCACAGCAATGTCCCCATATTTCCATTGGCTTCATCATCTCCGGTGTTTGACATTTAGGTCAGTGTACAGGTGCATCTCAATAAATTAGAATGTTGTGGAAAAGTTAATTTATTTCAGTAAGTCAACTCAAATTATGAAACTTGTGCACACAGACTGAAGTAGTTTCAGTCTTTGGTTCTATTAATTGTGATGATTTTGGCTCACATTTAACAAAAACTCACCAATTTCAACAAATTAGAAAATGGTGACATGCCAGTCAAACTCAAAACACCTGCAAAGGTTTCCTGAGCTTTCAAGTGGTCTCTCAGTTTGGTTCACTAGGCTACACAATCATGGGGAAGACTGCTGATCTGACAGTTGTCCAGAAGACAATCATTGTCACCCTTCACAAGGACGGTAAGCCACAAATATTCATTGACAAAGAAGCTGGCTGTTCACAGAGTGCTGTATCCAAGCATGTTAACAGAGAGTTGAGTGGAACAAAAACTGTGGAAGAAAAAGATGCACAACCAACCGAGAGAACCTCAGCCTTATGAGGATTGTCAAGCAAAATCGATTCAAGAATTTAAGTGACCTTAAAAAGGAATGCACTGAGCACCCCAGCGTCAAGGCATACAGACGTTTCAAGGAATTTGGCTACAGTTGTTGTATTTCTCTTGTTAAGCCACTCCTGAACCACAGACAACATCAGAGGCGTCTTACCTGGGCTAAGGAGAAGAAGAACTGAACTGTTGCTCGGTGGTCCAAAGTCCTCTTTTCAGATGAGAGCAAGTTTTGTGTTTCATTTGGAAACCAAGGTCCTAGAGTTTGGAGGAAGGGTGGAGAAGCTCATAGCCCAAACTGCTTGAAGTCCAGTGTTAAGTTTCCACAGTCTGTGATGATTTGGAGTGCAATGTCATCTGCTGGTGTTGGTCCATTGTGTTTTTTGAAAACCAAAGTCGCTACACCCATTTACCAAGACATTTTGGAGCACTTCATGCTTCCTTCTGCTGACCAGCTTTTTAAAGATTCAGATTTTATTTTTCAGCAGGATTTGACACCTCCCCACACTGCCAAAAGCACTGAAAGTTGGTTAAATGGCCATGGTGTTGGTGTGCTTGACTGGCCAGCTAACTCACCAGACCTGAACCCCAGAGAGAATCTATGTACTATTGTCAAGAGGAAGATGAGAAACAAGAGACCAAACAATGCATATGAGCTGAAGGCCACTGTCAAAGAAACCTGGGCTTCCAGACCACATCAGCAGTGCCACAAACTGATCACCTTCATGCCATGCTGAATTAAGGCAGTAATTAAAGCATAAGGAGCCTCTACCATGTATTGAGTACATATTTAGTAAATAAGCATACTTTTTTTTTTTTTGGTCTTATGAAGTATTCTAATTTGTTGTGAATTGGTGGGTTTTTGTTAAATGTGAGCCAAAATCATAAACTACTAAACTACTAAAATCTTAAACTACTTCAGTCTGTGTAAATTTTTTTTAATACACAAATTTCACAATTTGAGTTGAATTACTGAAATAAATTATATCTTCCACCACATTCTAATTTATTGAGATGCACCTATATATATATATATATATATATATATATATATATATATATATATATGCCATATTGACATATTGTAATATAACTTCTAGCTTGTTTCAGATTATGAGAAAAAAAAAAATATATATATATATATATATATATATATACAGTATATATATATTATGGAAAATATTTATTTGAAAAAATAAAACACTTATCAGTGGCCATCGTTCATTCTTAGCAATTGTACCCCTCAGGATCCTCGGTTTGAGTTCTTGGCTAAACATAAAAAAAAGTATTGCATTGTTTGCTGTGGATGACTATACCATGTGGGAGGAAAAATGTGCTGTGATGATTACTCAACACGCTGGCATGCAGAGTCCTTGGGATCAAAGCGTATGAGGCTTTATAGGACTGTGTTGGGCTCCAGATTTTGTCAATAGCCACATATGACTTCCCCACAGATTTCGAAACCATCCCGCTGCTTTGTTTCATCACAAAGTTTATGCAGAAAAACAAGAGTCTGAACTTTGCTCTTATCTGAGAGTGGATTGTTGAGATAAGGACGTGCCCTTGCGGGCGGGTTTTCAGTGGCTCCGGGCCCCTGTTCTGTGGGCACTGATGCTGGACTAATCAACAGCTGCATCATGTGTGGACGTGAAGCGCAGCACTGCTTCGTTCTGCCTGGAAACCGCTGCGATATACATACATATATATATATATATATATATATATATATATATATATATATATATACAGTATGTATTATAAGAGTAATATGTCGGTCTCATCATGTGACGATTCTTGTGACAGAGAGTGTGTCCTGGACAAATTCCCCTTATAGTTATGAGTTATGTTGATAACGGAAATGGCCTTGCTGCACACAATGCCTCAGTGGGCTGAGGCCTGATCTCTGTAAACACAAGCAGTGTAGGGAAGAAACTGTATTTAAGTGGCACTCTTTGAAGTCATTCCACATTGTTTATGACAAATAAAAGGAGGTCAGAGGTGTACAGGAGGTGTTGGGGACTTACCAGAAGAGGAGGAGAGTAAGATTTTGTTGTATTGTCTTATTTTTTACAGATAGAAAACCCCAGATATCTTTGTGAGAACCCTATCCCTCTGTCCCCTGTAAGTGCTGATGGCTCCTAGCATCACTGTTCTCCATAACTGCATTTACAGTTAAATAACAATTCCAAGTGGACCAGTTCTCACTATTACTAGTTGTTTATTAGCATAAATATTGGCTGTTTATTAGTTCTTATAAAGCACATATAAATATCTTATTCTGCATGACCATATTTTAGATCCCTTAATCCTACCACATTCCTAAACTTAACAATGACCTTACAAACTATTAATAAGCAGCAAATTAGCAGTTTATTGAGCCAAAAGTTGTAGTTAATAGTTAGTTAATAGTGATAATTTGTCCCCAAACTGAAGTGTGATTTCCAGTAAAAACATGATGTAAAATAAACAACAAAGAAACAAATTATGAGAAAGGGAACACAATACAAAAGACAGTAGTTGTAAGAATTTAAGAAAGATTCAGAAAAAAATATGATATAAAAAATAGATCTAAAGTGGTTAAATATATAAAAAGTTATTTATTGTGTAGTGAAAAAAAAACTGCAAATACAATGGCCAACTTGGCATTTCAGTTCTGGCCACTGAAAAGCAGAACAATGACATTACTCAGATATATGGTGCTAACAATTCTGTAGAACAACTGTTCTTATAGCATGTTTGTTTTTGTTAGTATGCCATCAGCAGCATGCACTTCTCTCTCTCTCTCTCTCTCTCTCTCTCTCTCTCTCTCTCTCTCTCTCTCTCTTTTGTATCATTAGATTTACAACAAATCAAGTCTTGTAAAAAACAGCTGATAAGGAGGTAGGAATATGATGTTCTCCCAAAGTGCAAAGTGAAATGTGCTGTGATTGCTTTCAAAAGGGCGCAGACCCCTTGAATTTGAAAATTGCAGTGAATAATGACTTAGACTCTTCGCATGCAAAAGAACAGAACAAAGATTCTGCTAAACATCTTCATTTCTTCACAAAAGAAAGACATCCCTAAGGGTTTGGAGTGACACAATTAAATGAAAACAAAAGTTTCACTTTGAGCGTTTAACCAGTGATGGTTTTCATCAGTGCTGCTGTAATTGTTGAGATTTGTCATCCAACACGCTTTTCCACTTCTTACATAAATGCACTATGATGGCTGGTTGCTTTTAATAAACGCCAGAAAGCAATGCTGGATGACAGCTTCACACACCTAACCAAAGCCAGCCTCTGAGTTTCGCTTGTTTGGGGACGCTGACTTCTCCTAAGAGCTGTACAAACTCTGTTTGTGATGACAGTTTCCCCCTGTATGTGGGTTTAAGCTGAAAATCCCATAGAACAAGCTTCTCTTTGATGTCATTTGACTGGTATTGTTGAATATACTGAGCGTGAACTGCTGTAATCACACTTCCTCTGGGATGAGCAGCAGTGCTCAATTAGGTCAACTTCAGTCATACAGCATCATCAGCCCTTGTCTTCACTAGAATACAGCCATTTCACAAACAGCTGAATAGTCTTTGAAACAGTCCTTGAGCCTCCAGGGCTGCCGTTTGAAAGATAAAGCCGCCAAATTAACTCTACATACTTTAAAGCGAAGAGATTCAGAGATAAGTAGCAACATTGTTTTACTGTAAGCAGGGTAAATAGCGTCTGCGCTGGGCTGTGGAGCTTGGTAATTAATAACAGGTGGCAGCAATGGCAGGCCAAGAAGTTTGCTTGAGTGAACATCAAGGCTGAAGAAACGTTCCCAGGTAATGGGGTGAAGGGTGAGTCAAACGTTCCTCGGGAGCTGCTAGGCTTTGATGAAGGGAAATGGTGCATGTGTTGCCCTTCATTGTCTCTGATTGAAATGACTGTGGAGCTGCGGCTTGAGAAAAACAAAGCTTGTATGAGTTATATTATTCATCATCGGCACTTCTCTTGCTGTGTGTTCTTGGCGCTGTGCCTTGCTATCAGTGCTTACTCTTTCTTTGTAACCTGAAATCATGGGTTCTGTCTTTATTTCATACATTTTTTTTGTCCTAAAAACTTTGTCAAGTTTTACTACTTTTTCTTTGTTTGGTAGGACATATAGCAAAAGCATCTAAACACCATTAAAGTTAACATGTAGAGCTGTAGATGTATCATTTGATGAATTGATGTCAGTTAGTTGAGTCATAACCGATTGAGTCAAACCAGTGATTTGTTTGCAGCGTCACACAAATGTCTCTGTGGTATTTTTGTAGAAATATACCGGATGTATGTGCATATCAGTGTTTATTACAAATGAATGGTATAATGGTATGTTGGTGTATATATATTCAAAAAGGTAAAAAAATAAGGCTCATTTGCATTAACATTTCTGTCTACTTTCAGTCAGACAGAGAGATGAAGTAGGGCGGTATGATCACATTTATTTGAATAAATTAATTATAGCATTTATTTGAATTAGTTATTGAGGTGGTGGGGGGGGGGGGGGTGAAAGTTATGTTTATGAATTACCTGCTCTTTCTACAAACAATAGAGCTGTAAGGTTAGTTACTTCAAAAACAGTAATTTTACCTCCTCGTTGCTGGGAAATATAGTGTAGTGATTCAGTATCAATGCTAATATATTAGTTGTAATGCAGTGAATATATATGCAATGCGATCTAGGAAAACCCAATTAATGGTGAAATTTTGAGCCTGTCCTCCAACAAAAAACGACCATATAGATCGTTTGTGCAAGCATTTATTACGACCTATATTTACATTTTAAAGTTAAGCGCCCTCTAGCGGGCGTAAAAATAATGACAGTATCGCGTTGCGTCTGGATGACATGACGTATGACGTCAATACCAATCAAAACGCACTTTTATTTAAATGCAATGTGTGGGCGTTTTACACCAATCTCACAGTATTTCCTACATATTTTACTACTGTAGGTGGCTTATTCGTTCGAATGACCACACCTAACCCCACCCCTAAACCTAACCCTCACAGAAATCATGCTAAATGATGTTTTTTTGAGCATATACGTGAACGTCCGTACCCTGGGATTGAACCCATGACAGCATGATTACATATCAAGGTATAACGCAATAATCTACCAACTGAGCTACACGAAACACAAAACAGAGTGCAAATAAAAGAATACAAAACATTAATATGAAAACAACCTTTTGTCGATAGGGGCGCAATTGTAGTATACGCTCTGATGGGTCGTATTTCAGGGATTTGGACAAACGACCTATACAAGCGTATTGGTTGGAGGACAGGTTGGAAATTTTGATACGCCATTATTACATATGTCACATGATTTATTTTTGTTGATATGTTAGCTGTTTTTGTGTTAATTTAGTTTTTGTTATAAGAAAGCACCTCCACAGCGTGTTCTTAACACGAGAGAAAGACAAAGCCTTTTCTGCTTGCTGTAATAAATCGTTATGTTTCTGCACTAAACAAGTGCTTTTTGCCAAGATATTTTCAGAGATGATAGACAAGATGTTATAGAATAATAATTGAATGAAACCCTAATTTTAACAAAAAATTTACATACGACTATTTTAAGAATTTCCTGAAAACATCCCAGTGCGACATCCGACGGGTTTTCCCAGATCACATCACATATACATGTGTGTGAATAAATTAGGCATTCAAATAGTGCTTTATTGTGTATTGCTGTACACCCAAAGTGCTTTACAATCATGTGAGGGGTCTCTCCTCGAGCACTGCCAGTGTGCAGCATCCACCTGGATGATATGACGTATCATTTTTTCCTTTGTAGACCGAGGAAGCTTTCTGGTGTTTATCCAAACACTGAACAGTCACCCAGATTTTGACTCTCAAAAAAGCTGGAATCACAGGTTCAACCCGCAGTGTGGCGCTAAAACGTAGAAGACGTTTTGTGAAGATATTCCCTGAGGAACTGTGTGAAACCAACATTGGGCAAAGAAAAGACAGAACAGCTGCTCTCGTCTCATTCGCACTGTCTTCATCTCTCCTCCTTCCACCCTTCCATCTCTCCTTCTGCTCTTCAAAAAGCGCCGCGTCTCTGTGAGTTTAACGCGAGTAAAAGCACCAATGTCATTCACTTCACTGATTCCAGGGAAACTGAAAACCCGGAGGTGTGCGCCTCCCTCCGCACCTTTTCAGACAAGAGTTTCAGAACGCCACTGATGTAGTTTGACAAACTTTTATAAAAGCACCAATTGAAGCTTAAAAAAAAAAAAAAAAAAAAAGAAAAGAAAAAAAAGTGCCGCCCACGTTTGCATCTGTGCTGCCGGGATCTGTTTGACTGCATGGCTTCAATCAGTGCAATCTTCTCCTCTGACAGGTCTCCTGTGGTCTCTGAGATTGCACAAGAAGAATCGTACGCAAAACGTGAGGCGGGTCTTGTTTCTCAGGGTTGAGAGGAAGTAGGGCAGGTGACGGTAGCAAACGGTGTGTTTTGCTCTTATGAGATCTGTTCTAGCCTCCAGAAAATGCTGCCATGAGACAAACTTCAGTGCTGCTGGATGGTGTGCTCTATGTAAAGGTAAATGTTCTTGTCAGGTAGACACCAGCAGCTGATGTGCTCTATATTACACACTATACGCACTTAATTCACAGAAAAGTAGCTTTGGAGAATCACAGAAGGCAAAGAAACCAATGCTTTCTCTATCTCTCCCTGGAGTTGTCAAAGGCCTCCTGGGCTGCATTCATGTTTTTGATGTGTAAATAAATACATTGTTTACGTAAAACACATCAGATGTCTTCATGGATTGGGCTTGAATATGAAATGACACTGAGGTATATACTAGGGCTGAGTGATATGTTATAAATAGTTTTACAATTCAGTTAATATTTTATTCAACTACGTTATGTGAAACCGCGGTCTCTCTATTCAACCAAACTACAATATACCAATTATGTTGAAACATCTGATGAAAACAGGTCGATGTCATTAAGTAACGTGTTTTAAATAAAGATTAGTGTAGTACAGCATGTGCGATTTAATGCATGGCAGCAGGACTATTCTTTCTTTAAAACATAAATGCTCAGACTGAAGACTGAAGAAATGTTTCCATTAAACTGTAATTAGCTGGTTGATCAAGCATTCCTCCCATCAGTGACACTCCAGCTGAGTTGCGTATTCCCTGTCAGTTCTAAGAGTCTGTTCTAACACACAGCAGAAATGGCCTGTGGCACTGTGAATGTTCTTGTGGCCTAGAGACGTCTGGATCTCTCTCTTGCACTCTTGTACTCTGGCCATATAGTGCCCTGCAGAGGATCTGATGAGCCAATAGATCGTGTCCCACGCTGGTGGCAGCACTTGGCAGAGGGGGCAGAGGGCTGGGAGGCTCACACACAAATCCTGCTCATGCCACATCAAAATATGTTTCCCAAAATACATAAGAAAGACACCGCTTCAGGAATGACCAGCGGCCATCGTGACGAAAGTTTCAGCTGTACTTTGTGTGAGCAAAAGTGTGTGCTTATTTACTCCTCTCTTTTGTGTGTGGGTTGGAGAACCTGAAGAGCTCAGGACACGTTTTAACAGGCCACTAAAGAAAAAGGTAACACTTTATTTTGATAGTCCACTTTAGACATTTTACTAGCAGTAAGTAACTTTGCAACTACATGTCAACTAGCAGTTAGTAGAGTATTAGTAGACTGTCTGCTTAATATCTTCTAACACTTTCTTTGTCAACTTATTGTCAACTTATACTAAGCCTAAACCTACTCCTAACACTAACCCTAAACCTACCCTAACAGTCTACTCTGAGAGTTAGTAGACATGTAGTTGCAAATTTCTGAGATTTAGTTGATATGTAGTTGACATGTAGTTACAAAGTTACTTATAGTCAGTAAATTGTCTAAAGTGGACTATCGAAATAAAGTGTAACCAAGAAAAACGTTGAACTTTTGATCCCTGAAATATTGAGACTTATTAAAAGCCTGAGGTCGCTTTATTTGAGGGAAGTTAAATAGCAGTGCTTGCTACTGGCTCAAAATCACTCATGAGTAATTGTTTTATATCGGTCTTCAAGGTACTGAAAGAAAGGCTAATGTATGTAATAATGACTTCATTAAGTAGAATCAGATTTGAAACCATACAGTAAACTGTGTCAGTGTTGCAATGCTAATGAGTACAGTTCAACTGTCATTATTTGTGTGGTTACATTTCTATCTTCCTCTATCTGCCACATCCTGTCCAGTATTATTCATCTGTGTCCTACTGAACAGATAGGCTCTTTGATCAGTCTAACAGCACAGATTCTTAACTGCCTCTTTCAATGACTGATCTCAAACAAAAAAAGACTCTGGTGGGCGTTGTTTTCCTGTAGGTGTAAACGAAACTGAACACTGTAGTTCAGATATTTCTATGCTTTGCCTTTTGATAAATGGGTCATGTCATGAAAAGCATTCCTTTGGAAATAAGTTGGACATTTTTGATGTGATATTGATGTGCTGTGTAGACAAACTTTCTCTCTAGTCAACCCAGACCCAGACTGAGACTAAACCACCAAAAGAGTTTGTTTAGAAATTATTATAGTATGATATCACTGCATTGAGGTCGTTAACAAACAGCCACCCACATTTACATATCAAGATCTTTTTGGTATTGAGCTTGACTGGTCCTAAAGAATGTCATTGTGAAATTACACCTTTATCGCAGAGGATAGCTAATAATTTGCATATAGATGCCATAGTGTGTACAGTAGCAAAGTCAGCCTGTTCTGTTTGGTCAGAGAGAAAACCAAAGTTAATTAGTTGCATTAAATTAAGTATTTGTTGCAAGAAACCTTCAGTAGCATTACTACATAGAATTAAGAGAACAAAATAACATTATTGTCCTCCATCCGTTCTTCATTTGTAGATTGAGTTGAGAACTAAAGTCATGGAGGCCAAACATCAAGAGGATGCACTGAGGAGCCAGCAGAAGCATGATGCTGAGATTCAGATGAATGACAGTTTGCGACAAATCTTGGGCTGCAATTAACAAACATTTTGTTAATCGATTAACCTGTAAAATAATACTTAAGTTTAATTGATAATTTAAGCAAAAATGAAAATTCTCAGTTGTATATGACTAGCTATCTTCAGATGAACACAAAAAAAGGGTTTTAGAAAAATAATCCATGTCCTTGTAATACAAATGTAAACTCGTATGAGAAGCAAGGTGGATTTGTTATAATTATCATTGTTTCACAATGCATTTACATCAGGCTGATGTTTACATCAAGTGTGAGCTCATATACCTGCGTGTGACAGTTGGTCCAAAGGTTAAAATGTATTTTTTGCATATGCCTTCAATCTGAGATTTCCATATCTTTTTCTTAAAACTATGTACAAACTAAACTTTATATAATATATGCAAAAGCAAGACATTTTATATAACAAAATTATTAAATATTAAACACAAGGGAATTTGACCCCTAAACAAATTCATAATTCCAAGTTTTGCTTATTGCATAATGTTTCTTCATAAACAATAGATACATGAGCTGTTGGTAGAGGAGAAAAATGTTTAAAGGTTTATGATGACAAGTACATTGATGAGAGACAGATTGACTGCTCACATCTTGCAGGTTAGGTAGGTACTGCAAACATCAAATATGGCTGTCTCTCTCATTAAAATGATATTGTTTTAGTGATACTGGATTTATTATCATTCAGGCCAGAGCAGGACTAATGAACAAACAGGTCATATCTTCCTCCAGAAACATAACAGTCAGCATGTGCTGTGTCAGTGTCTCCTCTGTGACTTTCACATTTATTGTCTGTTTTATTCAGTCCCAGTGACATCACACCTTCAATTCTGCTTTAATAAAGTCTGTTAAATGACCGAGGTCTACAGATGTTTATGGATCCCCACCCCTTTATAAGCAGGAACATGATTCTTGGCAGACTATTGTCTTTCATGGCATCCTTAAAAGTCCAACGTCCTCTGGACCTTGTCCTTGACACTCTGTTATGACTCTGCTGTGTTTCCGAAAAGAGCTCTTTAAGGAGCCGATGGGAAAATTGTGTGTGTCCCTAAATGTTCCATGAACTTCCCTTTCACCTTCCTAACGCTCTCTCTTTCCCCCACTCTCGGCTGCAAGCTTTCATCTTTCACAGACAAACGGCATGCAGGATGATGAGCTTAGCAACAGAGTGCACTTCTGATGGACAAAAAGCAATGATAAATAATCCACTGATGGGCTTGCTGACTTTTCAGAAGGAATAAATAATAACTTTTGTTAGGTTTTTTGGTTTGAATGAAGTTGCATCTGTGTTTGAAAGACCAGCGCTAAATGGTCCTCTCGCCAGTGATGTCCAACCTCTCTTTACTAAACACTGCTGAATTAGGCCTCATGAGAGACCATCACCCCCAACCTCAGAGAGTACATCTGTAAATAGGAGCTCTTACTGCTGCCGAAGCCCTTTGAAGACTATTCTTGCTTAGTTTCTCCAGTGTGTTTTGAACCTCAATAGCTTCCTGTGGATCTTTCATTAATTCACTGTTCTGTGCAATCACCCTTGCATGAAATCTTAATTGGTACATATGTTTTTTGTTATTTTTTGTGTGTGTCTGCTTTCCTCTTAATGAGCGCAGTTGTTTAGTTCTTAAAGACTCAGATGTACTTGTTCAGAGAATGTCAATATTTGCTCAGGTGCATCTTTCTTTGAAGGCCCTATAAACACCACACACATGCCGCGCAGTGCTGTCCATTGGTGTCCAGGGGTGACCGGGCCGGTGCATGTGCCCTGTCATGTCCTCTAAGCTGTTGATCTCTGTAGGGTCCTTTGAGATTTACAGACCCCTGGTCGCAACGCCGCTGTCCACCCTCACTGAAACAATGGCCAACAGCCTTTGAACTCCCACTTGGACACAGACGGCATGTAGAAGGTCAGGCCATCAAAGGAGTTAGAGCAGTCTGAACAAACGGCTCTCTGCTGTGCAGCATCAGATAAAACACAATTCTGAACTGCCCGCCCGCCCTTCTCCCACCCTACCTTCAGCCCAGGCATCTTATCGCCCACAGCTCAAGGCACAAGACTGGACCGCCACTTAGGAACAAGCCCAGCAGATCTGCTGTTTATTTGGAGCTTGCTAAATACAGGTTGCACTTGGCTAACTTCCGCAACGACCACAAAAGATTTCTAAATTCCTTGGGTTCATCGAAAGACTGTGCTGCGTTGCACAATGGGCAGATTGTTTTAGGACTCGCAGAACCAGTCCATTGGGGTCTGGGAGCCCACTGCAGAGGTCTTTAGGATATGAGGAACAAGGTCATGAGTGAGTTTCTCAGAGCTGTGGCTCAAGTCCTCTCAGATACCGGCAACCCTCTTTCAAGCTTCAGAGAGTCTGGAATGTTAACACTCAACATGCTCCTGAGACGCATATGCAACGAATATGTAACACTGTATTCGGTGAAGAGATCACTCCATTTCCTTTTATCCATAATCTTTTTTTTTTTTAATGGTTTAATGGAAACTGTAAGAATTTTTGCTTTTTTTAAGCAGGGTAATGATACTCATACTGTGCTGCACATTATTGACAATATTACTAAATATTGACTAAAGCTGGCAAATTGCAATAGCTATCACAAAAATTCGCTTTTAGATATTTTCCCCATATCACACAGCCCTACATTCTGCACATTTACATTATTAAACCAATAGATGGTGACAAATGTGTTTGTTTTTTTGTGTATTAAGAGTGAGCCATTGAATCATTGACTCTGGTTCTGATTCGAAATACAAGAGCAGTGGTGTACACATGGTGAGCACTGTTGTGGTATGCTAGGGACCAAAATGCCTAATTAAATGCATTATTACTTCTAATAACATCCTTATTTAATTTTATGTAGTTATAAGTAATTTTTACACATTCATAAATGTGCATTTCTTCTGAATGAATCAGTGCCCCTTTATCGTTCAGTTATGTCAGTCACCAGATCCCTCTTCACAAAAAAATATAGTGATATGCTAATGATATCCTGTTTGCTTATACTATAATCAGTCCTATAAAGCAGTGAAAAGCAGTGAAGCACTTCAGTGTGTGAAAAAATGTCAGTGGACAGAAGTGAATGATTTGGTTTGTTCACGACCAAAACACTACTACTTGTCAGTGGGATCATGGGTATGTCTCCTGGAGTGTTCTTCCTTTCCAGAGCGTAATATGAGATTCATACGGGTATGTCAACCTTTTGCTTTAGGCTTACACTTCTGTTACAGATAATATACTTAAGCAAAAAGCCTTAAACGAAGAAAGGGCCAAAAATGGGGATCTTGCCCACCACCCCCAAACCCCCATCCGCTAAACATCATCTTCAAAGCAGCAAATTCCTGCATTCAGTGACGCAGGAGAGGGCGAGTTCCTCCATGGTCATGCTTGTGAATAAGAACATTATCCTCTGTAATCTGCAGCCAGCATTAGCTTGTCATATGGAAGCACCACAAACCTCTATTTAAACTCTGTTCCCACTGAAATTTATTTATGGCTCTAGATTAGCTGAAAAGTCTGGAACATAAATGTTCTGTCATCCGTCTTCTTAGTGTCTTAGTGGCTTCTTGTTTGTAGAGTTGTTTGCTAATGCAGGCATCACTATTACTATTGCTCATGCTTAGGGTTAGTGATCTGAACAAACCTCTAAATGCTGTGACACAGCACATCAACATCAAAGAACTAGCGATGACGAAAGCAGACAGTGTTGACGCCTCATATTGCCTAGTGTCTTGGCAAAATGTTGCACTTGAACACAACGTTTGCAGTTTTGAGCCTGCAAGAAAAAAATAACTTTCCACGACAGCAGGTGGCAGTAGTCTGTATTCGTCATTCAAAAAATGAAACTAGGACTGTGAATATACAGTACAAACTGTATATGTACAGTACAACGTGGTTCAACCAGTGCAGAACACACCAGAAACACTCAATTGACAGATGGTCAGTGATGTCACAGCCTCAACAAACCATAAACTTAGAAAGTCATCGTGCACTATTTGTAACATGAAACGTACTGTAAATGTTGTACTTGAAGCAATGAAAGCTGCACCTTGTAAACAGACGTGTAATAAAGCATGGACCCCACTCACAAACAAAGAGGCTTTTTCTTACGACTCAGGAAAAGCGGGGTCTATGATTTGATGTCTTATTTTTGGCCTTTCCACATATTTCTCAAGTCAGTGACAGGTATTTGTTAGAGCCAAATTACTCAAACAGCTGTTGGTGTTTTTTTTTTTTTTGGCCTTTGACCTAGTTATGAGCCCCTGATGTCACAAAATACACTTTTCATATTCATGTAAAATAGTTCTAACTTAAAAAATGCTAATCATTTATTGAGAGAAGTCTTCAGTCAATTTAATATTTATTAAGGATGACATTAATGTGGATGTGGAATGTGTCAGGCATAGTTTCGCACATCTTCCAGTTTTTATTTTATTTATTTTTTGTCTAGACTCCCTAACTGGTAAAATCACTCAAAACACGTAATCTTTACTGGCTTTCTGCTGTAATATACTTCACCTTAACTTATGCAACACAAAGATATTGTATAATTTCTTGTTTCCATACCCGTTGTTGTGTATTACTGTTTTTATTTATTTATTTATTGAGTCAAGAAGAGTGGTGCCGTTCGGGGCAGCCTGGGGTGTAAGCAGACAGAGAGATGCCCTGCGGCCAGGCCGGAATGTTTGTATATGTCTCCCTCTCTCCCCTGTAGTTCAAAGTCTGCTGCGAGAGTCCCAGGTCATCCGACAGACCAAAGAGAAAGAGATCAGCGAGCTGAAGAAAAGGTCTGATCAAAGTACTGAATCTCTGAAAAACGAATGGGAGAAGAAGGTAAGGAAGGGTTGAAAAGGCTCAGGTTTCCACAGGCCCATCCTTCCAGCAGCCGGAGTTTTAAATGCTGAACATTTAGAGTTTAGAGCTCGGCCAGTCCCGTTTGAGTATGAGAAAGAATCCAAAAAATCTATCTTCTTCGAGTACTCAGTAGAAGTGTGTGTTTATTGCAGAGATAGAAAAACTCAAGGTTTTCCCAGAGAATCCAGCCTATCTACAGGCTTTTGGTTGAAGGGCATCTTGCTTCAGGCGTGATAAAACATTCTCTTTGTTCTCTGGTTCTAAACATAATTTTCTGTAGGATTCATGTTCAGGGCTCAACATTAAGGATGGGCAGATGGCAGTGTGATCATCTGTTTTTATGTCGTACAAAAACATTTTTTTTTATATATATATTCTTTTTCCAAATAGTGGAAAGGATTGTAAAGATGGAGAAAAAAGTAAAAAACAAACAAACTGTAAAGTAGTGAAGCAGTCTGATCCATCTTGTAGTTTATGTGTATTTGTTCTATGCTTTAATATTACATAAAACTACTGGCCAGTCGTGACAGCATAAAAAAAAACAAAAAAAAAAACAACCCCCTTATTGTTGGGCCCTGATGTTATAGACGTTACAGTTTCAGAGTCTTGAAAAGTTTATATTTTATTGATCTATGTTGTATGATTGGTTCCTCCTCTCTGGTAGTTGCATGGCACAAGTGGCAGAGATGGAACAAGAAAAGTTTGAGCTACAGAAGAAGCACACAGACAACATCCAGGAGCTGCTGGAGGACACCAACCTTTTCAATACATTCCTTGGTTTTTTTTAACCAAGCATTTTGAATGGGTTCAGTTCTGATTGCTTGGCACATCAGAGTGTTTTGAAAAAAGAAAAGAAAATAACGCTGGGAAAAAAAATGGATTATCATATGTCTTCTTCAAATCTCCTTTTCCCTATTTTTAACAACAATAGGATGAAATGGGCATTATTGACCTCTGTAAACACGTAATGTCTTTTTCATTCGTACTAGAAGCTGGAGGGTGTCTTTGCGCAGAAACTCCACACATGCATCACAGAAGTAATAGAACTCATGAGGTTGCAGGAAATCCCTAATGTGGACAAAGGCACTGCTATCGCTGGAACTCATCGGTGTCAAACTCAATTCTTGCAGGTTTTGTTGTAGTTTTCAAATAAGCCTGAAGGGCTTGATTGGATCTAGTGGGTTTAATTAAGGTTGAATCTTAACTCTACAGAGTTGTCGCCCTCCATGAACTGAGTTTGACACCCCTGCTGTAACTGAATGAAAAAAAAGATAGAATCACATGAACCGATCAAACATGAAGACAGTAAACACACAACTATAATACTATATGGCTTATTGGTGTTCTTCAAGTGGGTGTTTTTTATAATAAATGTTATTTGTAGTCCATTGCTAATTGACAATTAGAAGGGAAGATGTTTGTCATGTGTTGCTTTTTCAAATGTATATTATAAGTGAAGCGGGGAGGCGTTTCCTCATCTCAGTACGTAGATGCATGGGCACATACAAGCAGATCCAATTCGGAGAGAAATAAAATGCACAGAAATAATTTAAATGCAAAGCCGAAAGAGAAAAAAAAAATGCAATTTACAAGCCCATATTTAACCATGCATGTCATATCGTACTGTTCAGTATTATATTGAAACGTGTGGCATCCCTTCAACACTGTTCAATGGAAATGTGCCATGCCTCACACTCTTTATGTAGCTTCTAGATACATGTGCTCAATTTTACATGTTGTTGCATTCTGAAATGTGTCAAAATGGAAGTCGAAATGTTTTGCAAAATACTAGTGCCATTCTTAGTGATGAAGCAAGAGGGCATCAGCATAGTCTTTCTTCAATGACTTTGGCCTATGTCCAGAATCAAATCACTCATAATCACAAAAAAAAAAAAAACAAATTCAGTTCATCGCGATCTTGCAGAGTTCTGCCGCACTCTTGTGAAAACGTACGTTATAATCACTGAAGCTGACTACACTGCACAATGAGTCTTATTTACATTGCATCTACACTTTTTCTTGTTATAATGAGATGGTTTACACGCAAGTAGAACAAAGCATTAAACGAAAACTCAAACATTTTGAGCAGTAAGTGGAACACAAACACATCTGATTGGTTATTGTATTCAAGAGATCACCAGAACTGTTTAATTGTCTTCAGTTATCAACACTTTTGTTTGATGGTGTTAT
The DNA here is from genome assembly GCF_023724105.1 of Carassius gibelio. Classification (NCBI taxonomy): domain Eukaryota; kingdom Metazoa; phylum Chordata; class Actinopteri; order Cypriniformes; family Cyprinidae; genus Carassius; species Carassius gibelio. The sequence continues at coordinate 5,174,392 of NC_068373.1, read as the reverse complement.
AGCATCTCTGTATAACCAAGCCTACGAAGCAACAGTTCAAACATTTTGACATGCTAACAGCTGCCAACCTGGACAGCAACCCATCTGGTTTAATGGCTTATACATTTAAAGAAAAAATTTGTACTGAGGTTTGTGACTGCCACAGGACCATAGAAAGATACCCTCGTAAAACATTGGACAATAATTTGTGTCTATTTTGTAGAGAACGTTTCTTTGTTTTTGTATTTTCTCCTCTCCTCTCACCTAGTAAACTTAGTCTTGTGTGTACATTCAGGGTGTTGCCTGAAACAAAGCATGCCTTTGATTGAAGCCACCCCACTAGAGGGACCAAGCACTGTGGTGCTCTAAGATGAGCTGGGACACGCGTCCGTCCATGGAACAGGCCTAAAAAGTTTTTTGCTTGTTACAAATTAGCATTCAGTGGCTGTCATACAGGTAAGGGCACACACTGTGACGGCCGGCAGCGTTCTGTCAGCAGGGCTGAATTTAAGAGACTTCAAATGTGTGCCGACCCCACAGAGTAAGACCCTTCTTTAATAATTAAACACAGCACATTTTCAGGCAGGGCCCCAGATGAAAGGCCCTTCTGTCATTGGAAATTAGGTTCTCCCATTCTGTTGGTTTAGGCTGACCTCGCCAACCTCTAAACCCATACCCCCCCTCCCCTCCTCCTCTTGTCTTACCTCTTTTCTCCTCACAGGCTGCTGTTGTCAGATGCTGTGTGTTGTTTCTACTTTGCGTTTGATGTCACAATATCCACCCTTTAAAAGCCTTGGTCTATCTTTCGTTCTTTCATCATTCTTTTGTGCAGCACACTCTGGTGCTATCCTGGTTTCTCAAAAAAGCTCTTCAATGCCAGGCGGAGTCACATCGTCCATGTTTCATATCTTGTGGAGGGGAGAGACTGGAGCACCAATGGGTGCTTGTAAGTTTACATGGGACTGTGTCAAAAGCTGGCACAGCCATTCTTCTGCTTATTATTCCTAATATTCATTGGTGGCTTGATTGGCAAGTTTTGAAGTGCACAACAGTGGTGCAAATGTCAATCGTCAAAAGAGAAAGCAGCACATTGAATATTGATGACAAGATACATATTCATCACAGTCAGGGCTCAATGGAGATTGATGACTTCAAATGCATTGATGACACAGCACAGACTGTATCTAAAAGAGACGTGAAGACCAGCCAGTCTAAGTTTTTCTGAGTGCATTCATTTGTCCAAAACAATCAAACTACAACCTTAAAAATAAAGCTTCCATAAAGAACCTTTAATGACCAAGAAAACATTCCATTGCACAAAAGGTGCTTTAGGAGTCATTTACATGTTGCGCCTCAAAATGTGTTGAAAACACTAGCCGTGCCGCTTTCTCCTCCTTTCCAAACACTTGGGAGCTTGACCATGACCTGCGCTCTGAATGATGATGTGGAAGTTTCAGCAAAGGATCAATGGATCTCCGGCACTGAAAGTAACTTGCAGTAGCTCTGCTACTAAATTTATACTAAATTTATTTAAAAAATGGTCATCCCTATACAGCTATGATCAGCTGTTCCTCCATCTTTGGGTGAAGGAGAAGGTGATATGTTGACTCTTGATACATGACCTGTGGTGCGCTTTCTGAAAACTGGAGATGTTTTATTTCACTGCGGCGCAGACATTCCTGAAAAATTAAGCATGTGTCTTTATTTGAAATAAAGCACTTGAGCAGACAAAAGACCCAAAATGTGAACAGCCTTACATATTGTCATTGTTGTTATTATTACTTGAAAGGTTCTTTAGGGAACCAAAAAAAAAAAAAAAAAAAAACCTTTTGGAACTTATATTTTTGGAATGTATGCACTATGATCATTATCACTTGAAAGATCTAAGCATTTATAACATTGGTATAATAAAATATACATTGATGGAATGAACCAAGTCTCAACATTATGTCTTCAGACAATTACACTCTGAATTTAATCAACATTGATTTCATTTCATGCTGAAAAATAAAACTTTTGTCTTCAGTAGAGTGGTAGCTGAATCAAATTTGTTTCATGATTTATAAACTTTATTTTCACTGTTATTTTCCTGTTTATTACTGACAAGCTGCTTTGTATTGTTTAAATCACTATATAAATAAATGTGATTTGACTTGACCTTGTCTACAATGGATGCAAGGGGCATGACACAATGGGTCACCAGTAATCAAATGCCAAGTTCTATTTCCATCATACTTCTGACATGAAGACACCTAGATTTTGAACATCCACTCAGTCATGCCCAGTGTAGACAGCGTTAGACCTAGAGATGCAAAACGTATAACAAATATATTTAGCCCCCGTCGTACATGTTTAACATGTGATCTAGCGTTTCCATTGTGATATCAAATCTCAGTACTCATGGGGCAGATCATTTGAATGATCCTTCATTTGCATATTTGACTCCAAAAGTAAAGCACAAGCAATATTCATTTGCCTCTTGAAAAATTTCGGTTTGCGATCGCTTAAAGGAGTCTTATCATGGAAAATTAGATTATTCTATTCAGTATTCAGCAACTTGTTGGGTCATTGTTTCATTTTGCGTACAATCTCAGCAGGTGAAATTGGTTATATACAAATTACATTTTTACAGCAATTCTAGTGAAAGTAACCTAGATTATTAGATTTCTTAAATTTTTAAAAGCTATTGAAGTGTAGCTTATACCCCTATTAAATCTAGAAGATAAACATAGTTGGAGCCAACAATATCTCTGCCTGATGAGGTATGCATCTTTTTTCATTGAGTATTCATCAAACAATTGTTGATTCGTGTCTTCAGAGTGGTGGTGGTGTGTGTGTGTGTGTGTGTGTGTGTGTGTGGGAATGCAGATCCTCTCCACATTTCTTTTGTGGAGCAAGTGCTTTTAAAGGTAACATCCTCCTGCCCGTGAGATGTGCTCACAGATGAGGGCATGTGTGATTAAAAGGATAAATACCTGTCCCGTCTCATGCAGAGGGTTTTCCAATAAGAGGGTATTATCACAATCACATTTACATCTACAGCTGTTTTTGACTGACACTCAAAAACAGTTCACTAATTAAGGCAGATAAAGTTGAGAGATGTGTGATTGTGGTTACTTAAATTAGTTCAAAATGTTAACTTAAATGTTTTTTTTTTCTTAGCCTCATGAAATTAGAAGATAAGTGACAAATTTACTACAAACAGCTTACCCCACAACATGACATATATTACCCAGCAGCTACTATTTTAGTAAACACTTAAGTAATAATCCAGATCTTTAAGAGTTATAATTATGGTAACACTTTATTTTAGAGTGTCCTTGTTACAAATGTTACATGTACTTACTGTAGTAATAACAGTAATTACGCATAATTAATATACTACTATTACTAGTTTTCCTGTGGCTCAGTGGTAGAGCATTGCATTAGGGGTGCAAAAGGTCATGGGTTCAATTCCAATGGAACACACATACTGATAAAAAAATATATAAAATAATTATAACCTGAATGCACTGTAAGTCACTTTGGATAAAGGTGTAAATGTAAATGTATAAACCCTTATCTTAACCCCAGCCCTAGTCTTCATGTTGGTAATTAATATTACTCACTACTTAAATTAACAATTAAAGTTAAGTATGGGTAACTATGCGGAATGTTGAATGGCTCATTCTGTGACCAGACGTTTCTTATGTGCCGTTGGCATGTGCTATCAGGGTCAGTGTATTAATTACCAGCTTGCATCATAGCACAAGCCCAAGTCTTTCATGCTACATTTCACACTGGCCGTTAACAAAATTCTATTTTCCAGCATTTGACACTGACGTTTGCCTTCAGAAAGCTGTACTTTTCATCACTGTCCATTTTCATTATTTCAGCTGTGTATCTTCAATCAATAATCTGTCATCATTCATATCAGCCAGCATTCCATCCACCATGCACGGGACAGTGGCCTCCATTAACAATGATACACATGTGTGTGTGAGTGTGTGTGTGTGTGTGTGTGTGTGTGTTTGAGCTCTGCTCAGGCAGACTATCTGGTTTTGGTTTAACAGCACTAGCTGTCCCATGGAAAGTTTTCTCTTTCCTGTGTTTCGTCAGATATAGTTGTCTCATTTTCTAATGAAGAAGACCATGCTAGATGTTCTTTGAGTGCTGAGCCATGCTTAGCTGCTGATCTGCTTCACATGCCTTTTTCATTTTCATTCTAAGAATGCTCTGGGTTGTGCAAAAAAACAGAGTCCCACAGGTGCATCAGATCTGAGGCTGTTTGAAAGATGATCTCCAGTGATCTTTGAAGGTGGATGAGGATGGTGTGGTGGCCATGAATGCGGTTAGAAAGGTGTTTAAGCTCACTGTTACTGAACTATTCAACTTTAACACATCTACAGAAGAATTCCCCATTCAGGAGATCTTCACTGCCTTTCTCTGCTGTCTCTGTGTAGTGTAAATCAGTGTTGGGAAGCTACTGTGAAGATGTAGTTTGTCGAGATACAATCTACACATAATTTATAGTAGTTCATTTACACTCAAAGCTACTTTTTTGAAAAAGTTGTGATCTACTGTACCAGTTAAAAAAATATATATATAAAATTAAGATATTTTAATGTTTTTAAAGTCTCTCATGATCAACAAGGTTGCAATATATTTGATCAAAAATACAATAAAAACAGGAAATTAGGGCTGCACAATTAATCAAATTAATAATCACAATTTACAATTATGGATGCCACAATTACGCAATCGTTCAAAGCAGCAATTAATAATTTAAAGTCCACCTATGTTATTCTGCTCACTTAAGGCTTTCAGTCATGTGTAGTTTTGTTTTTTATACTTATATACTAAGTTAGCTAACATGAAAAACAATCCTCTATTTTTGGATCCAGAGATTCCTTACTATTTCAGAAAATATATTTATAATTGTGTGCGTAACTGCGAACACATGGATTCCAGCACTGTGTGAAATATTTGAATAAACCATTCAACAAAACTTCCTCAGTACCTTTTGCTTATCTTTCTTTTTCTGTTTGGTTCCTCTAGGAGCAAGTGTTGCATGAGCTGGAGACACGGGTGAAGCTGCTCTCGGTGGAGGTGCAGAACGGGAACCTGCTCCAGCAGAAGGTCACTCAGGAGAAAGCAGAGTTGGAGATTCATATCGCCTCCATCAGTGGTGAGCTTCAAGAGGCCAACCACAAGTACAGGAAAACCACCCTATCTGTCGAAAAGCTCAGATACAACAGTTCGCAACTGCAGAGTTTTGATGTAAAATCATAGCTCTGCTCCAAAAAAGATGTACGGCACCATAAATATTCATTCATCTCAAACAACAGATACAGGAAGCTGAAAACAGGAGACAAAAACAGCTCAGGGTCAGTCGCTCACACCTTTTTTATACCATTTTTCATACCCAGATTTTAGATATACCTGTATCGATGCTGGTTTTAATGAGTGGAGAGAAGCTGGTATCACAAGAATATTAGATTTTTACGCAGACAATGCTCTTAAAGGGGGGGTGACATGCTCGTTTTCACTCAATATCCTGTTAATCTTGAGTACATATAGAGTAGTACTGCATCCTTCATAAATCCAAAAAGTCTTTAGTTTTATTATATTCATAAGAGAAAGATAGTCTGTTCCGATTTTTCCCGGAAAAACACGACCATCTGGAGACGTGACGTGTGGGCGGAGCTAAAGAATCATGAGCGCCAGTAGGCTTTTGCGTTGAGAGCGTTTGGAAGCTGTGACATTACCGTGAGGGAAAACCCATCATCCAAAACAAACCATGGCTAACAGTCAGATTCAGCCGTTTATTTATGATCCAGAATCAGATCCCGAGGCTGAAACTGAACGAAAGCAGAAGCAGCAACGACTCGCTCCGAGCAGGGCTCGAACCCGGGTCTCCGGCATGGGAGGGGATGCACTAACAAGGAGGCAGAGATATTTGAAGCAGTTTAACTCACCGCCTGCGGTTCCAACACACAATCGTGACCCTTTTTCCTTGGGATTGCATCATCCTTAAGAAATAAACGATACGCAAATCCGTCGTCATACTGGGCCTTGTGAACAAGCATCTTCGAAATGCAGGGAACAAACAAAAACACTTGCACAACTCCGTTGATGCTCTGTAAAAACAAACTCCATCCACTGGTCCCTTAATGCTGTTTTTTTTTTGGTAATCTGTGCAGGGTTGTCTTGCCCTGGCAACCAAAAACACTCTTCTTTTGTGACTTTTCGCGACGCTCTCGCTCTGATCAGTGAATCGCTCTGATCAGTGAAATGTCTGTGCTGCTCAGCCTCGCTATATGGGAGCGCGCGCTCTTCCGGCAGAAGTGCCTTAGGACCCATATAAGGAAATTCCGCTCCATCTAACGTCACACAGAGCCATACTCGGAAAAAAAACTTTCAGAAACTTGTGACAAACCGGAAGGAGTATTTTGGGAACAAAAATACTCCTTCAAACGTACAACTTATTTTTTGAAACTTTTTCCATGTTTAGCATGGGAATCCAACTCTTTAACAGTGTAAAAAACTCAGTATGCATGAAATAGCATTTCACCCCCCCTTTAAGTCTTTCGAACAATTACAGCATGAGTTTAATATTTCTCAAGTCCACTTCTTTCGATATTTACAAATGAGAAGTTACCTTAATTCTATTGACTATTATAAACAAGGTAGGAAAACGAATGTGCTCGATAGTATTTTATTAAAGACAGCTGCACTGAAAAGTAAAGCAATTACATATATTTATGATCAAGTTACAGCAAATAATAAAGGTTTAATAAATATTAAACAAAGTTGGGAACTTGATTTTGGTGTTATACTGGAAGACCAGATATGGAGCAAAGTATTAGATCATGCAAGACAAATTACCAAATCAAACAAATCATATGAAGTACAATATAAAATTATTAAGAAGTTGCATGTGACTCCTTTAATTCGAAGTAAATATGACGCATGTACAAAATTCTGTTTGAAGTGTAAAAGGGAAAACAGAACTTATTTCCATTTAATATGGACCTGTCCTTTAATTGCTTCATTCTGGTCTTCTGTTGTTCAGGAAATTGAAAGATCTTTTGGGATTAAAGTGCCACTGGATCCCAGAGTGTGTATTCTTGGTGTAAACAATTGTGTACTGGAAACAAAAACAATATCTATAATGCTTTATGCTGCTTGCCTTTCCATACTTCATGTTTGGATTAAAGAACACCCTCCTACTTTAACTCTGTGGCGTGAAAAACTTTTTTCACTGTTACCATACGAAAGACTGCATAATGTACTGGATGGAACCCTGGATATTTTTGTAAATGATTGGTTTTCCCCTAAAGATTATTTAGGATGTGTTTGGCAAGCAATGACATGTATTGATTAATATGGATTATATGTATAATATGGATTGATGGTGTTTTTTTTATTATTTTTTTTTTTATTGTTGTTTTAACTATGTTCTCTTGTTCTTTTTTTCTGTACATTTTCTGTAAGAAAATATCAAAATAAACAGTTAAAAAAAAAAAAAATCACATTTCAAACAGAATTATGCCATATTACAGAAGTAGAAATAATTTTTAACTTGGCTGCTAAGTTATAACTGCTCAAAACATGGACCCCATTGGGTCCCACCTTTATATTAAGTGTCCCTAATACCTCACATAGTAGGGCTGGACGATTAATCGAAAAGTAATCGAAACCGAAATTCAGAAATTCCAACCGACGTAATTATCCCATGTCAGTTATTTCGTTTTTTTATCCTGTTAATACTTCCCCCTTAAAAGCATACTACCGCCTGTGTAGCCACTTGACCCTGCCACGTCCATTTAAGCGATTAGATGATCAGATGTGTATTATTATATCAAGCTACCATGTTTGCGCAGCTGCATTGTGGCACGAACACTCATATAAACAATAGCTGTGAAGATCGCATGAACAGAGGAATGCAGAAACTAGTTGTCAGCGCAGTCCTGTGATTTATCACAGGTAGCTTAAAGTAGTTTAGAATATCAAAACTTATTATTGCATATTTTTCTACTTTTGAAGAAACTAACCTATTTACAACCCACAGCTTCACAATAATATAGAGAAGGTATGACTAATTTACACATGCAATCACTTGTCCTGGTACTGTGCTAATTTATCTTTATCTGATCTTTATTTATCTCTAACACAAACAATAATCTGTAAGAAATATGGATGGGAATCAAAAACCGGTATCCATTTCCAAGAACTGGGTATTCAATAAGACGCGTGCATTTTGATTCTGTTTAACAATTCCTGCATTCGCATTTCAATTTGATTAAAAAATTATTAATTGCAGGAATGGAAAAAAAGTTGTGCCCTGTTTGTGTGCAGCGTTCACTGATCTTGACTGAATATATTTAATAATTTTAATTGATTAATCTTTATTTTATTTATAAAAAGAAAACTGTGCAGTGTTTTTAAACGTTTAATTACAGTTTCTGTACCTGAAATTTTGTTTAGTTGTATTTATTTATGATATTGCCAATTGATTTGTTTGTTCCTATGTTATTACTGACTGTTTATATTGTCTTTAACATTTTAATATTTGAAATTTATACTAATCTAGATGCTTTTGCTATGGTATTTTTTTTTTTTAAAGCACAGGCAAAATTCCTCTTCCAGTGTTTTGTAGGCTGCTGATGTTTGCTCATGTTATTCAGCAGCAACAGAATGCTTTGTAAAAAGACAGAATACATGTTTCAGATCTAAATGTTTGACTTATTTTTTTTTTATATATTGGATTTTTTATCTTATTGTATCCAGATGGTGAAAATTGTTAGGTTTAGGGGTGGAAATGGTATCCACGGGGTTGCCTTTTTCTTTGTTTGTTTTATTTTTCAACAGTATTTATATATGTGAGAGAGTGTTTTATGTTGAATGTGAATGTATCTGCATGATCACTGTTGCATGATTACTAATCTGTTTGAGTGCAAATCAGCCCAAATCAGCTCACTATTACTGTATGATCACGGCTATCAAATTGAAGGTGTCTATATGAATAGAGAGAGTGGATTATTTACTTTATGGCACATTTGTGTTATTACCATCTGTATAAGTGGCCATCAGCACATCAGCACTTATTTGCATCGTAATTCATTGTAAATGCTGCATTTTTAGCAATCTCAGAATTTTCTGTAATTGGCAAACAAAGTTAAATCTTTTTTTTAATTTTCTTATTACTCTTATTTTTCTTACTCAAATTATTCTTATTGTATTTTTCTAGTGCTCAAATAAATCACTTATATGATGTCTACGTTTCTGTCTAGTGTTTTATAATTGAAAAAAAAAATCATGCAATGGTATATTTACTGACTAAATAGTTTGCAGAAGCCTTAAATACTATTGGGAAATATATTTTCTTATATTTGGGGGGTGGGGGTCTAGACATTGTCATATCAAATAAAATAAAAAATTAAGTGTGGTAAAAAAAAATATTCAAGGCACTTCAGTGTCTATAACTTTTAATATTTTGAGCATTATCAAATCTGGTTGATAAAAAGTAAAGCCCAAAGTGTCTTCTTTCCAAAGACACCAAAATTGTGTTTGTAACACACTGAGGTAGGAAACTGTTACAATTATAAGTTAGGTATAGCACTTTCAGCTGTGAGTCCAATAATGGGGGGTTCTGGCTAACAGGTTAAACCCCTAAACCTACCCATCTACACCCCATGGATCACATTTCCATCCCTAAACCTAACCATCTCCACCATCAGAATCCCATTTCCACACCTAAACCTACCCATCTCTACCAGCTGGATCCCATTTTAACATTTAAACCTACTCATCTACACCACCTGGATCCCATTTCAACACTTAAACCTACCCATCTCAACCACCTGGATCCAATTTAGACCACTAAACCTAGCTATCTACACCCCATGGATCCCAATTGCACCCCTAAACCTACCTATCTCCACCCCCTTGATCCAATTTCCACCCCTAAACCTACCCATTCCCACCCCTTGATCCCACTTCCACCCATGAAACCCACCCATTTCCACTCGCTGGATCCCATTTCCACCCCTAAACATACCCATCTCCACCACTTAGATTCCATTTAAACCCCTAAACATACCCATCTCAACCCCCTGCATCCCTTTTCCACTTGAATTCCATTTAAACCCCTAAACCTACCCATCTGCACCCACTTGATCCCATTTTCACCCCTAGACCTACCCATCCCCTCCCCATGATCCCATTTCCATGCCTTAAACCCACCCATTTCCACTCCCTTGATCCCATTTCCACCCCTAAACATACCCATCTCCCCCCCCCTTGATCCCATTTCCACCCCTTAAACCCATCAGTTTCCAATCCCTGTATCCCATTTCCACCCCTAAACATCTCCACCTCCTGCATCCAATTTCAACCCTTAACTTTACCCACTTCCACCACCTAGATCCCATTTCCACCCTTAAACCTACCCATCTCCACCACCTGGAACCCATTTCCCCTCCTAAACCTATAATTCTCCACCACTTGGATCCCTTTCCCACCTTAAACCTACCCATTTCCACCCCCTGTGTCCCATTTCTATCCTAAACTCACCCATCTCCAACACCTGGATGCCATTTCCACCCTTATACCTACCAATCTCTAGCCACTGCAATCCCATTTCCACGCTTAAATCTACCTATCTCCACCACCTGGATCCAATATCTGCCCCTAAACCTACAATTTTCCACCACTTGGATCCAATTTACCTATCTCCACCCCCTGAATCCCATTTCCACCCCTAACCCTACCCACTTTCACCAGCTGGATCGCATTTCCACCCTTTAACCTACCCATCTTCACCACCTGGATGTCATTTCCACCCCTATACATACCCATCTCCACCCCCTGGATCCCATTTCCACCCCTAAACCTAGCCATCTCCACCACCTAGATCCCATTTCCACCCCTAAACCTACCCATCTACATTCCCTGGATCCTATTTCCACTCCTAAACATACCCATCTCCACCACTTGGATCCCATTTAAACCCCTAAACCTACCCATCTCCACCCCCTGCATACCATTTCCACACCTAACCCTACCCACCTCCAACCCCTGGATCCCATTTCCACCCCAAACCTACCCATCTACACCATCTGTATCCCATTTAAACCCCCTAAACCTACCCAGCCTCACCCCATGGATCCCATTTCCACCCCTTAAACTTACCCATCTCCACCACCTGGATCCCATTTCCACCCCTAAACCTACCCATCTCCACTACCTGGATCAAAAAATTCCCATTACTCTTATACATAATGCTGTTACAAAATTTTACATATGTTGTGTTACACATTTGTACTTAAACAAACCATTCAGAGGGTTGTTACATGTATTTAGTTACAGAAATATTACAGCTGTAGATACTAGGTTTACATACTATATACACATGTAGTTACTTTGTATGTACACAGGTTTTAGGGATACTTAATATAAAGTGGGACCACATAAAAAATCAAAGCAAGTGTCACTGATTATAAAGAAACATACAGACACTCATTATATGTGCCTACACTCAAAAGTATAGTTTAGTAAGGTGAGTCACCTTCATTTGCAGCTGATTGTAGAATTGTAGAAAAAAAAAGGCAGGATGCGTGAATTAGTAATTTGATATTTTTATATTGATCTGTAAATATTGAATTTTTTGATTAAAATGCAATGTTTTATACATTAACAGCACAGTCTTCACAATCACCACCTGTCTCAGAAGTGTTATAAACCAAAGCAGGCTTTTTTAGTTAGACATAAAAGAACTTGCTCTGCTCTCTTAAGCCTGGAATACACTACATGATTTTTGCCCTGATTTCCCACCGATTTACAGCCTGGAAAAGTTGATTTCAGTGATCTGATCACAAAACATTTTAGTCCCTGTTTACACCTGTATTTACCACTGATCAGTTGTGACTGGTTTACCAAAAAATGCCTGGTGGAAACAGAGACCAGTTAGTTTTTTTCGAAGCACAGCCTCATGAGGGTCTCAAGTATTTTCCCAAGTGAAAGGGGTGGCATAACTGGACAGGTATAGTTTGACCTGATTTCCCCACTAATTATGAGACTTAATAAGAGCTGCTGCAAAGCGGCTCCCTTTCAAAAGTCTTTAAAGCTTCAGAACTGTCATAAAAATGCTTTTATATAATGCTTAAATAATTGGGCCGATACAATCAGGTGAAGTTAAGTTTTAGCTAACTCCTGCCTGCTGCCTGCCACCCCACCTTCAAAGGGCCCGTCCGGTCATAAAACAGGACGGTGAGGCAGAAGACACATCTGCAAAGCAGAGGCCGTATACACCTGCAGGCCAGCCGCCTGTCAGTGGCTGCTCACGGCTGACCTCTGATCTTTAGAAAATGAGATCAGCTCTGTTTAGTTCTGCCGACGCTTCAGGCCAAACTGGAAAAGGAACGAGCCGACAGCAAGAGGAAGATGTATTTCTTGAATCCGTTTTTATTTTTCATTGTTTTAGTTTTCTTTTTCTTTTTTTTATGTCTATATTTTTTTTGTATTTTTTTTCATGTATTTTGTTATGTAAATGTGTGTGTGTGTATATATATATATATATATATATATATATATATATATATATATATATATATATATATATATATATATATATTAACCCAGTTACACTGTTACAATAAACCTTGCATAAAATGGTTTAATATAGTTACCAATTTTTATTATGCCGTTATTTGGATACACAAAATGCCGATTCTCATTTGAATGTCCAAGGGCAATATTTGGTCAGTCTTGCCTCCCTGACTGCTCTGGAGCCATAATATCGAGCAGTGCTCCAGTATTGTTGTGTGCTAGTGGAGACCATTAAAAATGTGAACAATGCTGTGGTTTGGACTGGATTATGGGGCTGTGGAAGAGGCTCTGCTCTAAGTCCTGTTTTGGGAAGGCCATCTCCTGGCCCACAGCAGAGTCCTTAGATGTGGATCTAGCGTGGGGTTACTGCCTGTGCTCCCGGTGCCCATTCCCAACCACAGGAATGCAGCGGGAGATGTGGAAGTGGTTAGGATGGCGTTTTGAGGAACCTTGCAGGGTTTGTGTGCAGGGTGGAATCACACACTTCAGGTTAGATGCTGTTCGAGTACGTCTGGCCTCGTTTTTTCACTGTCACTCATAGAAAATCAGCAAAACTCCCCTGATAAGCTGCGTGCTATGTTCAACATACCCACAAGGTGCAGATGTGAGATTATTTACAGTGTCTAAACACCAGTGGAAAACGTCCCATTTAGGTTGAAGAATGACATCAGGCTGGACTCGACCCACCGATGAGCTCATTATTTGATGTTTGTTTGTTTGGCCCTTGTCCTGGTGCATCACGTACTCTTGGCAGTTACTGTACGTGTTCAATTAGATTTCAGTCATTAACTCTGCCAGTGGACATCATCATCTCCTGGAGCACAAGTCTTAATTAACAGTTTTTACAGGAAAACATTTCCATGACACACTTTCTTTCTTTTTCTTTTTTGAATTTTCTAAATTCATGTTAGCTTACATTCCTGGCTCCCCATTCTCATACATAAGAATGAAAGTCAATGAAAAATGTAGTGTGTAATGTAAACTGCATTCACTATATATCTATATATCTATATATCATATTTAAAATAACCACATTGATCTAACAGCAGTTGCTACAGTATTGTATTCCTTTGCATCAAAATTTACACATATGACTTGTAGTAAAAAATCTCTTTTATTTGTTTATTGTTGGTTATTTGGTAAAATAAATAAATAAATAAAACACCTACAATCGGACACCTATAAGGCAAAAAAAATTAGGTCTGGCTGTCATTGACACATATGTAATTTAAACAATTCCTGGACGTTTTGCATGTCTTGTTCGGCATAGCACAGCACTTCCTTTCATCTGCTGAATTGTGATTTATTTTTCTCTGCTGCTGCTTTAAAGTGTCAAGATGAAACGAGTGCCGTTATCTGACGTATGCGTTAGTGTGCCAGACACACATGACTTAGGATGAATAAATTAGCCCTGCATGAGCAATGAACAACACAGATGCCCATTTGTAGATGCCCATTTGTCAATAGGCAAGTTCATTTACACTGCAGTCCTCATCGAGCTAATTAAACAGTCATTGAGCTAACGAGCACCCAGGATCCACGATCTGCTACCTACCTGCCTTTCAGGGTCGTTTGGCCACTTTAAAGTCAGCGCAGAACTTCAAACGGCCAGCCAGCACACACATCAAGAGAACACCGCCTGATAGCAGAGATCAGAGGATGAACAGAGAAATTTAAATGAGATGAAACCACATAAAGTGTTGGCTGCTCACTGTATTATATACAGGCTGGAATGTTGGACACACTTTCATGAGCATACGTGTTACAGAGAGGCTGTGAAAATGGATGTAATAGTTAGCATGACTTGCATCATTTTTGTGTTAATTTTTTTAAATAAAATATTTATACTTTTGTCATTTTGGCATGCCCTTTTGATCTTCACATGTGAATTTAAACATGCATTCATGTAGACGCAAGCAGCTGGTGAGCTGTTTGTTCTCTGAGCCCCGTTCCCATCAAAAGAACCACCCCCTTTCCAATGCAAATGAGAATTGGTGGATTGTTTAACTTTCTGCTGCTATGGCAATACCATAGTGATCTACTACACTTGAAAAATACAAAAATGTAGCTTTTTTGGGATCAGCATGTCTGTCTGATCATCAGATGACATGCATATACATTGCATTACATTGTTGTGCTCTGAATGTTCAGTTTGGTCTTGGACTTTTGACGAAGGTGATACAAGAACTTCTTGGAGCTGAATGCCTTTGAAAATTCCTTCTTGTACCTTCCTGCTGCTTTTATTTACCCATAGTGTCTTTTTTAATAATTACCAGTCAAGGCAGTGAACACAGGATTATTTCCATTCATGCTTGGATTTGCATAGAGAGATGCTTGTTTGCTTTGTGTCTATCTCTGTTTAAGCACACATTCTGCAAGACAGCAGTGTCACCTAAACAACCTGATTGAGTTCCCATCATTCCAAATTACAATAATGTAATAGACTGTCTGTTTTAAAATGTGGCATGATTGTCAGTGTACACTCACAAGAGGAGAGTGCCACAGGGGTATGTGCTTGGCCCGGCTGTGTTGTCCCATGTCTGCAGCTGCGGATCTCTTTGAGTCTTGGCTGCAGCCCAGTCCGGCTCTGGTGGGGGAGGAAGGGAAGGGGGCACATCCCTGGGGATTCAGAGGCCAACATCAAACGGACTAATCACTGCAGTCCCGCTAGATCAAATGAAGGATAAGAATAGGCAAGAAAATAAACCAGCTGGCCCTAAACTCTGTTCCTCATTTTGAAGACGATAGTGTTGCATTCCCTAGATGAAGTGCATATTAAACTCATCATTTGAATTTGCACAAATCTCCTCTCCCACCAAAACTTGATTTTGCTGAGCTCCTTCAGACATAAAAGAGCCACATTTGGATTTGGAGATGTATTTTTGTCGTTCTGCTCCAGTTGATGCTCCAAGCAAGGGAGAGTCAGGGAGTTTGTGTGTGTTTGCAGTGGCATACTACTACTTACTATTTTTGCATTATGCATAATGAAGTATATGGACTTTGTTTTGCATGTCTGGATAGCCTACTACATTCAGAGCACACTGCATGCACACTCACATCTGATGTGCCAAGCAAATTATATCAACCAAAAATTTTGGCAAATTATAGTGCATAAAGAAAAATGAATACGATAATGGGTTAAAATATAGAGACAGCATTGCTATTTCATGAGTGATGTCAACACAAGAAACAGAGATTGGCTTTATTGCAAATGCACAGTGATGTAGTAAAGCTCATGTAATCTGCTGCCTGATTCAAATGGCTATAGCATTGCAACTTGGTGAACTCCACTGACATAATTGTTATCAGTGTGAATGCTCCAATACACTTAGTAATATAACACATTCATTTTGTTTGTTATTTGTTTATTTTTGGGTGAGGATACACACAGTGCTTGCTATGTATTTAGCTTTAGAAAGACAAAGACATCTGCTACTTTGTTCCAGATATGTCTACAATGTAATTTCCACCTCAGAATGTGATCAAATATGATAAATATTTCACAGGAGATTATTATTATTATTATTTTATATCACAATTGACAATTTTAGATATGTTTTTCTCTCAACTGTTTAATTTCATTCACTTTACATAACCAACAGAGTCTACATGTAAACCTTGTGTGTTTTGACAGTATTAGCACAAAAGATAACTTAGTTCAATAATCAGGCGCTGTTTGACAGGCTTTATCGTGCACTTCGAGTGTATGCGGTGCTCAGAAAAAACACAGGTCAGACCAGTGCATTTAAAAGCACATGCAAATAATGAGAGAGTAATTCTACCACTGAGTTAACACTGCTGTGAATGCATGTGCGTGGTACATAATATGATGAAGGCGCCAGAACTGCAGCTGATAGAATGTGTGCTGTAGCACAACACTAAAATATTTCTTCAAAAGCAGATTGTAGAGACATTTTTATCGTCCACGATCAAAAATTGTCATATCGCACAACCCTACAAGATATATGGTGACATGTTGACATAATTCTTCATTGTTTGTAGACAAACTATGTAAGTTATTGAGAGCTTGAAGGGGAAAACATGCATGACCCTTCATCTCAGCATACGGAGTCAGATCTTGAGTGCTGCCTGATTTAAAGTCCCCAATATTGCTCTTGGCGGTAAACAGTTTGTATGTGCTGCAGTGTAGACGCTTTCATTTTTAAACTCTTCATCGTGGATAGGTGATTGAAATCTGATCTCAGCTTTGATCTAAGTTGATTCAAATACATGCTTGTGCAACTCACCCAAAGGCACAGACACACTGCATTTCAGAGGCACATGACTGCATATTTGGCATGAGCACACTTTTATTCTCATCATCTGTTTTTACTTTTTTACAATTATGTGCATTTTTATTCCTCTTCATTTTAACTTATGGTCTGCATACATGCGTGTCTAACACATGCCTGAAGTTGTGCAGAATTACTTAAATTAATGAATCTGAAGTGTCCAAAAACACATTGAGACAAGGCCTTTCGGCGGGGATTTGTTCGTTGTTGCTAGGAGAGAAGCGGGAGGTGTGTCCTGTTGCATAGGAATGAAGAAAACAGCCCACTGGTTCATGCAGCTGAAAGCATTTAAATCGAACACAGTCACACTTTCCACAGAGCATTACATGCATACCATCAGCCCCCGCTTCCTTCGGACACCTGCTCTTCCTGTAGGGGGCGCCATGAAGACACACTGATCAACTGGGACAGCAGGAATAACCTTTCAGTGCTAAGCTGAAAACTACGAACAAATTCCTTGTTTTTGGAATTTCATAAGGAAGTTTTAAAGGGATGCAGATGTTGTTTTCTTGTATCATACTCAAACCACATCATTGAATAATCGCCCAACACTTAAAGCAGGAGGTTTATGGTGTGTGTCACTGAATGTGTCTTTTGCACTGGGAATGACATTAATTAAGAGGCATCCCTGATTTTATTCCCACCCAAGAGTAACACACTTCACTGATTCAGCAGCACACACTCCCGGTGGTCCACACAGTCGCAACAATCAACGCTGGTGAACAACTCTTATTTGGGTCGAATTTGGGTGATTGCATGTCTATTTGGGTCAATCCCAAATTTTGAAGAAAAAAACTTTCAGCAGTTAAACAGTCAGATTTCACAAACGGTTGCCAGATATATTTTCTCACCATCAAAGCTTGTCGAAGCAAATATTTTTTAAATCATGCAGGCAGTTTGAAAGAAGAAAAATGAATATCGCTGGCACCCTGAGCTGCATGTTGATTTCATGATCCTGTACTTGAAAGCTATCTGGATGGGTTTGGGATGGAATACTAGCTTACCCTTTACTGAATTTCTGTCACTAGTATGTTGCATTCTCGTGACCTCATCATGTTTTTTTTTTTATTTAAAAGTTGCCATACTGTTATCAGTTTAGCATTTTTTATTTAAATTTGTGTGAAAATGTTTCAACCATTGTCAGACAAAAGAAATAATGAGTCAAGAAGTTGTTCCTGTAATCACTTTCATCTCTCACTATCCACAGAGCATAACACTTCAAATTCATTATCTGCTATGGGTAAATAGAAAAATAACAAAGTGCAATAAATTGT
This sequence comes from Carassius gibelio, assembly GCF_023724105.1. Taxonomy (NCBI): domain Eukaryota; kingdom Metazoa; phylum Chordata; class Actinopteri; order Cypriniformes; family Cyprinidae; genus Carassius; species Carassius gibelio. The sequence goes on along the minus strand of NC_068373.1, from coordinate 5,156,256 downwards.
TAAACTGTTTGCACTGTGCACCAATTAACATAAAATGATAACAAATACCAGTTTGCAATATAAAGCAGCATAACATACTGTTTTTGTAAATGTAAAACAACTTATAATTTTTTAACTTGTAAAAAAGTAAATTTCACTCGAAGTCTTGCACAATAAAATTATACAAATGGCCTGCCTTTGTGCAAAAACACAACAAAAAAAAAACCCATTGGATCGAAATATAATGCCAAGTCGAGCCCATTGCACTGAGGAATAATTTACCCAGTATAGTTTGATAGTTAGAATATAGTCCACCTGGGTGTGACATGCATATACAGCAAATTTGCACCATCTGCAAAATATGCATTCTGTATTCCGCAGCTGTAGTTTGAATAGTGTGTTATTCAGAATGTAGTCTGAAATTGCTGAAAGAATGATATATTTGTCATTGAACTTCCCACTCTACTAGAGATTGCATTACATTAGGTATAAAATGACAAGCAAGAAAGTCACATTTCAATCAATAGCTGGATATTTGACCATGACCATCAAAACTGCATGCTCATGCAGCGACTGCTGTTATTTTTGAACTGTGAGAGTTTGCATGTCAGTCGTAAAGTGCGCAAGGCTGTTTTTGTGAGTTTCTGGCTCTCTGGGGACTGAGGAATGAGGCACTCCTCTTTTGAGGGTGCTGAAAATTTCAGCTTTGCATTTTCTCGCTGGCTTTAATGTGTTGCCACTTTTTTGAGCCCCAGCTTTGATCTAGTGCTGGATGTGTTATCATTCCGTCGTGATGAGCTCATGGAGTGGACAGCCTTTGGCTTTTCACTGGTGTGGAGAGGTGTAATCCACCTGGAATCCATATGTCTCTTCTAGTGTGTTTATAGCTCACGTCCAGAGAGATGGAGTGTTGGCCAAATGTGAGTGTAAGATGAAGATGCTGCGTTTACAATCTGGAGTTAGCCAGATAAACAATAATAATAATAATAAAAAAATAGAATATAAATTGAGCCCACAATATCTTTCTGTCAGAATGTATAGATAGACTCCAATTTGGAATCAAACAACAATTAATGAATGTAATACTGTATAAAGATATTTTAGTGCCTTTAACCCTATTTGAATGGTAATTGTTTCTCATGTGAACATCTGTAAAAATACATTTGCATGGCGACTCAGTGATAAAACACATGGATTCGGAAGCACATTTATTCATAGTGGAGAAGCCAGTTGTAAGAGCCCGGGAATGTGCTGCTTACATGGCTAGTGGCATGATTGTCTGCTGTAAATAAAATGTCATATGCTTGAAATAATAAGAATAAACTCATATTTAATAATATCCTATTTATTATTTGATCATTAAATCTCCTGTTTAAAAGACCCAGTATAGTCTAAATGGTTTTGTGTTTTTCATTTTACCTCTATGGGTGTCATTAAAAATGTGGAAATTAGCAGAAATAAGTTATTGAAACCTCTTATTTACATAAGGTAAACATAAAGCTGATAACAATATCTAATAAATATTTTTACATTTTATTGCGTACCTGCCATAATAATGACCAGTTCCAAATGTGCAAAAGTTACTGTTTGGTCTTTGGCAGTAATAAAAAAAAGCAAGAGAGAGATGTGGTTTCAGTCAGCAATTAAATAGTTTTTTAGTCTCAAAAAAACAGTAGGTAATCCCGGGCGGGGTGAGAGAAAAACACAGACGTTTTGAATCTGGACACCAATACAATCTCAGACTAACCCCTTTAAATGCTGTAAGAAGCTAATGTCCCAATGACAACCAAATACCATAGAAATCAAACTTTTAAGAACAAATTGGGATTTGCAAAGTCTGATTTGTTTCCACGAATATGTTTTTTTTTTTTTTTTTTTTTTTTATGACTAAAAAATAGAAGTCCATACATGGCATTTTGCTTTACAGGGCATTTACAAATAACAAATACAAATGTAAATATAAAGGTGATAAATCAATTTTATCGATTAACTTGAATGTGTAGTTTACATCGATTTGTTTGAATGAAAATCGTTTTTCTTTTTAACATCCACCGATGCTCCACTCTGGGCTCCCGTAGTTCTGATTGGGCTTAACCCTCCCCCCGTGTGTTTGCCATAGAGACGTGCTGCCAAGTGAGAGAAAAATCTCACATATCTACACCGGACACAAGAGGTCGCGATCAAACAAAAGTCAAGTCAAGTCAAGTCACCTTTATTTATATAGCGCTTTAAACAAAATACATTGCGTCAAAGCAACTGAACAACATTCATTTGGAAAACAGTGTCTCAATAATGCAAAATGACAGTTAAAGGCAGTTCATCATTGAATTCAGTGATGTCATCTCTGTTCAGTTTAAATAGTGTCTGTGCAATCATTTACAATCAAGTCAATGATATCGCTGTAGATGAAGTGACCCCAACTAAGCAAGTCAGAGGCGACAGCGGCAAGGAACCGAAACTCCATCGGTGACAGAATGGAGAAAAAACCTTGGGAGAAACCAGGCTCAGTTGGGGGGCCAGTTCTCCTCTGACCAGACGAAACCAGTAGTTCAATTCCAGGCTGCAGCAAAGTCAGATTGTGCAGAAGAATCATCTGTTTCCTGTGGTCTTGTCCTGGTGCTCCTCTGAGACAAGGTCTTTACAGGGGATCTGTATCTGGGGCTCTAGTTGTCCTGGTCTCCGCTGTCTTTCAGGGATGTAGAGGTCCTTTCAAAAGACCAAAGGCAATAGAACCCAGTGATGTTGTCTACACTGGATGGGGTTGTGATTCGACACGATCCTCATATGTAAACTGATGCATTTTTCTATTTATGACCAAATGTTCTGACGCTACGCTCAGATGATTTGCAACTGCAGTGTGATGTCATCTGGTTTAGCAGACTTTTAGCGCAGCGGTGCACAGCACGTCAACTCTCGCGTCCAGTGTAGACACAGTTAGCCAGTGTCTGCTCTATTTACAAATAATTTATATATAAATAAATTAAATAAATAACCTAAACCAGCGGCATTACAAGAAGGAAATATAGATTAGAAAATATATTTACAATTGCTCTGTCCTACGTCCATGACACTGACTTAATGCGGAGTTGTCTGTTTTAATCTTAACAGCTCGTAAAGCTGTATATGCACTTGTATGGTTAGATGCATGATGGGCTAGTATAAATAAATAAATAAACTTAAGGTCTTTCTTGCATTAAGGTAATACTGCTTCTTCTTTTTTATTTTTATAATCTTGTCTCAGTTATAAATTTGACTGGTAAATGATAAAGAATGATAGCCCCTTTTGTATTGCATCGCATTGCATATCAGGGATGACAGATTGATGAAAAGAGATGCTATTTGTTACTAGATGTAACTTTTGATACTTTACGGTAAAAGTGGCTCTCTGATTGACTCTGCCCTATCAGTGCAGCTCCCATGGAGAAAAAAAATGAATGAAATAATGGAGACCTCTGACAGTCTTACAAACATTTACAAACTGTATCCAGTATGATAAGAATGTTATGTTGTCACAGCCACACCATCTACACTCCCTGAATCGGACACTTACGCCACGCCCACTCGTTCCCAATCACCAGAATTCTGAACACCTGTGCATCATCACCAGTGCCACATATAAAGCCCTCCGTCACCATCACCAATTGTCTGGTCTTGCACCAATCTCCTCAAACTTACCTGAACGCCATTTGTCTGACCTACCTGATCTGCTGAACCCTCTTCGTCATCATCTGTATTCCTGTTCCCATCGTCTTCGTCTGAGTCGCCATCTGTATCACCATCACCTAAAGGAAAGTTGTGTTATCACTGTGTCATCTTCGTGTCAAGATTCACCTGTGTCTGAAACCTCTGATTCACATTTACCACTATTGCACTGAATCCTCTGTGTCCTCGTCTGTGTCTGACATATGTTAGATTTTATGTTATGTTATGTAACATTTTCACTGTTTACAATGGCAGGGCCTGCCATTGTCTTTCTTGCTTGCTGTTTCTGATTGCACTTTAACAACAAGGGGGATATCCAGATCAAATCACAGAAGGTAAAATAAAAACAAAATAAAGTTAAAACTTCTAAACAATTTCTTTTGTCATCTGAATATTGATTTTAAGTGTGTGCCTGGGGCATCGATTTAAATCATAAATCAGATTCTTTTTGTTAAAAAAAAAACAGGGATTTGTTTTTAGGCCATATTGCCCAGCCCTAATTGCAGGTAAATGTAGCTGATATATGTAATAACTATAGTTTATTGATTTATTAAAATGTAGTACCTCTGAAAAATTTATCGTTCTTAAGTAATAAAGTAATTTCAGAGCAAATACGTATGTACATATTAAATATTGTCAGAAGGCTTGTTTTTTGTCTTTTCTATTTTTAGTAAATGTCTTCCGCAACACTCATGGGTTATTACACTTGTGTGTGTCACTAATTTGTGAGTGTAAATCTACAGCCTGTAGGGTAAATTGTCTGTTCTTTATTGTAGACAAAGTGTCAGGTGTTGTTAAGGTCACTAGCCCAGGTTCTTTGTAGCCGTGGTTGCCAGAGACTCAGGCATTGGACGGGTTGAATGCATTCTGGATGAAAATGAATGGGTGCGTTTGTGTGGCCATAACATCTGAATTAGCAGCATCTCCAGTCTTATTTACAGTACAAGCTCCCCATCGAAGCGTCCTGCTCTCCACATTGGAGGCGTCCTGTGGTTAAGGAGGTTTGGAAAATTGACCCTCCTGTCTGACTTGTGGCTAGGCGGAAGCACTGTTGCTCTTTCCTTAAGTCCTTTCCTTCTGCTTTTCACCAAAAAAAAATCCCCTTAAAGATTGCAGGATGAGATGGATTTCCTCTGGTTTGATGGCACATCTTTAATTTGAGTCTGCTCGTCTTCCACTCTTCACCGAGCACAAACCCCAGCCAAAGCCGACGGCTTCTGCGGAGCTGGCATTCCCCTTTCCCTGCCGCGTTGCTTTATTTGTCCTTCCTCGTTCTGCCTTCTCATCTCTCCCCTCTCTGTGACGGATGGTGACGGACTGTCTGCTCTGCTCCTCTTCGCTTCCACACCCTTGGTCAGCCTTTATTGCTTTATCACAGCTCTACACCTACATAGAAACCATAAGATGAACCTTTGCCTTCTTGAAACTTGATGATGCTCGCTTATAGATCTTCATGTAAACTGAAAGAAAAACATGGGTACTAGTCATTTTCTGCCAAGACATTAGTTTGCAGACATTTTCTTTTAGCTCTAAAACTAAACGCAGTGCTTAATTTGGGCAAAATATGGGGATACCACCTGTGAAAAATTAGTACAGAAAACATATCGCATTAACACAATACACTGGGCCCTGTTTTTAGCTGAAAACGTCAGACACTCTGCTGAAAAGAGAGTGAGAGTTTTTATTTTATTCTTTATTGGAGACACTGTGGTTGCTATGATACGGAATATCTGCTAAAGTAAGATATTCCGTAATATGGCAGATGCATTGAGAATGAAATGTTTCTCCAAGCTTTACTTTTCATAACCATTATATGGTAGTCTTATGGTCGTGCTCGGCACACTCCTGGCGTTTTTAAAAAAAAGTGTGGCGCTCCCATTGAAAACAATTAAAAAATTTGCAAGCCTTCAGAATAAAAATGCTTTGGTGGACATGGGGCCTATGTTCTTAAAACAAGGCAGTATTTAGTATTACACATGCTGTTTATTACATAATATATTATTTTTGTTTTGGTTTGGCCAGTGGTTTCCAGCTGGTTTTGATGTTGGACACAAATTTTCACACAAAGGCTCAACACCATTAAGTACGGGGCAGTCGTGGCCTAATGGTTAGAGAGTCGGACTTGTAACTCAAAGGTCGTGGGTTTGAGTCTCAGGTCCGGCAGGGATTGACAGTGGGAGGAGTGAATGTCCAGCGCTCTCTTCCACCCTCAATATCCCAACTGAGGTGAGACCCCTGAGCGAGGGACTGAATCCCAAACTGATCCAAAGGCGCTGCAGCAATATGGGTGCCAACTGCTCTCGGTGTGTGTTAACTACTAAAAAAAAAAAAAAAAAACAGATGCAACACAACAACTAAAGACCAACCAGTTAAGAACCACCAATCAAACCACTTGAGGATCGAGGGGATACTGGAGCCTATGCCAGCGTCTTGAAACGCATCATGCCCAGGATGCTGAGAGCGCACTGGAAAGCTTTAAGAAGCAGGTGGAGCTCAGCTCAGGGAAGACCTACACTGACATGAAGCAACAGGTAAAGCAGGTGGGGGAAAATCCTACAGATGGGTAGTATTTGAGAACCACTGGTTGAAAATTCCTAATGATAACATTTGTTATCTATGAGTAGGGTTATGAATGGTTAGAAATCTTCTGGTTCCACCTAATGGTTCCAGTTCCATTAAAATTATTAAACAACTATTTTAAAAATTGTGGTACGGAAAAATGCACTATACTCAACTACTCAATGCTCAATACTGTTTATTACTTACTGTCAACTTAATTTAAAGGTTGGCAATGTCAAAATGTTACATATATTACAGTATACTCATTTTCAGGTTCCGATTCTGGTTCCATCTAAATTTACTATTATTATATTTTTTACTATTTTACTTCAGTGAATGTAGTGTTGCTGGAAGGTAGTAAGTAATGTTGAGTAATGCTAGTCCATCAATAAGCATGTGCTTCAAATTTCATGTTTTTTACACTATCAATAACATTTTGCTTTTCAAGCAGGAATAAGCTGGTTGGCCAAATAGTCCTTTGAGGGTTGAGACACTTGTTCATTTCCCTAAATTAATGAACTATAAACTGTTATACTTATACACATGTATACACACTCTCCATAAAGCCCATATTTTACAATAGGGAGATGGTGTGACGCAATGAGTGGTTTCCATATTTTTAAACATTTAAAATGCATGAAAATAAATATTTTCTATCACTTTGTTTATTACTCTTGAAATGATCTGTACACTAAATAATTTATCCCTCATACTTACATAACAATAGCAGATGTATGTATTTAGTGGTCCAAGTTGAAGTCAGTATGTATATCAATGACAATATGGGAAAAACATAATGTAATTAAGGTGTGGCAGGTGCTGTGGAGCACACGTCATTTGAAACATTGTGCTCAGTAATTAAAGAGGCAGGGCGGCGTTTCTGTTATTCAGTTTGTGACATCCTTTACGGGAAACTCCAAATACCATATTCGTTGGAATACCAGCACAAGGCTACTCACCGCGCTTGGTCACGTTGTCGCACCAGAACCGTTTTTGGAACTGAAACTTGCTCCCGGTTCCAAAATTGCTCCCGGTTCTTTAAAAAAAAACAAAAAAAAAAAAACAGAACCAGTTCTAAATAAGAACCGGTTTTTGGTTCCAAACCCTATCTATGAGCTAGAAATTTGCCTCATTGAAGATAACAGTGCAACCATGGACCACCCGATGTGAATTGTACACCAAAATGGTGAATGCTCTCATTTATGAACCATTATGTGTATCTACCAGGTATTCTACAATGCTTGAGGACACTAGGGATTAAATCCAGACTTCATACGTCATCCCTTGTCTTTATTTTGCAGTTTCTATAACAATCCGTTTATGATATTAAATATGAACCACAACTCTAACTTGCTAACTAACTAATACTCTCCTCCTTGCAATGAGCTGCTCCTTCTTCTCTCTGGACGGTCTAAAAAAATGTTCAGAGAGAGCTATTTTTGTGGCTTCATCTTTTTCTTGTTTCTTTCTTGTTTAGACGCCTGATTTTCTTTTTCTTTCTGTGTTTTTGTGTCTGCTGGTTGCTCCACATCAGAGTTGAGCAGAAGGCTCTTTTGTGTGTGCTCTGCCCTGAAGGCATTCATGTTGCAAGACAGATTAATAATTACAGACTACTCAACAGTCAGGGAGAAACAATTTCTAGATCTTTTGATGTCAAACATGAGAGAGACCAAAATTACACAGAAAAAAAGCCATAGAAATAAAAAAAAGGTCCCCAACTCTTTTTTTTTTTTTTTTTTTGCATTTTTGTTTTTAATTTCCTCTTATTGTTATGCCTGCTTTGTATGTGTACACTAAATGAGATGATAACTAAAGAAGGATGTCCTTCTCCTGAATTGATGAAGCTTATAATTTTTATTGAAAGTGCTTTATACTGTAAATATGTATTTTATGCATATTTATAATGTTCGTTGTAAAAAAAAAAATACTATTATTGAAATGTTTTTCTTATTTTGTTATTGTAAATCATGGTTTTACTAAATGTTTTACAAAAACAATTCCCCACATTAAATGTCTTGTGTCTCAAAGCATTGCATGTCACATATTTGAATTTGCGTTTCCTCTTTTTTATTGTTCTGTCTGAGTTTTTTGGATTTAAGGGTTAACTGTTTGATTAAGTACTAATATGTAGTTTCGCGGGCCCTGGTGAATTGTTCTTATAAAGAAAAGTAATTACCACAGTAATTACACTCGTTTGAGGGAGGGCGAGATGTGCCACACACACATTCATTCACACATCCACGGATGTAGACATTGAAAGCAGGTTGACAAGCTCTTTGTAGCAGTCTGGCATGTATCTGACAGCTTTTTTGACGGTATTGTTGTCAGACATGAGTCTGAGATGCTGTTTGTTTTGGGTTGACACACATTTGTGCGCTGAAGTTCTCTGTGTGAACATAAAACGCTTCCCAAATCAGCTGATAAAAAAATGAGGATAAAGCACAACATTCAGCTATTTTTGCTCCATCTCAGTTATGTTAAAGCACATGAAACAAAGCTAAGAAGAGCTTTGACTCCGTGTTTTGAATCCTAAGAATAGTGCAGGGTCATGTATGTACACAGGGTTACCCAATTGTTTTTTTGTTTTTTTTATGGAGCAGCTGGTTCATCTTCAGGACAGTCGGAGACATCAGGACCAGCAGGCTGAGAGCGCACAGGAAAGCTTTAAGAAGCAGGTGGAGCTCAGCTCAGGGAAGACCTACACTGACATGAAGCAACAGGTAAGTCAAGGGCACCTACATTTTACCCTCTGTCACAAGTTTTATGAAAATAATGCTCTGTCAAGCTCACGGTAGCAGCCATAGCATTGGTCTCAACCTCAGACTGCACAATGGCACAAATTCTGACTGAAATCCAAATCTGGTGTTGGTGACTACTATGCAGCCTCAGAAGCCAAGTTTCCAGGTTATTGAAATGAGCAGTTACTGTATGTGCAAGAAATAATCACTGGATTTGACAAAGTTAATGGCATTATCATATATACGTATATATTTTTAAGATATTTACAGTAGCACCGGAATTTCCGCAACCGAAAGTATTCACTTTTTATTGTTGCAATGGCCATTTAGTGTCCTTTGCTCATTAGTTAGCTAGAATAAATAAATATATAGAGGTGCATTTCACCATTTATATACAATGTAATAGATGTTTATTAAATTTTACTTTATTTGTTAGTGATGTCTTCAGTTTTCAATTTTTATTTGAATAAATCTGTCATGAAAACAAGTTTTTACAGCCACTGTTTAAAGGGGGGGTGAAATGCTATTTCATGCATACTGAGTTTTTTTCACTGTTAAAGAGTTGGATTCCCATGCTAAACATGGACAAAGTTTCAAAAATTAAGTTGTACGTTTGAAGGAGTATTTTTGTTCCAAAAAAACCTCTTCCGGTTTGTCACAAGTTTCGGAAAGTTTTTTTCGAGTATGGCTCTGTGTGACGTTAGATGGAGCGGAATTTCCTTATATGGGTCCTAAGGCACTTCTGCCGGAAGAGCGCGCGCTCCCGTATAGCAGAGCACTGAGAGCACAACAGACTTCACTGATCAGAACGAGAGCGTCGCCAAATGTCACAAAAGAAGTGTGTTTTTGGTTGCCAGGGCAAGACAACCCTGCACAGATTACCAAAAAAAAACAGCATTAAGGGACCAGTGGATGGAGTTTATTTTTACAGAGCATCAACGGAGTTGTGCAAGTGTTTTTGTTTGTTCCCTGCATTTCGGTTTGCACATCGTTTATTTTTTAAGGATAATGCAGTCCCAACGAAAAAGGTCACGATCGTGTGTTGGAACCGCATGCGGTGAGTAAAACTGCTTCAAATATCTCTGTGTTGTTAACTTAGCTATCGGCGTGTAAGCACATCAAGTAAACAACATGCGATGTTGGCATCAAACTGCACTTTCCACATGTACAGCTTAAAAAAAAAAAGAAAAAAAAAAAGACGACATAAAGTGGAACTTAGTCATTTTCCAAAACCGCTAAGCAAATATATACAGTTTCAGAACATACCACATAGAGACGTCGTTGCTGATGCTGCTCTTGTTAAATTTCAGCCTCTGGATCTGTGTCACAGCTTCCAAACGCTATCAAAGCAAAAGCTTACTGGCGCTCGTGATTCTTTAGCTCCGCCCACACGTCACGCCTCTAGGCGCTCGTGTTTTTCCGGGAAAAATCGGTACAGACTATCTTTCTCTTATAAATATAATAAAAATAAAGACTTTTTGGAGTTATGAAGGATGCAGTACTACTCTATAGGTACTCAAGATTAACAGGATATTGAGTGAAAACGAGCATTTCACCCCCCCCCCCCCCCCTTTAAATGTTTAGATAAACATTTTAAATAAAAAAATGGCCTTTTGTGTTTATATACAGCACAGTTTTAATTTGTGATATGGAAAGTCATGTTTCTGAATGGCAGAACCTAGTGATGCCATGTAGACAGAGAAGATAAGTGGTCCAAGAGCTGAGCCCTGAGGCACCCCAGTAGCTAGACTTGAACACCTCACCTCTACAAGATACCTTGACTTTTTTTTTTTAAGTGTTGATTATTAAATAAATGTAATGTAATTAAATTTATTAAATACATGCAATTAATAATAAATTAATTGATTATTACATAGACTTTATTTTTGGTTTTCAGCTAAAAGAAACTTCAGTTTTGGTTTCAGGGTTTATGTAAACATTTCATTGTTTTAATCCAAACAAGATATCTGGATACTTTTCTGTTGTTTATTACCCTATGTTTTTTTTTTTTTTTTTTTTTGGTTTTTCCAAGAGCATATATTTTAATTATTGTGTTAAAATATTCTGTTATAGCAAGTATTATTTTGTAGGGTTTTGTTGCAACAAAGTCACACATGGATCCTTCTGTCAATATGAGGAATGCAGTAAAATCTAGTAATAGTAAGAGTGTGCTCAACTTCTATTTATGAAATTGAACTGCGACTGGTTGGTTCACAATTTAGTCACAGTCTCTTTCTGTCTAAATGTGCAATGAACTGCAATGTGGCAGCCGAACTTTAGACTGAACATATGAGAGACATTCTTTCTCTGATATGACTGTATAATTGAGTTCAGAGTGTATTTGATCTGTGGATTGTTCCAGAGAGTCCAGACAGCAAGTGATCAGTACTGCAGACTGGATAATAAATTATATCTCCTCGTTCAGTCTCACAGGATATCATATGGGCAATGAGCATCTCCCAGACGAATTTATGTCATTAAAAAGCTTCCAGCATGACCTAATAGTTAGCACATGTGCTCCGAAAAAATGGAGCTGTGGTGCTCATGAGGGCAATACAGGTTCCATCTGGCTATAAATCATTTAATGTTCTATAAAGGGTGATTGCGTTATTTTCATTAGCCTCCTCAACTGTCTTAAAAAGCTTTTACATTGTTTGAATCTGTTTTTTCTGAGACTTGATATTGGATGAGCAAACAGATCTCATTGTTAGTCATCTGGAATAGTTACTCATCCTGACATGTATTCTGTATGACTCTTTACACATTCACTATTCCCATCATAACAATTCCAGCCCCCCAAACAGCACTGTTCAGTCTGCCCCATCAACACAAAGCACATGACTGCAGCCATACATCACATCCTGTGCACAGATGCTGGATCGGGCCGCTGCGGCGCCACCCGGGTTCGCTGCTACAGCTGCATCCAATGTGTGCAGAACAAAACATCCAAGCTGTTTTTACCTAGCTGTTAAAAGCCTCTTATTTAGATTTATATAGCCATCAAATAACAAAATTCATCATTCAAAATCGTCATTCAAAACTAAATTATCCAATCAAATTTGATTTGGTTTACTTTCTTAATAAATATTATGACTGCGTGTTTTTATAAAGAAACCATATTAAAATAAATAAATAAAAATGAATAATAATCCGAATCTATGATCCAATCAAATCATGGGCTGCGTTTTCCAATCTTACATCATAAAGGCCATTGATGCAAATGGTTTTTGCAGTCTGTTTTGATTTAAGATGCTTTTGAAAAATACAGCCCTGAGGGATAACACCAAATCTGCTTTATATTATTGTATAATAATATAATATTATTATTATTTATGTAAGATGATGATTTAGTGGCTAGTTCTGTTGTGAATATGTAAACATTTAGTATTGTAAATGGCTTATATTATCTGAAAGTTATTGTCACAATCCTGGTACCGCTTGTAATGGCAACATGTAAAAGCTCCATCACAAAACACACCACAGACATTCTTAGCACATAGTAAATGGAGGCTTTATCCATCTGCTTTGCTTTAAAAAGACTCACAGTCCTGTCATCAGTACTCTTATGAAACCAATGAAGAAAAACAGAAGAGAAACTTGTCTCATGTCATTCCACTGAACGCTAGCTAAAGAAGAGCCAATGAACACAAGAATAACAGACTCAGTATACACACTATGCATGCTTAATTCTTAAACAGAAAGCTATAGTGTATATTTTCTGAGCTACTAGCATCACCAAATTAAATGGTTTGCAAACTCATGACATCAAATCAGTCAGTGTCACTGTATTGTTCTGGTTGGTATACTCTCTATTGTTCTTCGGATATTGGATAATATTGTTCATCCACTACAGTCTGTTTGACAGCAGGGTTCTGTTGACAGTGAAACTGTCTGTTTTTTAGTTTTATCTTCTGAGCATCAGAAAATGCCTTGACAGTGGAGATCAAAAATATACAAGTAGGGATCAACCAGGGTCACTGGAAATACTGAAACCAAGTTCAGTTTTATCTGAAACAGATTATTGGGAGTATGGCCAAATTTATTACATTGTTTGTACTGTATATATTGCTGAAGTTCAGGAATGAAATGTCCAGTGAGTGGCACTAAAAGGTTAGTGCTCTGTCATGTTTCAAAGTAATTAACCATGTACACTAAACCTAATCTAGAGTGTTAACAAGAGCAAAAATAAGATAAAACACATTTGCTGAAGCAGCAATGTTATTTTAGCTTGCTTCTCTTTGAGTCTTTGAGTTCCTTATTCAGGACTATGTTTCATGAGACTCGTACCCAAGTTTGATGTGTACCAGGCACGCTAACAAGCAAGTTTACTATATCACAAAGCCATACACATGGAGCTGGTTATGTGATGTAGACATCAAAATGTATTAGTTTACAAATCATCCACTATGATAAAAGTGTTTTAAGGAGAAACCACGCAAAACTAATCTTTATAGATCAGTTATCTATAATTAAAAATTTGTGTGAAAAGGAATGAAAGTTGTTGGGGTTTTACTCCCACTAGGGTTAATATTATCTGGAAACTTCAATCAATGATATGTATAGGTAAGTTTTGGGGAGTTTTGCAGGAATGTAGCTTAGGTTTGTAGGAATACCCCACATCCAGCTTTGGATGAAGCTCAGCATTATTTCTGTGTTATTCTGTGCTCCCACAGGAAGTTTTAAACGGGCTTGCATTAAGTCATGTTGGCACAGTGTGGGCAGAGTTCCTCTGCAGCATTACACTGGGCAGACTGCGAGTGTGTGTGTGTGTGTGTGTGTGCATGTACTAATGGTCATGTAGTTGTGGGTGAGCGTTAGGGGATCCTAAAGCTCTTGCTGGACTCAGAACTGCTGCCCACATCCTGCTCATGTTCTTTCTGATTCACCTTTCTCTTTCCACCCTGTGACTCCAGCGATCATCATCTGTCCAAGATTCAGCCCACATCAAAACTCTTTTCCTGCCACCCCCTCTCTTTCTCTTTTTTTGCTATCCATTTACGTTCATCTGTTTGTAACAGCATCATAGAAAGGAATGTCCTCTGGATAATCAGACATGGCCTTGACTTACACATGCTAAATGTAGAGTATCTTCAGCCAGCTAAGAGTTTGATTTCATTATTCTGATCCTGCTCCCTTGCTCTCAAAGGAGGTGTTCAGAACGGAATAGTAATGTAGTGCGTACTGCATGCTGCAAAGAATATACTAGCTTCCTTCCAAAGCCTGCTGAACTGCTTACCTAGACACACTGTAAAAAAAATATAAAAAGAAGGTACAGAAAAAAAGCAGCGATGGTTGCCAGAAATGCACCATAAAAATATAGTGATAATCTTTCAGGTATGATAAGATGTACAGTATATCTGTGCCTGTATATATTTTTTACTCCTAACCACATACAGTTGTGCTCAAAAATGTTCATACCACTGGTAAATATGATCAAAGGACGATGTGGAAATAAATATGCATTGTTAATCCTTTATTTAAAACATTTACAAAAATCAAACCTTTCATTAGACAATAAGAATTTAAAATGGGGAGAAAATCTCCTTATGAAATAAATGTAAATTTTTTTGTATTTTTTTCTTCTCTCTACAATACACTGAACACAGTTAATCATACCCTTTTATTAAACAGCCTTTGCTTCCTCCTTTTGCAAAGATAAGCTTGGGTTTGTTTTTTCTTTCTTTCTTTTTTTTAGTGTAATGCCTGATAAGTTTGTAAAACACCACAAATACAATGTTTCCCTGATATAAAACATTAAGGTAGCTTATTGTTCAATGAAAATGTTTTTACAGTATTTTGATGTAAAACTTAATAAAATTGCTTTGTTAAATATTTTGTAGTATAAATAGTGTGAGTAGTGTGTTGACACTGGGGGGAAAAGAAAAAGAAAAAGAAAAAACAACTGAAAAAGAGTGAACTTCAAGGATGATGCACTTTAAAAACTGAAGAAACTAAGAGTGGAACAACACTTTTTGTACTTAACTGTCACAGCTTTAGTTACATAGCGGAGGGGGAGGATGACACATGACACAGTAACCTTATATAAATCATCAGTGCATGCTTCATTTGGATACAAGAATACATTTGATAATAAAATTATATTAATGTAGGATAGTATATTATAATGCTGCAATTGTGTTTTCTTATTTCAAGTTTAATTGATAGTGTTTTCTGCTTTCAGATGGAGAAAGTAGAGACTGATGTGATTCGTTCTAAATCTCTCAGAGAGAAGCAGTCTAAAGAGTTCAGTTACCAGCTGGAGGAGCTGCAGCGACGATATGAGCAGCAGGTGAACATTTCCGCCAAATACATTTACATTACATTAAGTGTGACTAACCCTTTTCTTCTGGTGGGAATTAGACGAACAAACCATTTACTTTTGAGCATTCTTACATTGAGCGACACATTTCATATTCAAATGAAATGATCCACTCTCAGACTGAATGGGCTGTCGCAGAATCAAACATAGATTTACTTTCACATGTTAAGATCCCTAATCATATTCCATTCAGTCTCCACTTCCTCCTGATTAAAACTGTAATATGTTCATCATTTAATCAAAGTCTTGTTAATTGATAAGATGCTGGAAGATGCTGGCTGTGTAAAATATTAACTGACTGACAGGAATGTGTCTGTTATCTTTATTCTTTCTTTCTTTTTTAAGGTTAAATTAGCTAATATCGAAATATTGTTCATCTCACAGTCTTATCACATTGTTTTTTAGCGGTATATATTATACAACAGACATAGAAAGACAGTGGAAGAGTGATGTTTAATTTGGATGTATAGTTGGGGCTAGGAATGGCATATAATTTAGCAGACACAGTGCTCAACTAAGTTGAGAGTTAGAATGCAAAGCATTGCTGAGAACATTTTGCATCTTACTGATCCCACTTTGACAGACAATGCTCACTTAATATTTCTAACTTGATTCTCCACAGTTGAAGAATATTGATATCATTCTTGTGGCAGCTTGTTACTTTTGAACTTGCCCACATAATATGTTATGGTAGCTCCTTGCTCTTTCTCAGTTTATTTAAAATCAAGACAAAGAATTTAATAAAAAATCTTTTTTGGTTTGGTTTGTGTGCTCAGCAGTGGGTGAATGACAAACAGTGTGATGTGACATACTATTAAAAGCTGAATTTAAGCCTAAAATCGAAACGGAAGGACAGCCAAATTATATTTTTCCCACTTCTGTTGTAAGAGATTGTATCTGATGGCAGAATCCAGTCCTGCTTTTACTCCAAGTCACTTGTAAGACCTGGTCAAAAGCAATTGGTGTCATCAGGAGATTTTCGAGCTAAACAAACGTAACAGTGAAGTCTTAACAGTGGCAGCTTGTTGAAACAGTATTATGTAATCTCTGTTACACGCTTTGCAGTCCTGTAGCCTGAACCCACTCTGTAATCAATTTTACTTCTGTTATGTTACATGTATCCACATAAAACTAGATAATCAACTAGATATGTAGTGTGATTAGATATCAAAATGAAGCCATGTCGCTGGAGGGCAGTTAAAAATAAATAAAACAGAGCAATTTATTGTTTTTTTTGATAAAAGAAAAAAGGAAAAAAAGGAACTTGATTTAAAAACCAAAAACTGTTGTCAAGTAAATTCAAAATGTTCAATTTAACTAACGTTTAATAAAAATCTAGTTTAAAATATTCAGACCATGTTATCCAGGCTTTTCACTTAATTAGCACAAAATAATATTCAAATATTTGTGTTTATATGAACCAGTACACCCTCATCAGTCAATGAAACTAAATTTTGTGTCGCTTACAAGTCTACAATATTCCTCCTTCATCAAAGGGCAAAAATTCATGCTAGTGGCTATGCAACCAGGTTAGCTCGAGGATGGGGAACAGAGTTTTGAGAGGAAAATGGGCAAAAATGCACCTTCTTGCTTAGTGTTTGCTATGTTATTCATGCTCACAGCTAGCGGCAGACAGGTGGTTAGTAGGGAAGTGATTGAAACTTGTTCCTTTTCTTCCCACATGCATGGTCAGATATGTGTGTGTGCGTGTGTGTGTGCTCAGTTTTTATTTATTGTCGAAGGGTTTGTTGAATTTTGATCATTTAACCAAGGGTAAACATTTGCAGTGGTTATAAATACCAGTAAATATGTAATAAGAATTATTGTAAACAGCAGACTAATTATTTAGTGCTATATTTAATGGCTAAATAACTGGAAACATAAAGTTTTTGTTTTTTTTTTTGTTTTTTTTTTGGCGAGGCTTGCTCACATTGTGAGCCAAATGTAATAAAAAAATAAAAAAATAAATAAAAAAAACAGGCTAGATTTGTAGCAGACTAAAATATATATTTATTGGTCAGACATGTAGCAAATAAAAACCTATTTTAACTCACTACCCATTGGTCTTCTAGACTTCTGTTTCATACCAATTACAATTTCTGTGATAGTATCGCTAGAGAAAATGAACGCATTTTTAATTAAACTATAGCAGATATCGTTGCCAAGGTAACAAGCCCTCAAATATGTTGAGTGTCTAAACTGAAGTTCAGATCACTCACCTAGAGAAATTGAAAACTAGACCTGCCAGTACTGTCAATAATAGTAAATCTGACAGATATATCCAGGTCATATTTCACCCTGAAATCATATAAATATATTTGCTTAAATACAATACTTTCGCATCATTTTATATCACAAAACTCTTATAATGTCACAATGCAAATCATCATATTGTCTTAAACTATGCTTCATATTATTTTCAGGGTTAACTGTGGTTTAAATGGGCATGTTTATGATATTCCTGAGTTTATGACTACACAATTACATCACGACATCACAATATTACAGTAATACATTTTACTGATATGTCAAGTATTTAGGAATCACTGTGAAGCATTTGTTCTTCTGAGAAAAACTTTGTACAGGTTTTAAAAGTTCACAAAGCTCTAGTTGACTGACCGCTCAAATTTGGTTGTGTAATGACTGAACTGTGATCTGAGGGTCACTTTATCCATTCATGTGGACACAAAGAAGCATTCCCCAGGATTCCCATCAATGGGACTTTAAAAGAGTCCATTTCTATAGAAGTGTTGTTTCTCTTTGACCTCCTCACCATTTGACATCATGCCGGCTTGGCGTGCCGACACTGAGCTGATGTCTGAGGTCACAACAAATAAAAAGTTATGCAATATATGACATTAACAACATCCCACTCACAACTGTGGTGGCTATGTTTGGGGATGGCAATCTATCCCATCAATCAAACTGTCCATCTCACAATCTCTCGTTCTTTCTCATTTTCACTTTTTGTGCACACAATCTAATAGATGGAATGATCCTTTTTGGATTATATGTACTCTGTATAATAGAATATATTTTCCGCCACTCTTCTTCCTTTAAACAGAACCCCTACTGAGTGCCGCCAAGCTTCCCTCCTCTTGATAGTGCACTGTTTCCCCGGGGAGCCTCCTTCAGTCGCCCACCGCCCCATGACCTCAACGCTGGTGCTCTAGGAGGGGGCGCTAATCACATCTGCCCAGTGACAGCAACCATTCAGCACTGGCGCTTTAAGAGCCCGGCACCCAGCAGCCTTTTCTGTGACGTTTCAATGTTTTCAATCTCTCCCCCACCCTTCGCTTTCCCACTGTCATATCGCGGATTTTCACCCTGCGTCGAAAAAAATTAAACTCAGAATTGTTTAAACCAAAACCTTGCTTTGTCGCTTGTCCGACAAGTGCTGTGGGCTGGGTTTAACCCATCACAGCGAGCTGTAAGCTTGGCTTTAAACCAAGGTAACCACTGATTATGGTCTGTATGGATGTGTATACAGTATATCGCAAATTGGAGGGTTGGATGGTAGTGTACCTCCCAACAGAGACTTCACAGTCAGCTTGTTTACCTGAGGTTAGCATATTATTGCATGGCGTGCAATGAAGAAATCTGTCTTATTCCTTTAAAACCGGAGGGTTGCATTCTTCGGGGGTCCCTGATCAATTAGTTGAGACTCTTTCTGTTGGCTGTTCGGTTTTGCCCTATTAGAGATTTTTGCTTTAATTCACGTCTGCTATATCTCTTCCTTTACAGTGTCGAAGGGCAAAATCGAGGATGAGGAATCTTCTTAGCAAATCTTACTTCAGCTTCTACAGAATCCACTAAAATTGGATGCCATGGGGCTGTTTGAAGCATCTTTTGTGGCCTTGTGCCTGATTGGCTGGGGAAATCGAGCTGAAATCCCATTCATCACCTACACTCAATAGCACTACAGCAGCCTCTAGCTGGCAGGCCAGGTAGGGTGCCGAGCCGCACAATGTGGAGGGATTAGCTCCAACACTGCGGGGACCAGGCCTCTCGCTGCAGGCTAGCTGGGAGATGGGGGCCGGACTGGCCAAGGTCACCGTCTCCTATCTGGAGGAGAGTGGTAGCGGACCTTGGGAAGCGTTGGCGCTGCCTCTCATCGCCAGGCTCGGCTCACCACACAGCAGGTGCAAGTCAACGAGATAATGCTGCTGCTAGCTTTTGTGTTCTTTCAACATTTTCCATCTTGCTTTTAATGCTTTTTTCTGGAAAAAAAACGAAGTTAGGAAGAATAACGGGCAGTGATTTTAATTTCTTTATATATTTTGTCAAAGCGCAACACTTTCGGGAAATGATTCAGTAGAAACAGTAAGTGGTTTATTAAAGTTCCAGTACATCCATAATGACAGTATGATATATGGATGGACTAGAGATTTCAAATTAAATTAATGAATGCGCAGAAAATATATATATATATATATATATATATATATATATATATATATATATTTAATTCTTTCTTTCTTTTAGTTTTTTGAGCAGTCTGTAGGAATAAATAGGATGCAAATGGATAATGTTCATCGTCTTTAATACAGCGTATGATTACAACAGTGGCGATAAAACATTTATTTATTTATTTATTTGCCCAGAGATGTGCCACTGGCCTTGACATTGTGTATTTTTGTTTTGTTGAGCTTTTTTTAAAGAGAACCGAAAAAGGGGATAGCTTGTCAAAATTAGTGCAAAAGTGAGACAACAGCAAAACCAAGTGATGAAAAACTTGCGAAGGCTTCTTATGTTGTGAGGCAAGCGTGAACTTTTTTCTTCGCTGAGCCATGCACAAGTTGTCATGACGACAGGGATGTTCCGCTGATGAAGTCTTACTCCTTGTTGTCCAATCATATTGTGGAACTGAAACTGCAGCATGAACAGGAGCGGACGCACCTACTCCAGACACACAATGCTGAGAAGGACAGCCTGGTCCAGGACCACCAGCGGGAAATCGATAGTTTGGACAAACAGGCGAGGGCCACCATGGTCCAGCACCAAACGCAAACCCAGGAGTGGAGGAAGCGCAATGCTCAGGTAGGGGGTCTCATCCTTTCTGCCGCTTTATGTCACTTTTTTGTTTTGCTCATTTGGACAATGTTCAAATTGATGCCTGTTTTACACTGTATATTTGATTATATTATCCTATTTTTCTATGTTATATTACATAGCATATCGCTTTCAAAGTACTTTAAAAAAATAGTATTTCGCATAATTTTACGCAACATTCCTTTCATGTTTTAGTGTATGGTACAGAAAATAAACAACATTATTGCCTACATTTTTACTAAAACTTTTCAACTTTTCACTGTGGGATTTCATTGAAAATGTATTGAAAAAAATTGGCTGAAACCACAAGCTGCTGGATGAAAAAGGTACATTTCCCAGCCTATTGTAGCTGTGGCCTTTTATTTTAAACCAAAGGGTTCATTCGTCTTGTCTTGGGATGTTTATATTGAGGTTAGTAGTATCTGCACCACTATTGAGTTTTATCCCTGCAGTGTAGGAAGCATTTATCTGCTAGTAAGAGCTATCCTCTAATATACTGCAACAAGCGTATGTCATTTAGAGGGTATTAATGAGCTGTTTAGCCATAAAACCTCCATTTTGGTCATCAGCGGGTTTCTGGTGCCTATTGTGCCAAATGCCCTGTCCGTCGCTTCCCTCTCTAGCCTGGCTATCGTAAGATCCCTGTGGGAAGCCGTTTGAAAGGCTAGCCCCCAACTGTGGATTCACTGGACTCGTCAAACCCCAAGATTAAACGTAAATTGTCAGCATGGCTAAACCATATTTATTGGCTGCTAGCAAAATAAACCAGTTCAGAGATGTTGATGCCGCAGAGGACACATTGCTCTACAAGTAATATTATATTAGTGAAAATGTATGGTAATATTTGTTTATAATATAAGTCTACGTATGAATTGATATATATATATATATATATATATATATATATATATATATATATATATATATATATATATATATATATAAAAATATAGTATGTGTGTTTTTTTCTGCTTTGAGTGAAAGTTATTTTCATGTATTAGTTACTTCCACTTGACGTGTCAATGATAAATTATTAGACCAGTGATTATCAATAGTTAAACAATTTTTTTTTATATTTTACAGAAAAAACCCAATAATAAATAAATACTACTAAAAGCTTAAAAAGTAAGCTGTCAATAAATCAATGTGTATTACCATGTAAAATCATGACAACATCAAACAAAACTCAATGTTGTTGAGTATTCTTGTCTCAAAGCCCTTCATGTACTGAGAAGTTAGCTGCCACTTAAAGATAGAAGTTTGTGGTTTGGCTGATCGGTTTGTTTTCTGCAATTCATTGATGCAGTTTTGGCCAATAGTACATCAAACACCCAAAACATCTCCTTTATAAGTAACCCCCTCCCAGACACTAAGAGTGAAACACTCATGGACTGGAGAAAATTGAGGTTAGTAGTATCTGCACCACTACTGAGTTTTATCCCTGCAGTGTAGGAAGCGTTTATCTGCTAATAAGAGATTCCAGCAAATATGTTCAAGAATATCACCAGGTAAAGAACTCATTAAAGCTAAAGCTATTTATAAAGCACTTGAACATTTGTTTGTTTAGTTGTTTGTTTTTACCTCAACCTTTAGAGACCCAAGTACTTAAACGGATAGTGTACCCCACCACCCACCCACCCAAACAATACCTGTTAGATTTCCTATAGGATGTGGCACACATCAGTTCATTTGTTGTAATCAGCTCAGTAACGTTACTAATAAGCAGCAACTCTGCAGTGCCGACTCTGATAGAATGTGTGCTTTTGTGGCATCATAGGAGCTACAGAAAGCATTACAAAAAGCTATTTGAAAACGAGTGTTATGACCACAAACCCGAAAGCAAGAGCTGAATGCAAGTTATTATATAAAGTTAGTTTTATTTTGAAGTGCAAAAATTCTGTACAGTTTTCTTAATTTCTTCACTGTCATGCAGCATAGCTTGACGATACACCTGCAGGAAACAAAAAAACTGAAAGCTATACATTTCTGTCCTCAAAAAATAAAGTGAAGTTGGTGTGCTTTATAAGTGATCCAAATTCCGAGCACCTGGAAAGTGTTTACTGTGAACTGAGTCGTGACATTACAGAGTAACACTGAAACAGACATGTGATGTAGTTCACAGTACATGTCCATGCCACTAATGTCATTGGTTGTGATATTATGTGCTTGAAAAGCATATGAAACAAAATCATGACCTCCGTTTCACAACTGTCAAGGAAACTGAGGAACAAACATCATTAACTCAAAACAATCTGCAAAGGCAAGTTTTAAGTATCATCCTGGGAAGAGTTTCCAAAGTGTATTGGATGCTTTTTGTAGATTTATTGGAAGATGTCCAGTCACAGTGTCAATAGACAGTGACCATATTGAATGACTCTGACATGTTGGGATATTTAAATAGATATTTGTAATTTTCACACCTTAAAGGGTAAGTTCACCCAGAAATCTAAATTATGTCATTAATGACTCACCCTCATGTCGTTCCAAACCCATAAGACCTCCGTTTATCTCCGGAACACAGTTTAAGATATTTTAGATTTAGTCCGAGAGCTTTCTGTCCCTCCATTGAAAGTGTGTGTACGGTATACTGTCCATATCCAGAAAGGTATAAAAACATAATCAAAGTAGTCCATGTGGCATCAGAGGGTCCGTTAGAATTTTTTGTAGCATCGAAAATACATTTTGGTCCAAAAATAGCAAAAACTACCACTTTATGCAGCATTGTCTTCTCTTCCTGGTCTGTTGTGAGACCGTTCAAAACACGGCTGTTTAGTGATATCTGGTTCGCGAATGAATCATTCAATGTAACCGGATCTTCTTGAACCAGTTCACCAAATCGAACTGAAACCGGTTCTTTCGGACAGTTCGATTCATTAAACCGGTTGAAGAAAATGATTCAGCAGATCTTTTGCGATCGACATAATGAAGTCATTTGCGATGATTGCCCTTGATTCAAGCCTTTGCTCATAACATTAGCACAGAATCAGTTCAGAATCAATCACCAAAAAAAAAAAAAAAATGTTCGTTTCAAACGATTCAGTTCGATTTAGTGAACTGGTTCAAGAAGATCTGATTACATCGAATGATTAGTTCGCGAACTGGATATCACTAAACTGCAATGTTTTGAACGGTCTCACAACATACCCGGAAAAGAAGACAATGCTGAATAAAGTGGTAGGTTTTGCTATTTTTGGACCAAAATCTATTTTCGATGCTTCAAAATATTCTAACTGACCCTCTGATGTCACATGGACTACTTTGATGATGTTTTTATAACCTTTCTGGACATGGACAATTTACCGTGCACACAGTTTCAATGGAGGGACTGAGAGCTCTAGGACTTAATCTAAAATATCTTAAACTGTGTTCCGAAGATGAATGGAGGTCTTACGGGTTTGGAATGACATTAGGGTGAGTTATTAATGACATCATTTAGATTTTTGGGTGAACTAACCCTTTAAGACCTTAAGCCCCAAGGAACAGGAAATATAACAATATTTATATTGTAACTAAAACTATATTATGTTATAACTATATTATATGATAACTACCCCATAGTAGTGAATAATACACCAATGTACAATAATGTTCTGTTTATTATAGTCTGCTGCTTTCCCACTTGAGCTCTTTAAAGTCTGATTTTGATTTGGCTGTCAATGTCAAGTCAAGATACCTTTATTTATATATCACTTTAAACAAAAAAGATTGTGTCAAAGCAAATTAACAAAATTAATTAGGAAAACAGTTTGTCAATAATGCAAAATGATAGTTAAAGGCGGTTCACCATTGAATTCAGTGAAGTGTCATCATTCAGCTCAGTTCAGTTTAAATAGTGTCTGTGCATTCATTTGCAATCAAGTCAACGATATCACTGTAGATGAAGTGACCACAACTAAGCAAGCCAGAGGTCGACAGCGGCAAGGAACCGAAACTCCATCGGTGACAGAATGGAGAAAAAACCTTGGGAGAAACCAGGCTCAGTTGGGGGCAAGTTCTCCTCTGACCAGACGAAACCAGTAGTTCAATTCCAGGCTGCAGCAAAGTCAGATTGTGCAGAAGAATCATCTGTTTCCTGTGGTCTTGTCCTGGTGGTCCTCTGAGACAAGGTCTTTACAGGGGATCTGTATCTGGGGCTCTAGTTGTCCTGGTCTCCGCTGTCTTTCAGGGCAGTAGATGTCCTTTCTAGGTGCTGATCCACCATCTGGTCTGGATACGTACTGGATCCGGGTGACTGAAGTGACCCTCTGGTCTGGATACAGACTGGATCTGGTGGCCACGGTGACCTCGGAATAAGAGAGAAACAGACTAATATTAGCGTAGATGCCATTCTTCTAATGATGTAGCAAGTACATCGGGTGTTATGTGAAGTGTTCCCGGTTCCGGTTTACCTAATTAATGCAGCCTAAAAATCCTTTAACGGATATGGATATTAGAAGCATATTAGTATGTTATGTGTATGCCAGGTTAAAGAGATGGGTCTTTAATCTAGATTTAAACTACAAGAGTGTGTCTGCCTCTTGAACAATGTTAGGTAGGTTATTCCAGAGTTTAGGTGCCAAATAGGAAAAGGATCTGCCGCCCGCAGTTGATTTTGATATTCTAGGTATTATCAAATTGCCTGAGTTTTGAGAACACAGCGGACGTGGAGGAATGTAATGTAACAAGAGCTCTTTCAAATACTGAGGTGCAATGAGCAAGATTTAAAAATCTATATAAATGTCTTTATTTTTAAGCAGCTGAAAAATAAAATCTTCTGATTGTGATTTTAGCAATATCCTTTCTCTGTGGCAATAATTACTAGTGTAAATAATTACTATTGTCATATAGGTTCACTGACCACTTGCCCCATATGTTGTTGGTCAACAAAAACAGGATGATCCAGTGACGGTAATCCATCAGAAATCCTGGAATCATTCAGAAGACATGCTTTGGTAAGCTGGCAGTGTGAATGGACATCCTTCACACACAAAGAAGATGAGCAATTCAGACTAATGTCTTGATGTGGTCAGGACATCATGAGCGTGCGAGATGAGCAAATGACTTGTGCATTTTTCACAGCACAGTGAGCTTTTGTTCCAGGTCGCGGTTACTTGTTTTCGCTCAGTACCATTGGTTTGTCATGCCCCATTCTGTAACCCAAGTTACACAGTGTCAGCGTGTGTTTTCCTGTTAGCTGAAGGAAATCACAGCACATCTGGTTTTACAGACACCATTGGAGATTTCAAGTTTGTCTACACATCCCAGTAAAATCTAAATTCAGTTTCCATTCAGTGGTCCATTAAATTTAGCGTGGCTGTGGTGGGCTGCATCGATCTGAAGTAAGCTGATGAGGGAGTTAAAATCCCCTCGTCTCTGGACTGGAGTCTGTGTATTAGTTTCCTTAGACTCTGCCGCCCCCCGGGTTCCTGTTTTCTTTAGTCTGTTTGAGGATGAAAAGACCAGAGCATCAGGATGGT
Organism: Carassius gibelio; assembly: GCF_023724105.1. NCBI lineage: Eukaryota > Metazoa > Chordata > Actinopteri > Cypriniformes > Cyprinidae > Carassius > Carassius gibelio. The sequence continues at coordinate 5,130,451 of NC_068373.1, read as the reverse complement.
TCTCAGTAAATATAGTTGCCTGCAGCACAGTAAACCAATACACAGCAGACTCCAGAGACCACATGCACTTTAATGCCCACTCCACACGTTTACAACAGGCGGGTGCTTGTGCTCTTCATAACTATCATTATGGTCAGAATTTACACTTTTATTTATCTTCACTGCTGGAATGTTAATGTTATTGACAGTTGAGCTGTAATTCATCCCGTTTAACAAGGATTGATCTTAATTGATCTGTAATTCAGTTCTGTAGTTACATCTATAATAACACTTTTGACCCTGTACCTCTACACTTTAAACCTAACCATAAGACCAAACCTGTCCCCAACATAAGAAGCAAAAATGTTTTGTAATTCAACATGAACACAGTAGATACACTGTATCTAACAATTCATTATTTTATTATTAAGTCCAAAGTGTTTAGAGACACCTAATTTAAAGTGGGACCCTTTATTGTACATATTTTGAGTAATTTAAGACATTATTAAATATTTGCATGTTGTGTGTTTTGTCAAAATATTAATTGAAATATGGCATGATGTAGACATTTTGTACTACTGTATTTTTTTTTATTATTATTTAAAATACCTGTCAAAAAATTCATAAATTATATGAACATGTATTTTATATTTTCTCTGATTCCACAAAAACTTTTTAATTTAATAAAATTTAATTGCATTCAGAACAGTATGGTAAATATACATATAAAACAAACTACACTTTATAAACAACATTTATTATAAAGCTAAACAAATTTCTTTAAAGTGAAACTGAAACAAATATGGTAACACTTTATAATAACTGCACACTATTAATCATTAATTAAGCATTAGTAGACAGATTATTCATAATTTATAAAGCATTATACACAGTTTTTCACACACAGTTTATAAATACAGATATAAATGCTTTATTCTTGATTTAAAAGCATATCTATAATGTGTTTAATAATTGTATTTTCATACTTTATTCATGATCAGTTTATCATTTCTCAATGAAGTATAGCATTATTTACAAATCAGTTATTTAGGAGTTGCCAGTGATTCATAAGATCACAATAAATGTAGTAAATTCAGGTAGTTATAAAGCATTTAGTAGTGGTCAGTTAACTATTTATGTGAGCTCATCTAAAGTGAGTCTAGTTATGCCTTGTAAAGCATTTATAAAGGATATTTAAAGGCTCAGTTATCTTCTAAACAAAAAACGGAAACAAACACCACACAGTGATACAAAACATAGAAATATTAACAGCCTTTAAATCTCATTTGTAAAAGCTTTACAAGGCATTAATAGTCCTCACTTTAGATGAGCTCACAAAAATAGTTAGCTAACAACTACATATGTTTTATAACTACCTGAATTAACCGTGAATTACAGTAGAAATACATGTTCATAAACCATTTATTAACACTATAAGTAACTATTACTATATGTCTGAATAAAAATATTTATGAATGCACATTTAAATAGTTTATTAATCATTTACTTACAATTTCTAAGTGATCTTATGAACCATTGACAACTCCTTAATAACTGGTGTGTGAATAATGCTATACTTAATTTAGAAATGATAAATTGATAATTAATAAAGTATGAAAAAAAAACAATTATTAAACACATTATAGATATGCTTTTCAGGTATAAAGCATTTATATCTGTATTTATAAACTGCTTATAAATGTCTATTAATGCTTTATAAATGATGAATTAACTGTTTCCTACTGCTTAACTAATGATTAATAGCATGCAGTTATTATAAAGTGTTACCACAAATATATAATTTTCATGCATTTGTAGTTATGTATGATGTCTATAGAATGTTTTTTTTTTTTTTTTAATTGTTGCATATTTCATTTGATTTGATCTCCAGACAGATGTTAATGTCTCAGACACTTACAAAACAGAGTCATTTAATTTCATTTAGACACACTGTATGAACAACAGATGCTTCATTCTGCCATTCAAATCCACTATTACGTTTCCTGGCAATTTTTTTTTCTCTCTCTCTCTCTCTCGCTCTCTCTCTCTCTCTCTCTCTCTCTCAGAAAATGTAGCATTGAGTTCAAACAGCATGGGAGAACATCTAAAATCCATGGAGTATAGCATCATACTGCTCTGATCGGAAAATTAATGATGCTGTCAAACTTTCAAAGAATTTGATTCCCCAGTAAGAGATTAGAACACAGAAAATGAAGGCGGACATGGCATAGGAGATCAGGCCTGCTTTCTGATGTGCCAAAAACTACAGGCTTGTTGATGGTGGTCACGTTGTCTCTTGCACCAGCAGGGGGTTTGGATTCAGTCGTTCGGGTTGTCATTCCACCCAAGCAATCTCAGAGCTGTAATCTAGGCAAAGGGTGGCTGCTTTGCAGAAGCTCAAATGGAGCACATTTTTTAAAGATTTGGTTTTGTAATTCCCACACTCCCGTTTGTGTTATTTCATAGTTTTTACGACTGGACGCTTATCAATAACTGGATATCCATAATTTCACATCCACATTTCAGGAATATGGCTGACACAAAGGCCTGTTTGCCAAACCACGGCTGTTTTTAAGCAGTCATTTAATACCATTGTCTTGATTTCAGCTGCGCTTTTCAACTCTGGAAAACACAAAACAGCACCATCATGAATCCGTCCATCCAGCTGTGATGGGTCATTGAAGATGGGCTCCAGCAGACTGGCTCTCAGTACCAGATGGGCCCTCGATGATGAAAAGAGTTTTAATCTCTGGCCAGACATCACTGAAGCAGATCACGCACAGACGCTTTTCACTAGGCTTCACGTTGAACACTTAAAGACATGCAAATGCATTTCAGCTGAAGATTTGGATCACACCATCCGTCTTTCATCTAGAATGGGGCTGTGGTCCTTGAAAATGCTAATTGAGGAACATGCCACACATATAATAGCTCAGAAATCACCATAAGAGCAGGGACCGACATACTCGTTTTTTATTCATGCCTGTCCTGTTTCCCTGAGAAATGCTCTCGGGATAGCTCACTAACAAATGTTTTACAAAACCTTGGTTAGATGACACTTGATCTTTACAGTACACACTGCCAGTGAATATGGTTTTCACTTTCCAAATGTTGAATCTCATTCTGTACATAGAATTCTGCTAATGACAAAAACTTTTCAATCCTCTCAGTGTGTACAGCTAGCTGTTTATATAGCGAAGCAGTTTGGTTATGATGAAGTCACATTGACAGTGGTTAAATCACCAATTTGGATTCAGTTGGTTTTGAGAAGATATTTCTAATGGACTGCTGTATCCAGTTTTATCAGTTGGATCACATGAGCTTTACTATCTGTACTCCCATTGGTATTCACAGCAGCTGGTCATTTGTTTAAACTGTGTAAAAGTTTAAAACCATCTCTTGCGCTGAAGTTGTATAGGCTTCTCTCTTTGAAAATGAATGTCTTCTGACTTCTACTTGTTTGGCCATTACTCATCAGTGTAAACGCCCTTTAAGGCATGGTGATGACATGAACACTTTAAAAAATATAAACATTTTAAATCGGGTTTTCACAACAATGCCATATAATAAATAGTTTTCGATTCCCAACAAATCATCAGTGAAAAAGCTTAAAATAACCTTTTTTTTTTTTTTTTTTTTTTTTGTGAAATAAGGTGAAATACTAAAATAACAACAATTTTCCAATATAAAGTACCTTTTGTGAAATGGAAAGATTCCATGGATGTTAAAGGTTCTTCATGGAACCACAGATACCAATAAAGAAACTTTATTAACTGGAGCAACGCTGACAAGAAGTACTGTACCACTGTAAGAAAGTGCTGTAGGTGAATTTGTTTAGCCCGATACAGCGATTTAGATCTGTTTTGCTGAGTCTCTGGCCTATTTTCTGAGGAATTCACTAAAAGCCAGGCAAGCACAGTTTTTGTGTGTTTTGGCCAGTGCATGCATATTTTTATTGTTGTATTTTGGTTCTCTTGGTTCTTAATGTATATGTGCATAAATAACAGAATAATTCATAGTCTGTCTTACATTCCTCCCTCTCTCTCACTTCATTTTTATTAAATGCTTTTGTTAAGCTGTTGAAGTTGCATCATACGTGATGTGACATTCTCAGTGATTATTGCTTGTCATTTTTTGTGCTAGTTTCTCAGCTCCTTTTTATGCAAGCACGTCCAAGCCCATCAAAGATGCATCAGAAAATTCTTCCCAAAGTCCAGTTTAAGAGGGAATTATAGATTAAAGGCTCCTCCGAGCTGAGATCTAATAGCTTTGTGCCATTGCAGCAGCATGTGGGCTGGTGCTGCGCCTCTCTGGCCATATTGGAACTGCACGCAGTCTTGGCATCTGGGTGTTTGTGGGACACGGCTTTGAAGTTTGCTGCTATTCCCCAAGTGGCCGCAAAACAACTTCAGATGCTTTTCCGACAGACATGCCACGTGATGCACTTATTAGTCTCCTCCCAGGGATGTTTGTGAGCACAAGGAGTAGACGAGGGACTCCCAACATGCCAGACTCTACCACACGCCACCATCTGTGCGAGTGTTAAACACTTTGGGAGTGCAGATTATTTGGTGTGATGGTGTGTATAGCATCAATAGTGCTGTTAATTACTAACAAACACCGTATTTTTCAGTTCTTGTTATTTACAGAGAAATGTTGGTTTTCATAATCATTCACCAACACATAATAGCAACTTTTCTGTTGATGTAGTCAATGTAATGGGGGTGTGGGAAAAAACTGTGTTGACCAATAAAATCACAGCCCACTTTTCAAAATATTATCAAATCCCAGTGTGTGCAGTCGAGTCATTTTTTCTGCTAAATTGTTTTTTATCTAGATTATTCAGAATTGTTTGGATATATAGGTAGCCTTTATTTTCTCACTATTAACAAGCATGCATATTGGGTGTTTATTAGTACTTAAAGCACATATTAGTGCCTTGTTCTGCTTGACCATATTTTAGATCACTTAATCCTACCGCATAACTAATCTTAACAACCATTTTACAAATTAATTAGCAGCAAATTAGGAATTTATTGAGGCAAAAGTTATAGTTAATAGTGAGAATTGGAACTTAAAATAAAGTTATACTGAAATATATCCAATTACCGAAGTGTGAATGCAGTTTCGTGTGAAAGGTCAGGTGGCTTAGAAATAAATTTTAGCCCTGTTACTACTACAAGTGAGTAACTCTACCTCGTCTCCATAATACTGTCCTTATGTACTCAAGTTTCAACCATCGGTCAATGTGTCAGACGGTTCGTGACCCTCAGAACGAGGTCTTTGATAGCTCTATGAAGGGCTGATTTATGCTGTAATGCTTCTGATTTCTTTCTTTTTTTCTTTTTTCTTTTTTTTTTTTTGTAATTCAACTACTCTCTTTTATGTTAAAGTAGAATCTTATTGATAATTTATAAGGTTTTTCATCTTCCTGAAATGAGAAATGGCAAGCAATACCTCATCCCCATGGGTAGCTGACCTTTGATTTGCGCTAATTTTGCTCATTAAATCAAACCGCTGACCTTTGTGGAATGCTGAGCTTTGATGTTGAACTCTTGTGGTTTAGAGATCAGAGGCTGTGGTGTCTGTTTTCCTCTTCCTGGCTGGAATGGGCACAAATGCTCCACTCAGCCTGCTTGGGTTGTTTATCTTATCCTCTTTCTCTTAATCCAGACTCTTCCATCTTTTTTTTTTTTTTACTTTGCACTCAATTCCCAGATTCAGTATTCCAGAAACACATCATCGGTTCCAGCGATGGGTTCACCTTAATGTATTTACAAATTTCATTGTTTGTGTTTCTCACCAGACCATCTCTGATCTGGAGGACCAGGTGCATTCTCTGAGGAAGGAGCTGTGGGCAGCCCACATTCAGAGGAAAGAGCTGCCGACAGAGTTGTGTGTGCTGTGGGAGGAGGAGCGACAGCAGGCCTCTCAGGACAAGCAAGCAGCCCTGGATCGGCTGTGGGCCGAGATGGATCAGGTGTGGCAGGACCTGGAAAGAACCCACAAGGCTGAAAGAGAGCTGACCCAAGAAAAGGTTGGTGTGGAGTTCAGACAGAATGTATTTTTAGCATTCTACTGTAGGTTGCTATTCAGTTCGCAAGACCCACCTGCTATACTGCATTTGTATAATGTGACAGATGGGTGACCTGTTAAACATCATTAGCCTTGTTCTAAACCCTACTGAGTTACTGTCTAGATAAGAAGCTCCAATCAAAGGTTGTTCATGCACTTAACACAAATTATGCAAGGAGACTCAACTAGTTCTTAAACACAATTAATACTAACCATAAACTCACCTAAAGGATTATTAGGAACACCTGTTCAATTTCTCATTAATGCAATTACTTAATCAACCAATCAGATGATAGTTGCTTCAATGCATTTAGGATTGTGGTCCTGGTCAAGACAGTCTCCTGAACTCCAAACTGAATGTCAGAATGAGAAAGAAAGGTGATTTAAGCAATTTTGAGCTTGGCATGGTTGTTGGTGCCAGACGGGCCGGTCTGAGTATTTCACAATCTGCTCAGTTACTGGGATTTTCACGCACAACCATTTCTAGGTTTTACAAAAAACATCCAGTATGCGGCTGTCCTGTGGGAGAAAATGCCTTGTTGATGCTAGAGGTCAGAGGAGAATGGGCCGACTGATTCAAGCTGATAGAAGAGCAACTTTGACTGAAATAACAACTTGTTACAACCAAGGTATGCAGCAAAGCATTTGTGAAGCCACAACACGTACAACCTTGAGGCGGATGGGCTACAACAGCAGAGGACACCACCGGGTACCACCCATCTCCACTACAAATAGGAAAAAGAGGCTACAATTTGCATGAGCTCACCAAAATTGGACAGTTGAAGACTGGAAAAATGTTGCCTGATCTGATGAGTCTCTGATGATTTCTGTTGAGACGTTCAGATGGTAGAGTCAGAATTTGGCGTAAACAGAATGAGAACATGGATCCATCATGCCTTGTTACCACTCTGCAGGCTTGTGGTGCTGGTGTAATGGTGTGGGGTATTTTTTCTTGGCACACTTTAGGCCCCTCAGTGCCAATTGTGCATCGTTTAAACTGTACTAAAATGGCCCCCACAGTCACCAGATCTCAACCCAATAGAGCATCTTTGGGATGTGGTGGAACGGGAGCTTCGTGCCCTGGATGTGCATCCCACAAATCTCCATCAACTGCAAGATGCTATCCTATCAATATGGGCCAACATTTCTAAAGAATACTTTCAGCACCTTGTTGAATCAATGCCTTGTAGAATTAAGGCAGTTTTGAAGGCGAAAGGGGGTCAAACACAGTATTAGTATGGTGTTCCTAATAATCCTTTAGGTGAGTGTAGATATACAGTACTACATAAATGGCCATCTTGGAATGGTCAATGGGTGGAAGCAAGTCATCTCATAATAAATTGATTGCCTGGGTGCTAATCTTCACAACGTTTTTCATGACAAATTCATTTTGTAGAAAACATTATTCAGAGTTTACTACAAACAAAAAAAAGTTACAGGAATTTATTTATATCACTACCAAATTAGTTATTTTGACAGTATCTACTGCATAATATGCAGTATTCCTGAGAATATCAGTTGGATACTCAAAGGTTGTGGTTTCAGACGCTGTAAGGATTCACCAAAAAATATTTACCAACCTAGATGTCATTCCCAAGTTTTTCTGTCTTGCAATTCATTAAGTTTAAATATTGAAACATGAAAATCAATGATGGTAGAGAGGAACATTTGGGTGGACTAGTTTTAGGTGTTCATAGAACAGGTTGTTCTAATCCAGGGTTGTCCAAACTCGGTCCTGGAGGGTTTAGCTCCAACCCTAATCAAACACACCTGAAGCAGCTAATCAAGGTCTTACTAGCTATACTTGAAACTTCCAGGCAGGTGTGTAGAAGCAAGTTAGAGCCAAACTCTGCAGGACACCAGCCCTCCAGGACCGAATTTGGACAACCCTAGATTAGAAAAACCTGTTCTATGAACACCTAAAACTAGTCCATTGATTAGACAATATTTATATTGAAATAAACTAATTAATACATCACAGCCACGCCTGTTGAGCATACAACAAATAAAGTTAAACTTATAAGAAGATCAATGAATACAGAAGGCTTGATTGTTTGCATACAGTATACGTTCACTGATGGCCTGTGTTGGCTTGAACTCCAGCAATGAGGGAATAGATCGCTTTAATTTTCAATTAAACACATTAGCCCATCTTTCCCCTGGCTCTATCAAGGTTGAGCAAGCAGACTTGGGCAATTATACTGGAAATCCTGCATTCTTTCTGTTTTTAAAGCTCTTGATTCCAGCCGCAAAAATGAGGGCTGGAAAGCGACTGTAATCTAGCACTGGTTGGCCAGGAACCAGCTAAAGGTGGTATTGATCAGAGGGTAATCCTGATTAGGCCCATCAAAGCGATTAGTTTTCATTAAACTCATGCAGCACTGCTGACTGCACCCTCCCCCAGGACATCTGCGGCACATTAGCGTGCCATTTGGCCTCTTCATAAATCCTGGGCCTACATTTGGAACCATATGTGAGTACATTGCTGCACATAAATCCCATCTGAAGAGAATTCCGCCCCTCTTTTCCACTCTCAAGCTGACACGTAAGGCTTGTTTACAAAATCATTCTCTGTTTTTGCCACCCCTCATCAGTTACTCATCCTGACCTGCGGCTGAAAACTTCCTCTGAAGGGACTTCAACAAAGTCTGTCTCTGAGTCTGATTGACGCACTTCAAACTAAAGCTGCCAAAGCTATTATGTTTTTAACAGTGTTAAATTTTAAAGCATTCATCATTTGACGATAAATAATACTTGCTAATTTTAGAGTGAAAGTAGAATTTTTACTTTTGTAATGCACGTACCTAGTTTTATTGTGGACAATTCATCAGTGCTTATTATTAAAAAAAATAAAAATCTTAGTCTTCCATTAAAATGCAATAACTTGTTCAGCCTTCCAAGTGTGGCCTACTTTTAATAATTTAATACATTCACAGAAGATAAAATAAACTGTTGTTGTGAATGGTGAAGAAAAATAAATGACTAAGATGTAAAAGCTGTCCATTGGAGAATTTTGCTTCAGTACTAAGGGGACGTTCACCCAGATCAAATTTTTTCCATTCCAATGCGCTACTTTCCATAGTTTTTTTATGTAAACGTGCTAGACAGACTTCTAATACCATTGCAGTAGAGTCTTGCGAATTTTGCAGTGTCTGGCACATCAGCATGCATTTTTAATATGCCTTTTAAAATTAAAAGAATTTAAACTTTTATATGCAGAGCCACTCATCAGTGTCAGTTCCAATACAGTGGACCAATCAGAAGAGGTGGGGCAAGCATTACAAGCTTTTGTTTACAGTGGCAAGTTGGCATAACAGCTGTTTTATTCGATGGTAACAAGACTATTCTACTTTGTTTTTTTTTTTTGTTTTTTTTTTAGTTTTTTTTTTTATATATATATATATTCCTGAGCGCTGCGTCTCGTGTTTCTAGATGCAAATACGTGTTCTGTGTGAACGGCTCCTAAAGACCAATAATGTCCCTTTGAAGAAGGCAACTTGTGTCTTAAAAGAATCCCTTAACCGACAGAATTGGCCAAATAAATTGGTGTTGAGTCTTCAAGTTGTTTAGAACGTTATCATGTAATCTAAAGGAAATGTGTGAATGAGGTATTCAGGGATATTTCACCAAAAATAATTATATAATAATTGTTCCAAACCAATGTTCAAGAGGAGAGACTTTTCAGTATCTCCTTTTGTGTTTTATGAAAGGCAGAAAGTCATACAGGTTTGAAACTTGAGGGTGAGTAAATTATGACAATTTTTGGGAGAACTGTCCCACAGACAGTGTTCTCACAGAGCGATGCAGATTAGTCATAAAGAGAAACACAAAAAATGGATGCTGTATTCTGCATAAGAGATGACTCTTGTGAGGTAAGTATTGTCATGATTACTAATACAGATGTAGATAAATATGGCATAGTGATGATGTTAGCGTTGGCCTGCGAGAGGGACCAGGCTATTATAGTGCAAGGTAAAGGAGGTAAACCGGCTCTCTGATCTCTCTCTGGCCAGATCAACATCAAACTCATTCCTACAGTTGGTTTATCCTATGAGGATTAACAAAACATCTGACCCACACACATACACGCGTCTCATTTTGCCACTGTTTCATAGCTCACCATTGCACTCCACTGCATGAGTCATCTGTGGTTTTTCATTATTCAGTCTCTACTACTCATATTTAGAGTTAGGTATTTGAACAAACCAATAACCCTATACTAAATTTTGGCGCAATCTGTGCTACAAACATAAATTATTCCTTAATTGACTCTTAATTGACTAATTATGCTTTCAGACTTATGATTTTCATCTGGTGATCAATAAAATGGACAGAACAATCCCGAAGGCCTCTGGCCTTTGAAGTTAATAGCTGATTTCTGATGTGATAATTGCTTAAAATACTAACTATATATACTAAAAATACTAACTAAATACTAAAATACTAATACTAATAACGCTTTACCATCCTAGCATGGTGAAGATAAGGTGAAGACATTCTCTTCGGAATGTGTAAAAAGTAGTTTCTCCTTGTTTGCTTGATAGCAGAAACTTTGTTTAGATTAATCTGGTTTTACAGATTATTTGCCATAATGCTTTAAAGGCAGTTTATGATTTCATATGTGCATTTAGCCCGTGTTAGGTCTAACTGTGTCAGAGCTTCTTTTTTTATGTTTCAGAGGGAAAAGTTTAGCTATTTACATTTGGAAGTTTTTAGGCTTTTAGATTTGTAATGACTCTGCAATGTTTCTAAGCTGAAATTTCTTATTTGTGTGATGGCGAGAGAAGCGCTGTCAGCAGTCAGTTGCTCCTGAAATGGCCAGCCAGGGTTTGAATACAGATCCCAGAGAAAAAGGAAAGAGAAATCCATTAAATCCATGAATGGGTTTTCATGAAAGACACTTTTTGAAGGGGAGCTTGTGGAATAAAAATAATAATAAACAGAATATCAGAAGCGATAAGATCATATGTTAGATTGTTTCAACTTCAGACGCTTAGTGAAAAGAAAGGAAGATGAAAGTGAATTTATTCCAGTCTTTGTTAACAACAGAGGTTTATCTGGCTGTGGCAAGTGTGTGTGTATGTGTGTGCAGACACCAGTACCCAATCTCCATCCACCACAGAGAACCCTGGGAGCCTTGTTCCTCCAGATAAACCTGACTTCTTTCTGCAGCTCACAGCCAGTGCCTCTGATGCTCAGATGTTCTTTGTACTTTCTTCTTCTTTAGCTTTGGAGTAACGGCTATACAAATCTTGGCTTCCTGTCCTGAATTCCTACGGATTCAGCCCTTTTCATGTTTTCTCTTTTTTTTTTTTCTTTTTTACTGAAGATTCCTCAACAAAATCTTCCAGTCAGAAAACGCATTAAGTTCAAAGCTGATTTTTAGATCAGCAGTTCAGTTGGCTTTAAAGAAGCAGTGCTTTTTATTATAATACCTTATCCCCTATGTGTGAAAATTAACTATTAACTATTTGAAAAATAAAGCATTTTCATTATAATTTCTATGTAAATGAGACTTTATAGAATGAGCCAGGCTGCTGTTTGCATAAATCTGATAACATTGTTGCTACATAACGTTTGTATACATTCAATATATCACAATATTGCAATTGCCCTATTTAAATTGTGAGCATTAAAATGTTTGCACTATTACCAGATCTGCTGAATTCCTGTAGTTAGATAAATAAACACATACTCAAATAAGTGATGCTCAGTCGGCCAAATTTATTCTTGCATTATCGGCTAGAATAGCAATTTGTTTGTCTTTGCAAAAGAATCCAGAATAAAACTCACTTAAAAAACCCTAAGATATTTAGCACCATTATTATGTCCATGGTAAATCACAGCTTGGGGATTTCATGCACCAGCCTGGACAAGAAAGTTTCAGTTTCTTTTAGCATTCCTATCCAAAGTAAAATGGCATTTGAGGCCTGTTTATGTAGTATCATAGGGGTATTCACCCAGGAGAGGGGCAATTATAAAAAAAAAAAAAAAAAAAAATTAATGTGTGTAATAGGGATGCAACAATACAGTTAACCCACGGTTGCATACATACCTCGGTTTGGTTCTATTGGCTTGGTAGATCAGATTGTTTTGTTTTTTTGTGATTTATAATGTGATTTTAAAACAAACGCACAATTTTTTAACATAAAACAAAAATAAACACAATTCACAAGTGCGTACGGAACCATGGATGTCGTACCAAATGGTTCAATAATATATTGAGATTTGTGGCATCCCTTATGTGTAATGAATCCCTGTTGAAAGAGCAACCTTTCATTGGACTCATCACTCATTTTGGGCTCTATTCATCTTCTTTCACACACCCTCATAGTCATCGGATCAACCCAGTTGTTAACACCATCAGGATAGAGAGGGATAGAGAAATACAGGTAGCTGTAGCTGCATTAGAGATTAGAAGTCTTTAGACTTATGAAGCATGTTTCCTCTGCCAGCGCTAAATGAGCAGGAATAGTTAGGAGGCTTTGGCTCTATTTCATATGAGGATGACAGTTTGTCATGTTCCATCCAATTTTGTTTTGTTTACAGACATATTCCTAGTTCACACTGCTTTAACTCGTTCTTGGAGTATTTCCACTCTTTTTGAGTGATCAGTGTTTCTCAGATGATGCAACTTCAGAGTTTGACATTAGAGGAATTGGTCATTTCAACTGTAGCTGTAGGTCAGGGCTGTGCAACTTCAGTCCTGGAAGGCTGCTGTCATGCAAAGTTTAGCTCCAACCCTAATCAAACACACTTGAACAAGCAAATCAGTGTCTTCAAGATTACAAGAAAGCTACAGGCAGGTGTGTTTGATTAGGGTTGGAGCTAAAATCTGCAGGTCAGTGGCCCTCCAAGACCGAAGTGGACCAGCCCTGCTGTACAGAAGGTGCTGAACTGGATGTGACTGGTTCCCTTTTCTGTTTTCTGTTTGTCTCAAAGCCAAAGGCTCAAGGGGCTGCCCTGATAAAAGACTCCAGCCTAACCTCCAAGAATGAGCATAGACATACTGTACAATCAAAACAATAGGTTACTATAACTTACTTTAGAAGACATACAATAGCCTTGTGGTCCCAAAGGTAGGTTATTATTCACTGATAAAATAATATGGAAATAATGTTCTTGTATATAATTTATATAAATTGTACACACACACACACACACACACACACACACACACAAAATGTGTGTATACATACAAATCATGTATTCTCCATTTATATATATATACAGTATTGTTCAAAATAATAGCAGTACAATGTGACTAACCAGAATAATCAAGGTTTTTCGTATATTTTTTTATTGCTACGTGGCAAACAAGTTACCAGTAGGTTCAGTAGATTCTCAGAAAACAAATGAGACCCAGCATTCATGATATGCACGCTCTTAAGGCTGTGCAATTGGGCAATTAGTTGAATTAGTTGAAAGGGGTGTGTTCAAAAAAATAGCAGTGTGGCATTCAATCCCTGAGGTCATCAATTTTGTGAAGAAACAGGTGTGAATCAGGTGGCCCCTATTTAAGGATGAAGCCAACACTTGTTGAACATGCATTTGAAAGCTGAGGAAAATGGGTCGTTCAAGACATTGTTCAGAAGAACAGCGTACTTTGATTAAAAAGTTGATTAGAGAGGGGAAAAGCTATAAAGAGGTGCAAAAAATGATAGGCTGTTCAGCTAAAATGATCTCCAATGCCTTAAAATGGAGAGCAAAACCAGAGAGACGTGGAAGAAAACGGAAGACAACCATCAAAATGGACAGAAGAATAATCAGAATGGCAAAGGCTCAGCCAATGATCACCTCCAGGATGATCAAAGACAGTCTGGAGTTACCTGTAAGTACTGTGACAGTTAGAAGACGTCTGTGTGAAGCTAATCTATTTTCAAGAATCCCCCGCAAAGTCCCTCTGTTAAAAAAAAGGCATGTGCAGAAGAGGTTACAATTTGCCAAAGAACACATCAACTGGCCTAAAGAGAAATGGAGGAACATTTTGTGGACTGATGAGAGTAAAATTGTTCTTTTTGGGTCCAAGGGCCACAGGCAGTTTGTGAGACGACCCCCAAACTCTGAATTCAAGCCACAGTACACAGTGAAGACAGTGAAGCATGGAGGTGCAAGCATCATGATATGGGCATGTTTCTCCTACTATGGTGTTGGGCCTATTTATCGCATACCAGGGATCATGGATCAGTTTGCATATGTTAAAATACTTGAAGAGGTCATGTTGCCCTATGCTGAAGAGGACATACCCTTGAAATGGTTGTTTCAACAAGACAATGACCCAAAACACACTAGTAAACGGGCAAAGTCTTGGTTCCAAACCAACAAAATTAATGTTATGGAGTGGCCAGCCCAATCTCCAGACCTTAATCCAATTGAGAACTTGTGGGGTGATATCAAAAATGCTGTTTCTGAAGCAAAACCAAGAAATGTGAATGAATTGTGGAATGTTGTTAAAGAATCATGGAGTGGAATAACAGCTGAGAGGTGCCACAAGTTGGTTGACTCCATGCCACACAGATGTCAAGCAGTTTTAAAAAACTGTGGTCATACAACTAAATATTAGTTTAGTGATTCACAGGATTGCTAAATCCCAGAAAAAAAAAAAATGTTTGTACAAAATAGTTTTGAGTTTGTACAGTCAAAGGTAGACACTGCTATTTTTTTGAACACACCCCTTTCAACTAATTGCCCAATTGCACAGCCTTAAGAGCGTGCATATCATGAATGATGGGTCTTGTTTGTTTTCTGACAATCTACTGAACCTACTGGTAACTTGTTTGCCACGTAGCAATAAAAAATATACTAAAAACCTTGATTATTCTGGTTAGTCACATTGTACTGCTATTATTTTGAACAATACTGTATATATATATATATATATATATATATATATATATATATATATATATATATATATATATATATATATATATATATATATATAAATCTGGATTCTATTATAATGGTTTAATTACATTTTAACATTTCTATAATAATAAAAAAATAAATTAATGAAACAATTTAATAATAATTTATTAATATGTTAATAATAATAGTGGCCAATTACATTTTTCAGAAATTGTGCTGTCTATTTATTTTATTTTTTTCTGGTTTATTTTAAACCGTAATCCTTTAATTTTGGGCTGTACAACAGAGGTTTATTTTTTAAATTAAAACAAAAGTTAAAAAATAAATCGATAGATATAAACATTCTACTGTATAATAGTAATATATCATTTCTTTAAGTTAAACCAAACATTTATTTTTGTAGGTTGTAATGACAACCTTTAGTCCCTGAAATCTTGTGTATCTGACGACAGTTTTGTTAAAATGAACAATGCTGGTGAAGTGACTCTCAAAGCAGTTCTGGAGATCACCACAAACGTCACGTGTGCTTGAGTATGTGTAGTAGACAAGTCACGCTGAACAAGCAGTCTACATATTTAAATAGCAGACTTTTTGCTCTTCAATATTCACAGAAACTAGTGCATATAGCGATTTTATTGAATGTACAGCCCCTGGAAATTTGTATTCATCCCTGACATTCCAGGATGTACAGAATATACAATTTTTATGACACAAAATGTAATTATAACACAAATGGTAATTCTCTTGTGCCACTGCATCTGTGTTTCCAGCTACAGGGTCCTCGCTGTGACAAAGAAGAGTGGAAGACCTACTGTGAGAGATACTGCTTAGAAAAGTGCTTTCTGTGACATTTCTCTGCAGCGCAGGCAAATCAAAAGACCATGTGTGGTGAATGCAACCAACTTTACACTATTAAATAGAATGTAAATACATATGAAGTGTGTTTGTGAATGATCCAGGAGGAAGTTGTCAGAATGTTTCACCTGCTTCCTTTTCACACAGTGTTTGCCTGCCATCCACAAACACCTCCCAGAAACTTTCACTTCTAGCTACAGTAGTATTACAGAGATCACAGAATTATCCCAAAATGCCTACCACAGTTTAATCCAGAGTGATGTCAATCCTTCTTTTGTCTCTCTTGTTTCTAGTTTAACTCAAAGGAATGTTTTAGGTTAAATACTGAAGTTTGAAATGATTCTCCCAAACAAAACAAAGGGTAAATTTAATACTTTTTTGTGAGCATCATAGATGCTGTTGACAGCCACAGAAAATAATTTTGCATGAGCAAATGCACTTACAATGGAAATTTATGGGGCAATCATTGTATGTTGTCCCATTGACATCAATATGTTTCATTTTTGTTTGTTTTGTAGAAAAGGGAAATAAAAATAGTTGTCTGTCCTGGCAGAGCCAGAATTTTATTAAACTCACATAAATTGTAACATTGAAACAGACGGGACATTTTGCGTAAGAATGTGAACACAAACAATAGGCAACAACACGATGAAAAATTTTGAGTCTGTTGCATATAAAAGCTTTTGCTCGGTTAAGAAACTCGTCAAGATTATTGCATGTACACATTGCATAATGAAACGCACCTGTTGACTAAGAAGGATGTGGCATTGGTACAAGATTTCCATTGAGCAGTGACGGGAGGGATTAGAGCGAATCAGGCTCTGAGAACATGGTTGCTGCTGTCTTGGAGAACGCAGTAAACACTTGCTCACTTCAAAGACACATCAAAACACCCAGCTCCCCCACGGCGCGCATGTCAGTTGTCATTCTGCCCAAAGTTTGGATGTTGCCTCATTTCAACTTTATTTTTGTTAATGTCACCGCCATTTTTAGTCTCAGTTTAACATTATGATTCATATTTTCTCTCTCTTTTTCACTCCTGATGGAAGATGGTGGCATTTTGGGGATGTTGTTGTCATTGTTTGTGTTTGTCCCTGCAAACTTATTAATTTCTGTCAACTGGTTTCTCTGCCATTTGGAGATACACCAAATCCCATTATTTTTGGTCATGGATTACAGAGAGCAAAACAGTGGGAGAATATGATCAAAGACACCTCCCCATCACCTCGGAGTGGCAGATCGAGAGAGGGAAATGGAGCTTAATAGCAGAAAATCAGATTTAGACTAGCCAGGCATGTGGATGGATTTGGTGATTCTATTTTTCTTTCTTCTGTTGAGATGAAAGTTATGCCATTCCGTAACACCACCCACCCCACAAGGATGGCTAGTAAAGTCGGTGACACTGGAAAAGGAAGTGTAGAGCTGTGGAGAGTGCTTTCCATATACCAGTTTATTTTATTTTCACCAGGAACACTTGGCATAATGCACAGTCAGCTGGTTGTTATTGCAAAAGGAACCGATGGTGATCTACATTATTGGCATAATAAATGGTTTGTTTCATGATAATGACCAGCTAATTATACAGTACTTTACAAAGTATACTTTCCAAATAAAAATTCTTCATAGAGAATAATAATAATAATAATAATAATAATAATAATAATAATAATAATAATAATAATAATAATAATAATGTAAATATACCAAATTATAAAAAAAAAATGTTTTTACATTTATAATGTACTGACAACCACCTTACAAACACAGTAAAGAAAAGGCCACACGATCCTCACAAGTTGCTTTTCCAAAGGTTAGATATATAGTTGTATAATAGATACATGCACATAGGATTCTGGGAATGTAAATTTATGTTTTTTGTTTTGTTGTTTTTTTTATGTTTTTGTTTTTTTTGTTTTTTTACTGTACATTTTTTTTAGGATGGCTTCATCTTGCTTACTTCCACAAGCAGTACATTAACATTTTACAGTAAAATTGCGTTAAAAAAATTTTTCTCCATGTAGAGTAAGGTAACTTTAGCATTAGAATTATCATCATTTTTCACAATGTACTATGAAACCCTGCACAATGGTCATTGTTCAGAACAATTACGGTTGAATACTGTGATTGACCGATTCCAGAGATCCATGTAATGATATTGGATATACTTTGTTACA
The DNA here is from genome assembly GCF_023724105.1 of Carassius gibelio. Classification (NCBI taxonomy): domain Eukaryota; kingdom Metazoa; phylum Chordata; class Actinopteri; order Cypriniformes; family Cyprinidae; genus Carassius; species Carassius gibelio. The sequence continues at coordinate 5,112,500 of NC_068373.1, read as the reverse complement.
GAGCCAATACCACAAAGTTCACATAGTCTGACTGCAGCTTGCAATTTTATGAAAGTTCTTGCATTCATTGAGTGCGACATGAAGCAGACAGTCTGTGGGCTTTCCATTTGTGGATCAGACCATCATCCACCTATCAACAAAAAGACACAAATGAAGTGCTAGACAAACCAGACAAAGACCACATGTCAGCAGGAGCTTGATTGGTATTGAGTGATCACTCTGGAATCTCAGCTCTTTTCTGGTCCTCCAGCTAAAAGACAATGATGGATGGTGGTGTGAAGCAGTCAGTGTTTGATGCTCAAAGTGGATGGTCAACAGCTATGAAGTTGAAGGTTTGCCATTATTTCCAGGTCACCTCTCCACACTTACGAATTATTGATAAAGCTGACATGAAGAAAGCTGCCCACCCCTCATCAGAAGGCAGAAGGCACACCACCAGATGGAGATGGCGGCTCTAGGGTCACCAGCCAAATAAAAGGCTCTTATTGAATGCCTAAGCTGGCCTTTGTAGTGTTGACCCTGGCAGCAAATCAGCAGCCAAGGTCATCAAATGGGATGAACCACAGGAGGTCCCAACTTAGAGCATGAGAGGCCAACCAACTCCCTGGCAGCCTAAATCCTCACGCAGACGCATTAATGGCTGTATTCCCTGATCCCTACTGCCAGTCCACCTGCTAACAGAGGTGTGACAGAACCCTGCCCAATAACCAGGGCTCCAAACTGCGACTAAAATGGTCGACCAAAAATATTACATTGCGTGTGAAGTCACCACTGGTTGATTAGACCTATGTATTTACATGTAATAACTAAAAAATGTGCATCTAATGCCTTTTATTCAGATTTTTTTGGGATTGCATCATTTGCTATGTTCATGTATTAAACTGAGACGATGCGCACGTCCTGATTTTGCCAAGTTCGATGTGTTCCTAGGTCAACATATTTTGTTGACCCTGGAACAACATTTTACTCCAAAAATATATTCTTAACCATACCCCTACACCTAAACCTAACCTTAACCATGAGTAATCCCTAAAATCAGAGGAAATAATAGATGAATGACACTGATGTACAAGCACCAAACACTGATTTTAAGCATAAACTTCACAAAATCTATAAACTGGTTCTTCAAATCTGATTGGTTAATCACAATGTTGTTCCAGGGTCAACAACGATGTTGTCCCAGGAACATGTCTCACTTGGTAAAATCAGGTTCTGCGAGACGATGCGCATCAAAGTTTTAGAGGAACATTTTTTTCAAACAGTCCTCATCTCTGCGGGCACTGCAGTGCTGACGTACACCTCATAAACGCAGCTCAGTTGCAGCGTGAGAGAGAGAGATCTCATTTATAATCATTAATAATATGGCTCCTTCTTAACAAGAGCTTAGTCTATCTATGCTGTGTTCTGTTAATGTGTAAACTTTATTATTTGAAGCCCACAAAGCTTTGTGCATTGTTACTTTTTAATAAACAAAGTATCAGCTTTAAAATTATTCAAAATTCATAACAAAATACAAACAATAAATACAGTTTTGGTGGTCTTTAATGCGGCAGGTGTAGTCGCTTTAGCGCCTCAGTGCTAGAGGCAAGTAGCCTATTTAATCTTTCTCTTTACTACTATAGTGCATAATGAACATGAACGAATATATACATACCTTAAACCACATAAACACATTGCATTGCACCAAATAATGTGACTTTTTTTCAGAGTAACGCAAGAGGAGATGTTTATTAGAATATTCCCACAGCTCTTTTTTCAATGCAATGAAAACACAGTGACCAGCATTATAGTCATTATGACTTATTCATAACTGACTTATTCTTATTTATGACTTATTACATATCCTGAAGTTAAATAAATGTGAAATATAATTTTCCCTCTTGTTATAGTGGTTTGTCTTGTAATGCAAGTTTTCTACAACTGTCACAATGTTGAGTATGATTTTTCTTTTCTTATTTATGTACTATATAGTTTCAGAGTAAAATAATCTTTAATGGGTACTATTTGGTAATGTGATCAGACTTGCTTGAGGTAAGCCACTGGCATGCATTGACTTGTCTAGCTTGCATTTATTTCTTACTCGCACCTCAGCCTGTATATTATTATTATTATTATTATTTATTTATTTATTTATTTATTTGTTCTTCTGGAGTTTGATGACCCCTGGTCTCAATTTGCTTTTACTGTATTAAAAAGTACACCTCATTCTGATTTGAAAACAACATGAGGGTAAGGACAATTCTTATTTCTGGGAGAACTGATCCTTTAAGTTTGTGTACACAATCTCTTTCCCCAACACCAGGAACCACTCAACCCAAGGCAGTTTGGATACATGAGAATGCCCGTTCCTTTTAAAACCATGTTTACAAAAAAGTCTTCCTTTCCAAGCAACACATTCCAATGTAGCAATCCCTAAAATCTCTGAACACACATACTGCAAAAATGTGGAGAAATCCCTGCCAGCCTTGTTACACTAGCAAGCCTAATTGTTCCGGTGTTTTTTTTTTTTTTTTGTAATAATAATTACATTTCATATTATCCTTGTAGGTATGTGTATTGCTGTTTATTTTCCTTCTGTTTTAATGTGAATGATTGGAAGGGTGAGTGTTGTGATTGTTCAGCTCCAGAATTTGATTAATGCATTTCGGCTTAGTGCTGCATGCTTTGTGCTTTCAAATACATTAACGTTCAAATACAGCATACACACTTCAAAAGTCATGGACTCACACCGGCAATATTGTGAAGCGATTGCAGCACCTCACAGAAGCTAAAGCGCCTTTAGCTCTAAGATGCCTTTGGCAAAATACAGATATTTGCTAGCTTCACTTTTCAGTTTTCTTACTGTTTGTGTTTTTCCATAACTTGTGTATATCAGTGCAGATCCATTAAGCACCGTCTGTTTATCAGATCCTCTGTTCTTAGATCAGTGTTGTCACAATACAGGATTAGTATTAGATTTGTTCTTGTTTTTGTTTTTTATAAAAATTGTGTCATCATTTATTGGTGTTGACTTTCATAGAACATTAAAAGAGATGTTAAGCAGAATATACATGTTGTGCTCTTCCATACAATGAAATTATATAGTTACCAGGTATTGCATCAAATAAAAGTACCATTTAATTTGTGAACTATGTTCCAAGTCTTACATTCTTTTAGCTTTGTGTGAGTCCTGTTATGGACTGGCCATCTGTCCAATATGTTTCTCTGCCTGACACAGGACAAGCAGTTTGGAGGATGGATGGATGGATGGATGGATGCTTTGTGTTAGGAATAGATACAAACTTCGATCCAAAATTTGGGAATGGATGTCAAATCTCGGCATTATCTTAACTCATGCATATTCATTCTATAGAAAAGAGCCAGATCTAGCTGAAAGGAACACTTTTTGTGTTTAAAAGAAATGATGTCTTTATAATATTTAGACACATTAAGGCAAAGATGAGTTTTCAGTGTAAATGTTGTTTTAAGAAGAAATTCGTAAAGGCACATATTTGCCATTCAAAATGTTAATCACACAATGTTCCTCAATACCCACTGGCAGAATTAAGGAAACATAAGGTCTCTATGGCAACCAAGCAGCAAAAAACAATAAATATCCTTTTTATAGATGCTAGAGTTGCTTTGTTTCTCTCATCAGTCTGAAAGGCTCGAGGGGGTATACAGTAACTGACAGGTTGAGAGAGAGAGGGCCCGGCTTGGATCTGCTTGTGGGTTTGCTGCTCTGTGTGTATGTGTGTGTGTGTGTGTGTGTGTGTGTGTGTGCGTGCATGCGTGTGTGTGTGTTTTAGTAGTAGCTCATGTTTTGATGCCTCCGGCCCACTTCATCAATAGCATCAACCTCAACATTGACTTCACCTGCAAGTGCATGTGATCACTTTACATATATTACTGAAGGCTTTTCAAACTAGAGCTTTAACATAAAAAGTTGAGTTCAGTTAGTTGTGTTGGTGTGGAAGCAGTGTTGTCAACCTTGTGTGGATTTTCACAAGATTTAAAAAATTATTATGTATTCCCGGGAAATCTATATATTTTTTTTTTTGCAAGCCACATATAAGCCACAAATGTGTTTCAACAGTGAATGTGTTTTTAGAGGGTTCTTAACATGAAATTTTCTCGTCTGCTGTAAGGAGTTCTAATACACTGTAGGGTGATCAGCCACATGACATATTCAGATCTTTGTGCACCAGCCAGGCAACTGACACTGAGAGGAATGAGAATGCTAATGGATAGCTCTATATCTAGGTACGTGTTGAGAAGAACTTTTCTGCTATCTATGAAAAAAAGAAGCTGGGTGGCTCATCTTACCCTATATTAGACCTCCTTGGATGAGGCAAAATGTTCAATTCCTATCTTTACAGGTTTATGATGGGTTGGAAGCATCACAGTAGTGGATTGCTACTTATATCGTCAACAAAGCAACCAGCAGTAAACTCCTTTTTCTTTTACTAATATCAATTTGTTTGATATATATATTATCATTTATCTCTCCGTTTTTTGTTGCTTTTCATGTTCTTGCTCTTACAAGCTTGGTGTTTTTTTCCATATAATTTTCTTTTTTGTTGATAAGGGTGGGATATTGTTCTCTCTCTTCCTGGTGATAAGTTGGCTTCTGATGAAAGGCCTGTGTGCTGTAGTGGTGTCAGGCCTGGCCCTGAGCCCAGAGCTCCAGCCACACGCATGCCAACATGCCTGCCAGTTGCAGAGGTCACGGCAAAGCGACTTGCGGTGCTTTCTGCCAGCCGATTCGGTGTCATGTGTCTGCACCCTTTGTTTCTAACACCCTCCTCTCCTGTGTTCTCTTTCATTACAGACCAACAGCAGGTCGAAGCATCTTGAGAAGGAATATGATCAGAAGTTGGCCATGTCTGCACAGGTAAACATGATTGTTTGAATGTCCTAGGGGAAGCTTAAAAGGAAGGAATAACAGAATTTCCTGCTATTCAGTACAGATAGATAGATAGATAGATAGATAGATAGATAGATAAGCTCTCAAGTCTGCTTTATTGTAAATTCTTCCACATGTACAGCACATACATACAGAGAATCAAAAATCGGGAGGGAGTTCAGCTTCCTGATAGCCTGGTGGATGAAGCTGTCCTTCAGTCTGCTGGTCCTGGCCTGGAGACTCCGCAGTCTCCTCCCTGATGGCAGCAGACTGAAGAAGCTGTGTGATGGGGAGCCTGTCCTCCAACAAAAACGACCATATAGGTCGTTTGTCAAAGCACTTTATTACGACCTATATTTAAGTAAATTACATTTTGCCGATGGGGCGCAATGGTAATATACGCTCTGATGGGTCGTATTTCAGGGATTTGGACAAACGACCTATAACCAATATAGCGTATTGGTTGGAGGACAGGTTGGTGATAGGTGTGTGGGATCACCTGTGTTGCAGACTTTACAGGTGAGGCGGGTTCTGTAAATTTCCTGGACAGAGGGTAGAAACAAACCAATGATCTTCTCAGCTGCTCTCACTATGCATTGTAGAGTTTTTCGGCAGGACAATTTGCAGGCACCATACCACACAGTGATGCAGCTCGCCAGGATGCTCTCGATGGTGCCTCTGTAGAAGGTGTACATGAGTGTGCGCTCTCCTGAAGTTAACAACAATCTCCTTCGTCTCCTCCATGTTTAGAGAGAGATTGTTGTCACTGCACCATCCGGCAAGGCGGCTCAGCTCGCTCCTGTAGTTTTTTCATCTCTACTGCTAATGAGTCCCACCACAGTCGTGTCATCTGCAAACTTAATGAAGTGGTTGGAGTTGTGTGATGGTGTGCAGTCATGGGTATTTCTACTGTATGTAGAGTTCAGTGTATTTTCTTATGCTGTTTGGGAGTAATAGTTTAGCATCACAGAAAGACTACATCTGGGTTTTTTTTTTTTTTTGGGACAAACACAGAGGATTCTAACAGTGAAAAGTCCCAGTGCTGTTGGACTATGTATAGGCACTCTTGGACGCCACCTGAACAGTTTTGACATAATTTGTCAAAATAATGATCCAAATATAATGAGGACATTCGATTTGCTGCATAACAGGAATGACCCATACGTTAACTCTTGATCGCTCACATTGACTAACTTTTTTTATATATATATATATAAAAATCTGATTTATTTCGATTTGTTTTTATGCATTTTTTTATAACTTCTGGTGTGCTGAAAATAATTACTTTATCAAGCCTGCTTGCCTTGTCTGTTATGAACTGTAATTAGAAGCTTGGCAAACCTCAGTGTTAGAGTGGTTTTCTCAACACATTTTTCCCTCAGCCTTCATAACACAACTTGCGCTCTGAGCTGTTGGACACATGCATTTGATTTTGTTCCCCCTGATAATACTTGTACTCAGCACTTGTTGCCCACTCTCCGTTCCCGGCCGTGATTTCACACTCAGGTCTAGTGGGTGTTCTGAGGGTGTCTGAGCGCTTATCTCTCCTCTATATCCCATCATGTGTGTTACTGAGGCCGCCTTTGCCATGTGTTAAACATTAGATTTAATCTGCTCAGCCTCAAAGTCATTACACTCGCTGGGGTTAAGAAGAATAACCTTCATTCTTCTCTGTGTGTAAGATTAACACAGAGCTGAACTCTTCAAACACTGTAGATGTTGTGAAAATGCACTGTTCACTGTGAGGTTTTTGGCTGTCATAATTGCCTCTCATTACCCAGCTCAAACGCTCACTCTTTATTCCAGTTCTTCCACAACACAGAGCGCTGAATGTCAGGTTGACAAGCAGATGTTGTGTGAAAACACAGACCTATTAAATTACACAATGCTTGACATCAAAAGAGCACACTTTGAGTGTGAGAGAAAAAGAGTTCACAGGCGTTTTCCCATTTCTAAATAACCTCTGAGAGGGCCACTGATGATTCATTCCTTTTCCGAGGCACAAAATTGGCATTCACTGGATAAACATAGTTTTTCCTCTCTCTTGTTTCCCACTAGCATTTGGTGGGAACATGTCTTTGTTTAATACACATTAAATGCGCCTCCTCCACACCAAAGAGTGCAGGGCTCTGTTTGCTTACTCTTCTTGTAAGCACTCTTGTTAGGAACAGTCCTCCCAAAAGGACAAAAACAGAAACTTAAAAGTAGCATCATTGAGTTACATGTAGTTTTGATTTTATTTTCAATTTGTATTTTCAATTTCATTTTGTTTTAGTTGTCACGCTTATTGTTAATTTTAGTTTAGTTTTTAGTTGTTGTTTTTTTTTCTAGTTTATATTAACTGGTTTCATTTTTAAAAAGTTCAGGAGGGTAACACTTTATTTCAAGGACCAATTCTTACTATTAACTTGTTGCTTATTATCGTGCATATTATTAACATATTGGCTGTTTACTATATTAATGCCTTGTTCTGCATGACCATACTCTATATCCCTTAATCCGACCCTATACCTAACCTTAACAACTACCCTACTAACTATTAATAAGCAGCAAATTAGCAGTTTACTGGGGCAAAAGTCATAGTTAATAGTTAGTTAGTACTGAGAATTGGTCACCTGGTTCAGTCTAAAGTTACTGCTGTTTCAGTTTAATTGCAGGTGGATTGTAAAGGTTTTAATTTTTACAATATACCATCTAAAACTAAATTTTATTTGAAGCCATTTTTATTTTTGTTCATTTTGAGGTCATAGAAATGATGGAGGAATGTGAAAACTCTTGAAAATGTATCCTTTAATATGTGTGCTTGACCTTGGAAGAATAACCGTGAAAGAATGCTGCCGTTGTCGCGTCCCATAAGGCATTTCAAGAATATATAGGCAAGTGTCCTTTGAACTTCTGAAGCACGTACTAACCTATGCCATCAACAGACATCTCCCAGATGTGCCCAAAGCTGTGTAATTGAATGTGAAATGTGCCAATTAAATCCATACCATGTCATACATTGTCAAGAGTAATCTCAGCTCCGGCTCTGAGCTTGGACTGTACTGAAGTGTTTTTAATTAGCATTTTGGATATCCAGCTCGTCTTTGACTGACCTTTAATCTCCCAAGTGTTTGAAGCTCTCCAGCTAATAATGAGGCAAGGTGTTATCCAAACAAGCTTTGCTCCTTTCACCATCGCCATCATATGGATATGTGTATGAGAGTTGTTGCGTTATTCATTTTTGTTCATGTGCATATGAAAACAGTACAGCTCACATTTAGCTGTTTCAGATTTAATTTCATGCTAAAATAAACTGTTGGTTCTCTTTCAAACATTTTCCATAGTAGCCACCAAAACACCATAGTTACAGTTTTTATTACTTTTACTGTTTTAACTTGGATATTGTGGTGTAAATTTAGTAGCACATTTCATTAGTGCACACTACTAAAGTAATCTGATCAAGTAACAGATCATACACCAATACTTGTATCATGATGTGGCAGGCTTACTTTTAATGTTCTTCAGATTTTAGCCAGGCTGTCTGATTAAATTATTTTATTTACAAGTGTCTTTTTTGTTATGTATTTAAATAACTTCAAACCTTATATCAAAGATAGCTCTTAATGTTTTGGGTCTCTTCATTTCTGGTACCTTCTCAATCATGGATGTGAAATTTTCTTCCTTATTGATCAGACTTACAGTTTTTGTATTGTGGCAAAAACTCTATAGACTTGCATTTAAAAATGTTGAGACCTAGAGAATCTAGACAATTTCATTGATTGTAAAATGCAAGCATCCACTTGGAACACCAAGTGTTCTGCAAATAAAACTTACATTTTCTACAGTAAATGTAAAAAACTTGTGGTAATTTATTTATTTTTCTGTTCTTTCTTTTTTGTATGCCTGTAGGTTCTGAAGTGAAGTTATCACATTTTTAATATTATTATATACTGTAGTAACCCATGGTGTTGGTAGAAACTGTTATTAACTGTTAACCTGTGCATTGATCCATCATTTCTGAAGATTCCCTAATGTCCCATATAACCATTACATATATTTTTGGTCCATAACGGTACAGTTATCCAGCAGAAAGACATTAGGATAAAGTCAAGACCTCATAGCTACAGTGTAATTTTTCCCTCGAACTAAAGAGATGCTTTATATGGAAAGAAGATTACTGAAGCCATTAACACCATAATTCCCAAATATCAAAAGCGAGGAATAACAATCGAGGGATAAGCTTGTTCCTTCAGGCAAAAGACTTGATGCAAGAATCAATTTAGCCAAATAATTATTAGCATGAGAACTTATGTTACCATAATAATGGTGCGTTTGGTGCTTTCATGTGGTTCGCCCACTGACAAAATAAGCCTAATCTGTCCCTCTGTGTCCGATCCAAGTTCACTCCCAACTCCCACGCAATGAACGGATTCCAGTAAAACCGTTCCTCCGTACATTTCTGCACAATAAACAGTTATCTGTCTAGGCCTGGGCTGCACCGCTGCCCTGTGCGCTGCTGCTGCCACTGCTGCTCTCTTGGCTCCAGTTGAAATAGAATATGAATTTGGCTTGCAAGATTTCAAAAGGCCAGTTTTTCTTATTTTCATCTCACTAGAGCTTCATTAAACAGTCCGTCTTCTCTCTCCATGCTCTTGTGTTCTTTTTCTGGTTTGAGTGTGAAATGTGAAGAGTGCCTTAAAAAGGGGAGGTCATTTGGAAATTTATGGTACGGACACTGGAAAGGCTGGAGGCTAGACCTTCATCTGTGCTTGACAAAGATTTTAACACACATTGAGTGTTTACATGGACAACAAAATGATAACCATCAAAATCTGTTTATTATTAAAAAAACAATAATGTATTACATGGTATTTTTAGTTGACTTTTCCACTGAAAGTTTGATTTAGAATAGTTTGCAAGAGTGTGGTTATAAACACAATGGACTATAATAGTGGCCTATTGAGTAGAAGGGTTTACCTGTTCAGCTTGATGACATGTAATTTCCCGGCATCCACTGTCATCCCATTTAGCCATTGGTAGGCAACCTCACCTTTTTCGAGACAAGTAAAAGTGGTAACACTTTGATATAGTTACCAGTTCTCTCTATTAAATAGTAACTTTTTTAAGTACAACATTTACACAACAACAATGTAGACAAAAAGTTTATTTTTTTCCTTTGCGTTTTTAAAAAGTTTCACGTATACACAACAACATTTTCGAAATTATTTGAGTTTGCCCATATCAGTAAAAAAATGGCCAAAAGTGCTATATAACATATGCCAGGTGTTGCAAAGAACCAGATGGAGTTTGATCCATTTGCAGCTCTTTATTTGGGATATTCAAACAGACGGGGTCAAACGACAGCAAACTGAGCAATGGGGGCGAAGCAGAGACAGAGTCGGGTAATCAGGCAGAAAGTCGAGGCAGGCAGAGAACAGTCAATAACGTGAAACAGTCCAGGGTCAAGAGAAGAAAACAAAACATGGGTAATAATGCTCAGAACTGACAGCCAGGGCAAATCAAGACTTCGCAATGAGTGTGTGTATGTGAGCAGCTTATATGAGTGTGGAAATGAGGTGCAGGTGTAAGTGTAATTAGTCCCAGGTGTGAGGCCTTGTGGGAAATGGAGTTCATAGTAAAACTAATATTCGGGCGATGGCTCCCTCTGGTGGTGCAAGGGAGGCGGTACAGGAACCTCCTCTGTAACAGAGCCCCTCCCCTGCGAGCGGCTCCTGAAGCAAGGATGCAACTGATGCCGGGGGTTCTGTCCAGAACAAATACCGGCTCCATTCAGTTGACCTTAGGAACCGGATAACCTCTTGATTGAGACGTTCCGTTTGTCCGTTTGATTCCGGGTGATATCCGGCTGACATTGAGATGATTGAAGAACGCTGTCCAGACTCGGGAAGTGAATTGTGGTCCTCGATCTAACAAAATCCTCGGGGCCATAGAACCTGAATACTTGATTGCAGAGAAGTTCGGCGGTTTCCAAGGATGTTGGTAGTTTAGGTAGGGGAATAAGACGGCAGGCTTTAGAGAAACGTCAATGATGGTGAATATAGTGGTGTTACCCTGTGAATTGGGTAAGTCAGTGATTAAGTCAATAGCAATGTGTGACCAAGTTAATTGTGGTGTGTGTAGTGGAGTCAGGAGGCCGGCTGGTACTTGTCGGGGAGTCTTTGACATGTTGCAGTTGGTGCAGATGCGAATGAATGTGCTCGTATCAGTTAACAGAGTGGGCCACCAGAAGCGGTTTCGAAGAAGTTGTGTCATGGCTGTGATTCCAGGATGACCTGAGCTGGGTGTCGTGTGTACCTGGGTCATGAGTTGTTTGCGTAGGGTCTCAGGGACATAGATGAGGTTGGCTGGACATTTGCCCTGAGGTGGTTCTTGACTGTTAAATTGTTAAATTTCTGTCAGGATATCCCATTGCACTGGGGCTACGAGCAGACTCTCTGGGATGATATTCTCAGAAAGGGTGGTGTGAACCGATTCCTCCGTTTGGCGGGATAGAGCATCAGCCTTCGTATTTTTGGATCCTGGGCGGTAGGTCACAGAGAAGTTAAATTGTGTAAAGAACAGTGCCCACCTGGCCTGACGTGGATTCAAGCGTTTAGCTGAATGGAGATATTCCAAGTTTTTGTGGTTGGTGAGTACAATGAAGGGGTGTGTGGATCCCTCTAACCAATGTCACCACTCCTCAAAGGCCAATTTCATAGCCAGAAGCTCACGACTGCCCACATCATAATTGAGTTCGGCATCAGAAAATTTGCGAGAGAAGAATGCGCATGGGTACATCTTGGCCGGTTGTCCATGACGTTGTGATAGAACTGCCCCTATCCCTGTGCTGGAAGTGTCAACCTCGACGATGAAATGTCGTTTCAGGATCTGGGTGTCGTAAGATGGGCGTTGAAGTGAATCTGATCTTTAGTTCTTCGAAAGCCTGACGTGATTCTGTGGATCAACTCAGACGGGATATATGACGTTTTGTCATGGTGGTTAAAGGTGAAGCAATAGTACTGAAGTTCCTGAAAAAGTGGCGGTAAAAATTGGCAAATCCTAAGAAACATTGGAGGCCTTGCTGTGGATTCTTGAAATCTTGGACAAACAACGAGCTTGACAAGAGGGCTCCCACTGGATAATTTGATTTTCTCTCCAGGAGATGTGAGGTTATGGGTGCGCAGCCAGGGTAGTCCAAGGATAATCAGTGAGTGGATGAATTGATGACATAGAATCGGATGGTTTCTATATGCAAGGTTCCAATGAGGAGCGTTGCCTCCTCCGTGATCTGGAGAATCAATCAATCAATCAATCACCTTTATTTATATAGTGCTTTAAACAAAATACATTGTGTCAAAGCACTGAACAACATTCATTTGGAAAACAGTGTGTCAATAATGCAAAATGACAGTTAAAGGCAGTTCATCATTGAATTCAGTTATGTCATCCCTGTTCAGTTTAAATAGTGTCTGTGCATTTATTTGCAATAAAGTCAATGATATCGCTGTAGATGAAGTGACCCCAACTAAGCAAGCCAGAGGCGACAGCGGCAAGGAACCGAAACTCCATCGGTGACAGAATGGAGAAAAAAACCTTGGGAGAAACCAGGCTCAGTTCGGGGGCCAGTTCTCCTCTGACCAGACGAAACCAGTAGTTCAATTCCAGGCTGCAGCAAAGTCAGATTGTGCAGAAGAATCATCTGTTTCCTGTGGTCTTGTCCTGGTGGTCCTCTGAGACAAGGTCTTTACAGGGGATCTGTATCTGGGGCTCTAGTTGTCCTGGTCTCCGCTGTCTTTCAGGGCAGTAGAGGTCCTTTCTAGGTGCTGATTCACCATCTGGTCTGGATACGTACTGGATCCGGGTGACTGCAGTGACCCTCTGGTCTGGATACAGACTGGATCTGGTGGCCACGGTGACCTTGGAACAAGAGAGAAACAGACAAATATTAGCGTAGATGCCATTCTTCTAATGATGTAGAAGGTACATGTTATGTGAAGTGTTTCCGGTTCCGGTTTACCTAATTAATGCAGCCTAAAAATCCTTTAACGGATTTGGATATAAAAAGCATATTAGTATGTTATGTGTATGCCAGGTTAAAGAGATGGGTCTTTGATCTAGATTTAAACTGCAAGAGTGTGTCTGCCTCCCGAACAATGTTAGGTAGGTTATTCCAGAGTTTAGGCACCAGATAGGAAAAGAACCTGCCGCCCGCAGTTGATTTTGATATTCTAGGTATTATCAAATTGCCTGAGTTTTGAGAACGTAGCGGACGTAGAGGAGTATAATGTAAAAGGAGCTAAACCATTCAGGGCTTTATAAGTAATAAGCAATATTTTAAAATCTATACGATGTTTGATATGGAGCTAGTGCAGCGATGACAGGACCGGGCTAATATGATCGATATGATACATCTTCATTCACTGCTACGAACTAATGGCGGTCATATAAGTACGATTTAAACCATGCTAATGCACTTCCACTGATGCCAACAAAGTGTTCAAGTCAATGCAAAAGAATGCTGTGGTCAATTGTGTCAAACGCAGCACTAAGATCCAATAAAACTAATAGAGAGATACAACCACGATCAGATGATAAGAGCAGATCATTTGTAACTCTAAGGAGAGCAGTCTCAGTACTATGATACGGTCTAAATCCTGACTGGAAATCCTCACATATACCATTTTTCTCTAAGAAGGAATTGTGAGGATACCACCTTTTCTAGTATCTTGGACAGAAAAGGGAGAGTTTTTTATGAGAGGCTTAATAACAGCCAGTTTGAAAGTTTTGGGGACATATCCTAATGACAATGAGGAATTAATAATAGTCAAAAGAGGACCTATGACTTCTGGTAGCACCTATTTTAGAAGCTTAGATGGTATAGGGTCTTACATACATGTTGTTGGTTTAGATGATTTAACAAGTTTATACAATTCTTCCTCTCCTATAGTAGAGACTGAGTGGAACTGTCCCTTAGGGGGTCTAAAGTTCACTGTCTGATGCGATACTGTAGCTGACGGCTGAATGGTTGCAATTTTATCTCTAATAGTATCGATTTTAGAAGTAAAGTAGTTCATAAAGTCATTACTGCTGTGGTGTTGGGAAATGTCAACACTTGTTGAGGCTTTATTTTTCGTTAATTTAGCCACTGTATTATTGGGGTTATGGGGTTGTGTTTGTTTTCTTCTAAAAGAGAAGAAAAGTAATCAGATCTAGCAGTCTTTAATGCTTTTCTGTAGGATATGTTACTTTCCCGCCAAGCAGTATGAAATACCTCTAGTTTTGTTTTCCTCCAGCTTCGCTCCATTTTTCGGGCTGCTCTCTTTAGGGTGCGAGTATGCTCATTATACCATGGTGTCAAACTGTTTTCCTTAACCTTCCTTAAGCGTAAAGGAGCAACTGTATTTAAAGTGCTAGAAAAGAGAGAGTCCATAGTTTCTGTTACATCATCAAGTTGTTCTGGGGTTTTGGATATGCTAAGGAATTTGGATACATCAGGAAGATAACTTAAAAAGCAGTCTTTTGTGGTAAAAGTGATGGTTCTTCGATACTTGTAACAAGAAGTAGAATTTACAATTTTGGCTATATGAAGTTTACACAGAACTAAATAATGATCTGAGATATCATCAATTGGCTTAATAATTTCAACACTATCAACATCAATTCCATGTGACAGTATTAAATCTAGAGTATGATTTCGACAATGAGTAGGTCCTGAAACATGTTGTCTAACACCAATACAGTGTTAATTTTGACAGCAAATTCGGATTTAGTCTTAGTCTTAGTCTTTTGAATAACACACCATTTAGTTTTAGTCACATTTTAGTCATCTGAAATGTTTTAGTCTTAGTCTAGTTTTAGTCGACTAAATATCGACTAAATGTCGATGTTGATCGCTGGCGCCGATACAGGATGGCTGCCTCCGTGACGAGCTCCGCATATGTTTTTGTGTTTTTGTTAGTTTGTCCTGTCTTTAGTTATATTCCTGCCATCAGTTTCACCAGGGAAGAACTGCTGAACATTCGGCAGAACGCACCACAAGATGTTTTTCCGGATTTCAATTATTCAGATGTTTTAGTGAACGTTGTTATCGGAGGAGCGGCGGCGCTGATCAAGCGCTTCAGGACGCGCAGACGGGGGAAGCGAGCGGGAGCGCTCGTCAGACTCAGGAAGCGCGGATTTCGAACGCCGTTGCCTAGCATCCATCTGGCAAATCTCCGCTCTCTACCTAACAAAACGGACGAACTCCTTCTGCTTTCTCGGACTAATAAGGATTTCACACACTCTGCTGCTCTGTGTTTCACGGAAACCTGGCTGAATGACACCATACCGGTCAGTGCGCTCCATCTGCCGGGCTTTCAGCTGTTTAGAGCGGATCGTGAATCAGAATCCACTGGGAAATCGCGCGGCGGCGGGACATGCTTTTACATCAATGAACGGTGGTGTACAGATGTAACTGTGTTAAAGAAGACGTGCTGCTCAAATCTCGAAACACTCTTCATTAACTGCAGGCCGTTCTATTCACCGCGGGAGTTTCACTCGTTCATTCTGGTCAGTGTTTACATCCATCCTCAAGCGCATGTGAGCTCAGCTTTACAGAAACTCGCTGATCAGATCACAGAGACAGAACAACAACACCCTGACTCTGTTTTAATCATTCTCGGGGACTTTAATAAAGCCAATCTGTCCCGTGAACTGCCAAAATACAGACAGCATGTTACATGTCCCACAAGAGACAGTAATATATTGGATCACTGTTACACCACAATAAAGGATGCATTTCATTCTGTTCCACGAGCAGCTTTGGGACGTTCTGATCACCTTCTGGTTCATCTTATACCGTCCTACAGGCAGAAACTAAAATCAGCTAAACCTGTATCAAGGACTGTAAAAAGATGGACTAATGAAGCAGAGCAGGATTTACAATCTTGTTTTGACCTCACTGATTGGAGTGTTTTTGAAGCTGCTGCCTCCGATCTGCATGAACTCACAGAGACCGTAACATCATATATCAGTTTCTGTGAGGATATGTGTATTCCTACAAAGACTCAACTAATTTACAATAATGACAAACCGTGGTTCACTGCAAAACTCAGACAGCTCCGTCAGGCCAAAGAAGATGCTTACGTGAAGGGGGACAATGTCTTGTATAAACAGGCTAAATACACATTGGAAAAGGAGATCAAAGTGGCAAAGAGGAATTATTCTGAAAAAATAAGGACTCAGTTCACTTCCAACGACTCCGCATCAGTGTGGAAAAGTCTAAAGAAGATCACCAATTACAAGACACCACCCCCCAGCACCGTAGAGAATCAACGACTGGCAGACGATCTGAACGAGTTTTACTGCAGGTTTGAAAGAACACCCATCACCTGCCCTGAACGCCTCCCCACAAAAACATTCACACCCTTCACAACTCCTGCAACCAGCCCTGAATGCCTCTCCAAACTACCGCTCACACCATTAACAGCTCCTGCAACCCATCCTGAACACCTCTCCAATCAAGCACTCTCACCATTCTCACCTCCTGCATCCCCCCTCTCCCCCACACCTGCAATTCAGATCAGCGAGGATGCGGTGCGCCAGGTCTTCCGGAAGCAGAAAAGGAAAAAAGCACCAGGCCCAGATTGTGTTACACCAGCCTGTCTGAAATCCTGTGCTGACCAGCTGGCCCCCATCTTCACACAGATCTTCAACAGATCGCTGGAGCTGTGCGAAGTCCCTTCATGCCTCAAACGTTCCACCATCATCCCCATCCCTAAGAAACCCAAAATTACAGGACTAAACGACTACAGGCCTGTGGCTCTAACGTCTGTAGTCATGAAGTCATTTGAAAAACTGGTGCTGGCCCACCTGAAGGACATCACTGGGCCCTTGCTGGATCCTCTTCAGTTTGCCTACAGAGCAAACAGGTCTGTGGACGATGCAGTAAACATTGGACTGCATTATGTTCTGCAACACCTAGACAGACCGGGGACTTATGTGAGGATCCTGTTTGTGGACTTCAGCTCGGCCTTCAACACGATCAACCCAAACCTCCTCCTGCCCAAACTAAATCAGCTCTCCGTGCCCACCTCCGTCTGTCAGTGGATCAACAGCTTCCTGACAGACAGGCAGCAGCTAGTGAGGCTGGGAAAATACACATCCAGCACCCGTACAATCAGCACCGGAGCTCCCCAGGGCTGCGTTCTCTCCCCACTGCTCTTCTCCCTGTACACCAACGATTGCACATCTAAGGACCCCTCTGTCAAGCTCCTGAAGTTTGCAGATGACACCACACTCATCGGCCTCATTCAGGACGGTGACGAGTCTGCTTACAGACAGGAGGTAAAAGAGCTGGCTGTCTGGTGCAGTCTCAACAACCTGGAGCTTAACACCCTCAAAACAGTGGAGATGATCGTGGACTTCAGGAGAAACACCCCTGCACTCCCCCCACTCACCATCATGAACAGCCCTGTGACTGCAGTGGAGTCATTCAGGTTCCTGGGAACCACCATCTCTCAGGACCTGAAGTGGGACATTCACATTGACTCCATCGTAAAAAAGGCCCAGCAGAGGTTGTACTTTCTCCGCCAGCTGAGGAAGTTTAACCTGCCACAGGAGCTGCTGAAACAGTTCTACTCCACCATCATTGAATCCATCCTCTGCACTTCAGTAACTGTCTGGTTCAGCTCAGCTTCTAAATCTGACCTCAGAAGACTACAGAGAGTAGTCCGGACTGCTGAGCAAATCATCGGTTCAACTCTCCCATCTATTCAAGAACTGTACTTATCCAGAGTGAGTAAAAGGGCTGTCAAAATCACTCTGGACCCCTCACATCCAGCACACTCCCTCTTTGAACTGTTGCCATCTGGTTGACGCTACAGAGCACTGAGCACTAGAACAACCAGACACAGGACCAGTTTCTTCCCTCAGGCAATCCATCTTATGAACAGCTGACAATAATGGCGAACACACTACACTTTATATTTATATACACACACACTTTATTTATCTAACACACATACTTAGTATACACTTAAATTTTGCACACAATATATATGTGCATACATAACTTCACTTTGTAATATACCTGCCTACAATTGTCATTTGTATATTGTCATTCACTGTCTACATATTTGTATTTTTTATTCTTTTATTATGTGTTTTATGTTCTGTCGCTGTCATTCTGTTGTACTGCGGAGCTTCTGTCACGAAAACAAATTCCTCGTATGTGTAAACATACCTGGCAATAAAGCTCATTCTGATTCTGATTCTGATTCTGATCATAAGAGTTTTAGTCTTAGTCTAGTCTTAAGTCTTTTAGTCTTAGTCTAGTTTTAGTCGACTAAATATCATAAGAGTTTTAGTCTTAGTCTAGTCTTAAGTCTTTTAGTCTTAGTCTAGTTTTTTTTGTAGAACAAAGTCAACTTAGTTGACTTGACTAAATGTTTCCATCAGTCTGTTATGGAATGGTATTCATAAAATAAACATAAGGCCTGCTCTCAATGAAAAATATACATGCTCTCTGAAAAAGATATGCATTCGTCCTGAATGATATGCAATGCATATGACATTCTTTCAAGATGAAGTACAGTATTATTGAAATAGACAACCACCTACATTATATTTGTATTGTATGTTCATTCTATTTCTTTATTTGTGCTATTTACACAAAGTTTAGATTTTTTAAGTTTGTTTTTGTTCATTTAAAATAGCACTGCATAGTCTTCACTGTAAAATAAAATACACAATCAAACCAAAATGTATTCAGACACCTTCAACGTTTCTTACAATATCACAGTTTATTTGCTGTAGTTTAGAAATTGGTAATAAAAAATGACAATAACTCGGGGTTAAACGGTGTCAGAACAACAAATTCATCTTGATAATGTCTGATGCAATGCTTAATTTGGTTCAGTCTGTGGTGTGAAAAGGTTGCATTAGCAATTAAAGAAATAAACACTTAAGCAAAACATGCTCAGGTCCCTAATACATTTATTTTTATTTTTTTGTATTTTTTAGTCACTAGTAAAACAATATAATCTATTCTATCTGATTTTTGGATTGACTTTGGATAAATTCTTGTTAAAACTACAAAGTAATTAAATCAAGAGCAGTGATTGATTTACTTTCATTTTCATACATTAAAGACACTGACAGCAGAGCTAGTAAATTAGGCGCGGTCACTTTAAGAGACAAATGCATCCATCATAAAGATACGCATCCGATTTCTTTCCAACTCTTTACTTTCACTGAAGACATAACTACGGACTTTTTCTTACACACTTTCCAAGACGGGTATTTTGACATATTTAGTATGTATTTGTTGTCGGTACAAAAGCAAGAAGACCTTGAGACGCGTCTCTGTTTGCTCCCTGAACACCAGAACACCGCGCTGCTGAATTGAGCTCTTTCACTTTTCGCTCTTTTTCTTATGTTTATTTAAAATGCGATTTCTATTTGTTCGTTCAGGTGCAGGAGGACGCAAACGTCCTGAAGGAGAGCTCGGTTCAGTGTTGCGCGAGTAACCAGCTGCTCAGTTCAGCTTTCCTGCAACGCGGGGCTGAAGCAAACTTGATGTGTTGAATGCTCGGAGCACGTTATAAAACGTATTCTTAAAATACACATTTCTGTTTTAATAAATGCTCATATTAAAACATAGCATTACACATAAGTAGGTACAAAAATAATCAGTGATACATTTACGACCCCATAAAAATTTGGCTTGCAATGGCATTTCAAAAGGACGCAGTGTAGTTCCCTGTGTAAACAACTAAACTGTTATGAAAACGTCCTCGAAACTGTGCGAATTTCTGCAAACTCATCTTTGTTCTCTTTTCTGTGTAACTGCTGCTGCGTTTGTTTAGCTGTGGCGCTTGCATTTGTCGCGGCTTTTTAAAATGGCTCGGCTGCTTCTGCATAGATCAACCTACCCGGCCTCAAAGATTCGCTCTGATTGGATCTCTTCTCCATTCGTCCCTACCATAAATTTTCGTCTCATTTTTATTCGTTGACTAAAGTGTCAGTTATATTTTGTCACGTTTTTCGTCATCATATCTGACTTTTTATTTAGTTTTTATTTAGTTTTCGTCCGTGAAAAAGGTTAGTTGACGAATATTTTTCGTCATAGTCTTTGTCAACGAAATTAACACTGCACCAATAGAGTTCAGAATGTCTATAAATGCTGATCCCAATGCATCTTTTTCATTGTCGACATGGATATTAAAATCACCAACTATTAAAACTTTATCTGCAGCCAGAACTAACTCGGATGTAAAACCACCAAACTCTTTAATAAAGTCTGTATGGTGCCCTGGTGGCCTGTATACAGTAGCCAGTACAAACATAACAGGGGATTTATCATTAACATTTGTTTCTCTGGAGAATGTTATATGTAGCACCATTACTTCAAACGAGTTATATTTGAAGCCTGCCCTCTGAGAAATCCTGAAAACGTTGTTATAAATTGAAGCAACACCTCCACCTTTGCCTTTTAGACGTGGCTCGTGTTTATAACAGTAATCTTGGTGGGTGGACTCATTTAAAATAATGTAATCATCAGGTTTTAGCCAAGTTTCTATCAAACAGAGCAAATCTATATTATGATCAGTTATCATATTATTTACAAAAAGTGTTTTCGTAGAAAGGGATCTGATATTCAATAAGCCAAGCTTTATCATTTGTTTATCCATATTGCATTTGTTTTTTATTTGTTGAACCTCAGTTAAATTATTAATCTTAACTTGGTTTGGACGTTTTTTGTATTTTCTAGTTCGGGGAACAGACACAGTCTCTGTAGTGTCATATCTAGGTGAAAGAGTCTCTATGTGTTGAGAATTAACTGACCTCTGTGACGGGAGGCAGCTAGCAGACGGTCGGCTTAGCCAGTCTGTCTGCTTCCTGACCTGGGCCCCAGTTAGTCAAGTATGAACTCTAAGACTATGTGCCATATTTCTAGAGAGAAGAGCAGCTCCACCCCGGGAGGGATGAAGACCATCTCTTTTAAACAGGTCAGGTCTGCCCCAAAAGCTTGTCCAATTGTTTATGAAACCTATGTTTGCTGTGGGCACCACTTAGACATCCAGCCATTGAGTGATGACAATCTGCTATGCATTTCATCACCACGGTAAGCAGGGAGGGGACCAGAGCATATTACAGTGTCTGACATCGTGCTTGCAAGCTCACACACTTCTTTAAAGTTGACCCCACCGTCACCGAGGGGTCGCCCATCTAGCGCCTCCACTGCCAAGAGTGAGGTTAAAGGGAGTTAGGGTCAATTGGCACTGAGTAACAAACTCACTTGAAATGAAATTCCCAGCTGACCCCGAATCTACGAGTGCTGAAGTCAGAAATACTTTGTTCTGAGTGATTAACTGAGCTGGTAGATTAAAGCAAGAGGAGGAGGGGGTGTTCTTAATTTGTTGATTCACCGTTTGAGACCTTGTCGACGGACGTACAGGGCAGGTAGTCCTCATATGTCCAGTTGACCGCAGTAAAGACAGAGGTGATTTTGCATACGACGTTCGCGTTCCTCAGGCGTGATGTGGGTCGTTCCTAGTTGAATTGGTTCCTGATTCATGGCCGCTTCATGAGACATGTGCACTGGAGCTTGTGTTGGGCATCATGAGCGGTTTAAAATTGTCAATTCAGATGGTGAGATCAATGAATTAATTCATTCAGATGCCTACCCTCGTCACGGCAAGACAATTCGGACTCTAACTCTGGTCTTAAACCTTTTTTCGAAACAGCAGTTTGACTGATCACTGAGCTCAGGAGCCTGTTGCTGACATATCTGTTTTAAGATGAATGAGTTTGTGTTTGGATGTGTCCACACAGGTGATAGCTGAGCTGCAGATATCTCTGAGCAGCGTCAAGGAAGACAACCGCCAGACACAGCAGAGTCTAGAGAGACAACTACAGGAAGCACAGAGCCACTGTGACGAGGAGAGGAGACAGCTCAGCAGAGATGCTGACCAAACCAGCAAGGTCAGGAAATGCAAATACACATCATGTAATCGCAGCAACAAGCAGACTGTTAAAGGTACAATTTGTAAGATATTTGCAGTAAAATATCCCAAAACCACTAGGCTAGTGTTATATATTTTGTCCAGCTGATTACTAACAATAGCTCTAATGTTTTCAACTACTTGTAAATCATGAGAAAATTCCCATTCTAAACAGTGACACGGGGCAGTGCAGTCTTCTGTCAATGATGTTTGTTACCCTCTGTTACCTCCTTTGCGGAAGTAGCTTCATGACAAACTTTAACTAGAAAGAGATGCTTTTTAGTAAACAGACTAGATTTGTATCTTTACAGAAAACATATGCTATTATAACGATCAACAAGATTAGTATTATGGGGCATACATGCCACACGCGGGGCATCGCATCTCTAGACCCACGCGAGGACGTGTCTGATCCATAGTCTGATCACGTCTTTGCATTGACTTTGTATGTAATCTACTTGCGCAAATCTTTGAACTCACGTTAAATCCATGACAAATGAAATACGCACAAAAAACTTAAACCTAGTGTAATAAGAGGATTTTGACAACATAAGTGTAGAATATGGCCTAGCAATATACTTCCATGTACGTTGGCAATGAAAATGAGCTTCGCATGTAACATCCTTAACAGATAGGCTTCTTTAGATTCATCCAGGTCATTTGTTGTTCTATTGTCTTGACCAATCCACCATGGATGACTGAGTGTTTTCAGCTCTATGTGTGTAACAACTGAAACAACTCCACACAAAAGGCCTCCAACATGGCTTTTTGCATGACAAGAGGAGATGTTACAGAGTGCCGGAGTCTAGCCTGGGATTTTATGGAGTAGACATGACTCTGCTGTCCTTTGTGGTGCTTTCAAAGAGGGTTTGGGATCATGGCCGATTGGAGTGTGGTGTTTTTACGAGCGTTTTGAAGTGGTGACCCCTGCTTTGTCACTAAGGCTCTAATGCACTCTGTGTTCAGGGTTGGAATTAGAAATCACTCTTTTGGATCTGACCGCTGCTTTTCTTGTACTCTCCCAAACAGTGACTAAAGTGTGTACGTCATAAACATTATAAGCACATGCTAAAATAGAAGCTGTGTTCAGAATGGAATACTAGCATAGTGCATATTTAAAAATAATACTACGATACAGTATGTGCAACAGTAAACTGTAGGTTTTATTTTGTTTGATTTTGTATTCTGTGTTTGGTTTTTGTTTGTGTGCTGTTTTGTGTTTATTATGGTATTAAAGTCTTGATTTCAATGTCCGCCGGTTCCCGCCTCCTTCCCATGGATATGAAGTTTGTATATTGTTACAGTAAACATTTTGCTTTAGCCTACAGGCATTATAGCCTTCATTATTTCGGAAAGTAATAGGTTTAATAAAATGTGATGTGAGCCGCGACTTTGCTGCAAAGTTTTTTTTTTTTTTTTACTCTCAAAACGCAATCTTATACAAGTGTTTTTTTTTTGTTGTTGTTGTTGTTTTTACAGTGCAGCAAACATTTTTAAATATCTTTAAAATACTTTGATGTCTTTAAAGTGTTGATAGATTTTTATATGAATTTTATATGATATTGTATTGGCTATGACTGAGTGCAGCAGGTTATTGGCTAACGTTAGATCTAAAAAAAATTCCTTTTCTTTTTGAGTAAAGAAAACACTGTACTTTATTATTATAATATTATTATTATTATTAGGCAAATTATAGGCAAATAATATTGTTTAAAAAAAATAACTTTATTAACCGGTATGTCTTCCACCCTGACCCATTTTTGGAACGTAATAATAACAGAGGAACGCAGGAACAGATTTGATAATTAAAATTAGTTGATGTAAGTCAAGACATATGTGTAGCATTACTGATATGACAGAGAGAGAGAGAGAGAGAGAGAGAGAGAAAAGAATGGTTCAGGAAAGAATGTTTTTCACAGCCCTTGTGTTTGGACGGTAAAAATAAGTGTGTCACACACTGACATTGTTGCCAAGTCGCTCACTTCAAAGGCAGATTATGAAAGCTGAAGGGCTTGAGACAAAAAAAAAAAAAAAAGAAAGAGCAGAAAGAAACATCAAAGTGTGGCACGTTTGAATGTAATAATCCCAAAACATTTTTCTGATTGCTGTCTGCTATCAGATGTCTCTGTTGCTCATATTGCTTCAGATGAAACTCTTGTTTGTTTGTTTGTCAAGTCTCCTGAAGTCACACTTTCTCCACCCGAAAGCTTTAGAAAGATGAAGCAGTCTGTCTTTAATCGACTGTGCTACATTCGTCTGTATAAGGCCCAAAATAGTGCTGTCAGATAGAGAATATGTGTTACCTCTCTATGACTTTTCATTCTTTTCTCCTTATTTGCCCAGCTCATAGCAGACTTCTGAAAACATATAAAGCATGCAAGACTTGTTGATGGCATCTGCTTCTCTAGAAGCCACAAGACTGTATGAATTCAACTTTTAGTAGCAATTTAGCTTAGGGACAAATTCTCACCATGAACTAGTTGCTTACTAGCATGCATATTACTAGCATATTGGCTGTTTATTAGTACTTATAAAATGTTAAATATTAATTATAAACATTAAATATACATAAAATATTAATACCTTATTCTGCAGGAACATATTTTAGATCAGAGATGTGCTATCACATTAATGAATTGTGGAAGAGTTGTGGTCAGCTTTTTGATACAGTTTTGAGACTTTCTAACATTTGTTAATATGAGATGTTGTGCAGGAACATATCAATTATGTTTGAACAGTGTAAAGAGAAAGAAGTTTATTGGTGGTTTTGATGAGATATACATAAAAAGTGATTAATTCATGGCTCTTAATTGAAGTTTTGTTTTAATGCCTAATTTAAGAAAATAAAATTAAGAACAAAGGCCTCTGCTCACACTGAGTGTGAAAGTGGCTGTTTGACCTCTTTTAAGTTTCATCTTCAAATGCTGCATTTCCACCAAAATTACCCGGAACAATTGTACCAGGAACATTTTTCCCCAGGAACTATTTTCCCCCCAGATCTGTTGCTTTCTGTGTTTCCACCGTGGTCTTAAGTACCGGGAAGGTAGGTCTGTGTGTGTTTCTCAATACAAAGTACACACATTTTGGACTTGCTTCCTCAGTAGTTCTGACTTGAACTGCTGAGTGTGAACTGCTGATGGGACGACGCAAGTCCAGTAATTCTGCAAACAGCAGCATACTTAATAACATCAGTCAGCTTGCCTTAGCTATTGCAATTTTCCTCACTGATATCAAATACCACTGCATCCTTTCGTTTTCATTTAAACATAATAATAGCTGCAGAAATGTAGTTCAGGGAAATGTGTATATATACAGCCTACATTACAATGAAACAAAATATTATATCAATTGCCTCTTTTCATTTTCATTTTAACATATAGATAAATTGAATAAAGAGCAAAGATTACCTGTTAGGTTTACCCAAAACTAATTATATTTTAGGTTTAACCTTTAAAGAGACATCAGAGCCAGCAGCAAATGTCAGAAGGACTTTCCGAGTCAAGGCTTCTATCGTCGGTAAACTTGAGCACCGAGATCC
This sequence comes from Carassius gibelio, assembly GCF_023724105.1. Taxonomy (NCBI): domain Eukaryota; kingdom Metazoa; phylum Chordata; class Actinopteri; order Cypriniformes; family Cyprinidae; genus Carassius; species Carassius gibelio. The sequence continues at coordinate 5,087,110 of NC_068373.1, read as the reverse complement.
CGCTGATCGCCTCCAAATTCAGCAAAACACATTTTTAAATAGGTGCTATCTTTATAAATAAACCACAGATTTGAGTTTTTTAAACAGCTACAATCTCACCTGAAAAACTTATAAAATTACATTTCATGACACAATAACATTAATATTTTGAAAATTATCTGAATAAATGGTGGTTGAACTCAGCCATTAAGCATGTTTAGTGCCCAATCCCAATCCATTGTGACTCACCTTGGTGCAGTTGCGATCCTGCATGCAGATGGCAAAGAAGGGCGCGTATGCTGGTCTGTTTTCAACCCCCTGCTTAAACCCAGCAGTCCCATCATGCACAGCTGCTGTTTAAGCCTGGCTTTGCTCTCGAATTCCCCTGCCATGCCTGGCTGTGACATCAACAATAGCACCCCACCTCCAGTGTCAAACCACAGCACTTTGATCAGTGCCTCCATCACCGCAGGAGCCCTGCCATGCTGCACTCTTGCTCTGACATCAATCACGTATTATGCGACAAATCTAACAGAGCCTCATGCATTTGGGCCACATGTGGCATGTGGCATTCTGATGCCGGCTTCTCTATTTATAACATACAGGAACATAACATGAAGATATGTCCATGCTTTGTTTGTCACTGCCAGCTTTATGTTTACTGGCCTGCTCATCTGATCTAGTCTAGAATGGATGTGTGATTTCCTCAACCAAGCATACCTGCCTGTAGCTTTCTAGTAATCCTGAAGACTGGATTCTTCAAATGTGTTTGATTAGGGTTGCACTAAATTCAGCGTGAAAGGTGATATTGGGGGTCAGAATTGAGATCACCTTTGTTATGGTGTTTTGAGTCATGATGAAGTATGTAAAGATTCAATTTACAGTATTCATGAACTGAAGAAGAAGCAAAACCACACCTGATTCTTTATTTGTCATTTTGTAAAAGAGGAGTTTTTTTTTTTTTTGTAACATTACCGTTTTGCTCCAACAAAAGTGACTTAAATGCATCTGATGTTGTGATTACAACACTCTAAAAAATGTATAAGCTTAAAAATAATTATGCAACAGTTTCTATTAACTTTTTGATTAATTTGTAACATAAACATATTTTTAGGTAACACTTTATTTTAAGGACCAATTCTCACTATTGACTAGTTGCTTATTAGCTTGCCTATTACTAGCATATTTTGTACTAGTGCTTATAAAGCACATATTAATGCCTTATTATACATTACCATATTTTAGATCCCTTAAATTTTATTAAAGTTTGTGGTAATTCTACCACAAACCTAAACTAACAACTACATTACTAACTATTAATAAGCAGCAAATTAGGAGTTTATTGAAGCAAATTGTTAGTTAACAGTGAATATTGGTCCACAAAATAAAGTGTGATCTTTTTTCAGTTCAGATTCACAGCTATCATAGCAATGTAAATGTAACTTATTTAGCATGTGTATTTCATGAACAAGTAAGATGTTACTGCCATTAGTGCAGTCATTGCCCATAGAGTCAATATAACGTTACTTTCATGTGGTTTACTCTTCAGCACAACGGTAACCACAAAAAACAACAACATATCAAAACAGAAACACTTTGAAATGTCAAACATTAACAGGTCTTTCTCTTCACTAAAAAAACAAAACAAAGCAAAAAAAAAAAACCTCTTCTTATCCAGTCCTATGCAAATCATGCTGAGAATTTAGAAATCTACTACCCAGTTCCCTGTCAAGGGAACTTCGAACTGCGTCCTCTGAAGGGACACTATGGGGAACACCTCGTCGTGACCCGTGTCTGAAGCATACTTTGAAAAACGCCAATGTGTTGGCCGGCGACAGCCTCTGACGTCGCTACCGGCGCGACTATAAATACGCGCCCGTAGGACCCGTCACTTATCTTCTTCGTCTTCATTGACTGTTTTGTTTGAAGCGTGCATCTGAGAAACGACCAGAATGGTAAGAGCGATCTATTATGGTTATCATGGCATCCACTAGCAAGGCGTTTAAACAGTGTGTGCATCCATGTCAGCGTTATTTGACACCTGATGACACACACAGTCTTTGCGTCTCTTGTTTGGGCAAAGAGCACGCGCGCGATGTCCTTGAGGGGGCAATCTGCGCGCACTTCGAGCGTTTTTCTGTGGAAAAGCTCCGCTCTCGTTTGTCATCTGGATCTCGCGGCTCAGGACCCGCCGTTGCCGAGGCACGGAGGAGAATGAGCTCGTGGGGATCGCAGGTGGATCTCGCTGAGGAGTTTAGAGAGGGACTTTCCTCTCACACTCTCCGGCGGCAAACGAGAGCGAACTTCGAGAGGAAGATGCGTTGTCATTAACCCTTTCTGACACTGAAGTTAGTGCTCTGCTGGGTTCTAACCAGAAAGAGCAGGAGATATTTGAGAGTGGTGAAGAAGCTGAGGCTGAGCCGCTCATTTCTCCTGCTCTGCGTATGGGGAGCTGTTAGAGGTTATGGATCGCGCCGCGGCCAAAAAAAAATAAAAATTGTTTTTTTTTAAATAAAATAAAAATAAAAATAAATAAACTTGCCATGGAAGTGTGCCAGAAAGGTAACGTCGCGAGGTAGACTCGATGAGTGTTATTTTTCTGACCATAGCCCGCAGCCCAGGTGAGCCTTCCATTCTTGCCTGACTTACATGCAGAAGTTGAAAAGGAATGGAAGAGGCCGTTTTCTCTTGCATCCATCGGTTTCAGCATACGAGTTATGCTGATATCGATGGCATGCACGAGGACGGCTATGAGAGGATGCCCCCTGTAGAAGAGATGCTGGCTTGCTATCTCTCAGTGGGGGAACATCCTCTCTAAAATCTCCCTCTTTGCCATCTAAGCCCTTCCAGGATACATCCCGCTTAAATGGTAAATCATACGCAGTAGCAGAGCCCGAACAACAAAGGGGTCCTGGCCCATCTCGATCTGAGGATCGAAGACAGGCGCAGAAGGCTAGTGTCGCGGCTCGTGCTCCTCCCCCGCCTGAGGGCAGGGGCAAGAGGAATCGCGGGTCACGAAGAGGTAAGCAGGGTCTGAAGGATGTGATTCAGACGGGGCAGCGTTCTCGTCTGGATCAGAGCGATACCTAGGAGTTTGTCACTTCCTTTTGGATGTTTTTAAATTCTGTTTCATTTCTCCCCTGCCTAATTCCCCTGTAGCCACCAGCGCTCCACCTGATCGTGGTTAGGTGGAAAGTTTCTCACATAACAGTCTCCTATCCTGGACCTGTTATGTTTTTGGTTGGTCCTATTTTCATAGTGACCTCCTTACTGACGGTCCGGACAAAAAGGGGACGCCCCGTAAAGCGGGACTCCAGTACAGGAGGGTGGGTGAGTATGTAACCCTTTCTGCTTATGGGTGTTATGTTGCTGGTGGTTATGTCTTCTAACAGACTCTGTGAGTTTCCTTTTACAGTGCTCAGTTCCAGCCTTGTGCTCTGGCCACGATCACACGCTTTCGGCAGGCGGCCGTGCCGCGTGGGTTCGCCCCCCCCAGGGCGCGACACCCACCGCGGAGCGAGTTCCACGTGCGGGAAGCAAGCGCTCTGCGGTTGCTCGTCCCACACCCCTCCCGAGGAGCCTGTCTGATCGTCAGAACTGGCATAGCACTGCAGGGAATTTCATGGATATCCGGCCAGGTCACCCTGAGGGGCCGCCTGGCCGCTTGGCGCATCCGGGGAGGTGGTAGTTACGGAGTCCTTCTGTATGTACTGCCTCAGGTGATGCTCCCCTCGCTTGAGGGTTGGAGCTCGCCTCTCCCGTGCGATCCAGCGCCTCTGCGATGCTTAGGAACCTTTCTGTACACACGCTAAGCCTGTGTACTGTCTCAAAACCACATGGTGGTCAGTGTGCACGTGAACACTTTGCGCACTGTCTCAAATCCACGTAAGTGGTAAGTGTGCACGCAAGGCTCTGCGCACTTTCTAAAATCCTGTATGGTAAGGGTTACGCGCCCCGCTTCGTTCCCTTTCTTAAGATGATTAGCCCCGAGGTTTCTTGGGCTTCATTCAACCAGTGTGTATTTGTTATACACCCCAAGCATCGCTTCCCTCAACATGAGGGGCTGTGTGGACTCCCGCATATTGTGGTCTTTTCAGATAGTAGGCTTCACCAGGCCTCTCTGATGGTGAGCTCCCACATACTGTGGTTGTCAGGTAGTAGGCCTCACCAGGCCTCCCTGGAGATTTAGCTCCCACATGCTGTGCGTTTCCACTAAAAAAAAAAAAAAAAACAAGCTCCCACGGTTTGTGGTTGTCAGGTAGTAGGCCTCACCAGGCCTCCCTGGAGTCGAGTTCCATATTAACTTCCACTGAGGTGGTTATCAGGTAACAGGTAGTAGGCCTCTCTAGGCCTCTCTGTAGGTGAACTCCCACATATTGTGGTTATCAGATAGTAGGCTTCACAGGTCTCTCTGAAGGTGAGCTCCCACATACAGTGGTTGTCAGGTAACCTTTTTCTGTACACACGCTAAGCCTGTGTACTTTCTCAAAACCACATGGTGGTCAGTGTGCACGTGAACACTTTGCGCACTGTCTCAAATCCACGTAAGTGGTAAGTGTGCACGCAAGGCTCTGCGCACTTTCTAAAATCCTGTACGGTAAGGGTTACGCGCTCCGCTTCGTTCCCTTTCTTAAGATGATTAGCCCCGGGGTTCCTTGGGCTTCATCCAACCAGTGTGTATTTGTAATACACCTCAAGCACCGCCCCTTAACATGGGGGGCTGTGTGGGCAATTCTCGCGGTAGTTTAGCAGCGCTCCCCTTTTCTAAAAGGGTCGCCTATGAGCATGCTGCTCGGAGCTCGGAGTCCTCCTCTCATGGGAGACTGAATTCTCGGTTTTTTCATCAGAGCGCTCCAGTACTACATACTGTTTTGAGACGCACTGTGAGAGCAGACAATCTGCTGAGGCTCGGGGAATGGCGCCTTCGCACCAAGGTGTTGAAGTAGAGTTAGAGAGGTTGGCCAGACCTGGGTGGATCGGTTTTGCGGCTCAAGAGAGCGTCGCACTATCCCCTCTGGCTTCCTCTGACTCATCCAGCTCCATTGGGGCTGGACGCCATGGTACAGGCGTGGCCGAGGCTTCATCTGTATGTTCCGTCCTCCAATTGCTCTGCTCCCGGGCCATTCCATCTACGAGCTGCTCTATCAGAGTGCCACGAGAGCCCCTCCTTTGTGACAGGCAAGACTTGGTAATAAACAGTGCTAAGTTCTTAGCCGTATCCCTTTAAAGGAATCTTTCGTGATTCCAAGCCTTCAGCTCTACCCCGGGCCGAGGCCCTTCAGGTAAGTTGGGTATGTAGCTTAGGCCTTTGGCCATAAGGGATAATGTCATGGACAGCCGTCGAACCGTCCCAGGGGCGACTCCCGGTGAAATGGTAGAGTTGGTACTTAGTGTTTGCCATGATTCTGGCCTGCACTCCCCTCAGCATGGCGGCGTGGGTATACTGTTCCCCATAGTGTCCCTTCAGAGGACGCAGTTCGAAGTTCCCTTGACAGGGAACGTCTCAGGTTACGAATGTAACCATGGTTCCCTGAGAGGGAACGAGACACTGCGTCCTCTAGCTCCCTGCCATGCTTCGGACGCAAGCTTCACGAAGAAGATAAGTGACGGGTCCTACGGGCGCGTATTTATAGTCGCGCCGGTAGCGACGTCAGAGGCTGTCGCCGGCCAACACATTGGCGTTTTTCAAAGTATGCTTCAGACACGGGTCACGACGAGGTGTTCCCCATAGTGTCCCTTCAGAGGACGCAGTGTCTCGTTCCCTCTCAGGGAACCATGGTTACATTCGTAACCTGAGACGTTTTCAGTTAACAAGTCATTTTTAAAGAAATGTAATTAACGCATAGATTTGATTTTAAATTACACACAGTATTAAGTTTATGTGATAAACAACTTTAGTGTAATGACCTCAACAAAATTATGTTTGCAACTTAAAAAGTTTAGTTAAATTAAAAAACATTTAAAGTGCAACCAAAAACCTTGGGAGAAACCAGGCTCAGTTGGGGGGCCAGTTCTCCTCTGACCAGACGAAACCAGTAGTTCAATTCCAGGCTGCAGCAAAGTCAGATTGTGCAGAAGAATCATCTGTTTCCTGTGGTCTTGTCCTGTTGATCCTCTGAGACAAGGTCTTTACAGGGGATCTGTATCTGGGGCTCTAGTTGTCCTGGTCTCAGCTGTCTTTCAGGGCAGTAGAGGTCCTTTCTAGGTGCTGATCCACCATCTGGTCTGGATACGTACTGGATCCGGGCGACTGCAGTGACCCTCTGATCTGGGTACAGACTGGATCTGGTGGCTACAGTGACCTCGGAATAAGAGAGAAACAGACAAACATTAGCGTAGATGCCATTCTTCTAATGATGTAGCACGTACATAGGGTGTTATGGGAAGTGTTTCTGGTTCCGGTTTACCTAATTAATGCAGCCTAAAAATCCTTTAACGGATTTGGATATTAAAAGCATGTTAGTATGTTATGTGTAAGCCAGGTTAAAGAGATGGGTCTTTAATCTAGATTTAAACTGCAAGAGTATGTCTGCCTCCCGAAAAATGTTAGGTAGGTTATTCCAGAGTTTAGGCGCCAAATAGGAAAAGGATCTGCCAGCAGTTGATTTTGATATTCTAGGTATTATCCAATTGCCTGAGTTTTGAGAACGTAGCGGACATAGAGGATTATAATGTAAAAGGAGCTCATTCAAATACTGAGGTGCTAAACCATTCAGGGCTTTATAAGTAATAAACAATATTTTAAAATCTATACGATGTTTGATAGGGAGCCAGTGCAGCGTTGACAGGACCGGGCTAATATGGTCATACTTCCTGGTTCTAGTAAGAACTCTTGCTGCTGCATTTTGGACTAGCTGTAGTTTGTTTACTAAGCGTGCAGAACAACCACCCAATAAAGCATAACAATAATCTAACCTTGAGGTCATAAATGCATGGTTAGCATTTCTGCATTTGACATTGAGAGCATAGGCCGTAATTTAGATATATTTTTGAGATGGAAAAATTCAGTTTTACAAATGCTAGAAACATGGCTTTCTAAGGAAAGATTGCGATCAAGTAGCACACCTAGGTTCCTAACTGATGACGAAGAATTGACAGAGCGACCATCAAGTCTTAGACAGTGTTCTAGGTTATTACAAGCTGAGTTTTTAGGTCCTATAATTTACACCTCTGTTTTTTTCAGAATTTAGCAGTAAGAAATTACTCGTCATCCAGTTTTTTTTATATCGACTATGCATTCCATTAGTTTTCACGGTTGCTTGGGCTGAACACATGGCTACAAAGATCTTGTAATATAAAAGGAGTAAATTTCATCGACAACTTCAATCTTTTCTGGGGCCATAGACAATTGTTTAAACCGGATGGCCTCCACCCAAACAAACTTGGTGCAAGAGTGTTTAGGGACAATATCTTCTTCTCCCTTCGTCATCCTTCAGCAGAGTGTGTCAATCCATTCAGCACACACACACCGGGTCCGAGTCATCATGTGGTTGACATATCCCACAAGGATACTGATAACACCACGCAGCCAAAACAAGCACTGCTGATAGACACTATCCCTGCTGAGCCCTGCCAACAGAGCTCCTCACAGACAGACTGTGATGTATCAAAACAGCTACAAGATTCAGCACCCAAGTACGACTTTCTGGAAAACAGCCAGGGAAGCCAGGACAACACATCACAGCCACCGGAAACACCAGAGACACAGCCCATCTCACCAGACACATTATCCCTCTCTCCAGCATCTCCACTTCTGTTCTTCTCACAGAAAATGGAGGAATTGGTGTATGTTGGGACTAAACTCTCCCACTCATTCGCTGCTGGCCCGCAGATATCAACTAAAATACGGCGGGCCCCCCAACCACCAAAGCCTGTGGGCCCTGTTCCTAGGAGAGCTCTCCGACCGCTGCCACAACGCCAAGGCCCAAACCCTCTATCTGCTGAAGGTGAACCAAAAACAACTGATAGCAGCTCTCAGTGATATGTGTCCAGGAACCCAGTGTGCCTGTAGCTTTCTCTATTTCAGTTTTATCATGTGATAGAAAGTCTAAGGCCTTCTCAAGCCGAAGGGCAAACTCATCTAATCTGCGGCCTATTATGCATCAAACTAAGATTGATGTAAAGACACAAAGCACTGCCATCAAGCTAGCACTTTTAAACATTTGCTCACTAAAAAATAAATCATTTCTAATCAATGACTTTATAACCACAAACAATCTGGATTTTATGTTTCTAAATGAAACATGGCTAGAAGACAGCTGCAGTGCAACAATCCTAAATGAAGCAGCCCCTCCTAACTTCACTTACATGAGTGTTTGCAGGACTGTTAGGAGAGGTGGGGGTGTAGCTGCTCTATTTAAAGATGTCTATCAATGCAAGCAAGTGTCATTTGGTCAGTACTTATCTTTTGAATATCTAGGGATTGTGCTGAAAGGTGCTCCACGCACCATCTGTTTATTATTATTTACAGGCCTCCAAAATACTCTCCAGCCTTTGTTGAAGAGGTCACAGAAATGTTATCAATAATTTCCTCAGAGTTTGACTGTTTTGCAATTGCAGGGGATTTTAATATTCACATAGATAATGCAGAAAACAAAACTACAAAAGAAATGATAACGGTTCTAAACACCTTTGACCTGATTCAGCATGTGCATGGACCCACACACAAAGGTGGACACACTCTGGATCTAATCATCAGTAGGGGTCTAAACATTTCATCCATTGTTATTAAGGACATAGCACTATCTGATCACTTCTGTATTTTCTTTGATATATTGATCTCTGCTACCACTGAATCTAGATCTGTCTCTGTCAGAAGGAGATGCATAAATGAGAACACAAGTGTACTATTTATGGAGGCTATATCTTTAACACCAAGCATTTCAGCAGACTCTGTTGATATTCTCCTTGATTCCTTCAACTCAAAAGTTAAGAATGTTATTGATGATATTGCACCAATAATAGTCAGTAAGAAAACAAACAGACAGAAATCAGTTTGGAGAAGATCAACAGAAGTTCAGACTATGAAAAGACAATGCAGAAAAGTCGAGCGGATGTGGAGGAAGACGAAACTTGAAATTCACTATAGCATCTATAAAGACATCCTTCATGCTTTTAATGTGAAACTAGCCACAGCTAGACAGAACTTATTCTCAAACCTTATAAACAGTAACTTAAATAACACTCGTACTCTTTTTGCCACTGTTGAGAGACTGACAAACCCAGTAAGTCAGATCCCCACTGATATGCTATCAGACAGCAAATGCAATGAGTTTGCTTCTTTCTTTTCTGAGAAGATCATAAATATCAGGAAGGCGATTAGCACATCCTCAAGTAATGCAGAGGTCAGACAGATTCGGCCAAAATATCAAAAAGATACTATGTCTATTTTTGAAAAAATCGATAGCAAAATTCTGGAAGACATAGTGAAGCAACTAAAATAATCAACCTGTTGTCTTGACACACTTCCCACATCTTTTTTCAAAAGTGTGCTTGACTGCTTAAAAGCAGATCTCTTAGAAGTGGTGAATGCCTCACTTCTTTCTGGGACATTTCCAAACTCCCTAAAAACTGCAGTTGTAAAGCCCCTCCTGAAAAAGACCAATTTTGATAACACAATTTTGAGCAATTTTAGACCAATATCTAATCTTCCTTTTATAGGCAAAATTATAGAAAAGGTAGTTTTTAATCAGCTGAACAAATACTTAAACTCAAATGGATACCTGGACAATTTTCAATCTGGTTTCCGACCACATCACAGCACAGAGACAGCACTCATTAAGATAATAAATGATATTCGCTTAAATTGTGACTCTGGCAAAATATTGGTGCTGGTATTGCTAGATCTCAGTGCTGCGTTTGACACTGTTGATCATAACATACTACTAGAGAGACTGGAAAACTGGGTTGGGCTTTCTGGGATGGTACTCAAATGGTTCAGAGCATACTTAGAAGGGAGAGGCTATTATGTGAGTCTAGGAGAGCATAAGTCTAAGTGGACGTCCATGACATACGGAGTCCCACAAGGCTCAATTCTTGCACCGCTCTTGTTTAGCCTGTATATGCTTCCACTAAGTCAAATTATGAGAAAGAACCAAATTGCCTATCACAGCTATGCTGATGATACCCAGATTTACCTAGCCTTATCTCCAAATGACTACAGCCCCATTGACTCCCTCTGCCAATGCATTGATGAAATTAATAATTGGATGTGCCAGAACTTTCTTCAGTTAAACAAGAAAAAAAAAGTCATCGCATTTGGAAACAAAGATGAAGTGTTCAAGGTGAATGCATACCTTGACTCTAGGGGTCAAACAACTAAAAATCAAGTCAGGAATCTTTCAGTAGTCATGTCAAAGCAGTAACTAAATCAGCATACTATCATTTTAAAAACATTGCAAGAATTAGATGTTTTGTTTCCAGTCAAGACTTGGAGAAACTTGTTCATGCCTTTATCACCAGCAGGGTGGACTATTGTAATGGGCTCCTCACTGGCCTTCCCAAAAAGACCATTAGAGAGCTGCAGCTCATCCAGAACGCGGCTGCCAGGATTCTGACTAGAACCAGAAAAACTGAGCATATCACACCAGTCCTCAGGTCCTTACACTGGCTTCCAGTTACATTTAGGATTGATTTTAATGTACTTTTACCGTACTAGGACCGAAATATATTGCAGATATGCTCACTGAATATAAACCTAACAGAGCACTCAGATCATTAGGATCAAGTCAGTTAGAAATACCAAGGGTTCACACAAAACAAGGGGAGTCTGCCTTTAGTTACTATGCTGCCCGCAATTGGAATCAGCTTCCAGAAGAGATCAGATGTGCTAAAACACTAGTCACATTTAAATCTAGACTCAAAACGCATCTTTTTAGCTGTGCATTTGTTGAATGAGCACTGTGCAATGTTCGAACTGATTGCACTATATTTTCACTGTTTTATGTTTTATTATTTTTTTATTATTATTATTTTTATGTAAAATCATTTTCTAACTGTTTTTAAATGTTTTAATCATTTTAAAAGTTTTAAAATTACTTGTTTTATTTTTGTTATTATTTTTCTTCATAATTATTTTACTTTCTTTTATGTAAAGCACTTTGAATTACCATTGTGTACGAAATGTGCTATATAAATAAACTTGACTTGACTAGTTTTTCAAATTGGTGTGTTTCACCGGGCCACGAAGAAATATAGAGCTGAGTATCATCAGCATAACAGTGAAAGCTAACACCATGTTTCCTGATGATATCTCCCAAGGGTAACATATAAAGTGTGTAGAGTGGCGGCCCTAGTACTGAGCCTTGGGGTACTCCATACTGCACTTGTGATCGATATGATACATCTTCATTCACTGCTACGAACTGATTGCGGTCATATAAGTACGATTTAAACCATGCTAATGCACTTCCACTGATGCCAACAAAGTGTTCAATCAATGCAAAAGAATGGCTGGTCTAAATCCTGACTGGAGTTCCTCACATATACCATTTTTCTCTAAGAAGAAATATAATTGTGAGGATACCACCTTTTCTAGTATCTTGGACAGAAAAGGGAGATTCGAGATTGGTCTATAATAAACTAGTTCTTTAGGGTCAAGTTGTGGTTTTTTGATGAGAGTATTAATAACAGCCAGTTTGAAGGTTTTGGGGACATATCCTAATGACAATGAGGAATTAATAATAGCCAGAAGAGGATCTATGACTTCTGGAAGACCAGATTTCTTTACCACTAGACTACACCATCCCATCCTATCCGTACTTATCCTGCATCATGTCCCAATCCAGAAGAGCTGCTGTGGTTAAAGCTCTGGGGCCAATTTCATGAAACATTTTAAGAACAAATTTCTACTTAACTGACTTTTTTTATTATTATTTCCTAACTTGAAAAAAAAGTTAAGAATATTTAGAATTCTCAGGAATTCTTAAGAATGTTCTTTTCTTTTTGCTCAAGATTGTTTTTAAGACAAAACTTTAAAAGAATTAAAATTCAACTAAAGTCACACTTTATTATAAGGTCCAATTATCACTATTAACAAACCATTAACTACAACTTTATAACTACTAAATAATTAGTTAATAGTGAGAATAGGCCCCCATGCTGAAGTGTTTCCCATCATAAAAACTTGTATTAAATTCTAATTACCTAGACTTAAATTCCTAATGGTAAAAATGATTTAATTAATTTATTGGGTTATTTCAAAGTAATTGTCATATTTAAGCATTATAACAACACTAGCTACATAGGCTAGAATACATATTAGGACTATTAATTTAGATGTGCACAAGTTTTCTGAAGTGAACACACCAATGACTGATAATATAAACAATTATTGGTTGTGATTACGCGTGACGCAACTGAATTTGAAATTCATTAACAACTCTACAAAACAAGTCGAACAGGAAGCTTGTTTTTAATTTTAGCCTTCAAATACGACATAATCTTTGGTAGTATTCAGCTCATATGAACACAGCCATACACAAGATGAATGCGACAAAAAAAATGTACACACTTATTATGATTATTACAGTAATCTAGAAGCATCGCAAAAAGACAATCATTGAAATGTCTTGATTTAGTTTATAAGTTAGTCTTTAGCAAGAAACGCTGATTATTTAGCCAGATAAAGATTTTCATTTTCTTCTTAGAAAAAAAAATTGTTCTGATTTTGGACCATGGTGTTGAGCTTTGTACAGACAAGCACCACTTTTTCTTTAGAATATGTAGAAATATAGCAATCAGACTGCAGCAGATGTTAAATCACATGTTGAAATAAGATACTTTCAATTGCGCATGTGCGGCCCTCAACTGCTAGTCCTGTTTGTAATTGATTTTTGTGTGCTCATGTGTTCATTTGAGGTTGGGGGTTGATGTGTGTGTTCTCAAGGCTATCTCAAACACACACATACACACACTTTGAGTGTGTGCTGTAAGATGTGTGTGACGCAGCAGCAACATGTTAAAACATGTCTGATGAGAGAACGCGTCTTGACATGGGTTGCCTCCCAAACTCATAAGCCCCTTTCACACTGACATTCCGGCAAATACACGGGTAAAGTGTTCCGGCAATTGTTCCCGGTTCGCTAGATTGTGCACTTTCACACTGCCAGTGATTACCCGGGATATGTGCGTGCTTTCACACACAACCCGTAAAAATCCCATAATGACACGTGACATCAGGGCGTGACGTGTAATTTACGAGTCTAAAATGTTAGGCATGTTATACTTTCACTGTAGCAAGCAAACGATCTCGGCATCAGTGTGGAAAGTGAGGAACTAACTGATCTCTGCTTTATTCCAGTTTGCACATTTTTTCACCGCAAACGTTGATCTTCCTTCAAAACAGCCGGTAAAACAGTTGCGCGAGTACGTGTGTCATCATTTCGACACGGCATTAGATTTGGCTTTTGTTCACACAGCGCTCGTCCCAGGATTTAACCCTGCAATGTTACTAGGTCCCCGACCCGGGTTCAATGCCTGAATCAATCCCGGGATGTGTTTGCTTTCACACAGAAGGCGACCCGGCAATGTTCCGACAATATGCCGGGTCCGACGTGCAGTGTGAAAGGGGCTATACAGCAGCAGCGTTATTAAAACTGAGACAGAAAGAAGAGAGGATGTGAGAGTTTGTTTACATTATTGCAAAACGTAAGCTATATTATTGCCCAGATCTTAATATAAAGTTGCATATATAAGTATATCCAGCTTTATTTGCATGAATACAGTAAACTCATGTTAAGTGATGTATACTGTAGAAAATGTCAACTACTTAGTTGCTTGTAGTGTTGCACAATATAAACTGTACTGTTTTATCTCCCAGCTGTAATGGGTAATATATAAGGCATGGAGATATTATGATCATTAAAGTCATGATTTTCTGTGAAGCTGCTTTGAAACAATGTGTATTGTGCACTGTACACATTGATTTGATTTGATTTTAAATTGTTTCTGCTGACAGATATGAGATACACATAAACGTGTGCACAGGTATCAGTACTGACTTACAAACAACTAATGTTCATCACTACTTCAGTAGCACACTAATGTGATGCTGCTTATGATTGTATTCATTTCAACAACAATCAATTACCATTTCAAAATTGAGCATAATTACTATAGTTTCAACTACAAAACCAAAAACCAAAAAGGGTTTCTGGTGTTTGCGAAGGGTATTGCTATTGTTTATACTTCGTATTATGCTTAATTAGCAACTTGTTTTACTCCATTTGTGCTCCGGGCATAAATCATGACAAATCAAATGACTTGTTGAGGAAAGGTTACTATTTTATTGCTACAATTATTTTTTATTATATTTTTAGACTTAATATCTTTGCCTGTTTATTTCATTGAGGAGGTGGGACACAGGAAAGTTTAGGGACATGTTTAATGGTATTTTTAAGGTGAAGGGTAGTAAAATTAATTACAGTTACAGATGTAATTACTTGCAGGTATTTTTTTAAAGTAAAAACATGTACACAAGTGCATTGTATTAATTTGCTTAAATTAAATGTTAATACAAAGTAGACAATATGTCAACAATCAGTAGTATAAAGTGGGACTATTTAAAATAAATTATCTGGGGACGGGGTCTAATTCTGTTTTGAAATCAACTGACAGTGTGTGTATGTGTGTGTGTACTGGTGTATATGGACACAAATGTGTATAATGACATGGGTACTCACTACAACAAAAAACATTTTAGAAGGACACTTCCTGTGTACCCATAAAACCAAATCTCTTTAAAAATATTTGTGTCCTGCAAAATAAAGAAACTCCTACAGGTTTGGAATGAAGTGAGTAAATAATGAGATTAAATGAAGAACATAAATTATATCAGATTTTTAATTTTTAGGTGAACTAACCCTTGGACTGTAATGTCACTTACCCAACCGTTTTTTGTTTTGTTTTTTTTGTCTGCTCAAGTTCAAGCCCATGACATCTGGAACAAATGCGTCCTGTTATTCCCTCATTCTTTCTCTGACCCTGCCATGACCTCTGAGCTGTGCGTGGCTCTCGTTCAGTGATCTGCCGTCATATGGTTGAGGTTTGACACAGACTCTTACAACCGCAAGGAATGATGAGTTAGCAGATCTGGTGAGATTTGAGTAAGATAACCTTCATGAGCTTTGCCTTGGTGTGTGTGTGTGTGTGTGTGTGTGCGCGTGCGTGTGTGTGCGCATGCGTGTGTGTGGAGGGAGTTTGGGAAGAGGGTTGCTGATAAATGAGTGGATGAGGGATGGGGCAGATTCCCAGAACCCTTTGAACCCCATATCACAGGAAGCAGCATGTGATAACATCCCAGTGGCCTGCGTGAGAAACTCAAGCCTCAAAATTGTAGCTCTCACCCCCATACACATCACCACCAGTCTGGGCTTAACACATTTAGTGTCCATATTTTAAAAAAAGGGTATTTTTAATGAAGAAGCAATAAAGATGTATGTAGCAAGTGCAATTTAAATATTTAGTAATTGAAAGTAATTAAAAAAAGAAAAAGCCAACAAACAAGCCCCCACTCTATCAGAACATATCCAAGAGTCTTGAAGAAACCTACCGTAAGGCTGCATGAAACAACTATGTGCAGGTGTACCAAGGACAAAAAAAAGCTTTTGAGTGGTCACACCTAATGATGATTTGATTAAGTTCAAAATAAGTAAAAGTAAAAGTATTTATTACATTGTTTTTTGAAAGCATCTTCAATACAAAATTTTTAACCCATAGCTTTGCAGGAAGATTTATCAAAGCACAATGGAGATGTTGCTACAGTTCTTCTGAATTTAGTCTGCCTCATTTTTTCCTCCTTTCCTCCAGATTCCTGTGCATACAAAAATCTGAATGGATTATTTCAATTAATGGCAAAAGGAATGTTTTGAAATCCAAATTGATATTTCCTACTGACACACTATAGTAAAATATAGAAATATCTGGCTTACAACCATTTTTGTGTTGGTGAAAATACTAATGGCCTAAGACTTTTGCACAGTACTTTTGTAACAACATAAAAACTTCATAATCATCGGGAAGAAGGAGGCGGGAACCGGGGGACAATCAATGTATGTTTTAATGACAAAATAAAGACAAAACAGCGAATAATTAAAAAACAAAAACCACAAATAAAAACCAAATACAAAATAAAATCCAGGCCTGGTCCTCTCTCGTCCGTCACTGTCATCGCTCCAGTTTTATATCCCTCCTTCTCATCCATGGCACTCAAGACCGGTGGGTCGAGCAGGTGTCGCTCATTTCCACTCAATCCACCGGCCTTGCTCTTGTTCCCATGTCTCTTGGCCCCACCCCACTCGTAACATACCGGCCGGGGGTACCCTCGAGACGGCGCTCTACTCCACCCCCTCCCCCTCCCACCCTCTGGATGACGAGTAATTTCTTACTGCTAAATTCTGAAAAAACAGAGGTGTTAATTATAGGACCGAAAAACTCTGCTTGTAATAACCTAGAACACTGTCTAAGACTTGATGGCTGCTCTTTCAATTCTTCGTCATCAGTTAGGAACCTAGGTGTGCTATTTGATCGCAATCTTTCCTTAGAAAGCCACGTTTCTAGCATTTGTAAAACTGCATTTTTCCATCTTAAAAATATATCTAAATTACGGCCTATGCTCAATGTCAAATGCAGAAATGCTAATCCATGCATTTATGACCTCAAGGTTAGATTATTGTAATGCTTAATTGGGTAGTTGTTCTGCACGCTCAGTAAACAAAATACAGCTAGTCCAAAATGCAGCAGCAAGAGTTCTTACTAGAACCAGGAAGTATGACCATATTAGCCCGGTCCTGTCAACACTGCACTGGCTCCCTATCAAACATTGTATAGATTTTAAAATATTGCTTCTTACTTATAAAGCCCTTAATGGTTTAGCACCTCAGTATTTGAATGAGCTCCTTTTACATTATAATCCTCTACGTTCTCAAAACTCAGGCAATTTGATAACATCTAGAATATCAAAATCAACTGCGAGCGGCAGAACCTTTTCCTATTTGGTGCCTAAACTCTGGAATAACCTACCTAACATTGTTCGGGAGGCAGACACACTCTTGCAGTTTAAATCTAGATTAAAGACCCATCTATTTAACCTGGTTTACACATAACATACTAATATGCTTTTAATATACAAATCCGTTAAAGGATTTTTAGGCTGCATTAATTAGGTAAACCGGAACTGGAAACACTTTCCATAACACCCTGTGTACTTGCTACATCATTAGAAGGATGGCATCTACGCTAATATTTGTCTGTTTCTCTCTTATTCTGAGGTCACTGTAGCCACCAGATCCAGTACGTATCCAGACCAGATGGTGGATCAGCACCTAGAAAGGACCTCTACTGCCCTGAAAGACAGCGGAGACCAGGACAACTAGAGCCCCAGATACAGATCCCCTGTAAAGACCTTGTTTCAGAGGACCACCAGGAAAAGACCACAGGAAACAGATGATTCTTCTGCACAATCTGACTTTGCTGCAGCCTCGAATTAAACTACTGGTTTCGTCTGGTCAGAGGAGAACTGGCCCCCCAACTGAGGCTGGTTTCTCCCAAGGTTTTTTCTCCATTCTGTCACCAATGGAGTTTCGGTTCCTTGTCGCTGTAACCACTGGCTTGCTTAGTTGGGGGTCACTTCATCTACAGCGATGTCGTTGACTTGATTGCAAATAAATTTGAGACACTATTTAACTGAACAGAGAGGACATCACTGTCTTTAACTATCATTTTGCATTATTGACAAACTGTTTTCCTAATGAATTTTGTTCAGTTGCTGTGACGCAATGTATTTTGTTTAAAGCGCTATATAAATAAAGGTGACTTGACTTGACTGGACTGGATGCATGCACTATTCCCCTCAGTCCAGAACCCTGGTTTCCTCCAGCACTGTTGTTGTCCTGCACTTGCGTGGCTGCCCTATTGGTCAGCTCTGTGTGGTACTAGGTGCCTCCATGTGTTGTGATTCTCCCTTTTGGGCAATCCCACGTGTGTATCTCCACAGTAAGATTCTTCGTAGAATGTGTCTTTGAAACTTTCACCCTTCAGGCTGGTACCAGAGAGTTCTTGTGTATCACCACCTCTCGGCTGGTACCTGCCTTTGTAAGTCCTCCTACGAGCAAGCGGTCTGCTAGCCTACGTCCAGCTGGAATATGCTAACCAGTGTATTCTGTGTCAGCTATAGGCCTTCACTCGTGCTTGCTTCATGACAGGGTGCTATCACTCACACAGGTCACTGGAAGACAACCATGTGGCATTTTGTAAGGGACCCCATTCGTCAGTCTCTTTCTGACATAATTTAGAACATGACCAACTGAAAGGGAACGTCTAGGTTACATATGTAATCCTTGTTCCCTGAAGGAGAGAACGGAGACGTGATGTCCCCTTGCCACATTGCTGTTCCACTGAATGGCCGGGTCACTTGACTCGGCTCCTCAGCAAAGACCTGAGTGCGGGTTGCTTGTGCTGCTCATTATATAGCCGCACATCAGGGCAGAGCTTGCGATGCAAATTCTGCAGACCAAGGTACTTTGTGTTCCATTGGCTCATTCTTTTACCACTCGAAGGTGATTGTTCTCTCAGACGAGAACCCATTTATCAGTCTTTTTCTTTTCTTTTCTTTTCTTTTCTTTTCTTTTCTTTTCTTTTCTTTTCTCTCTTTTTTCCCCTCCTTCAGGGAACGAGGGTTACATACGTAACATAGATGTTATTTTTACATAATGTTAAATATTTAACAAATATATTTGATATATTTAGAGCCACTGCTGTTTGATTGACAGCAGTGGCTCTAGAGGCAAAGTTTTTCAGAATGAGTAAAATCTAACATGTAATATGAATACTGTGTAAATGCGTGATTTCTTTTAAATTTTAAATCTTCAAACTTAATTGGCCATTGGCAGCCATGTTTCCCATGTTTCTCTTTTTAACAAATTCAAATAAAAAACGAATATTATCTGATTATATAATCTGTACGAAATTAAAGCGAGGTCATAGGCTAAGATGAACCAACTCCAGGGTAAGGCTAAAAGCAGCCAAATGTCATCATAAACATCATAAAACCGTCTTTTTAGGCAACAACCAGACATAAAATTTGTTTAATGTGACTGAATTTGTATTGAACATGATTACAATTTAATTAAAACATTAGAAATTTATAATTAGGCTCTGTAACCTTTCCTTTCCTTGGTTATTCAAACAGGAAATAAATCATAGCTGAAGTTATATAGAAATTAACTGACATTATCACTAAATTCAGAGGCATCATGTCCATTCAAAGTGAAGATTTTTTTCAAAGTGAGGATTTTAAATGCAGCTTACAAAAGACAAAAATTATACAATATATTTGATACTGTCAGGAAAAGGGCCAGGATCAGGAACTGTGGTTGAATGAATGACACGTTTATTGATAAAAACTTAATCGGACTTAATCGGCTGGAGCACGAAACAGTCAGCACTCCGCAAGAAAGACCAGCTCAGAGATCTATTCGGCATCAGCTGCACAGCAGTGGGGAACAGCTGGCGAATCAGCACTGGAAAGCCGGAGCCGAAGCCAATGCAGAGAGCAAGGTAAGTAAAGTCAGCCACCTGGTAGATGCGGGCTTCTAAATAACGAGAGGCAAGGCAGGGAAAAAAGGACAAAAAACAGGAACACCAGATCGACTAGACAGAGGAAAAAATAACATAAAGCAGAGACAGAAAACTATGACTAGCAAGGAGAAATCTTAACTTTAACAATGCTTACCGACTGACACAAGATGGCAAACACAAGGGCATGATAAAGGGAAGATAATCAGCGTAAGACAGGGTGCAGGTGAGGGAGAATACACAGGGATAACAAGGGATAACAGGGATAACAAGAGGGGGATAGTGGAACACCTGGCGAGCCAGCAAAACCTAAATCATGTGCTCCAGGACAGAAAAAGCCTCAGCCCCCACTGAGATAATGACTGTACCCCCTCCCCCAAGGGCGCCACAAGGCTTGCCATGTTTACGGCGGAAGTCATCGATCAGCGACCGATCCAGAATATCCCGAGCCGGAACCCAACTCCTCTCCTCTGGACCGTAACCCTACCAGTCCACCAGGTATTGAAAACCCCTGCCACGACAATGAACATCTAGTAATCTCCTAACAGAATAGACAGGAGAACCATCCACTAGAAGAGGGGGAGGGGGGTCAGGGGATGAAATGTTAGTATTAAGGGGGGACCTTAAAACTGGTTTAACCCTGGATACATGGAAAACAGGGTGAACCCGACCAAGAGAGGAGGGCAACTTGAGCGGTATCGCAACCAGATTAAGAACCTTGGTGATCTGGTATGGGCCAATGAACCTGGGTGCCAATTTGTGAGAGACAGCCCTCAGAGGCAGGTCCTTGGTAGACAGCCATACCTTCTGACCATAGACATAATGGGGCGCCAGAATCCGGTGGCGATCAGCCTCTGCCTTGGTCCATCTAGAGGCCTGGACCAGGGCCTTCCTAGCCTTCCTCCAGATGCTAAGACATCTTCGAACAAAGGCTAGGGCAGATGGAACTGCAGCATCAGATTCCTGTGAGGGAAATAATGGAGGAAGGTAACCAACAGGACATTCAAAGGATGACATACCTGTGGATGCTACTGGAAGAGTATTATGGGTATACTCAATCCAAGTGAGCTGTTGGCTGCAGGAGGCAGGGTTACGGAATGCCAGGCTGCGGAGGACTCCTGATTGGCTCGTTCACACTGACTGTTGGTCTGGGGATGAAACCCTGATGACAGACTTATAGAGGCCCCAATCTGTCGACAAAATTCTTGCCAAAAACATGAGACAAACTGGGGACCCCTGTCAGAGACCACGTCCACCGGAAGGCCATGGATACGGAAGACGTGGTCAATTACCAGTTGGGCTGTCTCCTTGGCAGAGGGGAGTTTGGGTAGGGGCACAAAATGGGCCGCCTTATAAAAGCAATCCACCACTGTGAGAATAACAGTGTAACTATTCGAAACAGGCAAGCCAGAGGCAAAATCTAAGGCAAAGTGTGACCAGGGACGAGAAGGAATGGGCAGGGGTTGAAGTTAACCAATGTAGGGACGGTTAGAGACCTTGTTTTGGGCACAAACAGAACAATCCAATACAAACTGCCTGACATCCTGATCCATTGAGGGCCACCAAAATTGCCGACTGATGGCAGCCAGAGATCTCTTGACTCCTGGATGGCAGGTGACCCTAGATTCATGAGCCCACTGAAGGACCTCAGGGTGTAACACTGCCGGCACGAACAACCGGCCCACCAGAAACTCAACTGGTACTTCCACCCCTCGTCTGGCCTCCTCCACCCGCCGCTCGATGTCCCAGGAGAGAATCCCCACCACCACTCCCTCCGTGAGTATAGTGTCAGTAGGAACCTCCTATCCCGGCCGCTCAAACTGACGGGATAGAGTATCAGGTTTGATGTTCTTAGCCCCAGGCCGGTACGAAAGGGTGAAGTCAAAACGATCACAGAAGAGTGCCCAGCGGGCCTGGCGCGGACTCAGCCTCTTGGCCTAAGTTCTAAGTTCCTATGATCTGTCCAGACCAAGAAGGGCAGCGCCGACCCCTCCAAACAATGGAGCCACTCACCCAAGGCCAACCTCACCGCCAGCAACTCACGATTGCCTATGTCGTAATTTCGTTCTGCAGGGTTAAGGCGACGGGAAAAAGGGGCGATGGGAAAAAGGGGTGCACCTTCCCATCCTTACAGGAATGCTGGGACAAGACTGAGGCAAGGCAGGGGAAAAGGACAAAAAACAGGAACACCAGATCGACTAGACAGAGGAAAAAATAACATAAACAAAGCTGAGTCAGAAAATTATGACTAACAAGGAGAAAGCTTAACTTTAACAATGCTTACGGACTGACACAAGACAGCAAACACAAGGGCATGATAAAGGGAAGATAATCAGCGTAAGACAGGGTGCAGGTGAGGGAGAATACATTAACAGGGATAACAAGAAGGGCAGAGAAAACATAGTGGGGATAGTGAAACACCTAAAGAGCAAGCAAAACCTAAATCATGTGCTCCAGGACAGAAAAAGCCTCAGACCCCACTGAAATTATGACATTTAGATAATTCAGTGCCTATACAGGCCTCCAATACAGCACAGCATCAGCTACTAAATTCAAATCTGTTGGCGTTGAGCCAGAGACAGATGCATTTGTACAGCGCTGCTGCCTTATAACAAATTACACACAATTCTGTTGATCTTATGAATGCAATGGCCGTTTATGTAATTTATTCTTACCTGAGTGTTATTTTTACATAAACCTGTATGGAATTGGGCTTTTATTGCCAAGCTGAATAGTAATTAACTTTTCTTTTTAATTGTAATTTTTTTTTCAAGTATTTACATTTGTTAACCAAAGAAGGCTACGTTTTTTTATAAAAATGTTTAAGTACAACAGTTGTTTTAAAGCTAAAAGGCTAAACTATTCTATGTTTGACTCAAATTGAAAGAATAAAGAATTTAATTTCTATTAAGATTTATAGGGATTTTTTTATTATTTATTTTAAGATGTAGCCTAATTAGTGTTTTGAATAATTAAGTTACTTATTGAGTAACTAGGTTACTTTTCAGACAGAATAATTATTAAACTAATTAAATTGATGTAATTAGTAATAGTAATTAATTATTTTTTGAAAGTAACTTACCCAACACTGGTCTTTGCACAATGAGTTCACGGAAATTGGTGGTCTTCTTTTTAATATGTGCTGAAGTCCTGAAGTAAACTTTGAATCGAACGGGACAATCCAGCAGATCCTTGATAAGGTGTTGACACTCTCCTTTGATTGGATGATCCAATATTTCCCCTTTCTTTTTCTCTTTTTAAGAAGAAAGATGACAACAAAATCATCCTCACTGCTTGAAGACCCTATTTTGTATTTGTTTGCATATTTTTTTGCAATTAACTAATTAATCATTAATTATTCATATGCATCTGACTCTGTGTGCAAGGTTTCTGTGCGTGACTAATTTTAAGGATGACAGATACAAAAAAAAAACATACGAAAACTTCGGACTCAGTTTGCAATGACCTCGTGTCTCAAAGATAATATAAACCCTATTAGTTTAATAGCAATAGGCATGACCAGAACACATGATTTAAAGTGGCTCGAGATTGTTTGCATCAGTCACATGTAGGATCAGTATCACTCCTAATCTTAGCCATAGACCAATGTAAAAATTTTAACTGAATAACCGCAAGCATAAAACTAATAGAGCATAAATATATGCTCTATATATATGCTCTATATATGTGTTTTAACTGACTTTTTTCTGAGCATTTTGTGGCATGTGTTTGCCAAGGTGTTCAGAGTGGCTTTTAGCACATTGTTAACACTTTAGTTTAGGGACCAATTCTCACTTTTAACTAGTTGCTTATTAGCATGCATATTAGCTGTTTATTAGTCCTTATAAAGAATGTATTAATGTCTTATTCTGCATTACCGTATTTTAGAACTATTAATCCTACAACATACCTAAACCTAAAAAGTAACTTACTAACTATTAGTAAGCAGAAGATAAGGACTTTATTTAGGGAAAAGCCGTAGTTAATAGTTTGATAATAAATAAAACTAAAGTGTGACTAGCAGTTAGAAGAGCCCACTATATCTCTTTCAGATATATAAGTATATAGTATTTGTTAAACAAGGACAGTTAAAGTGGTTTGCTTTCATATTTCCATTTCCCATTCTCAAAAGACTTCCAATGATCAGGTTTGTTTTAATTACACCACACTCAGCACTGGACCCTTTTTTCTCCCACAGACTGCTCAGTGTGTTTGTAGTTTGCTGAAGGATTTGTGAAGGACATGTTGGCATGCTCAGCTCTTGGCGCGGGAGAACTGTGGATGGTATTGAACTGTTATTGTTTGAAAGCAGCAGTCACTGTGTCAGAACCACAAAACACCAAAGCATAAAGGAAATAAAGCAAGCCCTGCGTAGCTCAAACACAGCTTTTACAAACCCAATATCTGCCTCATAAAGAGCTATGCCCAAGTACAATATATATATTCTTTTTATTTTTATTTTTAATTGTTTAAATTTTTTCACAGTGGATGTTGTGCTTATGATAATCATGTTGTTTGCATTCACTCAAACAGATTTGCCGAAATCAAAACACAGACAGTGTAGGGAAGTGCAATCAGTGCGAGTCCCACTTGCTGTGGGAGCGACCAAATGGAAGAGGATTCCGCTTGGTCAAAAAGCCTTCCTCAAATGTGTTAACAAATGAAACAGGGATTTTTGCAAAACAAATTATTACCTATTATTTAAGGATTTGTTATTTGCATGGTCTGGTAGTCATATGGCATATGTCTGCGAATAGGGGACAAACTGTGTTCTGTATAACTTTCATACAGAATGGTTCTTTGATTAATTATATAACTTTACCGGAGCCAGCTTACTTTTGAAGGAATAACCCCTGTTACTGCCTGCAACATGGAGAGATGTCCAAATCAACCAACATCAATGGGATTATATATATAAAAAAATGGATATGAAGCAATGCAAGAAGGCTGTTTAATTGGCAAGCTGCTGACTAGTTAATGTTAACTAACTATAAACCTGTCATTTACCTTGCTAGGAGTTAATATATTGTTATCTTCCTTACCCATCTTTGGATATTTGCGTTTTAATGCAAGTTCAACCATCATTTGGCCACGGGATGCCAAGGCAGACTCTGCGGTGTCTAGCGGGAAAACAAAGCCAAAATGCATTAAATTAACTTACTGCGGTTTTCCTTGTTATAAGTTTGGATTTTTTAGTTACTGCAATTTTGACATACTTGTTTCTTTGAAATGGGACAAAATTGAACCAGGAGATTTTGTCACAAAGCAGAACGGATGTCACAAAAACCCTTTTTGGACTTTTGACCTGTTTTGTAGTTACTGCGCTTTGCCTGTGGACAGCAGTCTATTTGTCCATTTTATAATTATTTGTACAATAATATTTAACTTAACCTGCTTTTGTATCTTTATTATTTAATGCAAAAGAGATTTATTGAAACAAGTTTATGAAAGTCATGCATGCATTTAATCTTGATCAAGAACAACTAATGATCAATGATTTGGAGCGAAATCGACTGTTCATTTTTAAATGTCAAATTGCCTTCAACTTACAGGTTATAACTGTATCTGTCTCGGTTGTATACTTGTGAAAATTTATTTTTAATGTGGATCCCATACTGTAACCTTAAAGAAATGTGCTCTATTACCGTTTATATTAAAGTGTTTGTTTGGAAAAATTATATATGCACATGCATTACAGCAGGCGCCATCGCGATCACTTTAATTTTTTCCTGATAATGAAATAACTTAAAATTGGTGTGCCTCACATACATGAGATATATATCAACAGAAAGCTTGAAATACAAAAAAAAAAAAAAAAAAAAAAAAAAAAAAGCAAATACTCCCTGTATTATGTAATCTATGAAGGTTGCATTTCTCTCTAAAGGTGCGACCATGTGGGGAGAGTCAGCACCGTGAATGTCATCTTGCAGCCGACAAGAAAACATTAGTTTATTAATAAATAATTGAAATGTCTCCTTTTTCACAATTATTAGTCTACTTCTGCCTGTATTTTGTTGCAAACTTAATGTGTGTGCTTGAGCGCAGAATATATTAAGGCTCATTATGGATTAGACTTTGTTAATTTAATATAAAAGTGCAATTAGTTGAATAATGACCTAAATAAACAACTACTAGTAACTAAAAAAATCTTATGTGGGGGGACAGCACTATTAAATTCCCTCTAGACATTTTTGTTAAAGTTTTTAGAATCCTTAACATTGATTTTCCTCTGAAACACAAAAATGAAATTGAAATAAAATTGATAGGCATATTTTATTTTTTGAGACATACCGAAAACTTGATTCTATAGCAGCTCTTCTTCATTGTCGTGTTGTCTGATGCACTCAACCAAACATTCTAACCATGACCTCGTACCTCCACCCCCCAACCATTCAAATTTCTGTAGGCAGGAATTATTTGAATGATATTCTAATGGTCCACTTTGTGACATCACAAAACCCCGGAAAACAACGCTGTAGTCCAAATGAGTCCTTCATTGTAGTATTTGAAAAGGGATAAAAAAAAAAAAAAAGAAATATCTCACCTTTGGAGTGGACTTTGAGATCTGTAACTTTGTGGATTTTTTTTTATGCCCAAACATACATACTACACACTGACTAAGGTCCAATGCTCACTATTAACTATGACTTTTGCCTCAATAAAAACTCCCAATTTGCTGCTAATTAATAGTTAATAGGCTTATTAGGTAAAATTAAAGGATCTAAAATATGGTAATTCAGAATAAGGCATTAATATGTGCTTTATAAGTACTGATAAACAACCAATATGCTAGTAATATGCATGGTAATAAGCAAAAACTTGTAAATTATGACAATTGGTCCTTAAAATAAAGTGTTACCGTTTTTCTTTTCTTTGGGTAACATGCATAATTGAATCGTTTTGCACTTTTGTTAATAATTTATGTAGTTATTTAAATTTTATGTTGACTTAATTGATTAAAGGTATCTGCTCTTAATCAATAAGTTGTTGTTGGAAGCAAAACTCTTCCTCACATCCATCATTTAATAGTCAGGTTAAAGTCATTATATCCACCACATCCACATTCTCTGCTGTCATCATACACCTCGCATGTGTGCGACTGGAAGACAGAGTGAACGGATGAACGTCTGTAATTAAGCCATGCGAGCTCGCTCTCACATGGCCACATTGATGTGTGCACAG
Source organism: Carassius gibelio (assembly GCF_023724105.1). Taxonomy (NCBI): domain Eukaryota; kingdom Metazoa; phylum Chordata; class Actinopteri; order Cypriniformes; family Cyprinidae; genus Carassius; species Carassius gibelio. The sequence continues at coordinate 5,060,377 of NC_068373.1, read as the reverse complement.
CCCTCCGGGCTCGAATTGCGCTTCTATAGTTTTAAAGTGCTCTGGCTTGTCGTCATTAACAGATCTCTTTAATCTGATGCTTGAAAAATGTCTTTAAGCAGCACACTACAAATAGAAATTCCACATGAAGAGACGACTAGTGCTAACAAAACATCGGCTGCAGTTTAAAAGAGGCCCAATCTTTTCTCTCTTTTTTTCTTTTCTATTGCGTTTACCTGAAGGAGACATATACTTGCCTTATCGTTTGAGGTGGACCACCCAAGAAAAATTACTCAGGTCTCACCTTTGAGTGTGAGTGAGCTTTTCAGTTCAGAACTTGCACATCCACATCTATGCTTGTCTGTACGTGTGTGAACATGGTGCATGGTTGTGTGTGAGTGTGTGTTTTAGTAATCTATGGGGATAAACAACTGTTGAAGAGGGCTGAGACAAGAAAGTGAGAGAATAAAGGCCATTGCCATGCCTCGCTCTCTATTTAGTCCTCCTTCCCTTGCCCCCAGGAAATCGAATGTTCCACATTTTCCACTTGTTTAGATTGATCCCACTCTGGCTGGCTGATAAAGAGCGTATCGCTGTGGCCATCTGGACCCTGTTTGGAGAGATTCACCACAGAAAATCACACATTCACGCAGAGAGGAACAACAGCTCTGGGGTTGCTATGCTTCCCTCTGCCCTTCGAAAGGTTTTGAGGAAAGACACAAGGCGGTATCAAGGTGTATCCTCCATCAAGTTTAGCCAGGATTAAGTGGCAATCAGCCACAGTTTAGTGGCTCTCTCTGTCCCATTAGATCAAATGAAATGTTAGTACACAAATATAAATCCACTATAGCTTGTCTTTGCTGGCCTCCCTCACCTTCATGCTCGGCTTAGCCAGTGACTTTTATCCCGTCTGGAAGGACCTGATGTGCTCTTCATGAAAACAACGGGACAAAGGGATCACCAACAATGACTCATTTAGGCTGTCTATTAATGAGAGCCTCAGATGACAGGGTCCTTTAATGAGAAAGACGGAGATGTTTTCAACCCCTCCCCCCACCCGGGCACTCAACTCTTTCGTAAATCTGCTAGGAACCACATGAAAGACTCGACTCGTAACTGTCAGCACTCTTCCAGGAAACATCACCACACAAAGGCTGTTACATTTCTGGGGTCTGCTGGCATCCTGGTTACTGGCTTTGTTGTGATTCATTAGATGTGGACTAGTATACAGTCAAGGCCATGGCTTTGTTGCACATTATGAAAGCTTCCTAAATTTCCCTCTAGGCCTTTCCAAGGTCTGAAATGAACTTTCTGCCACATCTGCCGATAGGTCTTAGGCAGACACTGTATTTATGGTGAAAATGAAGCAGCAAGAGATGGAAGTACATTTCATTTCATGTACAATACTATTTTAAGGTTCAACTAAGGTCCTAGGCATTACACCATCACTGACCTTTCAACCTTCACAACCAGAAAGTTAGACCTTGTAGTCAGCAAGACTTTTTTTTTTTTTTTTTTGATTGATTGATGTCAGTTTAGTGGGAATTAAATATGACTTTTCCATTCATCTGCTGCTTTTTATGGATTAAAATGGAAGCTAGTCAGTCATTTGTGGGCATGTCTGTAGGAAATTGAAGCTGAGAGAGAATGGAAAATGAAAATGCAGATTAATTTGATGATAAGCAAAATCATTCAATCCATATGCCTGTTCATGATTACATCCATTATGGTCACAGAAAGATTTAATTATGGTTTATGGTAGCTTCTAATATGCTTTAGTGAATATAGCTTTAGTGTTTTTTTTTTCTTTTTTAGTTTTTAAAGTTTCTGTTGCATCATAAAAGAGAGTCATATTGTTAAAGAGCCACTTTTTTTAAAAATGTGTGACCCCTCCACACTGTTACTACAGATCATTTAACCCATATGGATTTTAACACACAACTTTTCAGTGTGAAGCTTCATGACCTTCTTCACTGATTTGAACAAGACTATGCAAAATGCTTTTACTGTCACTGTGTCTCACACACACTCAGTCACAAACAGTAAAATGTGATTTATGTGGTTCAAAAACCACTATGCTGGAAATTTTGTGCTTACTGTGCAGAAGAATTAAGTCCACTTGTAATGTTACTCAAGGTTTCTTGCACTGAAAGCATTTTCCACCCTGCCTTTTATGATTAAACAGCCTGCTTTTGCTCTATCCCCATTCATCAGGCCAGGTCAGGTTATACGTTTTGCTATGCTTATTTGGGTGGTCATATGTTAATGAGCTGTTAACAAGCTTTTGTGTACAGAAGATTAGTGTTGTAATATAAATTGTCTAAATGTTATCGAATGGAGTATAAAAAATAAGCTTTGTATGTGACCAGGATGTTGCCTTTTTAAGGATGAGAGTAATGCTTAGCTTCCATCTAGTCAGAACAGTTTTTCGATTGCTTAAATGGATCTAGCAGGCTTCTGAGGTGAACAGCTGCTACTTGGCCCTTTAAAAGAATGAATAGTTGATTTTATTCTAAATGGTTTTGAAATGAAATGATAGGCTGTCAGCTGATCAAATTCTTTATGTGATGTATTTGATACCCTTTGTTATGGATTTGATTGATTCTCAGCTTTATTGATAGTGATGCTTCTCTCCTTCATCTGGAATCTGCTTTATCTAAAACTCAGTTCGCAATTTTCCATTTCAGGTTCTTCAAGAACATGTGGAGAGTCTACAGAGACAGCTGCATGCCGTTAAGAAGAAATTGATGAGTCGCGAGTTGGAATACCAGGAGCAGGTAAAGTTACAAATGGCTTGGACCCCAGAGTGTGTGCCATGTCCCCTGGAGGGCCAGGAAGAAGCCATGTCTCCTTACTGAGTCACTGATATGCCCTGCACATATTTTACACATTCCATGAGATCCGGCTTCATGAGCCAGAGCCCTGGGCCAGGAATGCTGTCCCAGTTTCAGAGCGATTTCTCAATAATAACAGGCCACCTTGACCTTGAGTTAAAGAAAAGAGAGAGAGAGAGAGCTAATTACCTGATAAATAGCTCTAGGAGGGTCTCTGGACCTGGTATGTGTGTAGAAACACCATTTTGTCCTGGAAACCGCTGCTGATCTTTACTGGGCTCTTAAGAAAGTTTTTGGGATGTGCCCTAGGCTGAAATATCTGTTCAGGCTACAGGAGGGCTCTCTAGAGGAACAGCTGCAGAGTTGGCACCATATTTTGTGGAAGAGTCCCAAAGATGCCTTTTATATGACTGAGAGCCAATCGATTAGAGGTCAAACTGTGTTATGATGAACATAGGCCAGACACCTGACAATTAGGGACATCTATGTGGTGTCTAGACTGATTACTGTCTTGCTGTTTTTTGAAGATACTTAGAAGGTTAAATAAAAGTCTGAACTAAAAAAAAGTGAACTAAAATAAATGTCACACATATATGCAGATACCGATATATAATTATTTTTAATTTTGGTTCGTTTTTAACATGAACTTATTTGTTAGAATTAAATAAACAATACAGTTCTTTTATAATTACAGTACATTGAAGATTTTAAAATAACTAGAAATAAACTATATTAATCACTGCATTTTTATTTATTTTTTTTCTCAGAAAGATGCAGTGGTAACCTTATCATTTTATTTTATGATTTAACATTTGTAAATGTTAAAAAGTTGAGTTAAAAAAAATTCTGGAAAAATGTTTTAGAGCTCATAAATTGTTATTATATATATATATATATATATATATATATATATATATATATATATATATATATATATATATATATATATATATACATACAGTATATATATTCAATTCAATTCAAGTTTTTACGATACAAATCATTACAAAGCAACTTTACAGAAAATTACGTTTCTACAATATTTAGTAGTAGCTTATAAGTGGTGACTGTCAGTTTGTGTGCATATTTGTGTGCAAAATGTAAACAAGATGTAGTCAACCAGACAATGAACATTATTAACAGCAATTATTATATGATGCAATCACACTTGTAGCAATATGTGTTAGTTCTGTTTGTGCATTCAGGGTAAGCATCATCTGGGGTCCTCTGAGGGGTCAGCATCATCTCTTGTCAGGTGTTCTGGATCCAGACTGGAGCTTGTGTAAATCTCGTTTCAAAACAGAGAGACAAATAGAGGCAATCTTTAGCATAGCTGCTGTTCCAACAAAGTAAAATTAATTAGTTTAACCCAAGCTAAAGAATAAGAATGCACATTTGATCAGATGCAACTGCAGTCAAAATTTAAGAGATGCATTGTTTGAATGCTTGGCGAAAGAGATGCGTTTTTAATCTAGATTTAAACAGAGAGAGTGTGTCTGAATCCCCCACACATTATCAGGAAGGCTATTCCAGAGTTTGGGAGCCAAATGTGAAAAAGCTCTGCCTCCTTTAGTGGACTTTGCTATCGAACTACCAAAAGTCCAGCGTTTTGAGACCTTAGGGAGCGTGATGGATTGTAACGAGGTATTAGGCTAGTTAGGTACACAGGAGCTAAACCATTTAGGGCTTTATAGGTAAGTAATGATGATTTGTAACTGATACGGAACTTAATAGGTAGCCAGTGCAGAGACTGTAAAATTGGGGTAATATGATCCTATTTTCTTGACCTGGTAAGGACTCTAGCTGCTGCATTTTGGACTACCTGTAGCTTGTTTATTGAAGATGCAGGACAACCACCTAGAAGTGCATTACAATAGTCCAGTCTAGAGGTCATGAATGCATGAACTAGCTTTTCTGCATCAGAAACAGAAAACGTTTCGTAGCTTGGCAATGTTTCTAAGATGCATTTTTTGTAACATGGGAAATATGGTTTTCAAAAAGATTTCTGACTGTAGAGGAAGTAACAGTACATCTGTCTAGTTGCAAATTGTTATCTTCAAGATTCTGTGTACTGTTTTTTGTTGCAATAATTAATATCTCTGTCTTATCTGAATTTAATAGGAGAAAATTATTGGTCATTCAATCTTTTAACACACTCTGTTAGCTTAGATAATTTAGAAGTTTCATCTGGTCTCGTTGACATATATTGCTGAAGATCATCAGCATAACAGTGGAAACTAAACCTGTATTTTCTAATAATATTACCAAGGGCCAACATGTATATTGAATATAGAAGGGTACTTAGGACGGATCCTTGTGGTACTCCATATTTTACTGGTGATAAATGAGATGACTCCCCATTTAAATAAACAAAATGGAGACAATTCTTTATACAGCCCTAATGGTCTATACACAGTAGCCAGAGCAAGAGACACAATAGATTTATTTTGCATATCTGACAGTGTAACATTAAGCAGAAGTATTTTGAATGAGTTAAACCTGTATTCTGTTTTCTGGGTAACATTGAGAATATCACTATATATTGTTGCAACACCTCCGCTACAACCAGTCTAACTGGTTGTGACTGGAAGTGTCCTGGAGATGTTGTCAGAAAGCAGCTCCGCTCTGACTCTGCTGGGGTGCAGGCCATCAGCGCGAAAAAACCCAGGACGCTCCCAGTAAATATTCAAATTATTAACAAATAGCAATTTATGTTCTTTACACCATTACAACAACCATTCATTTAAAGCAACAAGTCTACTGAACCTTTCGTGTCCTCGTCGATACATGGGCAATGGTCCTGACATGATGATCATCGCCGCGGGCATCGTGCTGTGAAACGTCTCGATCAGGCTCCTGAAGTTCCTCTTCAGCATCTCCGTCTGCCGCAGTGTGGTGTCGTTAACCCCAGTGTGAAGCACGACCGCTCTGGGGCTCTCGTCGGCCTTCAGGATCGCGGGTATCTGCACAGAAACATTGATAGCACGAGCAACAGGGAAACAGTGAGTGTGCAACTTTACCTTCGGCTAACGTAGCACGGACGTGTCAGACGATGTACTCTCCGATGATCACAGCGTCACTATGTTTCAAGTATGAGCCACAATGAGCACATGTGAGTTAATGTATTCCTCTTTTCGGCAAGATATATCAGCATAATTTCCTAAAAATATCAGATGCCGATATTTACATTTAATGACATTATCAGTCTATTTCGATATTGGTCCAATAATATTGTGCATCCTTAAAAGCAACCATTTGTTTTACCTTTATTTTTATAGCGCTTTATACAACACTGATTATGTCAAAGCTGCTTTACAGTTTTAAACAGGAAAATAGTTTGTAAATTTTTCCAGTTAATGTCAGTGCATTGATGATTCAGTGATGTCATCATCCAGTTCAGCTCTCTTCCAGTAGTATTTGTGCAATCAGTCAAGCATCACCAACTAAGCAAGCCAAAGGCGACAGTGGCAAGGAACCAAAACTCCATTGGTGTAATAATTGGAGAAAAAACCTTGGGGGAACCAGGCTCAGTCGGGGGGGTCAGTTCTCTTCTGGCCAAACAAAACCAGCATGGCGTGGTTTAATTCCAGCCTGCAACACAGGTCAGATTGAGCAGAGGTCTAATGTTTGTTCCAACAGTCTTTCAAAATGCATTAATGATTTACAATTAATATCATAGGCTAGTGATCATAGACCAGTCAAATCCCAATAGATAAAATCAAGTACCACTTACATTATTTCCCACTGAAATATCTCATTTTAGAAAAGTTAAAGGCATTAAATATGTGGGTTAATATTGTCTTTAAGCAGCACCTTTGTCATTAAAATGTTGATGAGTATCCATTGAGCATCAAGATTTAGAACAATTGTTAAAGTAAAAAAATAAATAAAATGCAGATGAGAAATAGTTGGTGATTAACTGTCCAAAACTATTTGCTGTTTTATTTTCCATAGAACAGCAGTTTATACTTGCCCTATAAAGTACAAGACAAACCATACAATCTTATTATTCATGGGCACTATGCAGTGCTGTTGTATTCAAAAGTGTGATTTCTCCTTTTTACCCAACTTTAATATGAGGGTAACATGTTTCAAAGGTCAATTTTTATTTCATTCTGACTTCAACCAGCCCTGGAGACAAGAACTCTGCTTTGGAATGTGATCGCCCACTCCAGACGTCCTTAAGAGACAGAGTGCCTGCAAAGCACTCTACTCCCACCTCATAAACCCTCACAGCACCCCACATCTCAAACACTGTGTATGTGTTCATGAGAGAGGGAGTATATGTGGAAATAAAGGTTGAGAGGCCTGCTCTCTTTTCGGTACAGTGATATTGCCCCAGTTTATCTTCCAAGACATGTCTTTGTAATGTAATCCTCGGCATGCAAAAACAGCCCTCTTTTTGCCCAGACTTCAAACAGATGTTCCTTGCTCGGTTGCTCCGGGCCCCTCCACGCCTGCTTGGCATGAAATGTCGGCATGGCATTGGCGTGTTTCTGCACAGTCTAGCTGGCACACAGGATGAGACGATTATAAACACAAAGCCTTCTAAACAGTTAAGTTACGGAGTCTTCCGAGAGGTTTCCTCCCAAAAAAGGAAGGAGTTAAACAGGAGCTATTGGCTGCATGCTAAGTGTGCTGATGACTCCAGTGCCGGAATTGAGACTTAATCTGCCGAATCTCCCTTCTTTGCTGGTGAGGCCTGAGCTTTCTGATGCAAGCATTGGATTTCGGTGATGTCAGCGATGATGCATTCAAAATTCCCAAAGCTTTTACACTTTTACTTGCTTTATTAAATGTACAATGTGCAATTTTTGTATGACCAAACGTTTTTCAAAAATATGATTGTTTTTCTGAAACAATTCCCCCAATCTTCTGTTGGTCATACAAACATCCAGTACCTTTCCAAACTCACCCAACTGGAATCAATATTAATATGTCTTTTGTCTTCACTTGTCCGTTTGTATTTCCACAGCATGAAGGTAAGTTTATATGAATTTATGGTAACACCTTAGTATAGGGAACAACTCTCATGATTAACTAGTTGCTTATTAGCATGCCTATTATTAACATTGGCTGTTAATTAATAGGCCTATTTATAAAGCATTTATTCTACGTGACCATAGTCAACATCCCTAATCCTTCCCAATAACTAAACTTAACAACTACCTAACTCATTATTAATAAGCAGCAAATTAAGAGATTATTGAAGTAAAACCCAATAGTTAATGTAGCTAACACAAAAATGGCCCAAAGTCAGAAAGCCATAGTTAATGGAGCTAACACAAAAATGGTCCAAAAACTAAATTCTAAAGATGGCTGTAATTATAATAATTCATTACATTTATATAGCGCTTTTCTAGGCACTCAAAGCGCTTAACATTGTCAGGGGGTATCTCCTCATCCACCACCAGTGTGTAGTATCCACCTTGATGATGCGACGGTAGCCATAGTGCACCAGAACACCCACCACACACCAGCTTACTGGTGGAGAGGAGACAGAGTGATGAGGCCAATCAGTGGATATGGGTATTGTTAGGAGCCATGATGGTCGGAGGCCAATGGGCAAATTTTTTTTGACCGCAGAGAGCCAGGACCTCGGTTTAACGTCTCATCCGAAGGACGGTGCTTGTTGACAGTATAATGTCCCCATCACTACACTGGGGCACTAGGACCCACACAGACCACAGGGTGAGCGCCCCCTGCTGGCCTCACTAACACCTCTTCCAGCAGCAACCTAGTTTTCCCAGGAGGTCTCCCATCCAGGTACTGACCAGGCTCAGCCCTGCTTAGCTTCAGTGGGAAACTGGTTTTGGGCTCCAGGGTGATATGGCTACTGAGCTGTGCACTTGTTTCTCTGACACATAAGGTCTATAAACAAATCTATGCATTTAATTGCAGTATAGTTAGTATTACTCCTTATACTCCAATAACAGAGCCATTACTATTGGCTGTGTATTTCCACAAAAAAAAGATGTCTAAACATTGGATCTATTCAATGCCAGCGCACTGTAGAGTACGTGCCGTCATTTTCCATTAGCTTCCCATTACCACACCGGTGCTACTGTGGAGCCACACTCCACCGGAGTGGCACTTCATAAATCATACTTCTGCCTCATAACTTCCTTAAGAGCCTCTGCCAACCTCTAATTTCTGTTCACATCACTCCCAGCCTCTTGAAAATGCTCCTTTTCAGTTAGCATGCAATTCAGAGAGCTTCATACTCAACTAGTGCTCTTGACTCCAGAACCGCCAATTTTAAGATGCAAAACTTTGTGAGAGATGCTGGTTTTTGATGTACCCTTGTGCATTTGACAATGTTTTTGTCACTTAACCGTGTTTTTTTTTTTTTTTTTATGCTTGTGCACTCTTTCCCTCCCCTCCGCCCCTTCATTAGCATACATCAAGCTCCTGACTACATGACAAACTTTATTTGAACATTCAAAGTCTTGAGGTCTTGCTGCTTTCAGCTGGCAGCTGTCAAAAACCCCAGCTAGTGACACATCCTGCATCTTGCAAAGTCAAATGCAGGCACAATCTAAACTCTATATATAGATGAAATGGTGTCATTTTAAGTGAGAATGGTGCAGAAAAGAAGACTACAGCTGACTTCAAAATAGAGATTGGTTTATTAAACAACAGAGAATACTTTTTAAAAAATAAAAGAAAGATGAAATCACTCACTAGTCGCATTGCTCAGTTAGGAAATCTGGAAGCTTTTATGTGCAGTTCATTAGTTTAAGGAAGTCGAAATAAAAAATACTGCACAAAGCCTTACCTTCAAAGTGTCCCAGTGTTTCAGCTGTGATTGTAAGGAAACCTGATTAAATGAGTGGAATATACTGAGTGTCTGTCATGCCACAGTCAATGATGTTTAAAGGGACCGTTTGCTCAAATATAATCAGGGCTTAATTTGTGTTGGATCCAGAAGAGGCGTTATGGGACATTCTGATGAGGGTTAAACAGGCTTTGTTAAAAAGAATATTGGTTGGGAAGACAGAAAGTTACATTAACTAAATATCAGTAGACATTATTTGCGAATTACATGTCCGTAGTATTTAATGTTCTGGTCACATTTTAGTTTGGGGACCAATTCTCACTATTATCTAAGTATTATCTACAACGTTTGCCTCAATAAACTCTTAATTTGCTATTATTAATGTTACTAATATTATTAAAAGTAAGGTAGTTATTAAGTTTAAGTATGGGGAAGGATAAAGGGATCTAAAATATGGTCATGCAGAATAAGACATTAATATGTGCTTTATAAGTACTAATAAATAGCTAATATGCTAGTAATATGCATGACAATGTACCAATATTCCTTATAAACCTGCTTCAGTTGTCTAAAAACAGTGCTCGCCATTTTTTAAATGATTTAAGCAGCCAATCAAATAAAAGAATGCAAACATGAAATTCTAGCGTGATGCTTCAGTTTTAACGGTGAAAGAATGCAAAGTGAAATACAAGCAGCTAAACATTTCATCATTAAATTTTTATTAAATTAATGTCTTCACATATCTTATGAGAGAAATGTTAAAAGACTGGCTGAAACATGAAGTTGTCCAAACTACTTGAATTTTTGAACCTGAGAATATATAATTTACACAATTCTGTAGGATTTAAATGAACGTGAGTAGCCTACAATTATTTGTAATTATTTTCACAATATTTATATCTCGAGAGTTATTTGACATTGAGGCCTGTAAGCCCCATGTTTTGGTCAGTGGGCAGTTGAGTACATGTTGAGTACATTGCATATGTTATTTTAAGCACATGTTCCTGGGATCTGTGGCCGCTATGCACTTAGCATTACAGCGTTTTCCGATTTACAGACCAAATCTTGCATAACACAAAAGAAGAAAAATGTTTCAGTGTTTTTCATACAGTGACAAAGTCAGGTGACACTATTCTTTCTAACCCCACTAACTTCCATTGTATGGACAAAAATAATTAAAACATTCTTTTATACATCTTCTTTTTGTTCTGCAGAAGAAAGTCCTGCAGGTTTAGACGGACATGATGACAGAATTTTCATTTTTGAGTAAAACTTATCTAATGGACATTCATAATTTTATTTTTATTGCTATTATTTCAGGTTGGTAATGTCTACAATTTAAAGGTGTTTGCTAAGACAAACATCACTATTGCTCATATTTAGGATTATTGATCAGAACAACCCCCCTGTTGCTCTACCAATTGACCTCCAGAAACTGTTGATGTCACATCATAACTTTGCTGGTTCGGAAACCTTCCGAAGAAGGTTTTATCATAGTGATACAGTTGGTGTTTTTAGAGGTTAAAAGAGGTTAAGTCAAATGCGAGTTGATTTATATTGACATATAGTTTTGGAACTGATAGAAAGGCCTTGAGAGAGTGAAAGAGAGTCCTAAAGCTCAGAGAGAAGAAAGAATGTCAGCGATCCAGAGACCTTTTTAAAGAAATATGTAGAAATAGGTTACAGGGACTATGATATGATTAAACATACACCTAGTTACAAAGTTTAGACATAACCTTACATGGTGGTGAGTTCACCACTCTCTTTTTCCATCTAATTCGGCTATTCACGGGGCTACCATTGTATATGGGGAACAAACCTCTTGTAGTCACTGATGCTACCAAGGGTTCAGAAGTTGAGATGTCCTCCACAGTCTCATGCAATAACACCAATTCTATTAAACCCACTGTCAAAGCCTTTCACTGGTCAATTTAGCCATGCTGTTAGCACTCAGATGCTAAGAGACACTTTCCACTGGCGAATTTTTGCTGCATCTCATGCTGGATATGTTGCGCAAATAAAGTTGTACTTAGTGGGCTTGTAGCCAGACACAGCACTGAACGATAGCTCCTATTCTTAAAAAGCTGTCTGGCTGTTTATGAAAGCTACTCCCCCATTTCCTTTCCCTCACAGATGCCTTTACCTCCCACTCTCTGAGGCAAACATCCATGGCATGTCGACTTCAATTACACGTGGGCCTCCCGATACAGTACGCAGGGCTGCGTCTGCTGTAGTGTGTACTTGTTGTGTTGCATGGAATGTGTATGATGAAGAGGGTAATTGAGATAAAGTCGTTGGTATTGAATGTCACTGAAGAGCGGAACAACATGCTGTTATGAGCCCAGCATCTACCACTAGATCTCAAGAACCCTCGAACCAAACATGATCTCAGATGTTGTCTCTGTAGTCATTATATAATGTTATAATTTTTGGGCGATATAATCACTCAGGCAGGAGTCTCCTCACACAATGGATCTGGTTATTAGTTACCAAATGGAAAGACTTATAGAATTATAATCTATATTTTTATCTTTTGTTGCATCATCTTCAGTAACATTGGGGTTTGTCAAATGAAAAGGAGGGCAGTGACCTGGGGACAATTGGTTAAATGGCAAAGGCCTAGTCTATAGCTCACTGTGGGACAAAAAAAGAACAGAGCTGTGTTCAGATAATGTATACTCTTCCTCTTTGAAGTGGCTTTCCAATCCTTTCATTGTACTCCGGAAGATTAATTACAGAAAGCCAGAACAATCAGTTAAATCCACAACAGGAAAATATTTTAGGAAAGGCAATCATCTTGTTCTTGTTGCGCTTCTTGTTCCCTCAAACAAGGCTAATATTAAGACATTTTTAACTTAAGATGGTGGACAGAGACTGCCAAAGACCTTAAAGTCTGTCTGACTGGCACATTAAGTGTATTTATTTAATTTTTTACTTTTAGATTTTATCAGAAATTAGGCATGGTATCTGTAAATAGTTAGATAACACCAACCATCACTGCTATGTTTTTTGCACTTTAGGGACCAATTCTCACTATTAACTAGTTGCTTATTAGCATGCATATTATTAACATAATGGCTGTTTGTTATTCCTTATAAAGCACATATTAATGCGTTGTTCTGGATGAGTCAGGATGACCATATTTTAGATCCCTAGACTTAGCAACTACTTTACTAACTATTAATAAGCGGCAAATTAGGAGTTTATTGAGGCAAAATGTGGTCTCTTAAAACCCCTCTAGATGTGACATTGCTGTATCCTTAGTGCAACACGTCTTCTCCACTCCAATCTGCTCGAGTGTGTGAAGGAAGAGGGAAGACCTAACCAAACTTGACAAAGTTGTATGTTCAGTGTATAGTTTGTACTTGCTAGACAGACAGCTTTAGATTACAGAGGACTGACCACGTGTTTTACAGTCTGATAGAGGTGGGAGATTTTTAATCTCTTCTCTCTCTCCTCATGTAGATCACACATGTCCGTCAGGATTGTGAGTCGAAGATCAAAGGCCTGATTCCCACAGAGCTGCAACAGGAGCTGGAGGACACCATCACCTCACTTAAGTCACAGGTGATCAAGAACTCCCAGCGAACACACATAAACGAATATATGTTAGTGTTTAATTTTTTTTGGAAGGCAGGTCAGAAAAACCACCAACACAGGCATCTGGGCATTGCATAATTGTACATACATGGACTCAACATCAACAGATTCATAGACACACCTGGAGCACTTATATATCTAACTACAGTGTATATGTGAAGAGTTTGGTTCCAAAACACAATAAATTAATTCTGATTAATCCATTGACACTATTTTCTATTTCAAACTTTCAACTAGCATCATTGGGTTATTGTCACACACCTGGACTCATTTAGTGTTTTTGCCCCAGTGACCCAGTTTCTGTCTTCCGTGTTTAGTTTGATTAGTTCCCAGGTGTGTCTATTCTATTCCTCATGTGTTCCATGTCCCTGTTAATTTAGTTATTCCATCCACCTGTGTTTCCCCATTATCCTTTGTACTTAAGCCTTGTCCTTTCAGTTCTGTTTTGTCGGGTCCACTTGCTACTTACGTGTGTCTACCTCTGTGCTCCATGTTGGATATCCCCTGTGTTGGATATATTAAAAGCCTTATTTCGTTTATCCTCGGCTCCGTGTTCCTTCCGGCAGCGTAAAACCGTGACAGAAGACCCGACAAAAAAAAAAAAGAAAGTTTAAAACCGCGTGTCTTTCCCTCCGTTTTGCTTTCGTTTTTTCACAGTTTTTTCTTTTCTTAGTTTCTATGGATCCCCTCTATCGTCCCGAATTCCTCATCCTCCTGCTGAAGCAGGAAGGACGTTCTCTCGAGGACCATACCAGACAGTTTCTTCTATTAGCTAATGCCACCAGCTACCCGGACGACGCGCTCTGCACCTTCTACAACACCAGCCTGAACTCCAAATGCAGAGCGTTGTCGTCCGAAGATGGTCCTCGGGAGGATTTCACCGCATTCGTGGAGTGGACTCTGGCGAGAAATGGCTCATCTTTCACCATCTGCCCCATAGTGGATCTCGCCAGTCCCACTCCCGATCCAGAGACCAGCCAGCCACCACCCCGCCACACGGAGCCAGAGCCCACCGCAGCCGCAGAGCCCGAGCCATTCACCGACAGGGAGCCGGATCTCGAGAGCACGACTGACCAGGTGTGTGAGCCGGCAACACCGTGCATCGTGGGAGTCCTCGTGGAGATCGAGCGCGTGGAGGAAAGCCCTGCCCACACTCCTGCGACTGAGGGTGAGCTGTATGCAGTCTCTGAAGGTCATATGGAGCAAGTTCTGGATCTGATGGACTGGTCTATGGAGGTAATCCCTAATATTCCTGTTTCTCCGCTGGTTCCGTCCAGCCCTGACTCCCCTGTATACCCTCTCAGTCTCCCACTCCTACCTCCTCCAGTCATTTCCTCTGCTCCATTTCCGCTGGTTCCGCCCAGTCCTGAGTCTTCTGTTTCTCCGCTGGTTCCATCCAGCCCTGAGTCTTCTGTTTCTCCGCTGGTTCCGCCCAGCCCTGAGTCTTCTGTTTCTCCGCTGGTTCCGCCCAGCCCTGAGTTTCCTGTTTCTCCGCTGGTTCCGCCCAGCCCTGAGTTTCCTGTTTCTCCGCTGGTTCCGCCCAGCCCTGAGTTTCCTGTTTCTCCGCTGGTTCCGCCCAGCCCTGAGTTTCCTGTTTCTCCGCTGGTTCCGCCCAGCCCTGAGTTTCCTGTTTCTCCGCTGGTTCCGCCCAGCCCTGAGTTTCCTGTTTCTCCGCTGGTTCCGCCCAGCCCTGAATTTTCTGTTTCTCCGCTGGTTCCGCCCAGCCCTGGGTTTTCTGTGTCTCCGCTGGTTCCGCCCAGCTCTGAATCTTCTGTGTCTCCGCTGGTTCCGCCCAGCTCTGAATCTTCTGTGTCTCCGCTGGTTCCGCCCAGCCCTGAATCTTCTGTCTCTCCGCTGGTTCTGCCCAGCCCTGAATCTTCTGTGTCTCCGCTGGTTCCGCCCAGTCCTGATCCTCCTGTCCTTCCTCCCATCCTTCTCCTCTCTCCTCCTCCTAGACCAGCCAGTTCCTCGTCATCCCTGCTGGTGCCAGTCAGTCCTGCAGCTCACCCTCAGTCCGCGCCATCGGGGCGCGGTGGTTCGCCGCTGGACTGCCAGTCTCCAGCTCCGCCTTGGCGTGTTAAGGCCCTGTCTCCGCCTCCAGCCTCCGAGCCCTGGACTCCTCCTCGGTCCTTCGACCCAGCGGCTCCGCCTTGGCTCTTAGCTCCCTCGTCTCCACCGTGGCCTGTCATCCCACCTGCTCCACCGGGCTCCCTTGTCCCTCCGGCTCCACCTTGGTCAGTCGTCGACCATCCGCCGCCTCGGGACTCCACTCCTCCGGTTCCACCTCGTCTTTCCATCCCTCCGGCTCTGTCAGGCTCCTCCTTCCCTCCGGTTCCACCTCCATCCTCGGTCGCTCCGGCTCCACAGCGGTCTGCCAGGACCCCGCCTCCGCCTTGGTCACCTGATCCTTCTGCTCCACCTAGGCCCTCCGGAACCTCGACGTCCCCCTGGCTCTGCGGCTGTGCTGCTCCATCTTGGGCTCCTCACCCACCGGTGCAGTCTCCGCCTGTCGGCCCCCTGGTGTCGTCGACCCCTCCTTCACCATGGCTCCTCCCGCCGTCGACCCCACCTTGGATCTCCGTCCTGGCTGGTCTCTGGTGGACCATCTGGCTCCTCCTGCTCCGTCGTCTCCTCCCTGGCTCCTTCCTCCGTGGTCCCTGTCTGCTGGCCCCCTCCTGGGAGTCCGTCCTCCACCGGAACCTCCTCCCTAGTTCCCACCCACGCCTCCCTCGGTTGTTTCTACGGTGCGAGGACGCACCTACCGGGAGGGGGGAGTACTGTCACACACCTGGACTCATTTAGTGTTTTTGCCCCAGTGACCCAGTTTCTGTCTTCCGTGTTTAGTTTGATTAGTTCCCAGGTGTGTCTATTCTATTCCTCATGTGTTCCATGTCCCTGTTAATTTAGTTATTCCATCCACCTGTGTTTCCCCATTATCCTTTGTACTTAAGCCTTGTCCTTTCAGTTCTGTTTTGTCGGGTCCACTTGCTACTTACGTGTGTCTACCTCTGTGCTCCATGTTGGATATCCCCTGTGTTGGATATATTAAAAGCCTTATTTCGTTTATCCTCGGCTCCGTGTTCCTTCCGGCAGCGTAAAACCGTGACAGTTATAATACGATTAAAAATTCTAATTCAGGTTTTGATTTTTATATGTTTATTATAAAATGTTATGTTTTTTTTCCCCCAAAATGCAATAAATCCATTTTACTCTTTTTTTCTCGAAATGCAATAAATCCATTAAATCAGTATGAAAGTTATTTTTCATATTGAAAATCTTATCTACAGAATGTCATATCACTATACAGGAGCTGGACTTAAATTACATTCATTAGTCTTTGTTTCCAAAATGAATTCAACAGGTCATCTTGTTAATGATATAAATTAATTACTGCAATAAAATAACCTTTCTTTATGAACAAGAATATAAACAACTTCACATTAGACCACAGAAATTCTAAAATGGCATTTCTCTTACATTCAACTTCCAAAAGTGCATTAATTTTGGGCATGTTACATTCATTTAGTTGACTAGTGCTATGTGCTTTTGTAACAAAAACATAAATGGCGTTAATAAAAACACTAACACTGACAAGCTATGCAATATCGCATTAATCTAATTGATAGATTCATCTAATGAAAGCGATATAGCATAGATTGTCGGTCATCAATGGCTCTGTGTCTTAAATGCATCTGAATAATTTCCATCAGAAAGCACGTGATGGAGATTTACCAGTACTATTAATCACAGAACTGGCTTTACTGACAAGATGTGCATGACAATCCCATGTAATTTACTGTGCAGCCCTTCTTTGTAGATCACAAAGTACAATGTAGATTAGGAAAACTAGGATGCAAAAAATGTATTCAAAAGTGTATTCAAAGTGCTGCCATTACTGTCTAGAGCACGTGGAATGGTGTGCTGTGATTGGTTGAGCGGATATATCAAGTTCTGCAAAAAAAGGAGACTGGCATTTGTCAAGGTTTAGAAAAAAAATAAAAATAAATACTGATTTTGGTAGAAACTACATTTAAAAAAAACAGTCATTTTATTATTAGGTCTTTTGACACATACATTATAATAATATTAACTCCATAATCATCGGGAAGAAGGAGGCGGGAACCGGCGGACAATCAAAATGAAACTTTAATAATTCAAAATAAACACAAAACAGTGTATCAGCCCCTCACGGACGACTGATGCGCGCAAATAAAAAGCAAAACATAACTAAAAGCCCAGGCCTGGTCCTCTCTCGTCCTTCACGGTCGTCGCTCCAGTTTTATATCCTTTCATCTCCTACGTGGGACTCGAGACCGGTGGTGGGTCGCAGGTGTAGCTCATCTCCAATCACTACACCTGGGCTCACTCCTCTTTCCAACGTCCCTCGGCCCCGCCCAACTCGTCACATACATGTTTTAACAAATAAAAAGGACAGCATTTTTAGAGTTCATCCCACTATTTGATGTGAGCATAAGTATTGGAACTGTTGAATTTAAGGCAGATGTAAAAGAATAAAAGCTAATATTTAGTTGCAGATCCCTTGCATGCAATCAGAGCAGTGAGTCTGCAACCCATAGACATCACCAGACTCTTGGTCTTCTGCTTTGCAATGCTTTTCTCTAGCCTTTAATGAAGCCAATTGCAACTATTGCTATTGGGGGAGTTTATTTAGTCTCGTCTTCAGCTGGTGAAATTAATGTTCAATCAGATTTAAATCTGGAGATTGATTTGGGCAATCTAAGACTTTCAATTTCTTTGCCCTGATAAAGTCCTTGACTGAACTGTCAGGGTGTTTTGGGTCATTGTCCTGATCTAATAAGAATTGCTTTCTAATGAGTTTGGTGGCATTTTCTTGAATATTGGAAGCCAAGATTATTTTGTACACTTACAAATTCATTCTGCTACTGTCATCATACATTAACTCATCATTAAAATTAAGAGGTCCTGTCCTAGAGACAACGATGCATGCCCATGCCATGACACCCCCTCCACCAAGCTTTACAGATGAGCTTGTATGATTAGGATCATTTTCAGTTCCTTTTTTTTCTCCACACTTTTGCTTTCCAAAAACTTAGATAAAGGTTATCATTGGTCCATTAACTCTACTCTACTGTATTTTTGAAGAATCTTGCCTTTCTATTTTTGGTGCTGATCAGAGGTAAGACCCATTCCTTGTTTTTAATATCTGAAGAACTAATGCAACAGGTCCCAGCAGAACACTTAGAAAGACCTGTGAGGCAACTGTTCCAATACTTACGCTCACGTCAGATAGGGAGATGAAACTCTAAAAGTGCTAATCTTCTTAGCTGGTAAAACATCTTTGTGTTAAATCACCCAGTAATTAAATGTGACATTCTGTAGTTTTGCCTCATATTCATCTATTAATCATACTGTATGTACAGATGTATTGACTCCACAACAAACAGAACAATTTTGTCTTTACTGTTCAAATACTTATGGAGGGCACTGTATATATATATCAGTATATATCAGTAGTGGAATCGATTTCCAACAGCTATAAGAACAACTAACATCCCAACCACTTTCAAACAAAGCTTGAAGAATTAGCTGCTCTAGATATCACACACTAAAAACATAAGTCGCTGAAAAAAACAACAACCCAGGCTCATTGTAAATACATGGCTCTGGTTACATTTCTGTGAAACTGCAAAACTGTACCCATACAGACAGTACATTTTAACGCACTTTCCAGCTGAAATGAACACTAGAGGCAGTAAAAACCACCAATGTGTTTCCTTTTCACACAAATGATGATGATTACAGGGGCAGATTATTGATTCATAAAAACATATTTTCCTGTGGTTCCTTGCGCAATACTATTTTATGACCACTAATCGCTTTTACTGTAGTACATGGTTTGTAAACTGATACATTTTGCCATTTGCATCACATAACCAACTCCATGTGTATGGATTTTCTGATATAATAACCTTATAAATATTACTCTTACAATGTGGAATGCTGGGGTACGAGTAAAACACAAGTCACAATACTGCTAAAATGGCACAATTGCTTTAGCAAGTGCATCTTTATGTCATGTTTGCTTTGGTTAACACTCTCAATTGATTCAGGGTTTCATCAATCAATCAATCACCTTTATTTATATAGTGCTTTAAACAAAATACATTGTGTCAAAGCACTGAACAACATTCATTTGGATGTGTCTCAATAATGCAAAATGATAGTTAAGGCAGTTCATCATTGAATTCAGGTATGTCATCTCTGTTCAGTTTAAATAGTGTCTGTGCATTTATTTGCGATCAAGTCAATGATATCATTGTAGATGAAGTGACCCCAACTAAGCAAGCCAGAGGCGACACCGGCAAGGAACCGAAACTCCATCGGTGACAGAATGGAGAAAAAAACCTTGGGAGAAACCAGTCTTAGTTGGGGGGGCAGTTCTCCTCTGACCAGATGAAACCAGTAGTTCAATTCCAGGCTGCAGCAAAGTCAGATTGTGCAGTAGAATCATCTGTTTCCTGTGGTCTTGTCCTGGTGGTCCTCTGAGACAAGGTCTTTACAGGGAATCTTTATCTGTGGCTCTAGTTGTCCTGGTCTCCGCTGCCTTTCAGGGCAGTAGAGGTCCTTTCTAGGTGCTGATCCACCATCTGGTCTGGATACGTACTGGATCCGGGCGACTGCAGTGACCCTCTGATCTGGATACAGACTGGATCTGGTGGCCACGGTGTCCTCGGAACAAGAGAGAAACAGACAAATATTAGCGTAGATGCCATTCTTCTAATGATGTAGAAGGTACATGTTATGTGAAGTGTTTCCGGTTCCGGTTTACCTAATTAATGCAGCTTAAAAATCCTTTAACGGATTTGGATATTAAAAGCATATTAAGATGTTATGTGTAAGCCAGGTTAAAGAGATGGTTCTTTAATCTAGATTTAAACTGCAAGAGTGTGTCTGCCTCCCGAACAATGTTAGGTAGGTTATTCCAGAGTTTAGCCACCAAATAGGAAAAGGATCTGCCGCCCGCAGTTGATTTTAATATTCTAGGTATTATCAAATTGCCTGAGTTTGAGAACGTAGCGGACGTAGAGGAGTATAATGTAAAAGGAGCTCATTCAAATACTGAGGTGCTAAACCATTCAGGGCTTTATAAGTAATAAGCAATATTTTAAAATCTATACGATGTTTGATAGGGAGCCAGTGCAGTGTGGACAGGACCGGGCTAATATGGTCATACTTCCTGGTTCTAGTAAGAACTCTTGTTGCTGCATTTTGGACTAGCTGTTGTTTGTTTACTAAGCGTGCAGAACAACCACCCAATAAAACATTACAATAGTCTAACCTTGAAGTCATAAATGCATGGATTAACATTTCTGCATTTGACATTGAGAGCATAGGCCGTAATTTAGATATATTTTTTAGATGGAAAAATGCAGTTTTACAAATGCTAGAAACGTGGCTTTCTAAGGAAAGATTGCGATCAAGTAGCACACCTAGGTTCCTAACTGATGACGAAGAATTGACAGAGCAACCATCAAGTCTTAGACAGTGTTCTAGGTTATTACAAGCAGAGTTTTTAGGCCCTATAATTAACACCTCTGTTTTTTCTGAATTTAGCAGTAAGAAATTACTCGTCATCCAATTTTTATATCGACTATGCATTCCATTCGTTTTTCACATTGGTGTGTTTCACTGGGCCGCGAGGAAATATAGAGCTGAGTATCATCAGCATAACAGTGAAAGCTAACACCATGTCTCCCAAGGGTAACATATAAAGCGTGAAGAGTGGCGGCTCTAGTACTGAGCCTTGAGGTACTCCATACTGCACTTGTGATCGATATGATACATCTTCATTCACTGCTACGAACTGATGGCAGTCATATAAGTACGATTTATACCATGCTAATGCACTTCCACTGATGCCAACAAAGTGTTCAAATCCATGCAAAAGAATGCTGTGGTTAATTGTGTCAAACGCAGCACTAAGATCCAATAAAACTAATAGAGAGATACACCCACGATCAGATGATAAGAGCAGATCATTTGTAACTCTAAGGAGAGCAGTCTCAGTACTATGATACGGTCTAAATCCTGACGGGAAATCCTCACATATACCATTTTTCATGTAGGTAGTATGTTAATTTTAAATGTGATGAAGCATTAGCACTTTAGAATTTCATTTCTGAATTGCCATAATACTTGCATTAACCATTAACATGCATTGGAGAAAAATAAACATTCTATTCAGTGGCAGAAGATTTAACATGAAACATGGTGCAAGCAACTCTCAATTATTTTGTAAAAATGCACCCACAGGCACATTACACTGGTCTTTTTATTAAAGCCACATCTGCAAAGGAGATTGCTGCTTATTGTGGGCGTCACCTGAAAAGTGTAGTGGATGTAACTGGAACAACCAATTTAAGGTTTTGCAGAAATCTAGCCAGAATTCACATATTGCCAGTGAGCTGCATTGTAAAAATGGCAATGCTTTTTATTGTTTCTTTATCATTAGATTTATAGCCTCCAAAGCAACTCTTAAAAGTCATAAGATGTTGATGTATGGAAAGCATTTTACACAAAAACTGGAACAACCCCAGTCTAGGGTTTCAACACCTCGTATGATGTCCTGCATGTGATCAGGCCACTTAATTTCAGTACCCCAACATTTGGTGTCTTGTATGCCATCGCAGCTTCCTGTCCCTCAGTTTATAATGCCGATCTGTCAGACCTCATGTCTTTGAACTCCAATAGCTCTTGTTCATTTGATTTATTGAGAAGGGGAGGGGGTAACAAGTGTTGCAAGTTCCTCCATAGACATGGATCTAATTTGGCCACAGGGCTTTGAAGTCTCTGGTACAGTTCATCTCCTTATGTGCAATTACACCCGCCAACCACATTAATACAGGCTTCAAGGGCTCCGGCCAGGGTCTTATTAGTTGCAGTCAGCCTTGTTCTACACGAGTCTGTGGCAAGAGCATTTTTTTTTACATTTCAAATCTAAACAATAGCCCCCTTTTGTCAGGCATGGCCCTGGGCCCCTCAAACAACGTTTCTAGATCACAGTTCAAAGACCTGGCGCACGCCTCTGAATAGCTCTGACTAGATTCTTTCGGAATCGCAGCCACTGCTCTGTGATCTGATATGTTTATGCATTGTAATTGGTGAACAGCGTGGTCTCCTCTGTTCTTGAATATTTCGAGAATTTCACATAGCTGTGCATTATTTTAACAAAACCAGTGGCCATTCAGGAATCTAACCATAGTCATTCTTTTCAGAGTCAGAGGCATGCATTGAATGGCTGGTAACATTAGATTTGCTTTGAGGTTTGCTTCGTGTATCTTGGTTTCCTGGAAAATCGTCGCACAACAATGTAAAAAAAATAAAAAAAATAAATAAATAAAAAAAATAAATAAAACAATTCAGGCTCATACAAATTTTTAAAAAGCCTTATTTAACCAAATGTATTTCTTTACGAGAATATATTTTCATAAAGAATAACTTTTAGTCACAGCAGATCTGAGGTTGATGCAATGATTTTTCTACTTGCTATTGTTACTGTGACGAGTCAGCTGCCTCCTCCCTGATTATCACCGGCACCCCGTCCTAAATCGCCGCCCTTCACCAGGCTCCCGACTGGAGTGGGTGTGTGAGAGGAGGGGCGCTGGACGAGTCAGGGCTGGCGGCGTGTGATGGGGCACACCTGAAGGAAGTGGAGCCTCATTACCGCCGCTGTTTAAAAGCCCAACGCGCCTCTCCTCAGGAGACCGGTCTCTTCCCCGTGCATGCACACTGGTGTCCTCGTGGGTCCAGGAAGGGTGCGTTGAGGGACTCCCGCACCACCAAGACGTGAGCTGCCGGACCCGCGATCCGGATGGGAACCGCACCCGTATACACGGCCGACGGGCCAGGATGCCGGGCCGTCCATCCCCTACCAGCGCCGCGGCCGACGAGAGAGATGTGGCTGCTAGAGGAAGCCGCCGCCCCTCGCGCCCCGGACCAAGGAGGGGAGCGCGTGCGGCCGCCGGACTCCGCCCCTTACCTGGACCCTTCCTCGATGAACACTGCCCGACCTACACATACCCCGCAGCACGACGAGGACACCAGATTCCCTGTTATTTTGGACACTTTCCCCCTTTGGCCACTTTTATTCCCTGTGTTTTATTATTTCTGTTAATAAAAGCCTCTCCGAGGCCTGACGCCACGCCCACTGTGTCTGTCTTGTGCTCCTCCCGTGACACTGGTGGAGAATGCGGGCAGGCGGAGCCTAGACAGCGCAGTTGGGAAACGTCTGGTGACGTCACTCCCTCTCGCTTGCAAACGTTCGTGAGAACCCAGACTGGGACGGAGGAAAACTGGGGACAGCCTCCCAGCCACACAAGGGGTAAGTGACTTTTCCATTGTCATTTTGCCCTGTGGTTGGTTGAGGCTGTCACTAAAACCCGGTTTCTCTGTCCCTGTTCTGGTGCGCTGCGAGAGGGAGGACCGCCCGGAGAGGAAGCCCCGCCCACTCCGACCGTTTGGAGCCTGGTTGAGGATGGTAGCACTCCCGTGTGGGCGGCGCCCTGATGACGGGGATGTCGCTTGGGAGGGGGAATGTGACGAGTCAGCTGCCTCCTCCCTGATTATCACTGGCACCCTGTCCTAAATCGCCGCCCTTCACCAGGCTCCCGACTGGAGTGGGTGTGTGAGAGGAGGGGCGCTGGACGAGTCAGGGCTGGCGGCGTGTGATGGGGCACACCTGAAGGAAGTGGAGCCTCATTACCGCCGCTGTTTAAAAGCCCAACGCGCCTCTCCTCAGGAGACCGGTCTCTTCCCCGTGCATGCACACTGGTGTCCTCGTGGGTCCAGGAAGGGTGCGTTGAGGGACTCCCGCACCACCAAGACGTGAGCTGCCGGACCCGCGATCCGGATGGGAACCGCACCCGTATACACGGCCGACGGGCCAGGATGCCGGGCCGTCCATCCCCTACCAGCGCCGCGGCCGACGAGAGAGATGTGGCTGCTAGAGGAAGCCGCCGCCCCTCGCGCCCCGGACCAAGGAGGGGAGCGCGTGCGGCCGCCGGACTCCGCCCCTTACCTGGACCCTTCCTCGATGAACACTGCCCGACCTACACATACCCCGCAGCACGACGAGGACACCAGATTCCCTGTTATTTTGGACACTTTCCCCCTTTGGCCACTTTTATTCCCTGTGTTTTATTATTTCTGTTAATAAAAGCCTCTCCGAGGCCTGACGCCACGACCACTGTGTCTGTCTTGTGCTCCTCCCGTGACATTACACAATAGCACATGGTAAAAGGAATTGCTAGACATTAATAGGGTCACATAAATCGTGTATTTTCCCACTTATTGGGAGTGGGCAGATAAAGTTTCTAAAGTCCCAGTGGGTGTCAGTGATGTATTAATTTATTCATTTGATTGAGGTCAAACAGTTGTGAAAGTTCTGATTGAGCCAATTTTGCTGCTTTGTTTTAGTAAATGCTCTTTTAAAGGCTGGAAGGACATTCTGAGTTCTGAAAGTTACAGTATGTTTTAATAGCATATTGAAGTCTGTTATTTCTAAATATCAAGGACAAATCAATTTCTCATGACACAAGCCCTTTAAAAGCAGAGTACGGTAATCTGGTCTGGCAGTTGTGGGCTTACAGTTCAGATCCTATGGGCCTCATATATATTAATGTTGAGATGATACTCTTTCCCAAAGAACTATGAGTTTTGCCTATAATGCTCTAGAAATTATTGCACATGTAAATTATTTTGTTGTACTTCAAATCAGTGCAAGAAAAATTTATTGGTTTCTCAAAGTGGTAAAACCTAGCACGTAAAGTGATTCCTAATTTGATAAACGTACCACTAAACTTGAGGTGTGTTTATCTGCAGGTCAGCTTCCTGCAGAAGAGAGCGTCGGTCTTACAGGAGCAGCTAGATGCTTGCCACATCAGGAGGTGAGGACTTGGACTTCCTTTACGCACAATTTATCCAAATTCAGTGTCAGCTGTGGATTGCCTGTTTATATATATATATATATATATATATATATATATATATATATATACGCACATGAGCATAGAATGCACAAACATTGGGTAACACTTTAGAATAAGGTTCCATTAGTTAATGTTAGTTAATGTATTAATTAACATGAACAAACAATGAATAATACATTTATTACTGTATTTATTCATCTTCGTTAATGTTAGTTAATGAAAATACAGTTATTCATTGTTAGTTCATGGTAATTCACAGTGCATTAACTAATGTTAACAAGCACAACTTTTGATTTAAATAATGCATTAGTAAATGTTGAAACTAACATGAACTAAGACTTATAAATGCTGTAGAAGGATTGTTCTTGCTTAGTTCATGTTAACGAAAGTAGTTAACTAACATTAACTAATGGAACCTTATTCTAAAGTGTTACCAAACATTGCTGTATGTCATAATGATTGTGAAAGAGTCCACAAACATGAAATATGCACAAGACACCCCTCTGCCATCTTCCAAATCTGAGTTTGGAGTATAGAAACACTATAATTTCTGATACAGAAAAGGACCAACCTCAGTTTGTTTTTTACATGTTGTTTAGAGATCATACAAAGTAAACCTGTGGAACTTTATGCCAAAATGCTGCATAACATGTCTGACTGGAGCTTGTGATGTTCATAAGTGCTTTCCAGTTTTATGATTAGCAAGCAGTCAGTGAACAGACTGTGGGTCAGTTGACTGAGACCGAGACCATCACCAGACCAGTTTTATGATAAAGGGACCATATGAACTATGAACCCTCCCCCACCTGAGCCCTGACCACTGCAGGTGTCAATTGGCCCTTTTAATAATAAACAAACAGTGTCATGTGACCAATGGTTGATGTTCATTTACTCTTTCAATTTAAGGGGCCGTTTACACAACATCATTTTTAGCCAAAAATGGGAAACTTTTTATTTGTTTTGCCTGTTCGTTTACACAACAACAGCGTTTTTGGGGAATGAAAACACATATTTTTGAAAATGGGACTCAAAGTGCCAGTTTTTGAAAATGACACTGTTCTCGTTTCTGTGTAAAAACCCAAAACGAGAATCTTTGAAAACGATGACGTCATGCACATGCATAGTATGTGTTAGGTATGTAGACATGCACAGTATGTGATGATTTTAAAGGCAAGCGCGAGCCATTCATAGCCATGGGGGAATACATGGTAATGTTGTTGCTGCTCAAGTGTTTGCTAAATCTTCTTCAGCAAAGTGTGGATTTACTTCACCAATATTACAACCAACAGCGGAGACTGTTACAGGTACTGTTTACTAACAAGGTGACAGCGCCATACCTAACATACCTATTGCAGTGTTTTTGGACGTTTTTGCAGATATGAGTAAAAGCCAGTCGTTTTGAAAATGTTGTCATGTGACAGGGCCATGCACAGGGGGGTGGCCCAGTGGCTAGAGCCACTCCCCCTTGGCCCACATCGGCAGAGGTGCGCCTCTCTCACCACCCCCCACCCACACCTGAGCTCAAAGCATTGTTACCGCTACACCAAAGAGTTCTCCCCAGTTCTCGAAGCTCTTTCCTTATCAGGTAGATGCATTATAATCCACATTACAGTTAGTGGAAAATTCGCTGAATTAGTTGTTTGGTAGTTTGTTTTTGTATTTCTTTCGGTAAAGTAATAAAAAAGTGATTACAACAGTCTAATCAGATTATTATACCCGATCAGATAACATAAATAACAAAATCTGCTGTTGTTGGCACACTTGAGAGAAAGAGAAAAAGGAAGCTGCTAAAGGAAGTTCAACATTGCAAACATGAATTCAAAGCTCCAGCAAGCCAGCAGGTAAATAATCATATAGAATATTTATTAGATTTAGTTTGTCACACTTTAATTCTTGTAATTAAGTAGTCTATATTCCACATTATCACTTTTCTTGATATCAGTAATCCATAACATATTTTATCAAAACCATATTAATAGTAGGCCTATAAATAGTTTAAAAATAATATAAATGCTCTAAATGAGTTGTTTATTAGTATATAATATAGAGTTATGCTTTAAAATATTAAATAAAATGTCTAATACTTATAGGAGAGAGTGGGGTAAGATTACCCATTTTTTACTTATGTGGTTCTCAAGATGCAGAGGTACAATGAAAGTATCTATCCTATATAATTATATCCTAATGAAAGTATTCATATAATTGTAAATTATCAGAATGAATCTATGACAAAGGGTTCTAATAATAAAGCGTCTTATTAAAAAAGTGTCCCCATGGCTCAAGGTTAGGGGTAAATTGACCCAAGTTAAGTCAGTGGGTAAGATGCACCATCTGAAATGACCATCTGACCAAATCTGATTTAAACCCATGTGAAATAAATAACTAATTTAATATTTTCCTCTTACATTCTAACATTCTTATTTATTTTCATAAAGGTAACTTTAACAACATAAAACCAAGCAAATTAGGTTTAAATTTCAATATTTAATTGTTTGCATTTCTGAAACAATATGTTGAACACCGAAGTAGCCTTCCAGACTAAACAGAGAGTTTGTTGGCCATTAGTGACTACAGGTGGAAAGATATATCTGTTTGTAATGTGATAAGCATTTTCTGATTCTTATCAGAGAAGGATTTGGTGCACTTGTACACTGTTCCTATCAAATAAACTTTAAATAATATGTATATGATAAACTAAACTAGTAATATCACATTATAACATCAGTTTATAATTCTGAGATTTAACTTAAATTATTTGTTCGCCCAAACATGAAAATTAGGCTGTGTTTTACTCACCCCCGAGGCTTCCTATGTGTATATGACTTTCTTCTTTCAAACGAATCCAGTCAGATTTATATTAAAATTGTCTTTGATCTTTCAAGCTCTACCATTCCTTCAATCCCAAAGAAGTTAAATAAAAAGTGCCCTTCCATAAAAAAAGTGTCTCATACGGCTCCAGGGGGTGAACAAATGCCTCCTGTAGTGACTCTATGCATTTTTGTAAGAAAAATATCCATATTCAAAACAATAATAATCACTTTAATCAAGCTTGCACCAACAGTTCTACACAGAAGCAGTTCCGGGAGCATGACGTATGGAGGTCAGCGTTGCGCATGTGAATCTCATGAAAAACTAATGTTTGTTTACAAGATCAAAAGAAGCAAAGTTTCCTTACTTTAGCAAAGAAAAACCTGTCTCCTCTTGGCACCTTGCATCTCCTTACATCCTCCGACATTCTTCTTTACAAATCCTTGTTTTTTACTTCTAATTCTTGACTGTTATTTTGTTATCTCTCCGCTGCATTTCCATGTGCGTCATTTCTGAGCTGTCCATGTGCAAAGCTGACCTCATATGTCTTCCGCTCAGAATTGCTTCAATTTACAACAGTGAGCGCAAGCTAGATTCAAGTCATTAATATGTTTTGAATATGGATATTGTTAGAGCTGTAGTCAAGTCCAGCTTTGTCGAGTCCAAGTCAAGTCCAAGTCCAGGACTAGTCGAGACCGAGTCCAAAGAGGTTCGAGTCCAAGTCAAGTCCAAGTCCAAAAGTTTCGAGTCCAAGTCAAGACCGAGTCCAAATGAGAGAAAAAAGGGTCCTCTTCAAGACCACATACTTAACTACTGATAATGTTTGTGATGCGTGAGACAGCATATCTCCTATTCTAAGAAAATGAATTTACATTATTATTTGTAATGATCAAAAAGCATGTGCAAAGTAAAAACTCTGTAGGACAGGGGTCTCCAAACTACATCCTGGATGGCCAATGTCCTGAAAAGTTTAGCTCCAACTGGCCTTAACACACCTGGAAGATTAGTGTGTCTAGCAAGAGCTTGATTAGGTTCAAGTGTGTATAATAAGGGTTGAAGCTAACAGGGGCGTTTCACAAGATCCCGGCCCTATGCATAGGCAGTCCTGATGGGCCCCCATGCCCCCCACCCATGAAAATATCCAGGTAAAATAAAATATATTTCAGATTCATACTTTTCAAGGGCCCTCTCTTCCTTTGGGGCCCTGGTAATCAGTACTGGTTTTACCCCCAGTCCGATCCTGGGAGCTAAACTATAAAGGACACTGGCCCTCTAGATCATAGTTTGGAGCTGTAAGGTCAAATTATTTTTATGTACTTTAATTTCATTTTATTTACTTAATAATGCTGCTTTTGCTGACATTATGTCTGTGGTCAAAAATTAAAATGACTGATGCCTTGGCACAGTGCACAGACACGCAAAGCTCGGGATATGACAAATGCGCGCAGCAAGGTTAGAAGGGATACGTTTGGCTCTACTGGGCATGCGCACATAAATACAGTGAAATTTTTGTCATACTGTACTAGTGCTTGCATAGACTACTCGGCGCTGTTGGAAACAATTATGCATGCATTAACCATAATGCCATTGTATGAATTTTATGAATTTTATCATAAATTGTATGATTAGGGTTGAAGCTAAAATTCATTGTATGAATTTTAGAATTACAATATTGCGTGGAGCTGTTACTATATGACCTTATCTATGTTGCATGTAAAAATAAAATATGTAATGTAATAATTAGGGTTGTGCCTGAAGCCGAATACCTTATTCGGAATGGCACGGATAATGGCTTAAAAAACGAATAACGGACAAGGAATAATTCTGCCTGAATACTCTGCTGAAGCTGACACAGTCTGGTGTTTGCTAGATAACAGGTGAGTCAGGGAATCAGCGCCAGAAGTGAATGAATGTAAACTTTATGAGTGAAAAGAGCGCAAATCAAACACCCATTGTTGTTGCCTCTCTGCGCATCTCTCAGAAATCAGAGCGTTGCAAGAGTAATTTTACCTATAATAATACATCATACAGGTTATTGTATTTGTATATATTTAAAAGGCAATGATTTAAAGTTTAGGCTACGATTTGAAATGAATGAAAGGAATAAGCACAGCGCGCTCAACAATCAAACAGCCGCGCTGCGCGTCTCAGTCTCTCAAAAACCAAATCAGTTCTCTCTCAATAGTAGGCTAATAATCCGCTTAGACACGGATACATTGTCTACTTGTCCTACATATTTACATCTTTACCTTTTGCTGGTTTGCGCGGAACACACACATCTATTTAGTGAAGTTCATTAACATTAAGACTCACTCAAAGTGTTCTGCGTAATGAAAATGTGCGCATTGAATGGATACAGTCGTGTTCAAATGATCACTAAACGTTTGTCATGACATCTCTCTGCTTGCATGATAAATATTATTTTAGAAATTAATAATTATTCTAGTTTAACACAACATACTTGTTCAGTGATAACTACAAAAAAAAATATAAAAAGTCATAACGGTCTTATCAAGTAACTGTACAACGCTATATTCGAATGCAGATAGGAAAAAATGTGTGATTGCTACAGATACAAATACTGGCTGTTACATGAAAATTTAAATAAGTAATGTCATAATTATAAAGGTTTTTTTAATTTACATATGTAGGCTAATTGTTGCATAAAGGCTATACATTAATAAGCGTTTATTGATTAAAAAAAAGATTTAGTGTTTTCATTTACAGTAGCATGAACCACGAGTAGTCGAGTAACTCAAGCATTTTTAATTGAAAAAATCAACTAGTAGAAATCAGTAGTCTTGCAACCCCTATACTGTACAACAATAATTAGTATTTCATTATTGTAAAGGGGACGTTTGAGTCGATCTAGGTGTAGACGTAAATAAAACACAATCTAACAGGTAGAAAATTACATATAAAACACAATCTAACATGTAGAAAATTACATTAAAAACATCTAAACTTTTCAGGTCGCAGCAAATGCACCGCTGGTCATGCACATCCTTTCCCGGAATAATACTGAAAGCTAAGATGGAGAAACAGATGATCATAGCTGTACAAGGAAAGCCATTTTTTAAATGAATCTATTAGCAGAGCTACTGAAAGGGATGTTTAGTGCTGGAAATCCTTTTATTTTTTGCTGAAACTTCGAGCGGGTCATGGTTGCCCAGCAGCAGCAGACGCCACTGGAGCGCGAGCGCAGGCCACAGACTCATTTGGAAATAAGGAGAGCGGCGCGCCTAGCGTTTTTCCACACGTTTTCAGTCGCGACATCATGCAAATGTGGTTTTGTTTTGAAGGAGAACTTTTTTTATTTTATTTTTTTGCTGGACTCGGTCGAGACCAACTAGAAGACTTGGCGAGTCCAATGGCCAAGTCCGAGACAAGTCCGAGTGCAAATGCAACGAGTCCGAGACAAGTCCGAGACGACAGAAAAATGTCTCGAGTCCGGACTCGAGTCCAAGACCGGACTCGAGTACTACAGCCCTAGATATTGTTCTTACAAAAAGACATTGAGTCACTACAGGAGGCCTTTGTTCAATCCCCGGAGCTATGTGAGACACTTTTTTTTATGGAAAGGTGATTTTATTTCACTTGTTTTGGACTGAAGGAATGCAACACCTGCTGACTGCAATGGTAGAACTTGAAAGATCAAAGACTATTTTTTATATAACTCTGACTGGATTTTTCTGAAAGAAGAGCATGGGGTTGAGTAAAACACAGTCTAATTGTACATTTTTGGTGAACTAACCCTTTAACTACAGTGCCTTATGGTAAGTTAAAATGCTGACTCAATTAACCCCACAACATTTGGCTCACTTTGCACTGCCATTGCTAAATTACCTATATGTATCATAATATTTTTAGACCTGGATAGAGTAAGTCTAATGCCAATGTTCATCTTTAAAAATCATCAGCTCTTTGTCTATCATTATTATTAAATATGACATTGTTTCTCAAATGCCTAACTTTGCATCATTGTAATTTTCCTCTTGGCTTCAGTTAAAGGTAAATCTGTTAGTTCTGTAATGCTAGTGGAACTAAATTGCAAAAATAATAAGCATGAGAAACAGGTTTCCCAAAAACTAATTAAGCTTCCATCTGTCATCTGGCAAATGGCTAGTTCCACCCCAAACTCAAACACTTTATTGAGTCAGACGTTGACATGTTAGGCTGCTTAAACATTTAACTTTCTCTTAAGAAAGACAAACTATAGCAATGGCTTACTTACAGTGACTCTACATGATAAGATAAAAAAAAATTGCTTGATAAATAAATTGCTTGGTAACACAAACTGCTAATCAGCCAATCAAATGGCAGCAACTCAATGCATTAAGGCATCTAGATGTGGTGAAGACGACTTGCTTAAGTACAAACTGAGAATCAGAATGGAGAAGAAAGGGGATTAAAGGGACTTTGAACGTGGAATAGTTGTTGGTGCCAGACGGGCTGGTCTGAGTATTTCAAAAACTGCTGATCTAATGGGATTTTCACACACAACCATCTCTAGATGTTGATAAAAACTTTGTATCAGCTAATAAGAGAGAGACAAATTCACTAAACTAAATTCAAAACTTAAATGACCCTATTAGCTCAGTGGAAATAATTGTTTTAAAGGGATACTCCACCCCAAAATGAAAATTGTGTCATTAATCACTTGCCCCCATGTTGTTCCAAACCTATAAAAGCTTTGTTCATCTTCGGAACATAATTTAAGATATTTTGGATGAAAACTGATATGACAGGTTGATGAGGACAGAGGACTAAAAGGTAGAGGATTAATTGCAAAGAAGGTTTATTATCCAAAAGTAGCAAGCCAGTCTCTGGGGGTACTCCAACTTCAGTCTGCAATTAGATGCAGACCAAGGAATAAAAGACTGCCCAAGACTAGGCACTCACACAGGACAAACAACCTGAGAGTTGAGTAAAGCAGAGAGGGTCAGCCCTTCTCTCTATGCATCCTGGGAGCAGGGAAGACAGAGTTGAGTGTAACACCATAGAATGAAACAACCAACACACAGGACATGAAACACATAGAACACCAAAACAATCTACTCACAACAAGGACTGGATGGAAGAGGAATATAGGAAAGTGGTAATTAGCCAGGTGAAGTAGAGGCAGCCAGTGATTAGCGCAGCCCCACCGCCAGATCAGCACTGATTGCACTGATCACAAGCTGCCAAAAAAAGACATGACACACAGACACACAGGGAGCCAGGTGGCACCCTGACCTGTGAAAATACCCCTCTCATCAGGGATGTCTCCTGGCATCCCCTGAGGAGTCACGCTGATGAAACTGGTTGATGAGACCGCGATCCAGAATGTCACGAGCTGGAACCCAGCATCTATCCTCTGGACCATAACCCTCCCAGTCTACCAGGTACTGGTGAAAGGTATTATGGTATTACACAAACTGGACAGGCTGATACGAACTGATGAGCATCCCACACTATGAACAGCCACCAAAACCGGTCAGTCCAAACAATAAAAGCAACCCCCTCACCAACCAGTCGCACCACTTCTCCAGTCAATGAGTCTGTCCAGGCTCAAGGGTAATTCAAGGGAATAAATCTCATCCTTGACGTGCTCGGCCAGACCATGGAGAAAGTGATCCCAAAAAGCCTTGTGATTCCAGCCACAGGATGCTGTGAGTGTCCAAAACTTGATCAAGTTACTGGACACTAAGCCATCTCCTTACAGTTTTAGTGATAGGGCTTGTGCCACTTCAGTTCCCTGAGCCGAGCGATCAAACACTTTGCAAAGTTCTTTCGAGAAACTCTCAAAGGAGGAACAGCAGCAGTTGTGCTCATTATCCCACATAGCCATTCTGCACTCTCTCGCTAGACCCACCAAGAGCGTGATGGTAAAAGCTACCTTGGACTGCTCAGTAGGAAAACAGGAATGCTGCAGCCAGAAAGTCAGGGAGCATTGGGACAAAAAGGAGCGACAAGTTTTAGGCTCACCCGTGTAAGGAGCAGGAGGATTGAGCCGTGGTTCAGTGCAATGGCTACTAGATCCAACGGGGTTGGGAGGAGGGGTTACCGTAGGAGCCACTGGAGGGCTAGTGTATAGCTGATCCAGCTGTTCAACCAGCTTGTTAAGCTGGAGAGAGATCTCCAGATGTCGACCCAGGAGAATACCATGTAAAGGAAATCAGCAACAGGTGGGGTAAAGGCAACCAGTGATCACAAGCTGACGAAAAAAGACATGACACACACAGCAGAGGGAGCAAGAAGGTACCATGACCCATGACAATGGAAGGCTTGAGACTGTCCCATAGACTGCCAAGTAAGTTACACTGTCAAGGTCCTGTAAAGTATGAAAACAATCGTCAGAATAGTCCATCTGCCATCAGTATTTCAACCGCAATGTTTTGAAGCAATGAAAATACTTTTTGTATGCAAATAAAACAAAAATAATGACTTTTCAACAATTCCTTTGTCAACACATCCTCTGTGTCTCTCCACATCACTCAAACATCGGTGACAGAATGGAGAAAAAAAACCTTGGGAGAAACCAGGCTCAGTTGGGGGGCCAGTTCTCATCTGACCAGACGAAACCAGTAGTTCAATTCCAGGCTGCAGCAAAGTCAGATTGTGCAGAAGAATCATCTGTTTCCTGTGGTCTTGTCCTGGTGGTCCTCTGAACACACAGAACAACATCTGCAACGGTGATTAGAAGAGCCTGAGATGTTGCTAGGCTTTGCATCACATGGCAAATAAGAAGAAACGTAAAATGGGCAAAATAAACCTTAAAATGCTATCTAGGTAGATGGCTCTCAGGCTACCTGTTTTGTTGCTTTCTGTCCTGTGCTTTGTAACGTAAGAATAGCGGTACAACTAGTTAGTATTTATGCAGCAAAACAGCAGAAGATGGTTTGATAGAATAGAATGCTAGTGTTGAAAGCTTGAAGCAACATAGGCTAAAGTAGTATTATTTTCAAAAAGCTCTCCAGAAATCTGCATTGGAGATTACAGTCTTTAACACATCTACCCACACAAATTCCTCTTGTCCATGATCTGATCTGCTTTTTTCAATGGTAACGCAACCCCACCAGATATTTGTTTGATGTGCAGATTTTACTGTCACTATAGAATGGCCAAATGTTAGAAAAAGCTCTGAGTAACAGAAGCTTCAGACTCCTGCTGGAAAAACCTTGGAGGGGTTGTGGTTGGAAACCCTGCTCAAATAATTATCAAGAACCTATCTCCAATCCTGAGTACTGTTTTATCAAGCATTGTCTCTGTGAAAAGGGACAGTGACATTTGGCTAGATGAAGAGTATTTCGTGCTCTGTTTTGCATGTTTTTTTTTTTTTTTTTTTTTTTTGTTATCAGTATAGCAGCATATATTCAGTGCTTTCACTGAATTAAAAATATGACATCCTCTTTAACTTATTTTTAAAACACATTTGTTTTCCTTAATCTGTTATCCAAAAAAAAAAGTGTGAATTAAATCAATTAAAACCAATCCCTGGCACAATTCCAATTCAAATAATCATAATGGGAACTATTCATAAAAGAAAACAAATAATAATTTGCAAACATTTGCATTCCGGGCAGTGCAATCTGCAAACGTAAAGATGTAAAAAAAAAAACAACAACAACTATTCAAAGCAGTAAATTTTGACACCCTTGTTCAAATGATTTGACAAAGGTGAGCAATGTTAAATAAGCTCTATGGCTAGCCTACAAAGGATAATAGGTAATAGTTTGCATAATATCATGTCTAAATTTGCCTACTTATGCTGCACCATAAAAATATGGGTAACATTTTAGTATTAGGGACCAATTCTCACTATTAACTACAGGTGCTTTGTAGCATGCATATTACTAGCATATTGGCTGTTTAGTAATTATAAAAAAAAAAATTATAATAAGAAAAACCTATTAAACTATTAATTAACAGTAATTAGGCATTTATTGAGGCAAAAGTTGTAGTTAATAGTTAGTTAATGGTGAGACCTTAAAATAAAGTGAGAGTTTCTCTATTTGAGAATAAAAGTAGATACTTTTGCGTGTAAAGCAGAATACAAGGCAAGCTTTTGGGACACACATTTTAAAATGGTGCTCTGACACATAATAACTTCCATTTTGTCCATGAAAACCAGCCAATCAATCATTCTGTCACAGTTAACATCCTCAACTACACTTTTTATATAATTCAATTAAAAACATTACTCAACCAATTCTTTCTACTGTATTGGAGAGAAAACATTTAGTTGATATTCAAGTAATGGGTCTTGCATGTAAAGAACTCAAGCTCAGCCCTTACAAAAATTAACCATGGTTTTACTACAAATCTACCATGGTAACCACAAATTAACCAAGGTTTTGTTACAATAACATGGTAACAATAGATCCTAACTGCAGCCAAAACCAAAGCTATTTTCAACCTTATCAATATTTTTCATCTTTGGAGTATTGGAGAGGATCAAAGTGTTTTTTTACCCACTACGGTTTGTCTCCATCTTATCGGCTTATCAAGAGGGCATAACGCTGCATGCCATTACCTCATAAAGGAAGATTACAGCCAATGGAATATCCCACACCCGCTCTAAAATAGGAGGTGGCAGTTAGGTTTCCACACCTGCATTCCACAGCAGCGTTGATATTTATTAACATTTTATACTGATGAAACCACCTAGCATTCACTTTTGTCAAAAAGTACATTAGAAAAGCAAGTGTAATCACATCAGTGATCACGTTAAGGAAATGAGTGCACATGAACATCACAATGTCATAATTACTTGTGGAAAACTAGTGAGATTTTTGCTGATGTCAAAACTTTCTGGGATGTTTTTACACCCACAATAATATTCATAATGTTCCATCACATATTTGTATGCTAGGTATCATTTAGATCTGAGCCAAGCATGATGTAAGATAATGAACTATTTGTGCTCTTTAATGTTCAATATTGCTCATGCATTCTGTAACATCAATTCATCAGCCTATTAATGACATAATACTATAATTATGCAACTTTTATTTAAACTGGACTTAGAGTTCAATGTTTATAATTGCTATTAATTTTTTTATTATTATTGACAAAAGTGTGTTTCCATGTTTAAATATACAGTTCTCAGTATTTACAGTACCAATGTTTTGATGATTCTGATAATTTGAAGAGATTCTCACAAAGAAAATATTATTTTAGATTAATCACACCCTTGTTTCTTCACTCTTGTCTGGTCGTGGTCAGTACAGTATATATGTGGAACACAGATGTATTTCTAGTAGGAATATTTGGGTTTGGAACAACTACATGAACAAAGACAGGAGCCACAGGATAATACAGAGATCACTAGATCCTAATAAAAACGTCATATTACAAGAACTTATAGCATATTAAAAGCATATTGCCCGTTTATTAATACTTATAAAGCACATATTAATGTTTTATTCTGCATGACCATATTTTAGATCCCTTAGTCCTACCACATATCTAAACTTTACAACTACCTTACTATTAAAAGCAGCAAATTAGGAGTTTATCAAGGAAAAGTTGTAGTTATTAGCTAGTTAATAGTGAGAATTGGACCTTAAAATTAAGTATGACTTTGACATACAGAGTAAAAAAAAAAAAAAAAGATACCTTCCAACCCTACACTCTAACAGTGACTTTATTACATTAATATACCAACACACAAAGAAGAACTCAAAATTGTGAACCTGGACCACAAATACAGTCATAAGAGTATTTTATTTTTATAAATAAATAAGCTTTCCATTGATGTATGGTTTGTTAGTATAGGACAATATTTGGCTGAGATACTACTTGAGAAGCTGGAATCTGAGGGTGCAAAAGAAATCTAAATATTGAGGAAATCGCCTTTAAAATGGTCGAAATAAAGTCCTTAGCTATGCATACTACTAATCAAATATTTTTAAATACATTTACGGTAGGAAATTTACAAAATATCTTCATTGTACATAACCTTTACTTAATATTCTAATGATTTTTGGCATAAAAAAAATCTATAATTTTTATACATACAGACAGTATATTTTAGGCTATTGCTACAAATATACCCCAGCGACTTAAGCCTGGTTTTTTGGTCCAAGGTCACAATTATATTCTGCTACTCCCATGATCCATAGACCCTAAGTGAATGCAGACAGATAGTGGCTGATGACTTTAGTTTGTCCCAGAATGACGATGTGATTTAATGACTGCACACACATATCCACAGCTCGATTTAAACAAACTCTCTGCCCCTGCACATACTGTGGCAGCTTCATATGCCATGACATGCCATGTTATAGCCTACCTCTTTTATTCAGTATTTTGTTGTTTGCTTATGTTACTTTCAACACCAGCATTACATGTTGTATCATTATCACAATATGCTGGGATTTTTTAAAAGTTGGGTATTAAGACAACCTGCCATTGCATTCTGACTATGACACAGTCTGAGTGTAAATGTGTGTGACAATCTTTTCTATTCATTTGTCTCTCATGGATTTTCTTTTAGACTAGTTTCTATTCCATGTACACAGGACAGGTTTCCTTTATTCTGGGGTATTTGTGTATGGCCAGTTGAGTTCATAGTTGTCTGTTTCCCATCATTAATATTGATGTTCTGCACTGTGACACAGATAACTGTGCTCAGTCTGGCTAATGTTAAATGTCACTAATGTTAAAGCTGCTGTGGGCGTGTGTCTGTCTGCTGTTGTCAGTATGAGTGATATATAAAATGAACATGTTTTAACATTATAATACTGTCTAATAATACTGAGGCAATAAACAATATCATGCAGCAGGTTCATATCATGGCCCAAGTGAGAATAATTTTATGGACAAGGCCATGCAAACTAAGATGATTTTAATTCTGTCTTCTCACAATGTCTTGCTGTCCAGTGTCTGTCAAGGAGATGTTCATATAAAGTGGTTTCCAAAAGACAGATGACACTGAAAATATGACATTCAAAAACTCATGTAATATGAACAGCACTTGAAAAAATACAACTAATGGAAATTAACTTATGAAATGAAGAAGAAAACATATATAAATAAATATCTATACATACAGGTGTACCTATATAAATAAAAGTGACTTGACTTGACTCATACTTAGAGTCCATGTCAGCTCAAGTGCTGGTGAAAAAGCTTAAATTCATGTACATTTTTTTCAGTTAACAACTTATACCTTTCTCTAAAACTGTTATGCTTAAAATATAGTTTTTTTTATTAAATATATAACAGTATATATAAGTATAGAGGGAGTTTCACTAGTGGATTTTTAGAATGATAAAAAAAAAAAACATATGTACTGTTTAAAATGAAGACCAATTGGATATTTTGACAAGCAATAGTGGCCATGCAATCCACTAAATATCTCCAAACACCAGGTCGTTAAAAGACACCAAAAAATACAAATACCAAAAATACAGTAACATTTGCAGATTTATGTTGCCTTGATAATCTCACGAGATGACATTCAACGCTTTTAACGTGTAATTTAAATGTCCAAGGACTTTTTGGTGTATATGCCCCATTTCAGCCAGATTATGGACAAACAATCAATATATTTATAACAAATTTGACATTCATTTGACAAAGGCTTAAAGCAACTTCATCACACTTTATCTAGTTTAGCTAACAGTATGATAAGCAATAGGTACAACTTGTAGCAGGACAGAAGGCATGATGCTTAGTTTGTTGGACCTAGTGCTCCCGAAGTTCAGTCTAATGGCCATTTTCTGACCATCCTGATTAAGGACAGGATCATGTTCATTCACACAGCTAGATTTCCAGTGTCCTGTGGTTTAATTCCCAAACATTGATGTGACACAAAATATTGGGAAATTTTAGGAAAACGTGCCTGTGGCAACATTTATGCAAATTGATATTATATTACTTCTTGCACATTTTGTGACACTTTAAAAATAAAATGTCCAATGAGAGGAGGCAAAAAGCAAGTTGGGTTTTAGTCGACTAACGTCAAAAAAACATTTTATAGGTCTTATTTCAGAAGATTAATCTGTGTGTATGTTTATTTTTTCCTTTTAAATTCAAATATCATTACTGGGTCTTCCTGTGAAAACAACAGACTTCTCTCTGGTGATGTATACAATTTTTTTCCAAGCATGTACTCCATATAAACCTGCCCCTGCAAACTCACAATTATCTGCCTCCGTTTTTCAATGCAACGGCTACATCTCAACACCCAATGTATAATATAGATCAAGTCTGTTTTGGTAGTCTGTTACACTCAGATCACAATTTGGAAGAAAATATCTGTCACTACTTTTATTTCATTATGATTTTAAGAAGGATGAGTGAACTCTCCAGCTTTCTCTTTTGGTAGTGGAGGTTTTCCTGCCATTGTGTGAATGATTGTCCTTTTGTTTGTCTGTATAGCTGTAAAGATGGATTGAGTGACGTCAGACCAATAGCACCAGCCAAAACTTATCTTGACTGTGGCCATAACCCTGCCTCTCCTCCTAGAAATATTAAGAAATAAAGAGGATGAGGATGAACCTTTAGGATATCTTCATCTGTTCTCCCCACCGCTGGCTAAGGAAATGAAAATCATTTCTTAAGATGTGCTCCCTTTCATGGCCAAAAAGGGATTATAGAGTACATCAGACATTGTTTCTATGTATTGTTTGACTTTAAAGTCATGCACAAAATGGGATTAAAACAAAACAAAAAAATGCCAATAAATAACCTTAAGTAACCCCCCTGGCAGAAGACTAAACCAGCTTCAAATAGCTACCATGTTTCCTGACAGCGTCCCACTACTACAATCACCTCAAAGGCCATTCCAGAACGAAATTCACGTTTATTTTCTTCTTATTTTCTTCAAATCTACTATTTCTAAACTATTTTTAAAAGCCCATAACAAGCAGCTGAATTGTTGCTCTCTTCATCTTGAGGGGTGTAAGACACCATGTCTAACTTCAAAGTCCATCTTAATGCCATACTTTAATTGTACCTACTGCAGCACCATGCATGCCTTCTGATTCTGCTGACTGCACTTACTGGACTAACACTAAGGCTACTTTTACACAACAATGGTGTGGTCAAAAATGGAAAAGTTTTTAAAAGCTTTACGTTTTTAAAAAGTTTCACGTATACACAACAATGTTTTCAAAACAATTTGCATTTAGAAATATCTGTGAATACACTTTATTACGTATGCCAGGCCATTAGATGGCACTGTCACCTTGTTAGTAAACAGTATCTGTATATGATGCATCTCTGCTGTTAGTTGTAATATTGGTGAAGTAAATCCACAATTTCCTGAAGAAGTGTTTGTAAACTCTTGAGCAGCAACAACAGTACCATGCACTCTGCCATTGTTGTGTATGTTTGTTCGCACTTGCCTTTAAAATTGACATATACTAATCATGCGCATGACGTCACAATTTTTCAAAGAATCCCATTTTGGGGTATTTAAACAGAAATGACAACGGTGCTGTCACGATCATCAGCTGGAGTAACCATGAACTCCTATAGAGGGCATTCTACTCAGTATTCTGGCATTTTATATTTCCATTTCCAACTCCATTCCCCAGAATCCCATGCTAATCACCACCAGGTGTTCCCCGTTACCACTCCGCTATATAAACTGTGTTTGGACTCATTAAGGGCGAAGTCTTGTTTAGTTCTGTCTGGCATTTCCGAGCGTTTTCACTGTGTTTGTTCCTTCCGTGTTTGATCTTGGATTGTGTATACCAACTGTGATTCTCTGCCGCCTGCCCTGACCTCTGCTTGTTTCTGTTGCTGATTTTGGATATCCCCTGACATACCTGACGCTGTTCTCTGATCTCTGCCTGTTTGACCACTCTTGAAAATAAAGCACTGCATATGGATCCGAACATCTCTGACTCCTTGTTACAAGTGTCATTTTCAGTCAGGACAATCCGTTGTTGTGTAAACAAACAGGCAAAATTAATAAAAAGTTTTCCATTTTGGCTGAAAACTTTGTTGTTTAAATGGCACCTAACAGTTCTTTCTCTTTTTTGGGTCCAGTCATACCTACTTTTGACCCATGCACACTTGAGAGTTCACCAATAAAAAAAAAAGTCATTATTTCCTCATTTTACCAAACCGTTATGACCTTCTTTCTTCTGTGGAACACAAAAGGAACAGTTTTTTGTTTTATTTTGTATAAAGGTATCTCAGATATTTTTTTATAAATTAAAAAGCAATGCATTACTTTACTAGTTACTTGAGAAAAGTAATCTGTAGTAACTAACATTACTTGTAATGCATTAACCCCAACCCTGGCCACAACATATAAACAGATTTGAATATGGAGAATTGTGGTTTCTTTTGTACAAGTACACTGCACAGGTTGTATTATTATTACTATATATTATAATGTATTATAATCACAGTTTTTATGCTATTAATATACTTTTATGGCACTTTTTAGAGATTGACAGACCCTGATTACTTTATGTTTTCATTGTTTGGAAAAGAACCACTTGGTAAATATGCTTAATATATAATTTTGTGAAAGTCACATGGGTTTGGAAAGAGATAGGGTGAGTAAAGGATGACAGAACATTCTTTTTTTTTTCAGATGCACTGTGCCTTTAATGATTTTGTCTCAGACTGATCTTCTTTATTTGCCTAAGCTGTAATTTCCTCCAAAAGCTTGGTGATTGCTCTGTGTATGCCATACAAATCATGATCTGCTTCATTTTCTGTTGCCTCCCTGTGTCTGTGCATTCCTTCTCCCCCCGACCCCTGCACACACTCACATCAGACATTCACAAAGTGGACATTCACACTTCACTCCTGGTGGACGTCTGTGATGATTGCCATAAGCCTCCTACTTGCTTTCATTTTCCATTGTTCTCCCTAAAGTCTTTGCTCTGGCTTGTGATAAAGGGATAATCACTTCAAAGCAAACTGCTGAGAGTTTAGCCCTGAGCTGAAAGCGCAGGCAGACAATACAGTCATTGAGAGCAGTTACTGATCACAGCGTTCACAGAGCAGCAGACGCTCTCAGACGCTCTCACTTTAGCCACTCCAAAATGAATACTCAGCAAGTACCAAACGGGAATAAAAACTGGCTTTGGTCATTGGCCATTAACTTTATAAGGTATTTATAAAGTGTGCACAGGTTCCACTAAAAATCTAATACTTGGTGTTTCCTTTTTAGATGTGAATTTATTAACTTTGTCTTTCTATCTAATTATTAGTTATTAAACAGATTGTACTGGATCTGATCAGTAATAGTTAATTGCACATCAAGCTAGTTTGCAGTTTTGAGCAATGATACATATGAATCTCTATGAGTCTGTAAATGGTACATCCTGGATGATTATGCCTGGACAATGACTTCCTACTGCCGTGAGAATTAGATAGAGAATTACAATTGTCTC
The DNA here is from genome assembly GCF_023724105.1 of Carassius gibelio. Taxonomy (NCBI): domain Eukaryota; kingdom Metazoa; phylum Chordata; class Actinopteri; order Cypriniformes; family Cyprinidae; genus Carassius; species Carassius gibelio. The sequence goes on along the minus strand of NC_068373.1, from coordinate 5,017,059 downwards.
ATTTGTGGATGATTTCCACCATAGACAAAGCATTTTATTATTGTTAAAGTTTTCCCCTGAAAAAGAAAAGGCAAGTAGGTAAATCCGTGTTGAAAATCTGTCGTTCTAAAAATGTGTCAAAGATTATTTTCTAAAATGTACTTTATTTTCTGCTCGCTATGGTATGACAGCAATGTATACAAAGCCTCACATCTTCTCTTTAAATTCATATCATTTAGCACTAATGCATGTATTTTATAATATCCTGCTCCTTAAAGTGAATGTAGAACATCAAAGGAAGCGCTCAAGCCTTTGAAGTATCAAGAGTGGAATCAGTGGAACATCCTCCCTCTCTAGTTCAAAATGCAGGACAAGCTTTTCTGGTAGTTTCACTTTTTAAGTTGAGAAAGACTTTTAACTACAGTATACTGGTACTGTAAAGTAACCGACTTTGAACTTTTGTGGTAACCGCATCACATCTTAAAGCAGCAGTTCACCCAAAAACTAAAAGTTTACAATTGTTTACTTGCCCTCATGTTGTTCAAAACCTGTATGCACTGCTCGGTTCAACAGAACACAAAAGAAGATGTTTTGAAGAATACTGAACCTCATTGTCTTTTATTGTATAGAAATCAAAAACAACACTGAGATATTTTTCAAAATATCTTCATTTTTGTTATACAGAAAAAATAAAATATTATACAGAAGATAGAATATATTTTGGAATGACATAGGGTGAGTAACATAATTTTTATTTAGGGTGAGCTAGTCTTTTAATTGTCAATGTAAATGTCTACGATAAACTTATATATATATATATATATATTCGACTGTCATAAAATATCAGTATAGTCATTTAATTAAAAGAATAGTTTACCTGAAGAAAAAAAGAAGAAAAAAAAGGTTTTGTCATCATTTACTCACATCTAGAAAAAATCTGGTCAGAGATTATCGTTGCTTTTCACTGTAGAAAGAAAACAATACTAGGGTGGAGCAATATGAAAATGACTGATAAAACGATAATAACATTTTTATTTCTGAGTGAACTATTCTATCCTAGTTTCTAGTCCTTAATTCATCAGCAAAAACATTTTTTTTGAACAGAATTGTTTGTTCTGTGCTGTTCGGTCACAACGTCAAATTTAGGACCAACACAGAATTGTATTTCACCATATTTCTCTCAGGAGTTTTGAATGGGTTTCAGAATAGTTTTTTTTAGATTTATAAAATTGGTAAATTAATGTAAATGATACTTTGAACTTGAAGAGACCATTTCAGCTTCAGCTGAAATGTCAGCTACTTGTCAAATAATGATAAACAAATTGCATTAATGCATTAATGCACATTTGAGGTGTGACTATTTTATGATGTAGAAAGTGTTAACCACTGACATTAGTTTACTCATAAATCAAAAACTTATATTCTAAAACCAAAGGAAAATCCAGAGGGAGTGCAGTGTTCAAAAAGGCTAATTCTCCAACAACAGTCTTTCGGATTGCAAATTGTACAAATCTATAATTTGTGAAATCAGAAACGAATGGGTTAACTATGAAAATAGCAATGAAGGGGTTAACTGTGGAGTCTTCAGAGGAAAAAGCGGCCTGTGTCTTTAAAGTTTCTGTAGCAACAGCAGGATCGCAGCGCTGCAGATCACTTACTCCTGACGCTCCAGAGCTCGAGGGGAGTCGGCTCAAGATCTCTCTGCTTTGATAAGGTCCTTGCGCCTCAGTTGAAACTTTTCCCTGGCGGACTTTAGTGAATGGGCACTTTACAGCGACTCATTGAGAACATTAGGGATAGAGGCATCAGTTGGGATAATAAAAAAATAAATATATGGGTTTATATCATTCTGGAGCGATCTATGTTGTTTTAAACCGGGAATGAGAGAAAGTATGGTGTATGTATCTGTCGGGACCGTGCTGTCGGCTGCGCTCTTTGATGTCCGCTCTTAAACCCTGAGCTCAGTCCACACTGGAATAAGAGACCAGAGCACATTCAAACACACTATACAGGGATCTAGTGTGCTTTTCGCGGAAGGAAGTTTACGTTTAAAACCTAAAATCTCCATTTGACACTGAACAGCATCAGAGGATAGGAGGTCTGCGTGCAATTGGATATATAGTGGAATATATCTGTTGTTTTGTTGGAAAACTGGGATTTTGGGGAGCAAACTCGTGGATGGATGGTGAGTTAGAGCTGTGTGTGTGTGTGTTCTCCCAGCGCTGGCCCCATGCTATTGCTTTGATGTGCTGTTTACCGACTTTGAAGTCATGTGTCGCTGTGAAATCCAGTGTATCTGATAGACATTACGTTAAAACGCGTCTTTTTGGTATGCTTTTTATTGTGTTGTTTTTAGTTTAGATCGGCTGTGTTTGAAGAATAGCTATTCATGATAATGTTTACGGGACTTCAACCCCCTGTGATCTCGTACTTTTGTTTTTCTTGAGGGGTTTGAAGTTGAATGCAGCATGTTTTGCCGTATTTCTCATGGATTTAGATTAGATCACTCTTTATATCCTTAAGGGGCAACTTTAATACGTCGTTTAATCGTCTAATCAAAACTTAAAGACGTGTCTTAATGTGTGTTTTGGACTTCTATATGTTTCAATTCCGTTGTATCTTTTATGATGCATGTGAGCTCATCATTCATCAGAAGTGTAGTTTTGTACTATATATTATGATTTTGTATTATAAATGTGTGTAGTTTTAATGTACGTGAAGCGATTACTTACACTGTTAAGAGTGGTCAATGAACTATTGATATTGTAACGTTAAGTCTGTACTTTTCAGATATACTGTAAGTAAGCATGTTGTTGACGAATTGGGTTTACATTATTGTGCGTTTCATTGCGTTTCGATTTCATCGTCACGAGTCAAGTTTTACGCGACATTTATGTGCAGAATTAAACATCGCAAAAACAGTAAAGTGGTATTGTTTCTTCTTATGTTGCCGTTTTAAAAGTCGCTTTCTTACTATTTTGACTTTTTAAAATTGGAGTTATGACTGATTTTTATTTTTGCTTATAAAACACAACTTAGAATGCCATGTTTTAATTATGTCGTTAAAGATTCACGTTTAAATCGGATAAGCTTAGTTTTAGTTAATGTGCGCTTTTTGTTGTTGTTGTTTTATTATTATTATTACATTGCCAAGATGTTATTCAAACTGGGGTTGGATGGGAAAGATGTAATAAATATTTTGCTTAGAAAATGTTTAATTTGATCTGATTAAAAAAAAAAAAAAAAAGTTAAAAAAATCTAGTAGTGCCCACATTGAATATAAACCGGGTCGCTTTGATTGCATTCGACAAAGCCGATTGTACACAGCAAGCGCGCACAATGTAGAGCTATATGTGTCTGAAGTGACTCTTTTGAAGTTTTGGGGCGGATCTGGTTTTGATGAGATCAATACTTTGTGTTTCAGAGAGAAGCTCCCCTGCTGATTTAAGAGAGAGAGGAGATTACAGCTGAGCTTCACACTGAAGGCTTTGCTGCTGGAGTTGCGAGAGCCATGAATAGGACACTAACAGATCCTATGGTCAGTAGCTTCAGAGAAGATGACCCACGTCCACCGGTCCCAGGGGAAGAGGGTGAGACGACATGCCACCATCCCAGCAAACTGGCCATGATGAGACCGAAGGATCCTGTGAAAATCATTATGACTGATCCTTGCTTTTCCACAGCAAGGAGGGATGATGATGGACTTGGGGAACCTGAGGGCAGTGCGTCCCCAGACTCCCCTCTTGCCCGGTGGACCAAATCTTTGCATTTCCTTCTTGGGGACCAGGACGGTGCTCAACTTTTCCGGTCATATCTTGAACGTGAGAAATGCGAGGACACTTTAGATTTCTGGTTCGCCTGCAATGGTTTCAGGCAAATGGACATCAAGGATACCAAAAAACACAGAGTTGCCAAAGCCATTTACAAGCGCTATATTGAGAACAACAGTGTTGTGGCCAAGCAGCTTAAACCTGCTACTAAGACCTTTATTAGGGATAATATTAAGCGTCAGCAGATTGACTCTGCAATGTTTGATCAGGCTCAAATGGAGATCCAGACTGCTATGGAGGAGAATGCCTATCAGATGTTCTTGACCTCAGACATATACCTTGAGTATGTCAGAACGGGGTGCGAGAACACCAGTCATATGAATCCTAATGGACTAGGAGGTTTAAAGCTAGTATGTGGATACTTGCCGACTCTAAATGAAGAGGAAGAATGGAGTTGTAATGACTTTAAAGCCAAAGCTTTGGCCACTGTCGTTGGACTGTCTGCCAAAGTGTTACAGTCACCTCCATCCTTTCGTGCAGTGGAAGCATTGGAGAAAGGCTACAGGTGAGACATCCCAACAATTCTTTTTCACTTACTTAACAACTCTATGCTGCCACCATCAGTTAACAAAGTTCCTACTGCTGCATGCTTTATACTGCTTCATGTATCAGACACCTAATGGGTTGTAGCCTAGTGATTGAAAATCTAGTTGGGTAGCTGGAAAGTTGTAGGTGAAGCATCACAAAGATTGATTGAACTCTAGGATATCATTGTTTCTGTCCCTGAGCACTTTGTTACTCCAGAAGAATTATTTATATGTGTGTGTAAAGCAAGTCATTGTTGATAAATTATTTGAGGGGAAGATAATTAATAAGTTAGTAAAGAGTTTTCAGGTGTATTGTTTGTTAGATTCGTGTAGCTGTTGCTCTTGAATTCTTGCATTATACATGAGAGGCCCTTTCTTCCAAGTTTGGGGCAGTTTGCTCTCACCTGGCTTGCATTACGCAGAGAGAGAGAGAAGTGGAAAAACATCAATAGAGCAGCTCTTCCTTTCATGTAAATATTGTCTAGCACCAGGCCCTCTGCTGGCTCCACACAGTTTCCTCTGCTTTGAAATTCTTTCTCTGTTAGAGGATAATCTTCAAGGATCAAGGCTAGTTCACAATGCAAAATTGGTTTCAGCTGTCAAACTGATAAAAGAAGTGGCACACATCAAAAATGACAGATTCAAAAATGAAACTTCTTTGCTTTGCTATTAACAAAGTACTTCATTAAATTGCTCACGACATTTTAACTTATTTTGATTGAAACAGTCTATGTGTTTAGACCAGCTCGGTTACTGTACTTTGTCATGTTTGACACATTTAGATGTCTTGAAGAGCTGTTGGTTTGGTTGTTCAAAAAAAAGTATGTTGTCTGAGTTTAACAAAACACAGGGGATAATCTGGTTTGATGAATTAGCACCCATCGCACAACTTGAAGTTGTAAATGAGGCGACCCATCAAGGTGTGGTGCCAGACAAATGTTTATGTGTCTCAAAGACGGCCTGTTGGGAGGGTGATCTTGAAGAAGGTGACAGAACGTTTCATCTTTGCTTATCTTTGTTGGGTTGTTTATGTAGGAGATGATTAAGAACCAGACGAGAGTAAGCAATGTTTTTTTTTCTTTTTATCTTATTCCCTGATTTCTTTTTGAAGAATGCTGCTTGAGCAGTCTGTTTTCCCTCTCTCTCTCTGGGAACTTTTTGTTCATCTGAAGCATGTGGAACTTATTTCTCTCCCTTTCTGTGTTTCTGAATCGAGTTATTCACAAAACAACATTCAGCAGCGGTTCCTCTGTGAGTCACAGAGACCGTGGCCTTCATCTCCACCGTTTCTTATTTACCACCGTTCTCCTCTGATTTCAACTGCCTCTCTTTTGCACTTTTATCTAGGAAGAAACTCAGAAGGATGGAGAATAAGCACACTTTTTGAGCGAGTGGAAAAGAAGGACAGAGGGGGGCGAGGCACCTCGTGAAAGAAAGCATGAATGAGGGGGTGAGCGAGGGAAGAATGTGAACCCAGCTGTGCTAAATACCTGACTCTGAGCGAGAGCTTCCAAAGGTCAGGTTTGAGTTGGGGCCGCAGGCTATAGTCCTGCTGGGTCTCCCTCACAGCGCTGCTGGCTGTAGGCATTCTCATAAAGAGGAGACCCCCCCCCCCTCCTTCTTTCTTTCCGCTCTCTCTCTCCCTTTCGGCCCAGCTCAGGTTCTCTACCTCCTCCTCCTCTTCCAGTGAAGCAGGAATGTGTCACAGCAGGAGAGAGGGGTATGGAGAGCGAGAGAGAGATTGGAGGGAGGGGTGGCCTTGGTGGGTATGTGGAGGAGGTGCCCTTAGCAGAGGAAAGAGCACAAGAGGAGGAATGACATGAAACGGGAAAGTTTAGAAGGGGGAGGTAAAGTGAGGAACAGGGTGCCTGGCCCAGACAAAAGGCCCCAGATATGCTCCGCTGAGGGGAAGTGGCATTGGCAATTCACACAGATGTGCTGCTCACTTAACTTTCCCCCTGATCATCCTTCCCCGGGCTGTGGAGGGGTGGGTAAAGGAGATGAAAGGGAAGAGTAGAGAAAGACAAACTGAGCTTGAGTTCCTCCCCCTACCAAAAAAAAAAAAAGCTGGACCCTATTCACAAACATAAGAGAAGCCATATTAGAAGCATTTTGAATTTGCAATGTGATATTTCCCCCCTATTGCTCACAGTATTGGGATGATATTTTAACATTTTTTCCTTTTATTTGATCATTTAGCTGATGTTTTTTATTCATATAGTTAGCGACAGAATCACAGTCTAGGCAAGTACACATTTGTGGTCTCGTTGTTCATACTTGACATGCTTTCTTGCATTACTGTGGTGGTAACAGACCTCAGTAGTCAAGATGGCAAACAAGTTACCTTCAGATGTCTGTCCTGTTAAATGGAGGCGTCAACTTTGAGATGACAAAGTTAGTGAAGATGCCACTGTTTCTAAGTTCCTTTTCGAACTGTTGCTCTGCTATGCCACTAGATTACCTGAAAGTGAAAACTGAGTGATTGAGTCAGTTTACGCTATTGCACACAATAGTTCAGTTGTGGCAAAGCTTAGAATGCAACGGAACACATTGCAGAAAGTAATACACGTTCTGGCCTTCTAAGTTCAGTTCCCTTTGAGTAACCTAGTATCTTGCAAATGCCTCAATTGTGAGCTCACTATTCAACCAAGCAACCTTCCAGTTATCAGCCTTAAAATGTAACCACTGTACCACACTTTCAACTAAAACCAAAATTGTTTGTTGTTTCTGTAGGTCCTACAGACGCAGCGAGCCTGGAAACCCCTGTCGGATTGCATCCGGTTATAGTTTTGCCCCTGCCACCAGTGCCAATGACAGCGAGGTCTCCAGTGATGCCCTGACAGATGACTCGATGTCGATGACGGACAGTAGTGTGTAAGTATCTTTCTGTAACCCTCTATTTCTTTATTTTCCTGTTTCATAACATAGTAAACTGCCTACCTAGATGGTGCTGTTGGGCATCATAGGCAAATCGGAATGAATAGATGATGCCTAAAAATAGGGATGCACCTATTACTGATACGATACCGGCCCGATACTGAGCTCCTGTATTTGTACTCATTAAAATGCCCCGATACCAATTTTACTCAAATCAAATGGTCAGATGCTCATGAAGTGACTGTCAGAGCAGTTCTGGAGATGTTGTTCATGTGTTCACATCCTCATTTAGTGAGACAGGAGACACTGAAATCACCGCGAGCGTCACGCGCTTCAGTGTGTGTAAATAAATGAAGAAGTGCCATTCATTAACAGAGACACGCAGAACATGCAGGATTCATATTTAAATTGTCTGTTCCGGCTTAATATGTACAGATATTAGTCCATATGGTGATTTGATGTAAGTGCAATGACCTATTTTTGAATTCATTCCAAAATTGGCAAATTCCGTGCCATTCCGCGTTAAACTGTAAATTCTGTTTTTATGACTGGAATTCTGCGATTCCCTTCGCGTTTTCTGTATCGTGGAAATCATAGGGCCCTAGTTGTGATGTGCCAGCTCTATCTTGCAATGGTCACACAACACAACGTTCTCTTTACGTTTGCCCGTGCCCTCAAATCAAAACATAAAAAAAAAATTGCCCTGATGTCACAAAAATTATTCAGTTCAGGTTTGCATGAACCTGGATGACAACATGCCCAGGAGACTACAGGCAGTCATTGAGGCTAAGGGTTGTACGACTAAGTATTAATAGCTGTGTAAATACTGACATACTAACAGCTGTCTGAATAATTTTTGGTCGATTGTAATCCATTACATACCTTTCTATCAAAGTTTACATTGAGGTTTAATTATTTAGTTATTTGTGGCTGATAATGAGATGGGATACAGATTGACTTTTAAATGTGTTTGATATTTGTTTAATGCTTGCTGGAGTCTTGTGGGGATGAGCTATGAAGAAGGAGTGGACCCAAGAGAAGAGCCCTCAGATAATGTGCTTCCTCTATGCGCTAATTGAAGCTAATGTTTGCAAATTCCTCAACAGGAAATGACACTGGACAGTTTGTCCTCCTCTTTTGCCCATGCTCTTTCTCTATAAAGCTTTGATCTTCCATGGCTTTCTTTTTAGACTTTGCACAACTTAGTCACTGAAGACGAAGTCATTATTTATTGGTTTCCCCATTGTCCCTGGAAAAAGGGGGTGGGGGTTAACTTGCCATGTGAACTCTATAAGACACTCATTGAGGTGCTTTGGCAGTAAATTAAAGGAATCTCAACTCGCATGGAGGCTTGGTATGAGCCCACCAGAGCTGGAACGAGGGGGATCCGGTGTCAGCTTGGCCTTTGAGAGGTTAGCCATTTCTGGAGCACAAGAGCAGGTCACCTGGGATTAGGGTGTTTGGGACCCCATCCCCCAGACACTCATGTACACCACCCATTCAACCCCACCTCTGCCTGAAACCAACCCTCCCCCTCATGTTTGCGGCAGAGGCAATTGTGCGAGTGCATAGCTAAGTGCAGAGAGTGAGAAATAAAGTGCATGCTGGATGAAAGGCTTAACTGAATCGCTTTCAGCCCATTGTTAGGCCCCGGGAGCTTAGAGGGATAAGAGGATGGCTGGCTGCTTTGAAAATTACTTGCACAAGTGAATAGGAGATTCCCATAAAGCACAGCTAGCCTGTGACACCCCAAAGCTCAAAACGCAGTGAGTGTATGTGGACAGTGGATGGATTGAACCATAGATTCCTATTTTGATATGCACAACCATGCATTTTTTTTACCAAAATGTGCAACAGCTTTTTGAGTGACTTGTCTTCAAATCATCTTAGTTTGAAGTATTTCTTTATTAGTTAAAACCGCTGCATAGTACTTGCAAGGTTACAACATAAATGTAAAATTAGTGATTCAAACAAAAGTGAATCAACGTTTGTTTGTTCTGAAAAAAAAAAAAGATCTGCATGCTCCTGTCCAGTGATATTACGCATATTTAGCTATTGCATTTCTTATTTTATGTTTTGTTTAAATTTGCGCTACTTTGAAGTAGCATAGGCAATGGGAAAAACAGTCTCTGTGTTCTTTATTTGGAGGCTAATTTGATTGGAATTAGCTGTGTTTTTGTTGAGTTAAAAGGCACTGCGCTACATCAGAATCTGAATTCCAGATAAAGGGAGGGAGCGAGGGAGGGGAGGAGAAATGGGGGAAATTTTGCTTATATCTTATTTATGGATTTACTTGGACGCTAGGGAATGCCGCTGCGCCGACTTCAAACATTACCTTATCTTACAAACCAGCCTTTTGATGTGTGCAAGATCAGAGGCTGACTGCCGAGCGCTTGCCAAATGAAGATTGGAGCGACGGCTTTATGCGCATGACTGTGAGCTTTCAGAGACGTGCTAGAAACTGCATTTGGGCTAGGTCATACACTTCAGGGTAAGAAAAAGCAAAGGAAACTGGCCTGACTAAAAAAAATAAAAAAAATAAAATAAACATAAGCCAGGTGAAGGTGGAGGTTTATAAACCATGGATTAGGAGTGTTTATGGAAACACAAGCCATCTTTTATTGTGATTGGTAACATCGTATGGATGCCATGAGGGTGGCAAAGTTTGAGTGTGCATTGGCATTAGTAGCAGCATTTGCGCTACTGCCCTTTTGGTTCGAGCGAGCCCCATGGGGTCTGTGCTGGGATAGAGAGCAGAGAAAGATCTTGCTGTTACCAGCACTCTGGAATGCTCATGGCTAACATGGAGAAATATGAAAAACTTTGGGGTTTGGATGATATTGAAAGAAAAGTCATATAGATCACACTTTTAGTTTGCACAGGTTCAGAGTGCATCATTTTCTGGGCCATTATTTCACAACACACTATAGCCCCTTTTCACACTGCACGTCAGACCCAGCAAGTTGCCGGAACATTGCTGGTTCGCCTTCTGTGTAAAAGCAAACATGTCCCGGGATTGATTCCGGCATTGAACCCGAGTTGGGGACCTAGTAACATTGTCAGGTTCAATACTGGGACGAGTGGTGTTTGAACAAAAGCCAAATTTAATGCGGTGTCATAGTGATGACGCACGTTATCGCATGACTCTTTTACCGTATAAAAAGATATGTGCAAACTGTAATGAAGCAGAGACCAGTTCCTCACTTTCCGTGCTGACACCGAGATCGTTTGCCAGCTTCAGTGAAAGTATAACGTGCCTAACGTTTTTGACTCGTACATTACACATCATGCCCTGATGTCACGTGTCATTAAGGGACCTTAACGGGTTGTGTGTAAATGCGCTGCCATAATCCAGGTAATCACGGGGAGTGTGAAAGTGCACAATCTAGCGACCCGGGAACAATTGCCGGAACACTTTACTCGTATATTTACCGGAATCGCAGTGTGAAAGGGGCTTATGTATTGATCTGTATGACTACAGGATTTTCGTGTCTATGATTCTGTATGCAGTATGTGTCTTGAATATTGTGTTTGAGTTTAGGCAGTAAATAACCTTCAATGTTCACTGTGTGTCCTGACAGAGATGCCATCCCTCCGTACAAGCTGGGAAGTAGAAAACAATTACAACGGGAGATGCAGCGCAACATGAGGATGAATGGCCAAGTGTCTCTACCTCCGTTCCCTGTAAGTGTCTTCGCCATCCTTCTGAAATACACACAAACAACTCCAACAAAACCCCAATTATAAAGCATTACCCATTTACGGTTGTGGACCGTTCCTGTTGCTGTGCTATTTTTCGGATAATGACTCCTAATAAACTGCCATACTGCACTAAATAAGTCTGTTTTATCCCGGGGCACCAAAATCAACTGTCTCTCTCTGAGAGCACTTTGATCAGCAGATGAATGGGGCTGACTTCAAGGGAAGTGACAACTTCCAACTGAGCTGCACCCTTTTTATTCCTCCAGTAGCACCCTGCATCCCCCTCTCCCTCGTTTCCTCTCTGCCTTCCTCAAAGTAGAAAAAAAGAGATGGATGGTTAGTGTTTGGAGAAAGAATTTGGAAAGACAACTTGTTAAGCAAGTCCACTGTCCCTATGCCTCCTTATCCTTTCTTACTCCTAAGTATTTTAAATTCTACATTGGAAAGACTTTATCTATTCTATGTTTTCTCTCTTAATGTTTCTATGTCCTTCCCTGCCGCCCTCTCTTTTTGTCTAGCTTGTAATATTTCCCTTCTGATTTGGCAATGACTGGCTGCCCGTCCCAGGATGCTACTTTTAGGCAGCAGGGGCCTGGAGCTGCTGCAAGTCTCACCAGCAACTCGTTTTGCTTTCTTCTCTCTCTTTAGTCTCTCCCTTTATCATCTTCACAAAGAGATGGAAATGGAAAGAGAAAGCCAAATCAAGTAAGACAGGGCACAAAATAATAATAAAAATAATAAGAAAGCGGATCATTGTGTGAGACACACACATGGGGCAGGAGGATAATGTGGCTACTGTAGTTCAAAGGTGCCTTCTGTCATCGGGGGGGAATGAATTACCTCTGTGGTTCTGATCTCCCGACGCTTGACTCCTCTAGTGGCAGCACACATCTCGCCAGTTTTCTTTCTCTTCTTTTAATCCCTCTCTCTTTCATTTTTCCTTTTTCCCCCTGTCGATATGTGACTTTTATTGCTAGATGTAAAGCCAGTGTCCCTGCCACCCCTGGTGAGCGTTTGATATTTGACGAGGGCTCTTTGAAGCTGCCTGACTTCACAGGCCAGGCTGATGGCTTGGTTGCACTACACAGGGAACAAGCCGAGGCTCCTTAGAGCGTGACCAACTGCTCATGCCGGCTGCGGCCCATGCCACTGATGTGTGTGTGTGTGTGTGAGTGTTGTATGGGCAGTAGACTTATGCGGGGAGGGCTGCTGTAGAAGTCAACCCCTCCTGTCCTCTCTGGTCTTCTCGCTAACATGTATCTCTCTCTGGATGTGCAGAGGACGCGGCGGCCACCTAAGGAGATGACTCCCGTGGAGCCAGCAGCCTTTGCGGCACAGCTGATAGCCAGGCTGGAGCGTCTGAAGCGGGAACAGGAAACCATGAGCTCTCTAGAGGAGAGACTTCAGCAGATTCAGGAGGTATTGCTGGAAGTCTCTGAAAATTGTCACTGTGTCAATTTTACTTCCTCTATTGAAGAATTCCGAGAAACATACATTTTGGGAAAACGGGCTGTTTTCAAGAATTTCTTTGTGACATTGCATAATTGTGTGTGTTCAGGAGGAGGAGAGGGATGAATCTGAGGTGTGTGGAAGCAGCGCATCCCACTCTCTGCCTTTGCTCCCTCCTGGCTCTCATGAGGAGGACCCCCAGGCCATCCTGGACGAGCACCTTTCCAGAGTTCTCAAGACCCCTGGCTGTCAGTCTCCAGGAATGCTTCGGCATTCCCCACGCTCACGATCTCCTGAACAGCGCCCCCTGCCTCGGGGAGGTCCTGGGACTAGGTTGAAGTCTGGCTCTGTGAATGGGTACATGCCATCCAAGATCTCCAGACAGTCAACCAAGCACACCCATCACCACTACATCCATCACCACGCTGGTCCCAAAAGCAAGGAGCAGATTGAGGCAGAGGCAACCCAGCAGGTGCAGTGCCTGTGCCATGGAGCTTCAGAATGCTGCTCTGCCCCCTACAACCGCAGCCGGAGTCTGGGCAGAGACCAGTGTGGCAGCCCTGCAGAAGTGGCCTTTGGGTAAGTTTTTCTTTTGTTGTTGTTGTTCTTTAGTTCCTCTTTAATTGTTGGATCCTGGAGTCTATAAATGGTTGTTTTTATTAATAAACTTCAAATTGTATTAATTTTTCTGCTGCTAGGAATTTCAGCTCTTTATCCAAGCGTCTGTGTAAATCTGGAGAGGAGGTGAACACCGAAGGGTGTGAGAGCAGTCTCTTTCAGCTGCCAGCTGACAGTACAGACCGCTCTCAAAACGTATGGCAGTGGATCCTGGAGAGTGACCGACAGACCAAGCACAAGCCCCACAGGTCTGACTCGCAACTTTGTGTTCATCTCTATGTTGTAATCCTAAATCTTTGAAAATTTTTGTGCTTATGTGTTTGCACTACCAGTGGTTGCCCATCTTGATTCCTCTGAGCGTTTGTGTTTACATAGTACTTACATGATCAAATTGTCTTTTCTTGCAGCACTCAAAATGTAAAAAAGTCGCACTGTTTGGAACCCACACGCACACACACCTGGGGAGGTGGGGGAAGCAGTGGGCATCTCCGTGCCCACCAGCCTGCACACCCCTTCGTTCAGGACCCTGCCATGCCACCTCTACCCCCTCCCAACACCCTAGCACAGCTGGAAGAGGCCCGCAGACGCCTAGAAGAAGTTTCCAAACCTTCTAAACAGAGGTACACACTCAAGACTTTACAACCCTGATTGCCAGTACTTTCTAAAAACTCTTGAATGATTTCTGTATTGATGAATGTGTTCCACTTCACAGGCATTCAACATCAAGTCTTCAGAGAGACAAGAGTCACCCAGTGCCTGTACAAAATGGCAGTTCAGCACTTCATACAGACGAGTATGCATCACTCCTGATAGTCATCTTCTTGCATGTTTTAATTCACTTTTCATTGATGAATGACACACGTATGCATGTAATGTTGCAGTCGTTGGATGCTTTGCATCCCTTAGTCCTTTTCTTTCTTTGAGCATATCCTTGTTTTTCTCTCTCTTGATTTCTGGCCCTGGCCATTATTGAAAGTGAGGAGCATTGGCCACTTGATGGCAAAACTCTTTTACATTTCTAAGACTATGTTGGCTTTCTGAAGTAGCACTACAAAGTGGAGAAAAGGGAAGGTGGATAATGTTGACCATTTGTCTCCTCACTCAAGGCCCCGATATACTTCAAACGAAATTGAAGAACGAACAGATATGATGTAATTGTGAACAAAATCAGGCCGAAACAAAGTTCGTTTTGAGTTTGTTTCAGCAGTTCGAAACAGCTGACCAAAGCAAACTTTCTGGGGGAGTTAATTTGGCTCCTTAACACCTTTGAGCTTCCATTGGTACATGGTTTATTTATTTGAATATATAAAATATAAAAAGCTATAACAGTTTATCCGGTTTAATAAAATAAACAAAAATAAAATAAAGTATCAAACTGACTCCAATATTTTTTTCCACATCATGCTGGTTTTTGGACTATGAGACATTCACACTTCCCATAAAGGACTGATTATGGAAAAGAATGGCATTTGTATTGCAAACAGGACATTTGACTCTGAACTGCTGCTAATAATTTTTGTTTTGTCTGTAATATTCTGACCATTGGTGTCCGTCAAACTTTGTTTGAAGTATACTGGGGCCTTCAGTCTCTGACAGCATTTGATAAACTCAAAGCACTGCATTTGTGACAACTATAGGCTATTCTTTCTGTGTTTGTGTGTGTGTGTGTGTGTGTATATATATATATATATATATATATATGTGTGTATATATATGTGTATATATATGTGTATAAGTATGTTAGTTCACCCAAAAATTAAAACTAGCCCATCAGTTACTCACCCTCAAGTCATCCCAAGTGTATATGACTTTGATCTTTCATGCTGTTTAATGCAACTCAGTGGGGTGTTACAGTGCATCAGTCAAAAAGAAGTTCAATAAAAAGTTCTTATCCATAAAAATGTGCCTCACACAGCTCTGGGAAGTGAACAAAGGCCTTCTGTAGAGAATCAATGTGTTTTTTGTTTTTTTTCTTCATCAATTGCATGACCTGTAATGGTAATAGTGATGGTTAAGGAGACAGCACTGATAACATCCTAACATGTTTCCACAAAATCTAATACTGATGCATAAAAACAAGCCTGACCCTAAATATTTCCTGTTGTGTCATTACAGATTTTCAATGTGTTGTGCATGCCATCTGTTGTGGTCTTTAAGGCCTAGCTAATATTATCCTCTTCTGTGATGACCTTTAAGTTTGTGCTCATTTTATTTTATGTCTTTACAGACTGAAAGATCTCAAAAAGATGTCAGGTTCCCACAGTAGTTTGTGCTCTGAGACAGTGGTCACATACTTCTTTTGTGGTGAAGAAATCCCATACCGCCGGATGATGAAAACACACAGCCTCACACTCGGACACTTCAAGGAACAACTGAGGAAAAAAGGAAACTACAGGTATGCTCTCAGTTCTGATGAGTGAATTAATGTTTGACAGTTTATATTAAGGCTGCTGAAGACTTGATATAATAGTTGTGCAATTAGCTAATTTATAAATATTCTTGCAAGGTTTTTTTTATGTGTTTTTTACACTGGTTGTGTTGGTCTCTGCAAGGCTGCGATGTTTACTATACGTTATATACATCAAGTATGGAGTTAAGACGACAAGAAAGAGAGGGGTGGGTGCACAGAGAAAGAAAGAATGAGGGAATTTTAACTGTAGCCGTCTGTTCACATCTGGTATTGATTTCATCTTAAGGCACATTTAATAAGAAGCTCTTTGAAGCTCAGGCCTTTCATTTGATGCACAAAGACTTGCACACATTTTCAACAATTGTATCAAGTTGCTCTCATACGTTTGTGTGTTTATGTAAAACTATCAGTTTTTTGTTTTTTTTTTGATTATTTCTAAATTATATCAAAGCCTCTCTGACTGCCAGTGGTTTTCCCTGTGCATGTTGACTCCATAAAAGCCCATTTTAAGCACACCAGAACAGTTGAGTAACTTTTAATTGGGAACTAACCCAGTCATAGCTTTTATCTGCCCCTGACCAAAATCTGTAATGCCTTGTGTGGTTGCATTGTCCATATTGATAACTTTATTTTATCAAATAGCTTGTTGTTTGTATCATAAATAAATATAGTAAAACATTTCCCCATGTAAGGGACCCCTCTCTCACAATGCACATTTTCAAGGAAAAGAGAATTCAAAGCTGATGATTTTAATCGCAAAAAATGTGTGTAGTTGGGTCATTTCAACATGGCAGAAATTCAACAAAGAACAGTACTGCCAGAGTTGCCAGACAATATTGGTGCCAGATGTTGCGAAGAGAAAATCTTGCCTAATAAAACATGTTCCAATGGAAAGACTTCTTTCTCTTTCTTTTTTCTTCTCCCTCTCTTTTTTTCAAACAAATAAGAGCCATGCTTCCCTTTTGAAGATTTTGCGGAGGAGGATATAGCTTATTCTCCAGAAATAAGGATGTAATTATGTGCCATGTCACAGTATTCAAGTTTGTCCCTCATTTATGAAGTTTGGTTTGGGCAGTGGGAGAACAATGGATTGTTTCCGACATATTGAAAGAAGAAAAGCAACTTTGTTCTTGTCGGTTGTTGTTTTGAGTCAGGGTTATTCCTGTTTGTGTTTTATGTGTGCTGTTTCTATGACTTGGTGGTGTTCGCTTGTAAAACCATAGCATTCACAGCAGCGCAAGTTAGTAAGAGGGGGCATTTTCCATTACAAAGCCAATTACTGAGGCAGACCTCACCACTCCCTCCCCTCCCACTGTTTTCTCTTCCTTCTGGAGGAGGTGGAGATCATTAGTGTATCAGAGGTGGAAGGAAAAAGACAAATCGAATGATAGAAATTAGGCAAAGAGGTCATCCGTCAAGGTCAAAGACTAGATTAAGGTCAGACTCATCCCGTCGCAATGTAGTAATGAAAAAAGTGTAGCATAGACTCTGCGGCACCCAAAAATGTCAGCCCTTGTGAAAGATCCCTTCATTTGCTCAGAGCTCCCAATTAGACAGCAGAGGCCTGATGGTGGACGGGTGGTAGTGTTTAACGGACCCAGTAATTTAGGCTAAAGCACCTCTTTGTCCCCTATATATATATATATATATATATATATATATATATATATATATATATATATATATATATATATATATATATATATATATATATATATATATATATATATATATATATATATATATATATATATATATATATATATATATGTGATGCGGGTATTTAAAATCAACATGAAATGGTGTTTGAAACATTTTACTTTCATAATGTGACAGGTTTCCTATTGAAACCGATGTTTGGATTGGATTGTGAAGTGTATCTGTGACAGTTCCATGGGGTCTTTAAGCATTTCATAGGCTTGGAAAACAAAATTGTAGTCTCCTGGAATAAAAGAATACCATTTTACCTATGTACCTATACATTTATGAATCCCATCAACAGTTTGTTGACTGTACATGCGCTCTCTTTCAGGTACTACTTCAAAAAGGCCAGTGATGAGTTTGAGTGCGGTGCTGTGTTTGAAGAGGTCTGGGATGACTGCACAGTTTTGCCCATGTATGAGGGCAAAATCCTTGGCAAAGTGGAGAGAATGGACTAAATAAACATGACGGCGGACTTACCTAGCACTTAAGGCTAAGTCAACAAGTGGAAAATTTACTTTTTATGAAGCTTAAGCTCACCAAACTATTGAAGGAATACTAGCCAATGAAGTACAGAGGGATCTGAACCAGCAATGCATCACAAGAAATTGTTCCTTTGATTTGGAACCCTAAGAGAGATGTTATGACCAATGAAGAAGTAGTCATCCACTTGTTTGTTTGGACTACAACATGCCAACGTTGGTGTGTACCATGGACTGCTGACCAGCATTTGTGATAACTGTAGATTTATATACGTGTGTTGGATGTGAGAACGTGTGCTTGTGTATACAGAGGGGCTCATATGTACACAAAATTATAATATGCTTCAAAAGTTAAAGACTTTATTGCTATTTATTAAACTGTCATTCCACTCATACTTGTGTTCAGATTATGGACAAGCTGCTTATTTGATAGGGAGTTTTTAAATGTTATACATGCATGGATGGATGTCTAGAGTCCCGTGACCTTAACTAAACAGACTGTACCAGGAATCTTTTCTTCTGGCCAATGAGAAAGAACTGTGCTTCAGACCAGCACACTTCTCTAGATCTCTCTGCTGATTGGGGGGGGGGGGGGGTATTTCAACCTTTATTGCCCAGCCAATAGCTGATGATGTGTTCCATCTTTAGTGCCTTTGGTTTAAGGTCCGAACATTGCACAGGAACCAATAGCCTTGTCCTGAAAACTGTTCCCAAACTAAGAAATGTAAGGTCATACTATTTAAAATAAAAAAAGTAATCTGAATTTCAATACTGTTTGGGAGATCAGAGGGTGTGCATAGAATGGGTTAATGTCCTGTTAAAATGCTGAAAGACCTGGTGTAGCTGATTTAAAACCACAGAGCTCCAGGGCAAAATCTCGGAATTCACTGGCATGAGTGGATGAGAACATGCCATTGCTAGTGTATTTATATATTACCTGTGCCTACATGGATACCATGCTGTGTGCTGCCCTGTTTCAGGGTGTGAATATTCCCTTGCTTTTCTGAGGGGTTTATGTTTAAAATATTTTTTATTTTTTTTATGCTTTGGATATCTTGTAATTATTACATTACGTTTCAGTGTTTTCCTCCCCCAATATTGTTTGTGTTTCACTAAAATGTAAATTATGCATTATACAGAGCTTCATTTTAAGGACGACTTGGTACTTTAATTATTGTAATTATGAAGAGATGTAGCCTTTATTAAAAGTTATATTTTTTAAATGAACGCTAGTATGTTTGTGTGGTTACTGTGCATTTGTGTTTGTGCGGAAGTGTTTTTTGCCCTTTGACTCATTTTCAATTGAGCAACTAAGGTAGGCATTGGGGATGCAACTATACCATTTTTTTTCAGAACCGATCCGATACCAGCTCAGTTTTTTTACATTCAATTTAGAATTCCTATATTCAATTCAAGTTTATTTGAATAGCGCGTTTTACAATACAAATTGTTACAAAGCAACTTTACAGAAAATTATGTTTCTACAATATTTAGTAGTAGCTTATGGTGGTGACTGTCAGTTTGTGCATGTTTGACAGGATTTTTAGAAAAAATTAATACAAGACGTAGTCAGGTAGACGAACATTATTAATATTCTTAATTAATAATTATTATATGATGCAGTCACACATGTAGCAATAATTATTAGTTCTGTTTGTTGATTCAGGGTCTGGGGTCCTCTGAGGGTCAGCATCATCTCTTCTCAGGTGTTCTGGATCCAGACTGGAGCTTGTGTAAATCCTAGTACCCGTGGCAAAACATAGAAACAAAATAGAGACATCATTAGCATAGCTGCTGATCAAACAAACTAAAATTAATTTAACCCAAGCTAATGAATAAAAATGCACATTTGATCAGATGCAACTACACTCACAATTTAAGAGATAAATTATTTGAATGCTTGGTGAAAGAGATGCGTTTTTAATCTAGATTTAAACAGAGAGACTGTGTCTGAACCCCCGAACATTATCAGGAAGGCTATTCCAGAGTTTGGGAGCCAAATGTGAAAAAGCTCTACCTCCTTTAGTGGACTTTGCTATCCTAGGAACTACCAAAAGTTTTGTGACCTTAGGGTGCGTGATGGGTTGTAGCGTGGTAGAAGGCTAGTTAGGTACGCAGGAGCTAAACCATTTAGGGCCTTATAGGTAAGTTATGATAATTTGTAACTGATCCTGTTGGTGTCGCTGTTGGACAGTGTTTTCTCTACTTCCTGTTGGCCTTCTGTAGCTAATCGTAGCTCTGTGTAGCTGTTTTTATTTTTATTTGTTTTCTCTATAATCTTTCTTACTATCACTGTCTGTTTGTTTGTTTGTTTTTTTAAGTTGTAAAATATAACTTAATTCACACCATATTTCTGATATTATCGATCAATCTTATCAGATTAACTTTGATCGTTCACTTTTCCGTGAGTGCAGTACACCTGCACTCGTTAGCTTGTCATTAGCGTTTTCTTTTCTCCTCTCCTCTCCTCTCCTCTCTCACGCTGCAGTTTTTCACAAGTTCATCAAACAACCGCAGTAAGAATATTTCATCAAGTACGGTGAGTAATGGCTTCGCCTGCTATCATTATTTACACCTCTTGCCACATGTACAGTTTATCTATCTCTGTCACTGATGAGGGATTCACATGTGATAAATGCAGGGAAATAGTTAGGCTGACAGAGAAGATTTCAGAATTAGAGACACGCATCCAAACTTTAATTGAGGACAGTAAGAATGCTAGGGCTCTAGATATGGCTTTGGATTGCCTCTAGCTCAGGGATTCCTGTACATTGTTCGGTTCCGGAAACAGAGCCCCTGCAGCAGGGCAACTGGGTGACGGTGAGGCAGCGTAGTCGTGGGTCAAAACACCGCTCTTCTGTTCCAATCAAAACATTAAACAGGTTCTCCCCACTCAGTGATGCACCCACTGAGAAACCTGATGAAAGTGCTCTAGTTATTGGTGATTCTATTGTACGGAACGTGAATATAGAGACACCAGCCACCATAGTCAAATGTTTACCGGGAGCCAGAGCGCCTGACATCTTGGCAAATTGAAAATTGCTGGCTAATGCTAAACGTAAATACAGTAAGATTGTTATTCATGCCGGCGCTAATGATGTTCGACTTCGCCAGTCGGAGATCACTAAAAATAACATTAAAGAGGTGTGTGAACTTGCAAGCATGATGTCAGACACTGTAATATGCTCTGGTCCCCTCCCTGCATACCGTGGTGATGAGATGCATAGCAGATTGTCATCACTCAATGGCTGGATGTCTAAGTGGTGCCCACAGAATAACATAGGTTTCATAGACAATTGGACAAGCTTTTGGGGCAGACCTGACCTGTTTAAAAGAGATGGTCTTCATCCCTCCTGGGGTGGCGCCACTCTTCTGTCTAGAAATATGGCACATAGTCTTAGTGTTTATACTTGACTAACTGGGGCCCAGGTCAGGAAGCAGACAGACTGGGTAAACCGACCGTCTGCTAGCTGCCTCCCGTCACAGAGGTCAGTTAATTCTCAGCACATAGAGACTCTTTCACCTAGATATCACACTATAGAGACTGTGTCTGTTCCCAGAACTAGAAAATACAAAAACGTCCAAACCAAGTTAAGGCTAACAATTTAATTGAGGTTCAACAAATAAAAAACAAATGCAATATGGATAAATAAATGATAAAGCTTGGCTTATTGAATATCAGATCCATTTCTACAAAAACACTTTTTGTAAATAATATGATAACTGATCATAATATAGATGTGCTCTGTTTGACAGAAACCTGGCTAAAACCTGATGATTACATTATTTTAAATGAGTCCACCCCCCAAGATTACTGTTATAAACATGAGCCGCGTCTAAAAGGCAAAGGGGGAGGAGTTGCTTCAATTTATAACAACGTTTTCAGGATTTCTCAGAGGGCAGGCTTCAAGTATAACTCATTTGAAGTAATGATGCTTCATATAACATTATCCAGAGAAACAAATGTTAATGATAAATCCCCTGTTATGTTTGTACTGGCACCTGTATACAGGCCACCAGGGCACCATACAGACTTTATTAAAGAGTTTGGTGATTTTACATCCGAGTTAGTTCTGGCTGCAGATAAAGTTTTAATAGTTGGTGATTTTAATATCCATGTCGATAATGAAAAAGATGCATTGGGATCAGCATTTATAGACGTTCTGAACTCTATTGGTGTTAGACAACATGTTTTAGGACCTACTCATTGTCGAAATCATACTCTAGATTTAATACTGTCACATGGAATTGATGTTGATAGTGTTGAAATTATTAAGCCAAGTGATGATATCTCAGATCATGATTTAGTTCTGTGCAAACTTCATATAGCCAAAATTGTAAATTCGACTTCTTGTTACAAGTATGGAAGAACCATCACTTCTACCACAAAAGACTGCTTTTTAAGTTATCTTCCTGATGTATCCAAATTCCTTAGCATATCCAAAACCTCAGAACAACTTGATGTAACAGAAACTATGGACTCTCTCTTTTCTAGCACTTTAAATACAGTTGCTCCTTTACGCTTAAGGAAGGTTAAGGAAACCAGTTTGACACCATGGTATAATGAGCATACTCGCACCCTAAAGAGAGCAGCCCGAAAAATGGAGCGCAGCTGGAGGAAAACAAAACTAGAGGTATTTCGTATAGCTTGGCGGGAAAGTAGCATATCCTACAGAAAAGCATTAAAAAAAGCTAGATCTGATTACTTCTCTTCTCTTTTAGAAGAAAACAAACATAACCCCAGGTATTTATTCAATACAGTGGCTAAATTAACGAAAAATAGAGCCTCAACAAGTGTTGACATTTCCCAACACCACAACAGTAATGACTTTATGAACTACTTTACTTCTAAAATCTTCTAAAATTTTATCTCTATTAGAGATAAAATTGCAACCATTCAGCCGTCAGCTACAGTATCACATCAGACAGTGCACTTTAGACCCCCTGAGGAACAGTTCCACTCATTCTCTACTATAGGAGAGGAAGAATTGTATAAACTTGTTAAATCATCTAAACCAACAACATGTATGTTAGACCCTATACCATCTAAGCTCCTAAAAGAGGTGCTTCCAGAAGTCATAGGTCCTCTTCTGACTATTATTAATTCCTCATTGTCATTAGGATATGTCCCCAAAACCTTCAAACTGGCTGTTATTAAGCCTCTCATAAAAAAACCACAACTTGACCCCAAAGAACTTGTTAATTATAGACCAATCTCGAATCTCCCTTTTCTGTCCAAGATACTAGAAAAGGTGGTATCCTCACAATTATATTCCTTCTTAGAGAAAAATGGTATATGTGAGGATTTCCAGTCAGGATTTAGACCATATCATAAGTACTGAGACTGCTCTCCTTAGAGTTACAAATGATCTGCTCTTATCATCTGATCGTGGGTGTATCTCTCTATTAGTTTTATTGGATCTTAGTGCTGCGTTTGACACAATTGACCACAACATTCTTTTGCATAGACTTGAACACTTTGTTGGCATCAGTGGAAGTGCATTAGCATAGTTTAAATAGTACTTATATGACCGCCATCAGTTCATAGCAGTGAATGAAGATGTATCATATCGATCACAAGTGCAGTATGGTGTACCTCAAGGCTCAGTACTAGGGCCGCTACTCTTCACGCTTTATATGTTACCCTTGGGAGATATCATCAGGAAACATGTTGTTAGCTTTCACTGTTATGCTGATGATACTCAGCTCTATATTTCCTCGCAGCCCGGTGAAACACACCAATTTGAAAAACTAATGGAATGCATAGTCGATATAAAAAAATTGGATGACGAGTAATTTCTTACTGCTAATTTCAGAAAAAACTGAGGTGTTAATTATAGGGCCTAAAAACTCTGCTTGTAATAACCTAGAACACTGTCTAAGATTTGATGGTTGCTCTGCCAATTCTTCGTCATCAGTTAGGAACCTAGGTGTGCTACTTGATCGCAATCTTTCCTTAGAAAGCCAAGTTTCTAGCATTTGTAAAACTGCATTTTTCCATCTCAAAAATATATCTAAATTACGGCTTATGCTCTCAATGTCAAATGCAGAAATGTTAATCCATGCATTTATGACTTCAAGGTTAGACTATTGTAATGCTTTATTGGGTGGTTGTTCTGCACGCTTAGTAAACAAACTACAGCTAGTCCAAAATGCAGCAACAAGAGTTCTTACTAGAACCAGGAAGTATGACCATATTAGCCCGGTCCTGTCCACACTGCACTGGCTCCCTATCAAACATCGTATGGATTTTAAAATATTGCTTATTACTTATAAAGCCCTGAATGGTTTAGCACCTCAGTATTTGAATGAGCTCCTTTTACATTATAATCCTCTAGGTCCGCTACGTTCTCAAAACTCAGGCAATTTGATAATACCTAGAATATCAAAATCAACTGCGGGCGGCAGATCCTTTTCCTATTTGGCGCCTAAACTCTGGAATAACCTACCTAACATTGTTCGGGAGGCAGACACACTCTTGCAGTTTAAATCTAGATTAAAGACCCATCTCTTTAACCTGGCATACACATAACATACTAATATGCTTTTAATATCCAAATCCGTTAAAAGGCTTTTTAGACTGCATTAATTAGGTAAACCGGAACCGGAAACACTTCACATAACACCCTATGTACTTGCTACAACATTAGAAGAATGGCATCTACGCTAATATTTGTCTGTTTCTCTCTTGTTCCGAGGTCACCGTGGCCACCAGATCCAGTCTGTATCCAGATCAGAGGGTCAATGCAGTCACCCGGATCCAGTACGTATCCAGACCAGATGGTGGAACAGCACCTAGAAAGGACCTCTACATCCCTGAAAGACAGCGGAGACCAGGACAACTAGAGCCCCAGATACAGATCCCCTGTAAAGACTTTGTCTCAGAGGACCACCAGGACAAGACCACAGGAAACAGATGATTCTTCTGCACAATCTGACTTTGCTGCAGCCTGGAATTGAACTACTGGTTTCGTCTGGTCAGAGGAGAACTGGCCCCCCAACTGAGCCTGGTTTCTCCCGAGGTTTTTTTCTCCATTCTGTCACTGATGGAGTTTCGGTTCCTTGCCGCTGTCGCCTCTGGCTTGCTTATTTGGGGTCACTTCATCTACAGCGATATCATTCACTTGATTGCAAATAAATGCACAGACACTATTTAACTGAACAGAGATGTCATAACTGAATTCAATGATGAACTGCCTTTAACTATCATTTTGCATCATTGAGACACTGTTTTCCAAATGAATGTTGTTCAGTGCTTTGACGCAATGCATTTTGTTTAAAGCACTATATAAATAAAGGTGATTGATTGATTGATTGATACGGAACTTAATAGGTAGCCAGTGCAGAGACTGAAAAATTGGGGATAATATGATCATATTTTCTTGACCTCGTAAGGACTCTTTTGGACTACCTGTAGCTTGTTTATTGACGAAGCAGGACAACCACCTAGAAGTGCATTACAATAGTCCAGTCTAGAGGTCATAAATGCATGAACTAGCTTTTCTGCATCAGAAACAGATAACATGTTTCGTAGCTTGGCAATGTTTCTAAGATGGAAGAATGCAGTTTTTGTAAAATTGGAAATATGATTTTCAAAAGAAAATTTGCTGTATATAATATAACTAATATAACACCCAGATTTCTGACTGTAGAGGAAGTAACAGTACATCCGTCTAGTTGCAGATTGTAATCTACAAGACCGATTACTATACTTCTCTGTGTTGATCTGATCAATACTCTTTTGTGTTAATCACAATCTACTACATATACACAATTCAAATAACAAATTAAAAATATATAATCATAATCTATGACAAAAAATAACTATTATTAACTAGGTTAGTAGATATTTCAGCAGCAAAAGATACTCTATATTCTATTAAAATCATGGGTACACAATAATTGTATAAAATCTAATTAAAATATTTTATTTACAAATAAGAGTGGAAACGTCTAATGTCTGGTAAAATGTTATGCATTGCTCTTTGTATTGTAAAATACGTTCATGAAAAAGCAAGTATATACATTTATATAAAAAAAAACTAAAAGATGTTTCTTTTAAATTTATAGCACAGTAATAAAGTATAAATAATCTTTGATTGCACAGAAAAGTATTTTAATAATGAAGGCACCAATATAGAGCATCACAGAGCACTTATGTTCATCCCTTCTGGAGAATGAAGAGCTTGAAAAAACACTGAGTCACTTTGTGCAGGTTGTGCACCCTTCTGAGTCCACATAGAACAGTTAGTACAACACACAAGCTGCTTGTCTCGAGTTCATCTTCAGTTCTTTCTTCACAGCTGTTCAGTCAGTGTACTGTTTGAGTAAATTAATTACTCCATGATATTGGTTTATTTCAACTCTGAGGGAGCGTTGGCCACATTAAAAAAAGTCAATTTTAAAAATTGTTGATTAATGCTTACCGGAGACGCGAACCAGTTCAAACAAATCAGTCCAATTTCAAATTATTTGTTTGCGAACTGTACATTACTATTGCAAACGGAAGAGATATTGATACGTGATTTATTAAATATATTCATTAGTTTAATGAGCCTTTTCTTTGAACAGTTTTAAACCTCAGTTACTGTGCGCTCTTGAAGAGAGTTTCATAGTTTTGAGTGTAGTAACTGAACGTGACACGCAGTTTGATTGCTGAATGGAGGTTGACAGACAGTCTCAGTGGAAAGAAGAATTTAACTTGAATTTGATGACTTCAATATTAATCTCTACCTCACATGGAACTAAGGAACAGCTTCAGAACACTTAAAATATGTTCTTGAAAAAGTTTTGGTGCTTTAATTTAATAATATTTTTGTGCCTTTTGTGGGGCTCAACAATAACACAAAATAGTATATGCACAATATCAGATTTGGATGGTCACGTCTGACCAATACCCGATCCGCAGAAAATGCCAGTATCGGAGCCGATACTGATCCCAAATATCGGATCGATGAATCCCTAGTTTAGGGTATCTTAGGTGTCTTTCATCACTCTCTTCATATTTGTGCCATTCTAACAGGAAGTTTGGTAAGGACGTGATGAATGATAGCAGGAGGATGTCATAAAGAGTCTTTCTGGATGGCCATTAATCCCATCTCTTAAAGTGCAGCTGGGTTCCTGCCAGTTGGGGGGTAACTCTGTGGCTGTTTGTACACCATAGAAGGCTTTGTTCATGGATCATTCACTCGTCAGCTCCCTCCAGCCCTACCCCAGCACCTCCATGCTTAATTAAAATCTCACCCCCTATAGCTCCTTCCATGAGAACCCAACTCCAAGGTGAAGGCCTTTTCCAGAAAAACCCTATTGTTTCTTCCAATGTGTATTTCAAGCTTCAGCTCAGCCCATTGGGAGGGAGGGGGATTCAGGCATAAGGTTGTTCTAGTTGCCATTTTGGCAGAGAGTGTAATCTGTTGCCAGAGTTCTATGTGGGAATAGCTTTATCTGGCTGCCTTAATTGAGTATTTCATGTGTTCACCATAAAGTGGTGGGAGGAGGTTTTAATGGTGATATGCTTTTTTTGAGTGCCTCTCCACACTTGGACCGGGCCCTTTCCTTTACCTCTGCCCTGGGAGACGTGAGCATTGCCAGGGCCTGGGCAGTTGTTTTTTCTTGGGGCTAATTGGAGGATTAGAATGCTCCTGGAAGCACCACTGGCCCAGCATGCTCAGAGACAATGCTGTGGCGTAATGAAGCACTTCAGACCCTGGTGAGAAATCCCTACCATATTTGTTCCCATTATCAGCCTTTAATTTGCTCCTCTCGTAGAAAATTAATAAATGCAGCAGTAATTTGGCCACTAGAGCCCTTTTTGCCAGTGCATATGAGCTCAGAGATAGGTTGGAATGCTAAGTGTTCTCGGCATGTCTTACTCTTAGTGTTTTTTCTTTACATGGAGTGCCAAATACAGCCTGGCAGAGATCAGAGCATGCCTGACCCTTGACTCGTCACTTCCCTTCTCCTAATTGTCCTTCGTTCCAGCAAGCTCTATTTTAAAGTTTCCTGTCCTTTAATCGTGAAACCACCTAGGAAACTCAGAGCTGTTTTTCCCCGAACAGTCATGACCTTCCCACCTAACACCTAACACCCATAACAACACCCCTCAAACCTTGGTGGAAATCGCAGGTGCCATCTGCCGCCTGAGGGTGAGTTTAATGTTGGCAGACTTCAAGTCATTTTAACAATGTCACAATGTTAGATTGATGATATCAGTGCTCCCATTTCCCATGGCACAAAGCGTAGCACGTGGGAGGCAGCACAGTAACCATATCAGGCAGTGTGTGCCAGGGGCTTGCTCTGAGGAGCGCTAACTGTTTCATTCACTTCATTGTGTGGGGTGGTAATTGGCATTAAGCTCTACTCTGGCGGCTTTGACCAGCTTCTGTGTGTGTGAAAGGGAGAGAAAGAGACAGCTAAAGCTGTCTTAGTTCACTTCCCAGCCAACATTAGCTCACATGACAGGCCATGGCTATTGTACTATTGCACTTTTGTTACACTTAAGAGAGCGACTCCAAACCGGTTCAGCAAAAAAAAAAAAAAAAAAAAAAAAAAGAAATAGGTCCCTGTTGATAGATTTATTTGCCAGGTAAAAACATTCGGCTGAGAAATGCAGGAGCAACAGAAGGGTGTGTGTGTGGGAGGAGGGTTAAAGGATAAATGAGGGAGAAAAAAGAAGGAAAAGAGCGCGACAGAGACTGAGACATGGGCTATTGCCAAGAGACACATCAAAGCACTCCCTTGATGTTTATTTTGAATGGGCATTAATGGTTTCTGAAGGCAAAGAATTGCAGCAGGAAGACGAAAAGAAAGAGCGAGAGACAAACAGAAGTATGGAGCTAGGCAGCAATCCTGTGAGGGCACAAATATTCTCATCCTGTGTCTCTAAAATGAAGAGCAGGGTGTGGTAATGGTGGAGATGCTAAGACCAGGTTATGATTACATCCACCCATATTCTGGGTGCACTGCTTTGAGCCTTTGCCCAATAAGCTATGTGTCTTTGTTTTTGAAGTTGATCAGCCATTTCTAAATGTTTTTCTTGACCAACATCATTTACATTTTCTTGCCCATTCTCTTTATTTTGAAATCAGCAAGTTTAAAGACATTGAACTAGTGCTAAATGAAGGAAAGTGTGCATGTTTGCATACTTGCGGATCCTGGAAGTAGATAAAAGGAGCAAGAAAACATACCACATTGCTGTGGGTTTTCTGTGAATGTAGACAGTCGATGACTTTAACATGTGTCATGTCTTCACTTGCTCTAGTGCCTCACTTTCCAGCACCCCGTGAGGTTTTGCCTGCTTCAGGGGAGACTTTTATGCCATATTACCTTTAAAACTCTACTTTTGGCATGGCCAAATATACCCAACTGAATCCACACAGTTGTCACTGCAGATCTCTGTTTTTCAGTCATCTTCCTTTATTTCTAGACTGATGCAAAATGTATTAATTTTACACAGATATTGAATTCATTTTCAAAATAGACAACTACTTTACAGTCAATGTTGGGTGTAATGCACGAGTAATTAATTACTGTAATTTAATAATTTTTCCTTGAAAAGGTAAAGTATGGGATTACTCTTAATTTTGTTGTAACTTAATTAGTTCCTTCTAATGTAATTGCATTAAATACTTTATACACTATAACATATTTATATAAAACAATAGTGGATTTAACATCAGAGTTAAACATCTATAATGTATGTTTTTGATGTAAACTTCTACTTCTAAAATGCCACTATTATAGTGGGGCGTGTCAGAAATGATACGATTTCAATAGTTCTGCATTTTGAATGCTCTATAGAAAATATAAAATTCTATTAACTATCATACTTACAGACTGAGATTCAGTGGAGTAGTTGGTCCAAATAAACAGGATACTGATCCATCTTTCAACAGCAAGAGTTTTGTGAATCCCGCTTTTAACTCCCCGAGATTAGAGAAGCAGTTGTGGGCGGGGTCAAATTGTTCGAGGACAGCCAATGTAGAACATAGGCATGAATTATGCAAATATGTTTCCCCGTGACGTGTGGCCATCAAAGAAGTGGGATTCAAAATAACAATGACTTGTCAAGGCTGTACAGAGTTGATTCTTTATTTTGGGAGGCAATAACTTTATTTATCATGCACTTTCAGCTTTACAACTTTACAGATTGTTTACATTCACATACATCTACATACAGTAGTGTAACGTGGGGTTTCAGTCAGGGCCTTCGGTAAGCATCAGTAAACTAAATACCCTTACACATTTATGTTACATATCACTGTAACACAATGCAGCACACATATGCATATAATTCACATAATATGCCGCACACAGGCTCTCAACAACAATGACAGCTGATCAACAATTTCTGCAGTAAACTAGATTGGGGTGGGTTAAATGCAGAGTAAATTTCTCTACATGGATCTAAAATGCCACTCTAAAATGACGATTCGCCCACAGCAGCAAAACTGTACAAATGCTGGTCATCCACACACCACACCACAGTATTTACAACACACCACGTACACCTCCATAACAATGTGCATGATTCAATACTCATCAAATAATAAAGCACTCACCTGTCATTTGTAAATAGAGTCTGTGCGTCTGTCATTCCATGTCCCTTTACTCCAATATAACTTGTTTTGCTTGGTGCTAGCTCTGTTAGCCATTTGCAATCTTTGAAATGGCGCACAAAACCTTTGTTAGCTCCTTGAAAAAGGCATTTAGTAGATCGGCAACAAGATCTGGCATATACGGTGCCCCTAGGGTAACATGGTCTGTTCACTTAGTTTTGTCATGGTCACAACATAATAACTTGTGTGTATGTGATAATATGTCATGGCCACAAGATATTAATTTGAAGGAACGTCATATTAACTAAAGGGAATGATGTTAGATGCTATGTTAGATGCTATGTTGAAGGAATGACATTTTCTCATCTTATAAACTCATCTTGTGGCCAAACTCATCTTGTGGCCATGAGTTTTATGCACAAACAAACCTGCACGACTTTAGCAACCTGGGATTATCAGAGATTTATTCATTAATATTTTATTTTGAATTAAGAAATTATATTATTTATTAAAGAAAATATATTATGATTATTAGATGATTATATTAAACATAGGCATTGGCTACCGAGCTGTATTACATGGGATCGCCAGCATACAAATGAAGTTCATCCTAAATAATTTTAAATAAACTGCATTATATAAAACAGGCCTAAAAATAATAAAAAAAACATCCTACAGTCTTGTAAGTCCAATAAATGACATTTTTCACCTTAATATTTGTATATTATTATTATTAGACTATTATTATTGGTTATATTTTTATACTTGTTTATATAATTATTATAGAACAAGGAGTGCCTCCAGGGTGGCTCAGGGAGCCATGGCGGAGCAGGCAGTTCGGGTTGCCATGGCGGATCTGGAGACTCTGGAGGTCATGGCGGATCAAGGTAATCGGGAGACCAAGGCGGATCTGGAATATGCCCCCCCCCCCCCAAAAAAAAATAAATTTGGGGGGAAATCTAGGTACTTTGTTGGGCGCTCCGGGGCTGGAGCTGACACTGGAGCGAGCCCCCGGGGTCTGGAGTTGACACTGGCCTTAACGAGGAATCAGAAGACCTACCTGGGCTTAACTGGGGGCCAAGAGCCCTCCCTGGGTTTAACAGGGAATCAGGAGACCTACCTGGGCTTAACTGGGGGCCAAGAGCCCTCCCTGGGTTTAACAGGGAATCAGGAGCCCTTTCTGGGCTTAACTGGGGATCGGGAGCCAACACTGGGCTGGACTGGGGACCAGGAGCCCCTCCTGGGCTTAACAGGGAAACGGGAGCCCGCCGTGGGCTCAACTTGGGAACAGGAGCCTGCTGTGGGCTTAACTGGGGATCCGGAGCCCATCCTGGGCTTAACTGGGGATTGGGAACTGACGACTGACTGGACTCGGAATCTGCTGGCTGAGGGTTTCTGGTTTGGGACCAGAGGCTCTCCAGACACCAGATTATTGCCTCCTTCCAGTCAAGGTTGGTTGTGTCTGGGAGCTCCGCGGGACAATGGCATTTCCCCCTCAAGGGAGCTGGCGAGGGAGAGCAGCACGAATGACCTCGCATAGCTGACCAGGTCGGGACTCGCCTGAGCCATGGTGATAAATATGGCTCATTCCTCCATAGAAGCATGGCAAACGAGTGGGGAAACAAAACTAAATAATTTGTAAAAAATAAAAAGGGGAAGGGGGTGCCACTTATTTTTAGGGTCTGCTGTTGTGTCACGGTTTCTCAGGCAAGAAGGGATGAGAAGACGCTGGAGAACACTTTGATGGAGTTTATTTAGAAAACAAGGAGACAACGATCATCATGGATGACATTTAAGACCTTTAACAGCAGACAAGGGAGAACATAACGGGCTAGAATTAAATAGGGCAGTTAACGAGGGGCAGACAGGAGAGGAGGATAACTGATAATGAGACACAAATGGAGATGAATTCACATGACAAGGACAGGCACAGGAAGGACCAAATAAGGATAACGGGAACAAACATGTGACACTCTGTTGTATACTGCACACTTTGGCAAATGTTGTAAGGTATAGTTGTATTCCATTCATATAGAAGATCTGCATACTATGCAAAGTATACATATTCCAAACAAAGCTTCAACATATAGACATATATATATTACTATAAATAATTATTTTGACATTTATTACATTTACATTTATGCATTTAGCCGACACCTTTATCCAAAGCGACTTACAGTGCAATCAGACTTATAGTGCATTCAGGCAATTTTTACCTAACATGTGTTCCCTGTGAATCGAATCCACAACCTATTGGCCCGCTAACGCAATGCTCTACCACATTTTCTGGTTTTGAACTGATTTTGTATTACAAGTAATTTTCTATAAATTAAAAAGAAAGAAAATAAAAATAATAATAAGCACAACATCTTTTGTAGGTACGTTTAAAAACCTGAAGCTGTTGGTGCTAACAGGAGACAGATCCCTCCCTAAATGCTATTTAACAGCTGTCTCTTGGAACCCTTGATTGAGTGGATAGCTTCTGAACAGTTCTTATACTGCCTGTTGTATTGAAAGGTTATCACAATATTGTTAAAATACCACTGTCTGTGCTTTCATCATGAAAGGTCATACCTGAAGCTGTATACCTGAAGAGCTTCTTGGAGACTTTAAAGGTAAGTGACTGTGCTTGTTGCTATCAAGTGTTCAAGTCAAGTGTTCCCTTGAGCAAGTCTTCTTTTAAGACTTCAGGAGAAATCTGTCCATTTTGAAACTGAGGTTGAGGGAGAAATCCATGGAGCAACAATTTTATTTGTAACCTACATAGTATGTAAACTTGACTATAGTGCAAATAGCTTTGTGCTCAAGTGATAGGCCATACCATCTGCAAACATCTTTCCTGATTTCTGCAATGGCACATTAATAACCAATGTGATCTTTATTGTCTACCCTCTCTGAACTAGGCATCTCAATTTGGCTGGTTTAAGTGAGGGAACCTCAGTGTTCCTCTTCTTAACGTACACAGCTGCATTGTGCCCAATTATAGCATCTATTTCCACAGTGAATAGGACAGAGGATAAAGCAGCACATGGTAGGAAAAGTCAGATGCTCTGCCTCAAAACATTATGTTGAAAGATTTTTTTTTTTTTTTTTTAGTTTCAATTCAATTTGAAATCAGTTCTCTTTCAGCATATGCCTGTTTACTTCCCTTTGCTGAAAGATCTAAGCAATTGATGTCTATCATCACTTACTCTTATTGTTTCATCTTTCTTCTCATGACCTCATTTTTTTTTGTTTGTTTTTATTGTTTTTTATCATCTTTCTCTCTTAGCTCTGCAAGGGTATGGGTACACGGTTGAGGGGTCACAGGCTTAGAGGGGAAAAGTGCATGTGCACATTTTTATGGCTAACCACATGTGTTTTTATATATTTGGGCCTCTATTTCTCATGGAAAGGCAGTTGGGGGTAGTGTGTGTTGGGGGTGGGTTATGGGTAGGCTGGGGGATACTGGTGGGTGGGGGGGTGGGGGGTTAGTTGGTGTGGAAGAGAAAAACATATGGTTCTTGTTTGAAGAGTTAAGATGAAGCAGCCATTTTTCTTTCCTGTGAAGTGCAACGGAAATCCAAACATCCCCTCCATGATTAAACAGTATGACTTCTGTGACGCCCGCATATGAGAAACAACAAAATACACCATCATGTGATGCCTGCATAAACACCACAATAATGTATAGGGTAGAGGGGGAATATGCAATATTCTTAGTATGTGTAAACCATCAGTGATTAAGATATTTGTAAACCTTCCAGTACCCCTCTTGGCCCTCATGTGGCCATATTTCACAACTGGCAATCCACCGACCATAACAGACACTGTAGACTAGCCACACGGGGGAGCCTTAAAATATAAAAATCTGAAGTTAGCTAGAGAGAGTGCTTCCGGTATTGGAATCTCAAAACTTTGACAGACATGTATCCACATCTTCCATTGAAAGAAATTTTTTTTGAAAGTTTTACAAATCCACACTTCAGGAAGCCTAGAAATCACATCTTCAAATTAAACTGGGATAGGGGAAAGCATTTAAGCATCCAACACATCTCCTTCAATCAGTCAAGTCACATGAGAATGTTGTATTAGATGGGGAAAATAAGGGGGACTAAGAAAATTTCCCTAATTACATGATCTTCCATCTAACCTTGGGTTGTGTTTTATTTCTTATTCAAGAACTATATCTACTGTACATTGAATCCCTCACTTTGAAACTTTCAGACAATTGCAGCACAGACTCTTTGATGGGTAACTGGAGTTCATCTTTGGATGGTTATGTTTATAGTGTGTGAGGTAATGTGGAACAATGTTCCAAGCTTCTCCTGTACAGGCATTCCATTACAGTCATTCAGCTCTTCTGCTGGCTTGAAATCAGAAGCAGGAAACAGCAGGATCCTGTGGCACTGATCAGCCATTCCCATCACTACTGTGTCCAGACCTGCTGCTGAGAGCAGCCGGTTTGGAGAGAGATCACACAATCCTTCTCATCTCGCATGAGTAGTTCTTTACATAGTGAATGCTCCGGTACACAAAGGGAGAGAAAGGGAGATGGGGTAAGATTTGCGAGGGTGATCAATGCTCAGATATGTCTAGAGCTGGATAGTGATTTGAAGGGAATGCAAGACCTATATGCACCGGAAGAATGAAGTGGTGATAAAGGTTGTAATACACTGGGTGTAAGGGAGACCAATTTGCAGTGGAAGCGATAGCTCACTAGGATGATGATAATGGTTAGTACAAGAAAAAAAAAATCCCCAAAATGAGCCACTTTGCTCTATTCTCACTAGTGGGCTGGTGTAAAAAACTAAATGCATTTGATCGTGTGAACTGTAAAATCTTCCTAGCAAAAACAGGAAAATTAGCCCTCACATTTGGATGCAGGAGGGGCTAAGTGACAAAAGCTAGTGGGAAGAAGATTTTTTTTTCTCAGCAGCCTTGAATATAGTTGCCTTTGTCTGAGTTTCCTCTTTGAGCTAGAGTCTCTGTTGTGATTTTGATGTTCAAGCAGCTGAGCTCTATTATACCAAATCAAGACTATCTGCAATTAAACTTTTAATCCCTAATCAATGTTTATTAGTCTCAATAATTTTGAGTGTTTGATAAAGTAAGGGTAATTACTTCTGTTGATCATTCATAGGATTAAGGATCTGAACGAACCCCTAACCCTGAATATGAAACTTTGACATGTTGCTTGTTTGCATTGTTTGTGCTACAGACAAGAATGATACCACAAATCACATTAAATCTCAAAACCCTGACCAATGGTTAGTGAGTTGGACCTGTAACCCGAAGGTTGCAGGTTCAAGTCTCAGTGCCGGCAGGAGTTATAGGTGGGGGAAGTGAATTAACACTACACCACTTAATACCCATGTCTGAAGTGCCCTTGAGCAAGGCTCTGAGCCTCCAAATGCTCCCCAGGTGCTGGAACAAAATGGCTGCCCTCTGTTCTGTGTGTGTACTTGGATGGGTTAAATACAGAGCAGTAATTATGTGTATGGGTTACTATACTTGGCACATGTCACCACTTTCAATTTCAGTATCAAGTACACCCAAATGCTGAAAGGGTATATGTATTACCCAAATTATATTATTTAATTGTTTTGTTTAGGTATTATGTAGGAAGCGTTTGATACAAAAATGCGAATATAAGTTGTTGTTTTTTTTTTGGAGGGGTTAAATCACCTATTTAGGTATATATTGGAGTCTATATATATATATATATATACACACATACATACACACTATGGGGCTGTTCAAAGCTTGAATCTGATTGGCTGATGAACATTCTATGGGATGCAATTATTTTCAGGGAAGTTTAATAATTTCAGGCAGGGTTTGTCAAGGTCACACAGGCTCTGTGTGCTTCACATCGTATCTTCTTCACCAACTCGGGTGTGTATTATCTTCTTATAATTCAACGGCCTTACATATATCAGTATAATGTACTCAGAGAATTGAATGTAAAGACATATTTAAGTATAAAAAACTGTGGTATGCACAGAATGGGCTTTTTTAAAGGGGGGCGGGGGTGAAATGCTATTTAATGCATACTGAGTTTTTTACACTGTTAAAGAGTTGGATTCCCATGGTAAACATGGACAAAGTTTCAAAAATTAAGTTGTACGTTTGAAGGAGTATTTTTGTTCCAAAAATACTCCTTCCGGTTTGTCACAAGTTTTGGAAAGTTTTTTTTCAGAGTATGGCTCTGTGTGACGTTAGATGGAGCAGAATTTCCTTATATGGGTCCTAAGGGCACTTCTGGCAGAAGAGCGCACGGTCCCGTATAGCAGAGCACTGAGAGCACAGAAATTCACTGATCAGAGCGAGAGCATCGCCAAATGTCACAAAAGAAGTGTGTTTTTGGTTGCCAGGGCAAGACAACCCTGCACAGATTACCAAAAAAAAAAAAAACAGCATTAAGGGACCAATGGATGGAGTTTATTTTTACAGAGCATCAACAGAGTTGTGCAAGTGTTTTTGTTTGTTCCCTGCATTTCGAAGATGCTTGTTTTACAAACAAGGCCCAGTTTGACGCCGGATTTGCACATCATTTATTTCTTAAGGATAATGCAGTCCCAACGAAAAAGGGTCACGATCGTGTGTTGGAACCGCATGCGGTGAGTAAAACTGCTTCAAATATCTCTGTGTTGTTAACTTAGCTATCGGCGCATAAGCACATCAAGTAAACAACATGCAATGTTGTCATCAAACTGCACTTTCCACATGTACAGCTTAAAAAAAAAAAAAAAAAAGCCAACATAAAGGGGAACTTAGTCATTTTCCAAAACCGGTAAGCAAATATATACAGTTTCAGTACATACCACATAGAGACGTCGTTGCTGATGCTGCTCTTGTTAAATTTCAGCCTCTGGATCTGATTCTGGATCATAAATATACGCTGAATCTGACTGTTAGCCATGGTTTGTTTTGGATGTTTTTTTCCTTACGGTAATGTCACAGCTTCCAAACGCTCTCAACGCAAAAGCTTACTTGCGCTCATGATTCTTTAGATCCGGCCTCCAGCCGGTCGTGTTTTTCCGCGAAAAATCGGTACAGACTATCTTTCTCTTATGAATATAATAAAACTAAAGACTTTTTGGAGTTATGAAAGATTCAGTACTACTCTATAGGTACTCAAGATTAACAGGATATTGAGTGAAAAAGAGCATTTCACCCCCCCTTTAACCGCTAAAGGTAAGTGTAATTTCACTAACACTTTATTTTAAGGACCAGTTCTCACTATTAACTAGTTACTTATTATCATGCACATTACTAGATTATTGGCTGGTTATTAGTACTTATAAAGCACATATTAATAGCTTATTCTGCATGAGTATATTTTAGATTCCTTAATATGACCCCATATCTAAACTTAACAACTACCTTAATTAGCTATTGATAAAGATCATATAAGGAGTTTGCTCAGGGAAAACGTCTCAGGTTACGAATGTAACCATGGTTCCCTGAGTGGGGAACAAGATACTGCGTCCTCTAGGGGGCGCTATGGGGAACATCTCGTTGTGACTCGTGTCTGAAGCATACATTGAAAAAACACCAACTTGTTGGCCGGCTACAGCCTCTGATGTCACTACCGGCATTACTTTAAACAGGCACCGGAAGAACACGTCTGTCACGGGCCGGCAAAGAAAGAACAGGGTCTGGGTCCAAATGCAGGGAAAATATATTTTAATGAAACAAAAGGCCAACACTGCAAAAACAAAACAGAAACAGATAACCAGGACAAGGGCAGAAGCAGTAGAAATGCAAGACATGAGAAACAAGTAACTATTAATACAGCCAGACAGAGTGGTGTGTGAGATGAGAATATATAGTCCATGACAATCATCAACAGCTGTGTGTGTAATTGAGTGATCAGGCGTGTGGAGTGAAGGTAAATGAGTCCGGGAGCAGGGGAGAAACACAGGTGTAGCTACTAAAACAATGATGATGTGGGATCTGGGGGGGGTTCATAGTTCAGTGGTGCCTGGGGCACCAAGTTCAGGGAGCGAGTTCAGCTTCCTGACAGCCTGATGGATGAAGCTGTCCTTCAGTAGAAGAAGCTGTGTGACGGGTGGGTTGGATCACCTGCAATGCAGAGGGCTTTGTGGGTGAGAGAGGTTCCATAAATGTCCTGGAGGGAGGGGAGAGAGACACCAATGATCTTCTCAGCTGCTCTCACTATGCATTGCAGAGTCTTTCGGCAGGACACGTTGCAGGCGCCATACCACACAGTGATGCAGCTCGTCAGGATGCTCTCAATGGTGCCTCTGTAGAAGGTGTACATGATGGGGGGCCACAGCTCTGGCTCTTCTAAGTTTGCGGAGGAAGTAAAGACACTGCTGTGATTTCTTGGCCAGTGCTGCTGTGTTTTCAGTGCAGGAGAGCTCATCTGTGATGTGCACACCCAGTAACTTGATGGTCAGAGGAATGTGCTGAGTGAGTGCTCTCCTGAAGTCAACAACAATCTCCTTCGTCTTCTCGATGTTCAGAGAGAGTTTGTTGACACTGCACCATCCGGCAAGGCGGGTCACCTCGCTCTTGTAGTTTGTTTCATCTTTGTTGCTAATGAGACCCACCACAGTCGTGTCATCAGCAAACTTAATGAAGAGGTTGGAGTTGTGTGATGGTGTGCAGTCATAGGTCAGCAGAGTGAAGAGGAGGGGGCTCAGCACACATCCTTGGAGGGCCCCAGTGTTCAGTGTGATGGTGCTGGATGTGTTGTTGACGACCCGTACTGCCTGAAGTCTTCCAGTCAGAAAGTCCAACAGCCAGTTGCACAGCGTAGTGTTGAGCCCCAGCTGAACCAGTTTGTAAATTAGCTGTTGAGGGATGATTGTGTTGAATGCTGAACTGAAGTCTATGAAAAGCATTCTGATGTATGAGTCATTTTGTCCAGATGTGTGAGTGCTGAGTACAGCAGTGGTGATGGCATCATCAGTCGACCTGTTGGACTGATATGCAAACCGGAAGGGCTCCAGGGAGGGTGGGAGGGCAGACTTGATGTGGTTCATAACTAGCAATTCAAAGCACTTCATGAGCATGCGAGTAAGTGCAACAGGACAGTAATCATTGAAGCAGGATGGAGATGACTTCTTCGGAAGTGGAATGATGGTGGTAGTTTTGAAACGTGGGAACAACAGCCTGACTAAGTGAGATGTTGAAAATGTCTGTGAAGACATCAGTGAGTTATGCTGCACAGTCTCTCAGTACATGCCCAGGGATGTTGTCAGGACCAGGAGCTTTGCGTACACTGATCCTGCTGAAGTATCTCCTCACGCTGTCTAGGGTCAGCATCATCACCTGGTTGCCAGAAGGAGGTGGAGTCTTCTGTGCAGTGGTGCTGTTTTGTTGCTCAAAGCAAGCGAAGAAGGTGTTCAGTTCGTTAAGCAGAGAGATGTTGCTGTCAGAGGTCCGTGGTGGGGGCTTGTAGTCCATAATGGTCTGTATGCTCCTAGTGTCTCTGTTGTCGCTGAATTGATGGGCTGTCTTCCCGCAGTGCTGTCTCTTAGCCTCTTTGATGCCGCGGGACAGGTTGGCCCTGGCTGTTCTCAGGCTCACCTCATCTCCAGCTCTGAAGGCAGCTTTCCATGTCTTCAGGAGTCTGTAGACCTCCCCTGTCATCCACTGCTTCTGGTTGGCCCGGACAGTGATGGTTTTTGTGACTGTTACATCATCAATACACTTGTTGATGTAGGCAGTGACAGTCTCTTGGGTACTTTTGGAGGTCAGTGGAGATATTGTATGTGGCAGCCTGCTTAAACCTGTCCCAGTCAGTTGTGTCGAAGCAGTCTTGAAGAACCTCTGATGATCCTTCTGGCCACACTTGAATCTGTTTTTGAACTGGTTTGTTGACTTTAATGAGCTGTCTGTATGCAGGCATTAGCATGACAGTGATGTGGTCTGAGGCTCTGAGGTGGGGGAGGGGGAGGGCTTTGTAAGCTCCTCTCTGTGCGGGGTAAACAATGTCCAAAATGTTATTACCTCATGTTGGAAAGTTAATGTGTTGGTGTATTTTGGTAAACACACACTTTAAGTCGGTATGGTTGAAATCCCCAGCTATGATGAGAAAAGCATCAGGGTGTGCTGTCTGCTGCTCACTGATGTGATGGTACAGTTCATTTAGTGCGTCGTTGATGTTGTTCAGGGGAATGTAAACCGAAATGAGCAGTATGACAGTATATTCCCTTGGCAGATAGAACGGCCGGCACTTAATAATCATAAACTCCACCAGGGGTGAGCAGTGTTTGCAGATCACAACAGCATCACAGCACCACGCATGTTTTTTCCTCCCATGATGAGAGTTCTGTCCGCTCGATAGCACGTCAGCTGGTCGAGCTAAATAGCGCCGTCTGGAATGCTGTTGTTGAGCCATGTTTCCATGAACACAAAAACACAACAGTCTCTTAGAGTCCTCTGAGATGTTAACCTAATAATCAAATGTAGTCCAATTTATTGTCCAACGAGCGTATGTTAGCCAGTACAATGGTGGGGATAAAATGCGAACGGGATGACGACATACTAAAACACTGTGACTCACAAGAAAAAAAAACAAAAAACATGAAAACACTATTCTGTTGGAACAAAGAGAAGAAGCTGTGTGTGGACGCACCGCCATAATAGTAAGTGTTCATACCCATACAAGTTTTCAGCTACATACCCAACTTAATTTTTAGGACCTCGGTCCAGGGTCAGAAGGCTTGGATCAGGAAAGATTAATTTAAATGGATATGGCTAAGAACCTAGCATTTTCTACCTATTTTTGCCGGTAACACAGAGGCTACCGCTAGCTTACGCACAAGCTTGCTGAAAGAGCTGTCTCAACAGTTCTCTAGTAGCAACACCGTGTTTAGATAGGTATCCGAGGAAACATAG
The DNA here is from genome assembly GCF_023724105.1 of Carassius gibelio. Classification (NCBI taxonomy): domain Eukaryota; kingdom Metazoa; phylum Chordata; class Actinopteri; order Cypriniformes; family Cyprinidae; genus Carassius; species Carassius gibelio. The sequence continues at coordinate 4,976,067 of NC_068373.1, read as the reverse complement.
GTGGAGTGGCACCCAAGATGAATGGGGCTTTTACCAACTCAAGAAAGGGCACAAAGCAATTGCGCGAAGCCCTCACCATATATGATTTGAGAAAAAACGCAGAATACTAGCCTGCAAACTTACCACAGTGTGGATTTCAGAAAGTGTGCAAAGACTTCATGTGCACACTTACCATAGCATGGATTTTCAAATACTGTTCTAAGGAGGGGCTCTCATGGTACTCTGATAGAGCAGCTCATAGATGGAATGGTACATCTCAAAACAGTATGTTTGAGTGTCATCAACTCGATCTATGGAATCAATACTGGAGCGCTCTGGGGATAAAACAGAGAACTCAGTCTCATATGAGAGGAGAACTCTGAGCTCAGAGTAGTGCACTCATAGGCGACCCTTGTTGGAAAAAGGTGAGTGCTGATAAACTATCACGAGAATCACCCAAATAGCCCCTCATGTTGAGGGAAGCGATGATTAAACTGTATAAATAAATACACACTGGCTGAATGGAGCCCAAGGAATCAAGGTCTAATCATCTCAAGAAAGGGAACGAGGTGGAGCACGTAACCCATACCGTACAGGATTTCAGAAAGTGCACAGAGACTTGCGTGCACATGTGGATTTTAGAAAATGTTTAAAGTGTTCATGTGCACACTGAACACCATGTGGTTTTGAGAAAGTACTCAAAGCTTACCGTGTGTACTTAAAGGTACCTAAGCATCACAGAGGCGCTGAATTGCACGGGAGAGGCAATCTCAATTTTACAAACCGCGGGCGAGGGGAGTATCACCTGAGGCAGCATATACAAGACCACCTCCACTTCCTGGTAGATGCAACAGCACAACTAAGCGGCCAGCATACCCCCCAGGGTGACCTGGGCAGACATCCATGAAATTCCCTGAAGTGCTGTGCCAGGCCTGACGATCAAGGAGGCTCCCACAGAAGCCTGTGATCTAGGCCACCTAAAACCAGTACATGAAGCTGGATGGCTGGTGCTGGTGAGTGTTTAGTAAACACTGTAACTGAGCACTGCAAAGGAAACTCACAGAGTTTATTAGTAGACACATAAACACCAGCAATTTAATACACATAAGTATATACAGAGAGGGTTACATACTCACCCACCCTCCTGTGCTGGAGCCCCGCTCAAGGGGCGCCTCCTTTTAGTAGAGTTGGGTCCGAGTCCACCTTTGTCGAGTACGAGTCAAGACCAAGTCCACAAACATCGAGTCCAAGTCCGAGTCCGAGTCCAAAAGGGGTCGAGTTGGACTCAAGTCCGAGTTCTTAAAGGCCGAGTCCGAGTCGAGTCCGCCCGAGTCCAGAAAGTAATTAAATTAAAAATGATTATAAATTGGTATTGTACATTTTTACATTCTATTAATATTTTTACCTTTCAACCCATTAAACCAATGGCAATATAAAAATGTAATAAAAAAAATACCACTGTTACATCTAGTCATTGCCATCGAACATTTTTATTTTATGTCAACAGAACTAGTTTCCTATCAAAAAAAGTTTCAAAGGTTTTATTGTATTACAAGTGCATGAAAATACAAATGAACCTATTTTATTATTGTATCACACTTGTCCTCCAGTTAAAGATGACATTTCAGTTATTTAATGCCTCTCCCCCACATTTGACAGAGGTAAAGTGCAGCTAATGAGGAGATCCTTAATGATGACATTATGAATTTCTTGTTGTCTTGGAGAACTTGCATCATAAAGTAGCATTGCTTGTTTGGTCAGTTCTGGTCTTGCAAATCCTGCAATGCTGAGCTGTGCAGCATCTGTTGGTTGCTGCTGCTGTCTTTGGTAGTCGGTTGCATCGGTTTTCGGATCGCCAGTACACTGAACCGAAAACCGTTTCATTCGGAGGCGTCCGATTTGAGAACCGATGAACTGATGATACTGCGCATGCGTGTAATTTTTCAAGTATTTTGTTAAACATCGGAAAGTGTGATAAAACTATAAATATATATATATATATATATATATATATATATATATATATATATATATATATATATATATATATATATATATACGGTTTTTTTTTTAAGATAGGGGCTACATGTTTCTAATCTGTATATTGTAGATTATGTATGGGCCAAAGGGGTTTTCAGGGAAGTTGGACAATAATTAAGACTCTAAAGACTCCATGTTTAATATGAATAAGGGATGATTTATGAAATATCTGTACTGTATTTATAGTTAATGATGACAGATTCACAAACTGAGTTTGTAGTAAACAGAACATGAACACGAGTAGAGCAGCTGATGATACTGAACTGCAGCATGTGCCGGTGTCCTGACATTTTATCCTACCCTGTCAGATTTTCCTACCCGGGTTTTGAGCGATTCTCGTTCTCGAGTCAAGAACCGGTTGTATCAGTTTTCAGATCATCAGTAAACTGAACCGAAAACCGTTTCTTTCGGACGCGTCCGATTCGAGAACCGAGGAGCTGATGATACTGCGCATGCGCGATTCAGCATGAAGCCGACTGACTCACAGCGCGTCTGAACCGAACTGATTCTTTTGGTGATTGATTCTGAACTGATTTTGTGCTAATGTAATGAGTGCGGGTAAACCGAGGGCTTGAATGAAGGGCAATCTGACGAAACGTAAATTCATTTAATAACAAATACATCGCAATGGATTATGTATCCGGTGAACTGTTTTTTTTTTTCAACCGGTTTATTGAATCAAACCGTCCGAAAGAACCGGTTCGCGGAAAAGAATCGAACTTCCCATCACTAATCCACACTGATATCCGGTGAGTGGTGCGTGTGTTTCGTCTGCAAGCATGAGACTTCTGCCTGCCGGTGTGGTGCAGTAAAATGACAGAAGGGGAGACATTCATTAATTTATCATTTCAATTTTATGCTGATTTTATTTAATACACATGACGTGGACTCGACTGTACTCGGAATATTTTCCGAGTCCAAAATGTTCAAGTCCGTGTCAAGTCCGAGTACAAATTCACCCGAGTGCGTGACAAGTCCGAGTTCATTCAAAATTGGACTCGAGTCCGGACTCGAGTCCGAGTCCAAGTTCGAGTACCCCAACTCTACCTTTTAGACCGTCGGACCATCAGTAAGGTGGTTGCTATGAGCATAAAACCAGCCAAAAACATTATAGGTCCAGCATAGGAAACGGTTATGTGAATCACATCTGAATCACATCCTTTAGGTTCTGCTTACGTCCATGTGACCCACGATTCCTCTTACCCATTCCCACAGGTGGGGGAGGGGCGCGAGTTGCGACACTAGCTGATCAGGAGAAAGGCCCTTGCCTCCATCCAGGTCTCTTAGCAGATCAGCCTGATTTGCTTGAAGCACCACCATCGTGTGTAACAAAACCACAGCCTGACCTGCTGCTAAGTATGCCTTGCCATTTAAGACCGATGAATTTCTGAAGGGTCTTAGATGGCAAGGAGGGAGCTTAAGAGAGGATGTCTCCCCCGCAGGAAGAAATAATAATAATTTTTTTAACTCTTTCTACAGGGAGCATCCTCTCATAGCCGCTTTCGCCCATCACCTCGATGTCGGCAGATTTACTCTTATGCCGAAACTGATTGATGCGAGAAGAAAACGGCCTCTTTAGTTTCTTTTTGATATCTGTATGGAGATCATGCAGAAATGGAAGGCTCACCTGAGCTGGACGGCTATGGTGAAAAAGAAAATGCTCATCGAGGTTTTTTTATTATTATTTATTTATTTTTGTGGCCTTAGAGCGCCACATTGTTAGAACATTTTCATGGCAAGTCCAACTTTGCAGTGGCGCGATCCATAACCTCTAACAGCTCTACATATGCAGGGCAAGAGGATTGAGAAGGCTCAGCCTCAGCTTCTTCACCATCCTCAAATATCTCCTGCTTTTCCTGGGTAAAAACCCAGCAGAGTACTAACCTCAGTATCAGATAGTGTTAAAGATATAACATCATCCTCCCAAGGCTCTCTCTCGTCTGCCGCCATTACGAGCGCGAAAGGGTAAATCCCTCTTTAAGTTAGTTTCATAACAAGGTTCAGGAGGAGCACGTCAGATACTCAGCCTAATTAACACAGGTGGAGCCACATAAGATAAACAACCTTAGGGTATAAATACAGCTTAATTAGCCTACCTGTCTACATTGACGGTTTATCAGCATCCCCCCTCTACCCCATCTCCTCCACTACAGTTCAATTTACACTTTTATATACGGGGGGGGGGGGGGGGGGGGTTCTGGTACTCTAGGTTCGGGCCATTCCCGAGCTTGGATTCCCTTCCTCGGACATCATGCCAAATATGCATTATAATACTTCAGCTAATTATATGCAAGCGTGAACTCGTGAAAAAACATTCAAACAGATTCATTCAACACCACCTGTATTCTCACGAGCTCATTTTCCTCCGTGCCTCAGCAGCGGTGGGTCCTGATCAGCGGGAAGCAGATGGCTGCCTTTATTTTGGAAAAGAGACGAACGAGGAACGCAGATTGCCTCCTCAAAGACATCGCATGCGTCCTCTTCACCCAAACAAATGACGAAAGATTGCGTGTTTCATCGGGTGTCAAATAATGCCAACACGGATGCACACATTATCTAAACGCTCACTAGTAGTCGCCATGATATACAGAGAAAGATCGCTCTTACCAGTTCTTTCAGATGGACGCTTCAAACAGAACAGTCAGTGAAGATGAAGAAGAGAGTGACGTGTTCTCCCGGTGCCTGTTTATAGTCGTGCCGGTAGTGACATCAGAGGCTGTAGCCGGCCAACAAGTTGGTGTTTTGTCAAAGTATGCTTCAGACACGGGTCACAATGATGTGTCCCCCATAGCACCCCCTAGAGGATTCAGTTCGAAACTGTTAGTTAACAGTGAATATGTTTTCCCTGTTCTTAAGTGAACAATTTTTATGCTGTTTTATTACCTATGACACATTGTCTGATGTATCATTATCCTGCAGACTTTGCATAAACAGGCTTTGCATTTGAATTGCAGGTTAGCTTTAGCCAGATGTGTCTCTGTTTGGTTCTCAAGCCAGTGGAAATCTACTTCATAAACATGATGGTCTAATAGTGAGGGTGAGACCTTTAAGATTATCTTTATTAAGTAAAGTTATCTGCTTGTATTAATGGGACATAATGAGCTTGATTTTGAAGCACCAGACTGCAACAGAAATGTCAAAGGACAATGACCTAGAACATCAAAACGCCACACATCTCTCTGTTACATTTAAAGAGTTGAGCTACCTTTGAACGCTTGTTGTTTGGCTCAAAAGGAATATGTCAAAGGGAGGAATCTTAACTACGAGGCTTTTTGGCAACCTTGAAGATGCTGAGATTACTGTTTAAAAAGAATTCAAAGCATAATTTACACAAAGAGAAGAAGCCTGAAATGTCGGTTCTCTGTTAAAAGAAAGATCCTAGATGAGAGATACATGAGGCTGACTTTGGTGTAACTTCAAAGGCTTCCTTCACAGGCACACAAGCTAATCGCAAGATATGAAGATCTTTGAGCTTGTGTGACCATGACCAGCTGGAGAACCAGTGACAAAGCTTTGCGTGTGTGTGTGTGTGTGTGTGCTTTTTAAGAGGTAGTCTTTGTATAAGCCCTTTTCTTCCTCGTTAAATTTTTTAAATAGTTGGTCTTCTGAGCTTCTTTAAGGCAAAGCATGGCAGAATTTCTTTGCTCTAACTCCTGGCTGCCACAACCAATGGCTGAGGAGCTTGTACTTGTAACACGTTTAAAGAGTAATTTAATTTCTCCTAATCCAACTCCTAATAGCAATGACACTTCTTTTTCTCCAATGCAATGTCCCTATGTATGACCAGAGAGTTCTCACTCACTACATAGGTGTAATTGACTATGTTATGATGAAGATCTGCCAAGGATAAAGGCCTCTTACTGTTATCACATTTTTAAGGGTAATTAATTTCTCATGAGCCTAGGTGATAATTCATAACTCGTCCTGCTGCTGTGTTGTTTTATCAAAATTTTTTGGGACTCTTAACGAATAGTCTGAGACAGTAGAAAAGGTGAAGAAATATGAAGCAGCTGAAAGACGTCAGATTTTAATGTTGTTAAGTGATTCTGATGAAAAATTCTGATGTCATTGAAAAATCATCCCATGTTCTCTTTCTCTCTACTGGAATGAGTACTTGTCCTGTTTGATCCCAGTTATGTGATCTAAATAGGTCCATGAGCTCATGGGTCTTTCATTATTTGTCCACTAAGATAAAGCAGATAGGTTGGAGGCAGAATTTCACTTCTTCAGGTGTCTTTTCTGTCTTTTTGACTAAAACTTAACTTGAAATATCCCAGCTGGACCTGGACTGCACAGCCTTTCTCTCTGCCTTTTTTTGAAAGGATTCTTGTGTGTTTATGCACATAAGCTTTCTGGCCATAAAAAGACAAGTCTGCTTCGTGTTCCTTAAAGTCCATCAAGCAGGATGCTACAGGAAGTGACCAAGCTTTACTGTTTGTTCTCTTCTCTCAGATGTCACATGGGACAGGAAGGAGTGATTCTGTCAATGAGTCAGAAAAGCAAAGGGACAAGGAAGAAGAGGAGTAGCACTTTTGTGCAATAGCTAATTAAAGGTGTGCTAAGTATTTTTTAAGGGTCAAGCACTCTAGGTATGTAAACACCTATTGTATCTGTTTCTTTTATATAATTAAGAGCAATCAAATATAGGTAATGTAATACATTACTATAATCAAACCTTTCTACATTTTTTACTTCCTATCATGCCTAACACCAAAGTATTGGATTTCTACCTGAATGAAGCTGGGTCTTTCTCTCACAAACAGGAAGTGGCAGTTGGATCAATAACATGTAAGGTTTTGAATGGGAATGTTTAGAAATATTAAAGCACTCTCCCTGTATCTCAAATGGCCCAGCCTTACAACATTGATTTTTATTTATATTTTTTTTTATGTAAAGACTTGGCTTTTCTAAGAATACAATTAAACAGGATACTGGGTAGGTGATCTTTCTTGCATTTTTATCATTTTGATTAGAGGTTCCAAAGAATAATGTGGTATAACCACATGCATCAAGATTTCCTAAAAACAGTAGCTTTGCAAAAATGTGTGTACATCTCTTCCTTCTTTGAAGAGTTCAAATATTCTTTATTTCCAGCTGAACAATAATGAGATGGAAAAAATGTGATACAAAGAACAGGATGTAGATGAAATACAGACATGTTGTGTTTTTTCTGGTGGCTGATAGATTTTTGTAAATCTGATAGGCTGCCCTGGACTGCTGCCATATGAAAGCCGCCTCTGTTCTAAGCGATTGAAGGTTTTGCTGAAGATGCCGGTTGGTGAATGAGAGATAAGACACCTCGATGGGATAATAACGCTTCTGAAGTCTTACTGGCTATTCAGTTTGACGCTAGTGTCACACTCACATATAAATTAGCATTTGTTTTTCAAAGGCTGTCTAATGTTCTGCTTTCATGTCTTTGCCAAAGTTATGGAGCTGACAGTCCTCTGTGAGTGGAAACGACATCTTCAACAACATGAACTAACAGAATGACAAACTGGACTTGTCTTAATCATTACATTTTCTTATATTTCTGCTGACATTGTTTGGAGCTTCAAGACTTATTTGAGGTTAATGTACAGCTGTCTTTAAAGGCAGGTTCCCTTTGATGAAGTTTTAATAGACCTGTAACACATTGTTTAGCATATGGTATGTGTTTTCTAAAGCATGTTCCCTCTTGACTCACAAATGTTTGTTGTGGGAAAGGTATCTGACCCATATTTACCTTCAGGGAAGTTTTACAGGAAAATTCCTGCCCTGTACATACCAACAAAATATGCAAAAACTTTTATGCTGCTGAGTTGTACAGCATTCAATCTTTAGCTGGTAAAGGTCAGTTTTGAAGGTGAAAGTAACCAACCAAATGAGCAACCAGAATGGTTTCTTTGTAACCTTCGACATTACATTGATAATGACATATGGGGTTTCCCTTGGGAGCCCAAATCACCTGTGAGTAGTAAAAACAGTACAGTTAACATTTAGGAGTTAAATTTGCATGCCCAGCCACTCCCCCACACAAAGGTATATAAGAGGGTGGCGTGCATTCACTCATTCAGATTTTTGCTTTGGAGCAAACGGTTGCTACTATATGTGCTGCTCGTTTTCTCCAATCACCTGTGGGAAATTATTTTCACTGGACACTTCTGTTTACTGCTCATTCAGTTTCACTAGTAATAGGTTTTCCTCCTAGTGAGGGGGAAGTCCCCTTAGCTGCTTCCCAGCCAGAGACTTCTGGGAAGCAGAAGTCCTCACTGCTTAGCCCTCAGGGAGATCTGATGGTTACAATGGGAGCTCTTCCGCCAAGTCAGTCCTCATGAACATTGTCCCCAAAGGAGATTGCCAGGCCATCCCGCAACAGTTCAACAGTTTTTTCAAACAAAGTCCAATAGTAGAGAATGCATCTGAGGGTCCAAGTGCTGTAAGGTCAAGGTGCTCTCTGGTCTAGGGTTTATCGCCGTCCATCAAAGAATATGTATTAATTTATTAACGTAACCTCAGTTCCCATATAGACGGGAATGAGTACTGCATCTTGCTTGAAAGACACTATGGGAAAAAGCCTTTTTTTCTCCTGAATTTAGGTCATTTTTCAATCATTCTGTGAAACTGCATGGCCATTGGTTCATTGTGTGTATTAAAAAAAACTAACCAATGTCTTGGCAGCAGAGCTGCAAGAGCCTAAGACAACAGAGCCCACCAGAATGCATACGTATACAAGCGGGCGTTTCACCACAGGATCCTTAGGTTACTTTAACTGAAGCAACGAGTTGTGGAGTTCCATAGCATAGCCAGCAATGGACTACTCATTTCCATATCTCAGGGAACTGAGGTTATGTTAGTAACCGAGTAGATCCCCTGTCAATACCTCAAGTGTACTGCGTCTTGCTTAAAAGATGCTATGGGGACCAAGTAAAATCACGCTGTGCTATGGTAGAAGAACGACCGGGTAATATAACATCCTTAAGAGGTCACATCCAGCCTGGATAATTGTTCCAGAGGACTCTTACAACTTTGGCACTCCCTGAGCCAAAGCAAAGCATCCTGAAGAGCATGAGCATGTTACGGTAAAGGACTTTCTATCAGAACTGTTTCTCAAAGCCCACTTAAGCAGAAAGGACTCTGGCCTGCAAATCTGGGATATCCAGGTTATAAAACCTAGCAAATGTGGATGACAAGGCTCAGCCGGCCGCCGCACAGATCTCCGTAATGGACACACAGCTATACCATGCCCAAAACAAGGATGATTCCTCTGGTGGAATGGGCTCATACTCCAATGGGTCATTGCAGGCCAAGGAAGAGTACGGTAGTGTAACTAGTAATATTCTCTTGTAAATTAAAAAGTAATTTGTTTTTTTACTAGTTACTTGAATAAAGTGATCTGATTACGTAACTCACGTTACTTGTTATGTATTATCCCCACCACTGTCAGTAATGCAAAATGACAATAATACACACAACATTTTCAGTTAAAGGCATTTCAGAATGCCAGGCAGGCAGGGCAAATGGAAAGCTCCTGCTGGTCATATATTCACTTTACCGATGCAAGTGCTAGAAGCAGAGCAGTTTTTAATGACAGTGTTCTAAGGTTAATAGACTGAGCGGGGTGACAGGAAGATTAAGAAGGGTGATCCAGCTGTAGCGAGACTTGGCTCCCTCCTCTTCCTGTCTTGCAGATCAGGAAGACACCTGAGGTGCCGGCTCCAATGCTATCTTTGGTCAGGGTCCCTGGGTCTTAGAAAATGGGTAGCATCTGTCTGAGCGGGAATGCCCTCGTGTCTCATGAGTCTTGGCAGGCTGAGCGGCAAAGGGCGGCAGGTGCAGGCTGTCAGTCAGTGTAGACTTAGGTCGACTAGGAGCAGCTGCGTAGCTGGAGCGCTTTGGCCTGAAGTGTCTCATGACCTGGGATGACTTCTGTGCCTCTATGAAGCACACAGCAAACCATAAAAATATACTCAGCAAACCAAAATAATACTGGTCCAAATTGGCCAGTGGAGGAGATTGGGGCATCTTTGATCTTAATCAGTGTTAGCCAAAAGTGGTGCTCGAGCACCAAAAGACTGGCCATGGAACTCTTGATTGCCTGATTGGTGGTCTTGGTGGTGCACAAGCCAGGTCTGTTGCACTTCTCAGCCCCCTGAGAGTCACAGGGTCCAGGTCAGACTCGTCCAATGAGGGGAGCAGAATAGAGGGCCCGCCGTGACGTCGTGAACTGGTCGAGCAGGCAGGAACCATGCATCCATACAGCTACGAGAGGGATCCTCTGGCAGAGACCACTCTAATGCCAGCTCTTCAACTGCTTCTGAGAGGGTATAGAGAAGTTCAGCATCAATCACAACTTTGGCGGAACTGGGCGGGGTGATGGCAAGGGGGTAGGGTCAGCTTCCGAACCCAACACACAGCTCCTCGTCACTCTCCACAAAGACCAGATCACTTACACTGGCAGAGCGAGGCTGGTCAGGTTGGGTGAAGAGGACAGGGGAAACCTCTCTGTGTGGCGAGAGTGCAGGATGAGGGATCTGAGTTGAGCTTCTGCCCCGCTGTTCTTTCCTCACTTGTTCTTTTAGAAATCTCTTTTAGAAGTTGCCGGATAGCCACAGGGGAAGTGGGACCAGAACTGCTGCATTGCCGAAGCGTGAGGACAAGACGGTGGATCAGCTGAGCAGAGAGGTGGCTGGATCCTACTTCTGTGATCAGCAGAGAACGTAATCGTCGTCGCTAAAGGAGAAGAAATTTGAGGATCCTGTGGCGAAACGTCTGCTTATATAGCCATCTGGTGGGCTTTGTCGCCATAGGCTCACAGTTTGTGCTTTTGCATCTCGTATTTTCCCTTCACAATTACAATTTGTGGATGCCTCACTTTCTTTTTTTCTTGACAGCAAAGAAAGCAAAGGACCTCTTTTTTTATGTCTCTAAGTCTCATTTTGGTCTATTTTATTTTTCTTAAGAAATATTAAGGGTTAAATCTGGAACAAAATGGGACACTTTCTCTTTGTTACCATCAGCCTTTGCAGGGTGAACAGTGGTACCATGGGTGAACTCACTTGATGCACACAGAAAAGTCTCACTAATTTCCTGCAACGGGTCACTTTGCTCATTCAAATAGAGTCGTTTTGTTTGGCTTTCCTGCAAGCGAGAGAGCAATGGTTAGGTGGGGTGGGGGAAGGGTGGCTGTGGTGACAGTCCACTCTGATGAAAGCGATCAGGCGTAATGTGCCGGCTTGGTGCCCTGCAGCTGATTAAAAATGCTAATGTGCCCTGTTGTGCTTTGATGTCAGGGCAAACAATGCCATGGAAAGTTATGGCTAGACGTTGTAATCCTTTATTCAGGAGGGCACAGGATGCCCAGCTGAGTGTCTTGACAGTCTAAATCAATCATGGCCCAGCCGTGCTCCGGTGTCTGTGGCTCCCCCACTGAGCCTTCACACACTTTAATTAGACGCCATCCAAACCATCAGCCTTATGCACCACATGCAGACAGGACGAGTGTTTTTATCACTTCATGTTTGAGCACCATCACTAGTATCATGTGGCATACATACAGCAGCAACAAAAAGTATTTGGAAACTTAAAGGTGCACTAAACAAAATTTCAAAAACGCTTTTGACCACAGTGTGGTCAATGGATAGATAGATAGATAGATAGATAGATAGATAGATAGATAGATAGATAGATAGATAGATAGATAGATAGATAGATAGATAGATAGATAGATAGAGATGGCAGGGGAAAAAGAGTAACATTTTGGAGGAACAAAAAAAAAGAAGGGTTATGATTAAGGACCTGTGTATATATTGGAGCAGCCTTCTAGTTGTGGAGAGAACTCAAGGAGTGGGAAGACCTGGAAAGCCGAAGTTGCTTTTTTTTCTTCTTGTAACATAGAAATTTTTGTTGAATTACCATAGTAACACACATTGCTTTCACTTACTGATATCATCTTACCCTTGGCCAGCAAACTCTGCCATCATCGCTGCCAGGGTTGTGTATGTACATGTGGGGCAGAGTTATCAAAATAGGGGTGAGATCCAGTTGTGATCTGGGCGTGTTTGTTTTGGTACTTTCAAATATCAACATTGTTTGGCAAAATTTGCTTAGTGCATTTAAAATGGACATTGTAAGATAATTGTCATATTGTCACCATAAATACATATCTAATCATATTTTTATATATAATGTTTTGTATTTGTGTGTGTGTGTGTGTGTGTGTGTGTGTGTGTTTTACCTGGTATTACCTATGTTACTGAAACCAAATGTCCCCACAAGGAGTAGGTTTAGAGTAAGGGATAGAAAATAGGGTTTGTACAGCATAAAGGCCATTATGTCTATGTCCCAACAAAACATAAAAACCCAACTTGTGTGTGTGAAACGTTTGGCTTGAAAAATATAGTTGTTCTTTTTTTTCAAATAAATGTGGTTCTTGCTGTGATGCTTTGTTAATAATATTCACAAGCTAAATCTGATGAAAGATGTTTTTGACATCTGTCCCCTTCAGTTTCCTGGCTGGTGGTGGAATAATTATTGAAGTTTTGGAAGCCGCTTTTGCCAGTCTTACGTCTTCAACAACCGAGAGCAAGGTATTCTTGGTTGAATGCCCATTTCTGAAGCCAGACTGGTTGCTGTCCAGAATGTTTTTCTGTGAGAGAAGGGCAGAGACTTTGTTAAACCCAACTCAATCAAGTATTTTTGCAATGAAGGGAAGAAGGGTCTGTTGTACTCTCAAAGAGATTGGTTTTAGTAGTGGGGTTATCCAAGCCTGTTTAAAAACTGGGAAAAATACCAGTGTGAAGGAATGTGTTGATGTGAGTGATTGCAGGTACAACTGCAGAAGAAATGGCTTGAGGAGATGAGATGGAATAGGATCAAGCAGACAAGTAGTAGGATGATTAGAAAGGATTAGTTTGGAGACAGAAGTGGAGTGAAGAGAAGAATGTGAACAAGTGGATTTTTGCAGGTAACTTGTGACAGTTTGTGGTGTGGAGAATTGTTGTAATGTAAGGAGGGTGAGGAAGTAATTGCAAGTGAATAATAGTTTTAATGACTAGATACACAAAAGAACAGAAGTTAATCAGCAGGAACAAAGGGATGGAGAGAGATGATGTCACAAGTGTCCAGGAATTACTGGTGAGATGAGGCAGTAGGAGAGCGTGATACAGGAACTAAGATGAGGGATCCGATGTTGAGATGAGTGGATGGGGGTTCCAGAGAAATGAGGATCCAGCATGGAGAAGAACAGGAAGAACCAGGGACAAAAAAACAGACATACAACAAGGAGCTACAAACACAAGGCAGGGCAATAAGTAGGGAGCAGTTAATGAGTCATCAGCTGTTAGAGTTTATGAATCCTGATGGTGGAGGAGGACAAAGAATGGAGGAAAATGTTTTAAAGAGTATGCAAGAGTTGTTAATTTAGTTGTGATAGTATGCCATTTTTATGAGTGGAGATGTTAGCAGAGAAGGAAGAGAGGAGTGACTGATAGACATTAATGTCAGTAGTATTTCTATTTGTGCCACACCCTTTCTGTAGCCCTGAGCTTAGAGCAATGCTCAGAGAGAAGATCAGATAACCAAGGGCTTGCCTGGAAGAGAGGGGGCAGACTGTGTCTAAACAAGATGTTAGTGTCAGTAGCACTGTTAGCATCAAGTGATGATAAACTGTTTAGGAGGAGAAAGCAAAGATGAAATCATAGAAGATAGTCGAGATGGGGAAAAGTAGGTTACATGGAAAGATAACATCTGAAGAGGTATGTGTTTTGTCACGAACCATGTTGAGTTTAAGAGTGAAGAGGAAGTAATCCTAGGTGTGCAATAAAGTAACCAGCAAATGATCAGGGGAGCAGTGTTGTGTGTAAATAAGGTCCAGATGGTTGCCTGATTTGTAAGTAGGCGTAGTTAACACTCACTTGTGATCAAAAGAGGAAAGCAGAGTGTGCAAGTCTGCAGCCTGAGGATTATCTAGGTGGACGTTGAAGTCTCCAAGCATAAAGAGAGGAGTATTATCCTCAGAAAAGGTTGAGTAACACATATAATTCTTCCAAGAAGTTACCCAGTGGTCCTGGGGGTTGATACACTGCAACAGAATGGATTTTAAGTAGGTGGGTAATGGTAACAAAAAGTGATTCAAAGGAGCTCTTGATACCCAGAAATGGTAATGGATATTTCCAGCCATTAGAGATAAGCAAAACAGTGCCTCCAACTCTTCCAGTAAGATGAGGGTGTGGGAAAATTAGAAATTACAGGAGAATGCTGCAGGTGTAGCAGTGTCATCTGGTTTGATCCAGATTAATAGTAGGGATTTGGAAACACATAGTAAAACTGAAACCGAAAACAACTTTTCTTTCCTACAAAAGCAAGCTGTAGGAAAGAGGACAAATAAAAAGCAATACTTATTTCCATTGTCGGTGTCCTTGCTCGGTGGAAATGCACAGGTAAAGTCACTGGTCTTTACAGTCTTTGGGCTTCACACAATGGCTACCAAGGTATACTGACCTTTTTTATGCCCATCTGACAAAACTGAAATTGAATTTAGCTGGGCACACTTTACTGTTTATCACAACAAAGGGCCAAGCAAGTGCATGAAACTGACAAGGTACGCCATACAGCATACATATAATATAATATTTTCTATATAAACATGATCAGGGTGTAAAGTTTTATTTTTATTTACTTTATTCACACCACAATCAGTGTGCGCCATCATGTCGCTGAGCTGCATCGGGCCACATCACCTCATCCACATCGCAGGCTATTGTCTCTTGCCAGGCCCCATGGGAAAAATGCCCTGGATTGGTGAATCCATCCTTGGAAAGACTCCAATGGGATGTCAAAACAGGCCAGCTCCATTGCCCTTAGGAGGTTCTCTCTAGTGTATGGTTGTCTGTCATAAACCTTCCATCTCCACAATGAGAAGAACTCCTCTATAGGGTTCAGGAAAGGGGAGTAAGGTGGCAGACAGACGTTTAAAAAGGGTGTCACGATTCTCCAAATCCTCGATTCGATTGCATTTTTTGATTCTAAGGTCACTGTTCAATTCGATTCTCGATTTTTACATTTATTCTCTTTAAAGCACAGATTGTCATTTTTCAAACTAGACTTTTATGTAAAATAATATCTGACCTTTGTTTGCAATGTACCACATTACACTGTCAAATTTAAAACTTTTATTAACAACATAATGTAACAACTTATATCTTTAGTCAATTGAAAACTTAAAATAAACTGCCATCCAGTTTCTCTTTTGTAAGTGCAGTCACAAAAGATGACATTCAAGTTCATAACAAAACAAACAAAAACAATAAAAAATTACTAAACTAACCTTCAAATATTACGATGTATCTATTTAAAAGATTAAAGATAAAACGCTTACTAAACACTTCACTGTCATTCATTTAGATTTATATATATATATATATATATATATATATATATATATATATATATATATATATTATGTATGTATGTACAGTATGTGTGTGTGTGTGCATCATTACAGTCTGTAAAATATGTGTATCTCTTATTACAAGACTGCAATCACTAGCAATCAGAAGAATTCCAGTTAATCAAGCAAAAGAAATGATTACTCGCATGTATCTGGTCCACTGATGAAGTCATGGGTCAAGTCAAGTGAATTAATACTCATTTTCTAACAGGCATCGAATACTGACTTTAGGAAAAGGGGAATAACCAATGACATTTGAGATAACAACTAAAACAGCAAGCCCCGCCCCACGACTGACAAAAATAAAATTGTTCGCGCGAGCAGAGGTGAGATGATCGAGCGCGAGGATGTGGGGAATGAGCATGCGCGCGCGAGGGCTTTTATTGCGCGCAGAGTACATGTCACGCGCGCGCGAGAGTTTGAAATGAGCTCGCGGGCTCCCGTTTCTTCGCATCCGATTCAGTTTTCCTCTCGCGGAAGCCATATAGCGCGCGCGCCAGCATCAGTTGAATGCTCGGTTATTTTTGTCATTGATTTGCCGTCATACAACATGGGGGCGTGGCAGCATCGACGATTCCATTTTTTAATTCGAAGTTCGAGACTGTGACTTAATTTCGATCGATTTCGATTTAAAATCGAAATCGTGACACCCCTATTACTGTTGGTGGTGAACCACTCTATGATTTGGTTTGTCTTGTGGAAGCGTACATTGTCCCAAATGATCACATAAATGTGATGTGCGGGCCCAGGATGGTGTTGTTGGCGGTCTAGGAGTATGTCTTTTAGCTCCTCTAGGAAGGTGAGGAGACGTTGGGTGTTGTAAGACCCAAGGACAGCATGCCGGTGGACAAGCCCCTCCAAACCCATGGCCGCACAAAGATTATATTATTATATTATAATATTATATTATAATATTATAATATTATATTATTATTATAATATTACACCCCCATTGGCCAGGTACCTCAGTGATGGCTCTTTGGCCAATGATGTTACGGCCTCTTTGCCTTCGTTTCTGCAGGTTGAAGCCAGCCTCATCCAGGAAGAGGTACTCATGAGGTCTGGCCATCGCGTCCAACTGTAATATCCTCTGTGAAAATGTGAAAGTGCACAGGTGTTCAGAACAACAGTGAATAAGGTAGCACAGTATTGTCTAGAAGTAATGTGGGCCACTGAGCAACACAGTATGTCCACTAACTTTACTGTGAACATGGATGTATACTTACTTGCACATACTCGTAACGTAGGTCTTTGTGTCGCGCAGAGTTGCGCTCAAAGGGAACCCTATAGACCTGTTTCATCCGCAACTTTTGGCGCCAAAGAACTCGGTCTATTGTGGCCAAGCTGACATCAATGCTCTCAATGTTGACATTATCGGCAATGACTTTGTCTCAGATCTCCCGGAGTCTGATGAGGTTGTTCTCACATACCATATCCACAATGAGGGTTTCTTGTGCCGCTGTGAATATGGCAACCCTCCCACCTCTATGTGGCATTCTTTCAATTCTAAAGAAAGAAACATGTGTTGTCAATTGACATGTTTTACAATACAGTAACAACTGATTTGAAACCAATAGACTACTTTCACAGGCTTGTAAAATTGTATTGTGACAAAGAAAGCAATAGAGTACAATACCTGTTGTGTTGTCTGAATGCCATGATAATGGTGGCCACGGTGAACCTTCTCAGGTTTGGATGGACTCGTAGTCCTGCTTCAGCCATTGTCATGCCATGGACAGTGACATGGTCAATGACTGTTGCTCGCATCTCATCTGTAATAATGGTGCGAGGTTGTCTTGCTCTCCCTCCTGGACCTTCTCCTCTCCCTTGTTGGCCTGCTCCTCTTCCTCCTCTGATTTGAACTCCTCTCCCTTGTTGGCTTGCTCCTCTTCCTCCTCTGATTTGAACTCCTCTTCCTCGTTGGCCTGCTCCTCTTCTTCCATGGCCAGCTCTTCTCCCTCCTCTGACTCGAATTCCTCTTCCCCTGACTCTGCCTTCATCCATTGCGTTTGTTTGGAATCTTCACCAAACTGTGCACTTTGAACTTGCTTTTATACATGTGGTCAAAGCATTAGCAACAAGTGTCTTCAATTTTGAGTCGTTGTGTGTAATGAATGACGCCAGGTGTGTTCATTGTGTTCAAATATTGCTGACTGTGGCAAGCATTTTGCATCACATGAGCTTTCATTTGAGAATATGAGCAGAGTTCTTTTGCAACTTGTGTTTAAGCAAAAAAAAACAGTGTTAAGATTTATGAGAATGGAGGATTGTGTTTTGTGAATTGTGTCTTCATGTGAAATGTGTTTATGATATTGGAAAATTATGACTAGATTTAGTAAATGTGTTTAGACAACTGGTCATTTGGTTTAGAGGATTGGCTTTTGTGTATTAGTATTCGAGAAAAACTGTAATATTTTTTTCCCATAATTTAGTGGTAGGAAATTACTAGTCTTCCAGTTTTTTTTATCAATTATGCATTCCTTTAGTTTTGCAAGTTCATGTTTCGCCAGGCTGCAAAGAAATACTGAGCTTAGTATCATCAGCAAAACAGTGAAAGCGAAAGCGAAACCTGATGATATCTTTCAAGTGATCCTTATGATATCTTCCAAAATGTAAAGCATGAAAATCAATGGTCCTAGTACTGATCCTTGTGGTACTCCATACTGCACTTGTGATTGATATGATACCTCATCATTCACTGCTACTAACTGATGATGGTAAAATAGGGCACAAGTGTGCTCGTTATACCATGGGATCTGTCCTGTTTTCCTCCTTATACCACTGTGTCTGTAGTGCTTGAAAGGAGAGAGTCCATAGTCCAGTTTATTTTATAATATATCAAGTTGTTGTTGTTGTTATTTTGAGCAAATGGATATGCTGGAGGATGGAGACTAAACAGGAAAACGACTTAAAATGCAGTATTTAGTGGCAGAAGAGATGGTTCCACCATATTTGTAAAGTTGAATTTGCAGCTTTAGCTATATGCAGTATACACAGGACTTGATAATGATATGAGATGTCACACTCTCTTGCACAATTTCAACATAAATTTTAACATCAATTCCATCTGACAGCATTAAATCTTGAGTACGATTACATACAATGAGTATGTCCTAAAACATGTCTAACCACAAAACACACTGAACAAAATTATAAATGCAACACTTTTGTTTTTGCCCCCATTTTTCATGAGCTGAACTCAAAGATCTAAGACTTTTTCTATGTACACAAAAAGCCTATTTCTCTCAAATATTGTTCACAAATCTGTCTAAATCTATGTTAGTGAGCACTTCACCTTTGCCAAGATAATCCATCCACCTCACAGGTGTGGCATATTAAGATGCTGATTAGACAGCATGATTATTGCACAAGTGTGCCTTAGGCTGGCCACAATAAAAGGCCACTTTAAAATGTGCAGTTTTACTGTATGGGGGAGTCCAGGGCGGTCCGAAAACCATTCAGTATCTGGTTTGACCACCATTTGCGTCACGCAGTGCAACACATCTCCTTCACATAGAGTTGGTCAGGTTATAAATGTTATAAATGCAATAAAACTGCACATTTTAGAGTTACCTTTTATTGTGACCAGCCTATGGCACACACCTGTTCAATAAACATGCTTTCTAATCAGCATCTTGATATGCACACATGTGAGGTGGATGGATTATCTCGGCAAAGGAGAAGTGCTCACTAACACAGATTTAGACAGATTTGTGAGAGAAATAGGCATTTTGTGTATATAGAAAAAGTTCAGCTCATGAAAAATGGGAGCAAAAACAAAAGCGTTTATAATTGTGTTCAGTATAATACAAATAAATCATAATATTACAGTTTTTTACAAAGCAGTGTGTTACAAAATGACACACTGCTAGTGAAACCTTACACTCAAAGAGCTCAGCCCAATTCTGCACAACTGTAAGCACATTCTCAGCCTCACATTTTTTGCAAAACACCACACATTGTTTTGCAAAACACTAAACACAGTACATTATACAAAGAAATCTAACATAATGTCACTTCTTTGCCATTTCAAGACACTGCTTTACAAAATACTACACATATGAACCTATTGATCAAACATGGCCATCAGGTGTGCAGACATTTAGCTATAAACTCAACAATAAAGGTGTAAAACAACAAAAATTAAAGGCAGTGGTGCAGGAAGAGGAAGAGGGAGAAACGTCTTTGGCCAGAGAGCTCTCTTGAATGACCCATGTCAAAGTTGTGGTAACATCACAATATATGCTGCAATCACAGAGAATGGGGTCCTCAACTGGCATGCCAAAATAGGTCCTTAAAACACAATTACACAGGTACAAACCACATACGTTTTTAGACAGACTTAGCAGTATACAGAGTAGATTTCTGGTACCATTATTCTATTATCTCCCACAACACTCTCCCTTCCTTCCCTTTTCCCATTTTGGATAGCAGTGGAAGGTTTATGATCTCTGACCCTATAATATACCCCTCATTCAAGCAATGGATGTGTAAATTGCAGCCTAATTGCAATGATGTACTGAAAGATTTTACATAATCACATTCATAAAATAAATATTTTCATGAATGTGCAGTGCTTGTCTCATGTGTTGTGTTTGGTCAATATATTCATGTACTTTGACAATATATATAAAATCCAATCCAGAATCTAACTTCATGAACCATGTTTGTGCCATATGGTACCAACATTGGGTTTTGTTAAAGTATTGCAAAGTTTTTAATGGAGTGTTTCATTTTGCAAAAGATCTGAGTTGTTCTGATACTGTGTGTGTGGATGTGTTAATTGTGTGTAATGTTTTGACAAAATGAGCCTTGTTTTTAAAATTGTGTCTAAGCAATTGTAAATAAAAAATAAAAAACTGTAAATACAATACCACAGTCTATAATGTCTATTAATTATTGATATGGATATTAAAATCGCCAACAATTAAGACTTTGTCTGCAGTCAGCACTAAAAATAGTATTACTATAAATTGTAGTAACACCTCCCCCTTTACCTCTTGTATGTGGCTCATGATTATAACAGTAATGTCTATAATTTTTCACTTTCAAATTGTAACTGATTTTCTACCAATCATATTTTATTCATACTTTTTTGTTTTAGAGAGTATTGCAACCAGGTCTGTTCATTTAAGTTTATTTCTTTCCTTTTCAGCAATAAGTAAGTAACAAATATATTTAATTTATGGTCAACTTTATTTATTTATTTATGTTCTATTATTACTTGGGTTTATGCATAAACACCCTGTCACAGCTATCCCATGACTTTATATCGATTTTCCTTTCAACGTTATGATGCGCTCGCATAATCCTTTTGGCCTTCATAAACAATTGTTTTTACATAAAAAATAAAATAAAAATAAAAAACAACTGGAAAGAGACACATTGTAACTCAAATGTTAGTATTATGAAAATACATTATTTCACTGGAGCTTGGTCTTCATTACACTGTTTTCTGTTTCTACTTTGTGTGACTTCTTTATGTATTGATGGTCAGTGTCAGTTATTCATGTTCAATTTCAATAGTAATTTATTAATGTAAGTTTCTGCATTTAATAGTTATAAGAGCACCCTCATGTTTGCTATAATGTCACATCAATAAAAATAAATAAATAAATAACTGACAACATGTTGTTGTTGTTTTTATATAAAACCCTAATACAAGATACAAGATATTTTAATACAGGTAGAGGCAGAAAGAGCAGTAATTCAGTACTTTAATAATTACTAATAAATAATATAAAGAAATAATAATAATAATAATAATAATAATAATAATAACATGAATTATATAAATATACCGATGTATTAATTTTAATGATAAAAATACAGTAATATGAAAATAAACTATCATTAAAAATGTTATTTATAACTCCAATGTCCTATATAGTACTTTCAAAGCATGGTAATTTATGGAACCATATAAAAAGGGTTATATTTAGCACCAAAAAGAATTCTGCTATTGTAACAAGCTGAAGAATCCCTTTTATGGTGCCATTTAGATAATTCTTTCTTAAGAGTGTTGAGTTAAGATGTTTTTTTATGCTTTTGATTAAATATTTGATCAAATATTTAAAAGTTTTCTGGGGTTATACAATAGGGCTATGACCCAAGCATTTCCCCTGAGCAATTAGAAAAGCAACTCAAAGTCAGCATGAAAAACAAATGCAATCATCTGAGTGAAAAATATAGGGCAGGACACTTTTGTCCATCTGAAATTGATTGGATAATTGTTGTTTGATAAAGTTGTTGGAGATGAGGGGTTGGAATTTGGCCGTCCTTCTATGACGTGAGGCTTGGAGTGAGGTAGAAAGCAATGTCTCCCTTGGTCCAATCGCACCAGTTGCACCCCACTAAGAACGGCCCTGGGTTGGAACATGTTTTGCCTTATTGCCCAGCCCTTATGCCGGTGTGTCATTAAGATTGAGATGCTGTTGTCAGGAGAGAGAGAGAAGACGTTAATGTTTTTGATGAAAGATTATGATGGAACATACATTTTAAAAACATAATATGGAGAAATCATTAATAATAAACTCTTATTTTGTACAGCCCTGATTTAAGTTTGGTTCCAGAAAAATCTATTGAGCTCTTTGCTCTCTGCTGTCTACAGCAACATAAGTGATTGATCTAAAATGCTCTTTCTAGGCAGCAACCCGCACAATGCAAAAATAGCACTCTTCACTTGAAGCACACAAGAGATTTGACTCACAATTGATTTCAATTTTTTGATGCATGATGCTATGATAGAAATTCAGTACTCATATAAGCTCAAACAGTACACAGCACACACAAATACTGTTTTTAATATAATAATATAATAATTACATCAGTACTTCTCAGTAATGAATTAAATGCTCTTTCAGTCAATATTTCTCACAATTTGTCTTCCAGATTGGATTGCTTTTCATGGAGCTTGTTGAAATTAATCCTGGGATTGAGATCTGATTGTGAAACATTGATGGCTTAAAATACTGTCTAGGCAGATCACCGGGGTTTGAAACTTTAAAGTCCACTTATTTGTCTGATGTAAGTAAGTAAGTAAGTAAGCTTTATTTCTATAGCACTTTTCACAGACAAAAAAGTCACAAAGTGCTTCACAAAATTAAATTAAAATATACACTTAACAGATATACTCATGCACATAACATACAAATATACACAGATACACAAAAACATACAAAACCATATTGCTAATTAAATGCTTGTCTAAAAAGATGCGTCTTAAGGCATTTTTTAAAAGCTTCCACTGAATCCAAAGCTCTCAAGGCTAATGGAAGGGAGTTCCAGAGCCTTGGAGCCACCACACAGAAGGCTCGGTCACCTCTTGTTTTAAAACGTGTTCTAGGAACAGTTAAAAGGTCTTGACCAGAAGACCTCAAAGAGCGACCAGAAGTGTATACATGCAGTATATCCTGGATATATGCAAGGCTCTGTAAGTAATGGTTAAAATTTTAAACTGTACTCTAAAACTAATTGGAAGCCAATGTAGAGCCTTAAGTATAGGTGTAATATGTGTTCTTCTGTTGGTCTTATTCAAAGTCTTGCAGCTGCATTCTGTACCACTTGCAACTTGTCCATAGAGGATTTGTTTAAACAAGTGTACAGTACATTGCAAAAGTCAAGACGAGAAGAAATAAAAGCATGAATAAGCATCTCCATCTCTTTTTTAGAAACCACAGATCTAATCTTAGCGATGTTCCTGAGATGGAAAAAACAGGAACGAACCACAGATTTTACATAACTGCTAAAACACATAGATTTATCAAAAATGACACCCAAATTTCGCACAACATTACAGTCCAAAGATGATAGATCCCCAATTTCCTGCCTTATCCTAGGAATAATGTTATTTGGTGCAAAAATCAGCACCTCAGTTTTGTCTGGATTTAGTTGCAGAAAATTATCTGCCATCCAATTTTTAATGGAGGCTAAGCAATTGTGCAACAAGGACAGTTTGTCCAACCTATCAGGGCTAAAAGATAAATATAATTGAATATCATCAGCATAACAATGGTATGATATTTCCCCAAAACTACCAATTATCTTCCCAAGAGGAAGCATATACAGGCTGAACAGCAGAGGGCCAAGCACAGAACCCTGGGGCACACCACAAGACAAAGGAGCAGAGTCTGACATATATGTTCCTACGGACACAGAGAAACTCCTGTCTGAAAGATAGGAGGAAAACCAATCCAGAGCTGATCCAGTAATGCCCACAGTTGTTTTCAGTCTATCAATCATAGTGCAGTGATCCACGGTATCAAACGCCGCACTAAGATCTAATAGAACCAGCACAGAGCATTTACCCCCATCAGCAGCCATCAAAATGTCATTTGAAACCCTAAGGAGGGCAGTCTCAGTTGAATGATTTTTACGAAAACCAGACTGAAACTTATCAAGGATATTATGGGAATCCAAAACATTATTTAGCTGCTTCGCAACAACCTTTTCTAAAATTTTAGAAAGAAAGGGCAACTTAGAAATAGGCCTGTAGTTTTTAAATGAAGCTGCATCAAGATTATTCTTTTTCAAGATAGGCTGAACAACAGCATGCTTAAAGCAGCTAGGAACCAGGCCCAACTGAAGAGATAGGTTTAAAATTGAAACCAAACATGGGCCCAGATGATTTATGGATTTTAAAAGTAAAGTAGTAGGTAAAATATCAACAGGGCTTTGAGATGGTCTCATCGAGCCCACTAATTCCATGATGTCATTCAGGGTAATAGGGCAGAAAGAGTCCAATATTGAAGGTCTATGATCTTTAACTATATGATGGTTAGCTGATGGAACCAAGCCTGCCCTGACAGCTCTAACCTTGTCCATAAAATGAAACAAAAAGCGATTGCAGTCAACATTTGCAAACACAGGGACAATACATGCAGCAGGAGAAACAATGTTGTTAATAGTTTCAAAGAGAGCTTTTGGATTCTTTTTACAGGCAGAAATCAGATTAGTAAAATAAGAGGCTCTAGCCTCTTTAATCATTTTGTGTAAGTCCCTATAGAGCTCTTTAAGATACAATCGGTGAACTTGTAGCTGAGTCGCTTTCCATAAGCGCTCAGTTCTCCGACAAACATGCCTTAAGCTACGAATGGCGTCATTAATCCACAATGAAATTTCTCTAGTTTTAAAAGGTGCCACTTTGTCCAACAACACAGTACAGTGATCATTAAAAGCCTGTGCACAAGCATCTACATCTTTCGAAATAAGAACCAGGCTTGAGTCGAATGCAGCTGAAAATTTCTCAACAGTACACTGGTTAATCAAACGTGAACAGGACTCTCGTTTTGCAGGGAGAGGATCCTCATCACACACAAGATCAAAAAAGATGCAATTGTGATCACTTATAAAAACATCTTCAATACAGACATTATTAATATTTACACCATAAGAAAAGACCAGATCAAGCGTATGTCCCTTGTTGTGCGTAGGGCCAACTACATGCTGAGTGAAGTTAAAAGATTCAGTAATATTTACAAATTCAGAAACATTTGTACAAGTATCATTATCCACATGGATATTAAAATCGCCAACAATAATCACTCTATCCAGCTTAATAATAGATGATAAGAAGTCAGAAAAATCAATGAGAAAAGAGGCCGCTGGCCCAGGTTGTCGGTACACTAGAATACAATAAAATGAGTTTGAGCGACCCACCTTAATCATCTGTAATTCAAAAGAAGAGTACGTGTCAGCGCTCACTGACTGGCAGATAAAATGTCTTTTAAAAACCACAGCAAGACCTCCACCCCGACCTGTGAGTCTTGGCGTGCTGATGTCTGATGATCAATAAAATTTTAGTACCAGTGAAGAGTTGTTTAATTTCAGCAGGAATAAAATAATGATCTGTATAGTCTATTTATGTGCAGGAATTAAATCTCTTGTGTGGGGTCTGTGCTCAGTTTCTTTGTCAGTCAAATAGCTAATATGTCCTTGCATCAAACGGATGCCCTCTTATGTCTATGGCATCTTTCTGATGTTTTTCTCATCTCTCTGTCAAGGGTATTAAGCAGTGTAATCTCACCCCAACTGCCTCTCTCACCTATGTACACTGACTCAGGGTGTCCGCTTACACAACGCATTGTTCTCTTATCCTGTACTGAGGGCAACTGGCACAAGAACACACCTGCGGCCAACAATGCATCCCTTATTCTCTTCAAGGATGTGGCTGCTGCTTGGATAACTCATACTTCTGCTATTTAAGTAGAAAGATACAAAGTGCCCAAAGGTCAAAGCAAAAAAAAAAAAGAGAGAGAGAGAAAAAAGGAATTAAAATAGTCTCTGTTCCTGAAAGGCAAAAAGTGTTTCAATTAAATGCATCCAAATTAAAAAATAGATGGTTTGTAGTAAATTGGTGCACTATTGGTTGCCTGACATTGCGTCAAAGCAACTGAACAACATTCATTAGGAAAACAGTGTGTCAATATTGTAAAATGACAGTTAAAGGCAGTTCATCATTGAATTCAGTGATGTCTTCTCTGATCAGTTAAATAGTGTCTGTGCATTTATTTGCAATCAAGTCAACAATGTCACTGTAGATGAAGTGACCCCAACTAAGCAAGCCAGAGGCGACAGTGGCAAGGAACCGAAACTCCATCGGTGACAGAATGGAGAAAAAACCTTGAGAGAAACCAGGCTCAGTTGGGGGGCCAGTTCTCCACTGACCAGACGAAACCAGTAATTCAATTCCAGGCTGCAGCAAAGTCAGATTGTGCAGCAGAATCATCTGTTTCCTGTGGTCTTGTCCTGGTGGTCCTCTGAGACAAGGTCTTTACAGGGGATCTGTATCTGGGGCTCTAGTTGTCCTGGTCTCCACTGTCTTTCAGGGCAGTAAAGGTCCTTTCTAGGTGCTGATCCACCATCTGGTCTGGATACGTACTGGATCCGAGTAACTGTAGTGACCCTCTGATCTGGATACAGACTGGATCTGCAGGCTACGGTGACCTCGAAATAAGAGAGAATCAGACAAATATTATCGTAGATGCCATTCTTCTAATGATGTAGCAAGTACATAGGGACTTATGGGAAGTGTTCTTGGTTCCAGTTTACCTAATTAATGCAGTCTAAAAATCCTTTAACGGATTTGGATATTAAAAGCATATTAGGATGTTATGTGTAAGCCAGGTACAGTCTAAGAGCCCAAGAGATGGGTCTTTAATCTAGATTTAAACTGCAAGAGTGTGTCTGCCTCCCGAACAATGTTAGGTAGGTTATTCCAGATTTTAGGCGCCAAATAAAGTACCAAACCAAATAACCAGATAATTATTTTTTAAGTTTCAATTAGAATTAGAAGTAGGAGTTTGCGCAATTATGAACTGTCTGAAAATACACAGAAATAAATTGTTCTTCCCATCACTATTTAGCAGGATAAAGTGGCTTTGAATGTGGCCTATCCAATCAGGTTTTAGATCCAAAACTCTATTAGCCAAATGTATTTTACTGAAGTAAGCCAATCTATAATAAACAAATTCTCTTGTACATGCTGCAGTTCTTGCTGTTGTGTAGATGGCTAATTAATCCAGTACAGATTTTTTTAACATAATGAAGCCATTCCTGTTTGGTGTGTTGCCTTGCTCGCTTGCAGTGTAAAGACATGGTTGAAGAGATCATTTTGCATGATAAACAGGAAATGTAGGCTGCAAATGTTTTTAGGCAGCCAGACTGCTGGATGATGGCATTTTATGATTATATTGGAGCTTGCTAAAATGAGGCTGAGCCTTTCCCACTTCCGGAGGTGCCGGCTGTCAAACAAAACAGAACTCCTCATGGGTATGACATCATTCCCAAATAACATGTTTCTATGGAATCTCCCTTGATGTTTCTGCTTGCAGCAGGATAAAAGCGACTGAATGAAAGACAGAGGGGAAAAATGCACAGATGCATCTTCAGAGTGGCCAGACCTTCAAATAAACCTCACTCATATACCAGCAGCCACCCAAAGATATTGTCACATGATAATGACGTCGAAAACAGCCAGCTATGATTGGCTCCATATGTGCCTCAAAAAACATTTCCAAAATGATGGGAATGGGCCGCCCATGACAGAGGTTGTGTGCAGATATTAATATGGTAGTTGTGAATGGTACTTGTGTCACTAAGTAGTGTTATAGTCCAAATATTTACATGAAATTGACTAAGTGGCAAAACGTTAAGGAAGAGAGAGCTTGAATATGTATTGTTATTGGTGTTTGCCAAGCCAAGCATCACTACAGCTATTGCTCATAGTTAAGGTTGTATTTTGAACAAACTATGTTCTGAAACACTAAATGATGTTTTCAACTGTTCAGCTTGTTGTGCCTGTTTTTTTTTTTTTTTTTTTTTTTTTTGACAGGCTCAATAATAAAACAATGGCATGAGAAGTACATGATGAGATTATACCTCATGCTGTATACCCATCTAAAGCCTTATTAGATTCGCCTAATAAGGCTTTATGCCAGGACTTTCCTCTGAATCTTCAGTTCTATGAATTTCAGTCGTGCTGCTGTAGAGACAGACTCACAGCACATTAGATGCAGCTATTTCAGAAATCCAGGTACATACTGAGTGCAACACAGTGAAATTGACCTCCTCAAGATTAGCTGCTGAATACAAGAAGGGGGGGTAAAAAAATAAATAATAATCAAAATGTTTTATTCTCATCTTGGCATCTTTGTTTTTTATTCACGACTTTACTAACTGATAGTTCTTTAGTTTTATATACAAATTCTAATATTGGAATTCATATATATTCATATATATATATCATATATTCATATATTCTGATGCTTAATACACTCTTGTCTTCCCAGCATTTATGAGGTAGTTTGCAAAGGTTGTGTGCTTCTTTTCAGATGGGGAGATTACCCCTTGAATTACTCACCCCATTTACAAATCACTGATTTACAAATTGTTGATTTATCTTTAGTCAAACAAGTCACAGTAATGCACTGTACCTAGAACATACTTTAAAATGTGTAGTTGCAACCTTAAGATAAAATGACTTCAAAAAAAAAAATATATATATATATATATATATATATATTTATTTATTTATTTAAAAAAAAAACTACACTCAATAAAAAACAGCTGCCCAGTAAAACAATCAGGGAAGCAGGGCCACGTTAAAAGAGGTGACCAGAGATCCAGTGATAACATTTATAGAAACTTATAATATGCAGAGACAATCATCATTGTCATTGTCATTGCTCAGGACTTGACCGAAGGGTAACCTTCTAATGGGGCAATTATCCTAAGAACACAGCCAAGACTATGTGCAAAAGTAACTTAGGAAAAGCTCTGTGGTTAGCCACAGCCTGAATTTAACCCAATCAAACATCTCTGAAGAAACCTGAAAATAGTTATCCACTAGTCCCCATCCAACCTGATAAAGATTGAGAGGATCTGCAATGAAGAGTGGCAGGAATTCTCCTAAATCCAGATGTGCAAAGCTAAATTCTTTTTAGCCAAAAAAACTTGAGTCTTTAATCACAGCCAAAGGTGCTGCAACTAAGTAACGAGTTAACGGTTTGAATATTTATGAAATGTAGTTATTTAGTTACTCTTCGATACTACACTCATCTTGCTAGACACATATGGGAGAAAGCCTTTTTTTTCCTGAACTGAAGCCTTTTTTCATTCACACAGTGAAATTGCACGGCCATTGGTTCGTGCAATGTATTAAAAATTAACCAATGGCTAGCCAGCAGAGCTGCACGAGCCTATGGTGACGAAGCCCGTCAAAGCCAGAATAGGCAATTGGACAATTGTCATGACAGATGCCTCCAACTCCGGTTGGGGGGGCACTGTGTGAGGGCATACTGACTTTTGGTAACTAGTCGAAGGTGGAAAAAGGCTTCCACATCAACTGGCTGGAAATTCTAGGAGTATGTCAAGACAATCAGTTCTTCCTGCCAGTCCTCAAAGGACACTATATGCTAATCCGATTGGACAACATGTATGTTGTGTCCTACATGTATCGCCAGTGAGGCCTCACCTCGAAGCATCTCTTCACCTTGGTAAAGAGCCACCTGGAATGGGCTCAACTAAAACTACAATCGCTGAGAGCAACGCATATACCAGGCAAATTGAACCAAGGATGTTATCAAGGAGCAATGTCCCCTCAGTGGACTGGACGCTCCATCCACAGACGGTTCAGAGGATCTGGGAGATCTTAGGCGAGGTGGACCTCTTCGCCTCAGAAGACAACTCTCACTGCCCAATTTATTTCTCAAAGACCGGGAATGCATTGGCCCACAATTGGCCCTACAGCCTTCTTTATGTTTTTCCCCCAATCGCCCTGATCCCACAGGTAATCAGGCGAGTAAGGGAACAAAAACACATTATATTTACATGTATGCATTTAGCAGACGCTTTTATCAAAAGCGACTTACAGTGCATTCAGGCTATAGATTTATTTATCCTGGTGCCCCCACTTTGGATACACAAACCCGATTCCAAAAAAAGTTAGGACACTGTACAAATTGTGAATAAAAACAGAATGCAATGATGTGGAAGTTTCAAATTTCAATAATTTATTCAAAATACAACATAGATGACATATCAAATGTTTAAAATGAGAAAATATATAATTTTAAGGGAAAAATAAATTGATTTTAAACTTCATGGCATCAACACATGTCAAAAAAGTTGGGACAGGTCCATGTTTACCACTGTGTACCATCCACTCTTCTTTTTATAATGTTCTGCAAATGTCTGGGGACTGAGGAGACAGGTTGCTCAAGTTTAGGAATAGGAATGCTGTCCCATTCTTGTCTAATACAGGCTTCTAGTTGCTCAACTGTCTTAGGTCTTCTTTTGTCACATCTTCCTATGATCAACAAAATGTTTTCTATGCTTGAAAGATCTGGATTGCAGGCTGGCCATTTCAGTACCCGGATCCTTCTTCTACACAGCCATGATGTTGTTATTGATGCAGTATGTGGCCTTGCATTGTCATGTTGGAAAATGCAAGGTCTTCCCTGAAAGGGACGATGTCTGGATGGAAGCATATGTTGTTCTAGAGCTTGGATATACCTTTCAGCATTGATGGTGCCTTTCCAGATTTGTAAGCTGCCCATGCCACACGCACTCATGCAACCCCATACCATCATAGATACAGGCTTCTGAACTGAGCGCTGATAACAACTTGGGTTGTCCTTGTCCTCTTTAGTCCTGATGACATGGCGCCCCAGCTTTCCAAAAAGAACTTCACATTTTTATTCCTCTGACCACATAACAGTTTTCCACTTTGCCACAGTCCATTTTAAATGAGCCTTGGCCCAGAGAAAACACAAGCACTTCTGGATCATGTTTAGATATGGCTTCAATTTTGACCTATAGAGTTTTAGCCGGCAACGACAAATGGCACAGTGGATTGTGTTCACTGACAATGTTTTCTGGAAGTATTCCTGAGCCCATGTTGTTATTTCCATTACAGTAGCATTCATGTATGTGATGCAGTGCTGCCTAAGGGCTCGAAGATCACAGGCATTCAGTATGGTTTTCTGGCCTTGACCCTTACGCACAGAGATTTTTTTTAAACTCCTTTCTGATATTGCTCCACTATTTTTTTGCCACAGAATTTTGGGAATTGGTGATCCTCTGCCCATCTTGACTTCTGAGAGACACTGTCACTCTGAGAGGGTCTTTTTTATACCCAGTCATGTTGCCAATTGACCTAATAGAGTTCTTACTAGAACCAGGAAGTATGACCATATTAACCCGGTCCTGTCAACACTGCACTGGCTCCCTATCAAACATTGTATAGATTTTAAAATATTGCTTATTACTTATAAAGCCCTGAATGGTTCAGCACCTCAGTATTTGAATGAGCTCCTTTTACATTACAACCCTCTCCGTCCGCTACGTTCTCAAAACTCAGGCAATTTGATAATACCTAGAATATCAAAATCAACTGTGGGCGGCAGATCCTTTTCCTATTTGGCATCTAAACTCTGGAAAAAACCTACCTAACATTGTTCGGGAGGCAGACACACTCTTTAAATCTAGATTAAACACAGTTTAAATCTAGATTAAAGACCCATCTCTTTAACCTGGCTTACACATAACATACTAATATGCTTTTAATATCCAACTCTTTAAAGGATTTTTAGGCTGCATTAATTAGGTAAACCAGGACCGGAAACACTTCCCATAACACCCTATGTACTTGCTACATCATTAGAAGAATGGCATCTACGCTAATATTAGTCTGTTTCTCTCTTATTCCGAGGTCACCGTAGCCACCAGATCCAGTCTGTATCCAGATCAGCGGGTCACTGCAGTCACCCGGATCCAGTACGTATCCAGACCAGATGGTGGATCAGCATCTAGAAAGGACCTCTACTGCCCTGAAAGACAGCGGAGACCAGGACAACTAGAGCCCCAGATACAGATCCCCTGTAAAGACCTTGTCTCAGAGCACCACCAGGACAAGACCACAGGAAACAGATGATTCTTCTGCACAATCTGACTTTGCTGCAGCCTGGAATTAAACGTGCCGTCCGCCGAGGGCCGTCCAGTGCCACCGGCGGGCACCGCGGAGGAGATCACCCAGCCGGTGGAGGGCCGAGCAGCAGTGCGTCTGGGAACCAGATTTTTTTTTTTTTCCCCTCTCCCCTCTCTCGTCCCTGTCGCTCCTCCTTCCATCTCCTTTCTCTCGCCTCGTCTGTCCTACCCCCAGGTTCCCGCAGGTCCCCGTGAGTGGTCCCCCCCGGACTGCCTGCGAGGGGCGATGGGGGTATGTGGCGAGTGGGGCGGGGCCGACAGGTGTGGGAATGAGGAGTGAGGCCAGGTGTAGTGATTGAAGATGAGCTACACCTGCGCCCCACCGCCAGTATCGAGTCCCACGTAGGAGATGGAGGGATATAAAACTGGAGCGACGACCGTGAAGGACGAGAGAGGACCAGGCCTGGGACATATTTTATTTTTTGTTTTTTATTTGCGTGCACCAGTCGTCCGCGAGGGGCTGGTGCGCCGTTTTGTATTTATTTTGAATATTAAAATGTTTTGATTGTGCGCCGGTTCCCGCCTCCTTCTTCCCGATGTATATGGAGTTTTAGTATTATTACAATCACATTTCACATTAAAACAAAGCCCCACCAATTCACAATCTCAAACAATTAGAATGCTTCATAAGACCTTTTTTTTTTTTTTTTTTTTTTGTGAATTGTTGGCCTTCTGGAAAGTATTTTAATTTACTGTACATGTACTCAATGTACATGATCATTATTTAGTTCTGTGTAAACTTCATATAGCCAAAATTGTAAATTCTACTTCTTGTTACAAGTATCGAAGAACCATCACTTCTACCACAAAAGACTGCTTTTTAAGTTATCTTCCTGATGTATCCGAATTCCTTAGCATATCCAAAACCTCAGAACAACTTGATGATGTAACAGAAACTATGGACTCTCTCTTTTCTAGCACTTTAAATACAGTTGCTCCTTTACGCTTAAGGAAGGTTAAGGAAAACAGTTTGACACCATGGTATAATGAGCATACTCGCACCCTAAAGAGGGCAGCCCGAAAAATGGAGTGCAGCTGGAGGAAAACAAAACTAGAGGTATTTTGTATTGCTTGGCGGGAAAGTAGCATATCCTATAGAAAAGCATTAAAAACTGCTAGATCTGATTACTTTTCTTCTCTTTTAGAAGAAAACAAACATAACCCCAGGTATTTATTCAATACAGTGGCTAAATTAACTAAAAATAAAGCCTCAACAAGTGTTGACATTTCCCAACACCACAACAGTAATGACTTTATGAACTACTTTACTTCTAAAATCGATACTATTAGAGATAAAATTTCAACCATTCAGCCGTCAGCTACCGTATCATATCAGACAGTGCACTATAGACCCCCTGAGGAACAGTTCCACTCATTCTCTACTATAGGAGAGGAAGAATTGTATAAACTTGTTAAATCATCTAAACCAACAACATGTATGTTAGACCCTATACCATCTAAGCTCTTAAAAGAGGTGCTTCCAGAAGTCATAGGTCCTCTTCTGACTATTATTAATTCCTCATTGTTATTAGGATATGTCCCCAAAACCTTCAAACTGGCTGTTATTAAGCCTCTCATAAAAAAGCCACAACTTGACCCCAGAGAACTTGTTAATTATAGACCAATCTCGAATCTCCCTTTTCTGTCCAAGATACTAGAAAAGGTGGTATCCTCACAATTATATTCCTTCTTAGAGAATAATGGTATATGTGAGGATTTCCAGTCAGGATTTAGACCGTATCATAGTACTGAGACTGTTCTCCTTAGAGTTACAAATGATCTGCTCTTATCATCTGATCGTGGGTGTATCTCTCTATTAGTTTTATTGGATCTTAGTGCTGCGTTTGACACAATTGACCACAACATTCTTTTGCATAGACTTGAACACTTTGTTGGCATCAGTGGAAGTGCATTAGCATGGTTTAAATCGTACTTAAATGACCGCCATCAGTTCGTAGCAGTGAATGAAGATGTATCATATCGATCACAAGTGCAGTATGGAGTACCTCAAGGCTCAGTACTAGGGCCGCTACTCTTCACGCTTTATATGTTACCCTTGGGAGATATCATCAGGAAACATGGTGTTAGCTTTCATTGTTATGCTGATGATACGCAGCTCTATATTTCCTCGCAGCCTGGTGAAACACGCCAATTTGAAAAACTAATGGAATGCATAGTCGATATAAAAAATTGGATGACGAGTAATTTCTTACTGCTAAATTCAGAAAAAACAGAGGTGTTAATCATAGGGCCTAAAAACTCTGCTTGTAATAACCTAGAACACTGTCTAAGACTTGATGGTTGCTCTGTCAATTCTTCGTCATCAGTTAGGAACCTAGGTGTGCTACTTGATCGCAATCTTTCCTTAGAAAGCCACGTTTCTAGCATTTGTAAAACTGCATTTTTCCATCTGAAAAATATATCTAAATTACGGCCTATGCTCTCAATGT
This sequence comes from Carassius gibelio, assembly GCF_023724105.1. Classification (NCBI taxonomy): domain Eukaryota; kingdom Metazoa; phylum Chordata; class Actinopteri; order Cypriniformes; family Cyprinidae; genus Carassius; species Carassius gibelio. The sequence continues at coordinate 4,941,684 of NC_068373.1, read as the reverse complement.
CAAATGCAGAAATGTTAATCCATGCATTTATGACTTCAAGGTTAGACTATTGTAATGCTTTATTGGGTGGTTGTTCTGCACGCTTAGTAAACAAACTACAGCTAGTCCAAAATGCAGCAGCAAGAGTTCTTACTAGAACCAGGAAGTATGACCATATTAGCCCGGTCCTGTCCACACTGCACTGGCTCCCTATCAAACATCGTATAGATTTTAAAATATTGCTTATTACTTATAAAGCCCTGAATGGTTTAGCACCTCAGTATTTGAATGAGCTCCTTTTACATTATACTCCTCTACATCCGCTACGTTCTCAAAACTCAGGCAATTTGATAATACCTAGAATATCAAAATCAACTGCGGGCGGCAGATCCTTTTCCTATTTGGCGCCTAAACTCTGGAATAACCTACCTAACATTGTTCGGGAGGCAGACACACTCTTGCAGTTTAAATCTAGATTAAAGACCCATCTCTTTAACCTGGCATACACATAACATACTAATATGCTTTTAATATCCAAATCCGTTAAAGGATTTTTAGGCTGCATTAATTAGGTAAACCGGAACCGGAAACACTTCACATAACACCGTACTTTCTACATCATTAGAAGAATGGCATCTACGCTAATATTTGTCTGTTTCTCTCTTGTTCCGAGGTCACCGTGGCCACGAGATCCAGTCTGTGTCCAGATCAGAGGGTCACTTCAGTCACCCGGATCCAGTACGTATCCAGACCAGATGGTGGATCAGCACCTAGAAAGGACCTCTACTGCCCTGAAAGACAGCGGAGACCAGGACAACTAGAGCCCCAGATACAGATCCCCTGTAAAGACCTTGTCTCAGACGACCACCGGGACAAGACCACAGGAAACAGATGATTCTTCTGCACAATCTGACTTTGCTGCAGCCTGGAATTGAACTACTGGTTTTCGTCTGGTCAGAGGAGAACTGACCCCCCAACTGAGCCTGGTTTCTCCCAAGGTTTTTTTCTCCATTCTGTCACCGATGGAGTTTTGGTTCCTTGCCGCTGTCACCTCTGGCTTGCTTAGTTGGGGTCACTTCATCTACAGCGATATCATTGACTTGATTGCAAGTAAAAACAGACACTATTTCCACTGAACAGAGATGATATAACTGAATTCAATGATGAACTGCCTTTTACTATCATTTTGCATTATTGAGACACTGTTTTCCAAATGAATGTTGTTCAGTGCTTTGACGCAATGTATTTTGTTTAAAGCACTATATAAATAAAGGTGATTGATTGATTGATTGATTGATCAATTCTTGGTAGGGGCTCCTTTTGCTTTAATTACGGCCTCAATTCGGCGTGGCATGGAGATGATCAGGTTGAGGCACTGCTGAGGGGGTATGGAAGCCCAGGTTTCTTTTACAGTGGCCTTCAGCTCATCTGCCACTAATTTTCCTCTTGACAATACCCCATAGATTCTCTTTGGGGTTTAGGTCTGGTGAGTTTGCTGGCCAGTCAATAACACCAACACCATGGTCATTTAACCAACCTTTGGTGCTTTTGGCAGTGTGGGCAAGTTCTAAATCCTGCTGAAAAATAAAATCTGAATCTTTAAGAACCTGGTTAGCAGAAGGAAGCATGGAGTGCTCCAAAATTTCTTGGTAAACGGGTGCAGTGACTTTGTTTTTCAAAAAACATAATTGACCAACACCAGCAGATGACATTGCACTCCAAATCATCACAGACTGTGGAAACTTAACACTGGACTTCAAGCAGTTTGGGCTATGAGCTTCTCCACCCTTCCTCCAAACCTTGATTTCCAAATGAAATACAAAACTTGGTCTCATCTGAAAAGAGGACTTTGGACCACTGGGCAACAGTTCAGTTCTTCTTCTCCTTAGCACAGATAAGACGCCTCTGATGTTGTCTGTGGTTCAGGAGTGGATTAACAAGAGAAATACAACAACTGTAGACAAATTCCTTGACACGTCTTTATGCCTTTACACCAGCCTCATTCAGTTCCTTGTGAAGTTCACACAAATTCTTGAATCGATTTTGCTTGACAGTCCTCATAAGGCTGCGTTTCTCTCGGTTTGTTGTGCATCTTTTTCTTCCACATTTCTTTTTCCATTCAACTTTCTATTAACATGCTTGGACACAGCACTCTGTGAACAGCCAGCTTCTTTGGCAATGAATGTTTGTAGCTTACTCTCCTTGTGAAGGGTGTCAATGATTGTCTTCTTTACAAGTGTCAGATCAGCAGTCTTCCCCATGATTGTGTAGCCTAGTGAACCAAACTGAGAAACCATTTTGGAGGCTTAGGAAACCTTTGCAGGTGTTTTGAGTTGATTAGCTGATTAGCATGTCACCATATTCTAATTGTTTTGAGAGTGAATTGGTGGGTTTATGTTAAATGTGATCCAAAATCATCAAAATTAAAAGAACCAAAGACTTAAAATACTTAAATCTGTGTTCATCTCATTTATTTTAATACACAAGTTTCACTATTTGAGATAATTTACTGAAATACACTTTTCCATGACATTCTAATTTACTGAGATGCATCTGTACGTCATAATGAACTTTCAATTTTTTAGTTTGATAAGATCCCATTAAAATGTTGTGTGTGTGTGTGTGTGTGATCCAAATATACTCACAGAACAACTGTTGGATTATTGATTATGTTGCTTTCCTGTTTAATACTGTGAAGCTGCATTGAAACAGTCGGTGTTGTATGAAGCGCTATATTAATAAAGGTGACTTGACAATACAATTTCTAATCCAATGTCCTGTCTTTTATTTACCCAGCATTATATACTGTGACTTTTTTAATATATGCTGTGAAAACCTTTTTTTTCTACCAAAAATGATTTTCTTTGTCAGCAAAAAGTGAACACACACACACTGTGAACACACACCCGGAGGAGTGGGCAGCCATTTATGCTGCGGAGCCCAGGGAGCAGTTGGGGGTTCAGTGCCTTGCTCAAGGGCACCTAAGTCGTGGTATTGAAGGTGGAGAGAGAACTGTACATGCACTACCCCCACCCACAATTCCTGACGGCCCGGGACTAGAACTCACAACTTTTCGTTTGGGAGTCCGACTCTCTTACCATTAGGCCACGACTTCCCTAATGAACTTCAAATGAATGCCTTTGCACCAGTGCAAAACTTTGAAGACCATTTAATGAGCAGATAGCTGCAGTGAAACATTTAAAATCTGAGAAATTGCCACCATGGAAAAAAAGGTTGCACTCTTTATTTTCCCCTGTCATTTCTCTCTCTCTTTGATTCTGGTATATAACTGAAGGGCAACGCTGTTGTCTTCAGCAAGGGCTTTCTGCCTACTTTTACTTTCTCTTCTGGGATGTGTTTCACAAGATGCAAAGTAAGATGCCATCTTCAGCACCCTCGCTTCCATCTCAGAGCAACCAAAGTTTATCGACTGCAGTAGAGAGAGGAGAGGAGATATAAAGAGAGGCGGAAGTGTTGCGCTAGTGTTTTTTTCGCGAGCAGCGGGAGAACAGTGCTGCTTTGAACCACCCCCCATCCCCCCCGCCCCATTAAAAGCCCGATGGAGATTCGAAGAGATCTGTTGAAAGGAACCAGCGTATTTTAGATGTTAATTTGTTTTTGTTGTTTTTCCCATCTCTTTTTTCTCCGTCTAGGCCTTCTAAATCTTTTATATTCATATCCAATTTACCACAGCTGGATAAAAAGGTTTGTTTTTCCCAAACTCCAGTGCCTTGCTTCATTTCCATTTTCTACTAAACTTTTCCACACTTTGTGCAAAGTCAAAAGATCAATATTCCCACAACATATTCAGGGATTATGGCGTGCCTTTGAGTGTACAACATATGGCACATGACTTTTTGTCATTTCTTGAGGAGCAAGTATCTGTTGTAAAGAGCAAAGATAATTATCTGAACACATTATTAGATAGAGATATCAAGGAGCATTTAGATTGTTCTCTGTTAATTTCTCTGGAACTCGCTCTGAGCGTGGAAAATATTGTGTGCTGTTAGATCAGAGAAACTCTTATAGATGCTAAACAACCTGTTACCAAAAATATTGTTTAAACTAAATGTCTGACATAGTTGTGTTAAAGCTGCATTACCTAAGTTTTGCTTCTTTGTCGTCATCTGTGTTTGAAAACCTGGAATTGCAGTTCCTTGCGGAATTATATTCCATGCGTGGGTTGTGATCCAGTGTGGATAAATCTGTTTTGAGAATTTGTAGCTGTCAGTTACCGCAGTGTTGTGGATATTCACTGTATTTAGTAATCTCAGATTCTAGTCTATGTCTTGGAATATGTGACCCAAATAATCATTTTCCCCATATACAGTATTGTCATCTGAACAAGTGAGTAATAAGTCTGGCACACTTTGTTTTGATCTACTGAGGAAAAAAACATTACAATAAATCACGCTAGCAATGGTGATTTAATCTAATGATCGATTAGCTCATATAACATCAAAACCCTCCAAATTATTGTCATTGTTACACTTTATTTTCAAATGATTCATATTGACAACATCAGCATTGCGTGACTATGAGCATAGTGTGTATTAGCGTGTAGATTTCAATTTCTGTACAGTCTAATCTCTAATTATCACATCATTCGATTTCATATTAAGAAATTACTTTAACCCAAAAAGCAAACTATGTTCTGATAGAACTGGTTGTATTTAAAATGCACATCTTGTGTAAACCCAGGCTGTCTGTAATCAGAAGCACATTTAAAACTGGAATATAATTTAATTTAATTCACATGTTTCATATAATCTTTCTTGATCACAATCCGCCATCAACATTTTTTTTTTTTACATTTAATTATTCTGGCTGCCCCGGGAATAGGCTATAATTAAATAATTCACCACCTGCAGGACCCTCACATGTGATAGCCTAGCCAGGACGACTTCTTTATGTTTACAGACATGATGTAATGACGCAAACATTTGCCACTTTTTTTTCTCTTTTTTTTTTCTCTTTTACAAGATTTTTAGCATACAGTACAAATTAAAAATGAAAACAAGATTTTGACAGTTTATATATATATATATATATATATATATCTGTGTGTGTGTGTGTGTGTGTGTGTGTGTGTGTGCGCGTGCGTGCGTGCGTGTGTGTGTTTTTTCTAAGATTTTACTGTCATGTTGCAGTGTCTTGTTATCTGGTTTTGGGGGGTTTCTGGGTGGTTAATATCGCCTTCTGGTTGGTTGCTAGGGTGTTCCTGGAGTTCAGTAATGAGATTCTGTCACAAATAGGATGCTACTAACTGGCAGCAAGGCTCCTCACTATGATTTGGACTAGTCCTATTGTGTCATGTTGAATGTTTCAGCTTGGACTAGCACTTCTGAGTCTAGATGAATCTGAATGAAGCTGAAAGACTTGAGTCTGAGCATTAAGTCCCCTTCAGTGACATGTGTCTGTCTCAAAGGTGTGGACTGGAATATGTGGTACTTAGTCTGGAATTGAACTGCTGGTTTCGTCTGGTCAGAGGAGAACTGGCCCCCAAACTGAGCCTGGTTTCTCTCAAGGTTTGTTTCTCCATTCTGTCACCGATGGAGTTTCGTTTCCTTGCCGCTGTCGCCTCTGGCTTGCTTAGTTGGGGTCACTTGATCTACAGCGATATCGTTGACTTGATTGCAAATAAATGCACAGACACTATTTAAACTGAACAGAGATTATATCACTGAATTCAATGATGAACTGCCTTTAACTATCATTTTGCATTATTGACACACTGTTTTCCTAATGAATGTTGTTCAGTTGCTTTGACGTAATGTATTTTGTTTAAAGCACTATATAAATAAAGGTGACTTGACTTGACTTGACTTAGTGGGAAAGAATACTTATAAAACAGATTACCTGTTACAAAAATAATATTTTTAAAAGAATATACTTGAGTGAGAACTGAATTTAATATTTCGGACACTTAATTACACGTACTTGTTGTTTGTAGTTAAATATAAATGTATCGTATATTAAACTTATATTTAAATGCAATTTAAAAGTGTACTTAAGGGTTTTAAGAAGGTGTTTAAGTAAGTGTAGTTTTTTATTGTTGTTGTTGTTTTGTTTATTTGTTTTTTGTTTGTTTTTCTTTGCATTTTTTGGTTTTAAAGACAAATGACTTTTCAGTGCACATTCAATACAATTCAATGCGTCTTTTATAAGGAGTCCGCACATTTGTATAACCAACCCCCTCAGGACTGATGTATATATGTATGAGGGTGAGTGACACTGAAGGGCGCAGCAGGACATGCACCCTGAGTCTTCTGGAACCAACAGCCGGCAGATGCCTGAGTTTTTGTGGACCTCATTCATTAGGATGCCTGGAAACTGAAGCCAGAAGATACACACACAGTACCACACACACATACACAAATGCTTTTTTTTATATTTAAATAATTTATATTTAAATAATTTGCCCTGACCTAACCCTTCATTCTGGCTCATGATTAGAACATGACATATTTTTTAGCCCTTTAAACTTTGGTGATTTCTTGTTTAAATGTCCTTTTAGGGGCATTTTGTCTCACACAAAAATAACAAAACAATTCCTAAACCACACACACATTTAAAATCTAAATTAAGCAGTTTCAAAAATGTATATGTTTGTAAATAAACTGAGTTTTATTGATTACATTATTATCTACATTTCAGCACATCCCTAAATGAAGGTTTTGTTACATTTAACCCAAATCTGGGAAGTGTTTTGTACCTAGAATTCACATTCTATTTATTTATATTGTTTTGATACTGATCCATTTATCAATTTACACCCTGACCCTTACAGAAACTTAAAAAAAAGGTATGTATTATTATTATTTTGCAACATTAAACATCAAAAGCACACACATAGAGACTCATCACCATACAAACACACATCCAGACAATAAAGACCATGAAAACACCATCCTCCACGGCTTTTACTCCTTCAGACATCAAATGTCTATAATCTTCTTCTTCCTCCGCTCCAGTGACTTTAGGACCTTCATTAGAGCTACTGGGCTGCCAACAAATCAACAATCTGGGTTTGTGAAAATGTGTCTATTATAATTTTATTGGGACGTATCCATGCACCATAAATCATTAATACTCTGATGCTTTGAAGTGACTATTGTACATGATGAAAGTGAAACGTCTTGAAATGCTAGAGCGTAATAGTTGGATTATGTTGCTGCTTCAAGTTGAAGCGCACTGAATTGAAACTCCTTAAGATATTATGTCTTCGTCAAAAAGAACTTTTTGAAGTCTGTTTAAAATCATAATCCCTCTTTAATCAAACTCTCACACGGTTACTGCTGCACAAGCCACACATCGAAGGCGTCACACCTTTGAAGTTGGTTTCTAGCAGTATAAAGGGTTTATTCTGGCCTGCTGTCACTGTCCGCTGAGCTGTGATCTTCTTTCTCCTTTGATTGCAGTAAGAAGAACTTGTCTATTCATGTGGCGGTTGTGCAGAAATAAAACTAAGGGAAAGTGATCAAAGACACTTTAAAGAAATGTAAAAATAAAATAGAAAAGTAATAACCTTCATAAGCACACAGAACATTAAAGGAGGAGGCAGAAACATTTTATTAAATTCATGCAAATATGTAGTTGCTACACACGAACAACAGAGGGAGTATTTTCCTTGTCATTATTTATTTATTTTCTAAACCACTTGTCCTATACAGGTTTGTGAGGAACCTGGGCCAGCATCTTGGGCTGTAGGCAGAGAAACACCTTAAATGAATGGCCAGTTGGTTACAGGGCACACATTCGCATCTATGGAATAACTTAGTGAAGGGTTACAAAAAAGTTTTGCTCCAGCCTGCCTGGAAGTTTATAGTAATTCTAAAGACCTTGATAAGCTGGTTCAGGTGGCTTTTTTAGGCAACAGTGGCACTTCTGAAACTTGTTGGAGTTCACTAAATTGTAAAAGTTGGTGAAGGCATTTTGCACACTGTTTTCCTTTAGACATTTTCATTTACAACAAAAAAGGCAAAACTTTTAGGTAGGTTTCTTAACATATTATTGCACCAACTTCATGCCGTCAGGTGGCATGTCCCTTCAAATACTAGATACTACAAAGTACTATAGGTGTTATATTTTTATTAGTAGATTTCATTCGTACGGTGCATGCATTTTAGTTCACTATTTTCCACAACCTAGAACACAAAATGAGTTTCCGTTTCTTTCAGTTAAAGAAACACTGAACTGTAGAATAAGGCATAAGCTTTTACAGCATTTTTGAAATGTTTAACCTAAAAGTTAAGTAAAAAATTATTTCAGTATACAACAGAGGGTTCAGTGATGCCAAGAAATAATTTATTGTTATAGTATGTTGCATAGTCAAGTATACAGTATGCAAATGGGGATGCAGCCTTAAATCTGAGCATTTTTCATTTGCAGTGTCATTTACACACTCAGGTACACAGATACTGTCTTCAGTTCAGTGTTTAAGAGACACATGAGCCACTGCACTGAACACAGTCAACTCTGAACTGAAATGAGTTCAGCACCCATATAAAAGAAGACTTGACTGTCAAGCTATTTAATTTTTATTTTAGCTAAAGCTGTGTCAAGGCTGAGTTGAATATCTCTCTCTCTCTCTCTCTCTCTCTCTCTCTCTCTCCTTCTTAAAATGTTTCTTTTAAGAGATCACTAGTTGAACAGATACTGTATGGATGTCTATTGTCTAGGGTGTGTCATAGATGCATTAAATGATATAAACCCTTAGCCAAATAGATATTAAATGATAATCTTTATGTTTGGTTTAATTACTATAAATTAAGACAAGAACATTCTCTTCGAAAGACCTTAATGTTTATAGTGATGTCTCTTAAAAATATGCATGTAACAAACAAACAATAAATAAAACAAAATAGCAGTAAAAAAATTAGCAAATCCCACAATCATTTCTGCAGTTAGTAAAGATATTTAGCATGTGTTCTGCTCTATGGTGTCAAATGAAATCACTATTGAAACAAAAACTAAATATTTTATGTCATTCTATATGGGGACTGTTATTTGCTTTTGCAAAATTCGCTAAACAGGTTTAAACCAGAAACCATTATTAACCATATGTGGGTATTTTACTGCTTCAGAAGAATTGGTCACAGAGTATTGTTGTGAAACTGTTATGGTGCTTTTTTTACACTTTTTTTTTCAATGGAAAGCTGCCTGAACAATTTGCTAAACATCTTTTCATAACTGGTCATAACTGGTTTGACCACTGTACAGCACCAATTATTACCTCATAGACTAGTACAGCTGAAGCTTTTAGTGAAAGCAAGATTGCCTGCATCTATTTCTCTTTCTCCTGAGAGAAGTGACTTTAGACCGCCTTCTACTCAGTTTTTTGTTGTCAGAAATGAAGTACCTTCACACCAGCTTTCCTGATCTGCTTTGATCACTTCTTCAGTGAAATACCTCCAATACATCCAACACATGAAAGAGTAAGTTTATAGAAGAGAAAGAAAATAGGCAAATGGAGTGAGTTAGAGGAGAGTGATCATTGTGGAAGTTGTCTGAGGGACTTCATACACAGTGCCGTAATGTGAGGCTCTTTTGCTAATTAGAATCAGCATGCATTATTTACATTGTTTGTTTATGTGTCTTCTCTCATCATCTTAATGGCTCTTCAAACTCCTACGTGTGTGTGTGAAGGAGACAGACAGCTACACAAATCAGCAAAGCAACAATCGGTGTCAAGCTTAATTTGAGCCCACACAGGTGATTGTCTCTTGTGACATCAGTCTGAAAGTGACAACAACACCGCCTTCGTCTATGCTGGTGAGGCACTAAGTAAGAGATAATTTACAGTCACTGACACAAAATAAAGTTAGGGGTTTGTTTCCTTCCATTACATCTTGTGCATGACAGATTTTCAGTCCTTACCTGACCTGCAGAGGATGAAGCTCATATTTATATTCTTCGAATTGTACATATGTAAGTACTTTCTGATTAGTTATGGGCAATAAAATAATTAAGCTAATCCTTTTACCTTCCTCACTCACAATCAACTGGTCATAAGCACTCCATCTGGATTCCTAGGACACACTTCACATTTTCACAAGAAGTCAGCACTATCCTCTTATATCTGATATCATAGTCCAACTTCAAGACTCATTCGAAGCCCTAAGTAACAAGATAATTCTGGATTCCCTTCTGAAAAAGAATTAAATTTTTATCTTTAAAAGAATATGAATGAAATGAGAATTTACTATAAAATTTAAAGAAACTGTAAAATTTAAAAATTTAAAGTTTAAAATATATATTACTGAATCAAATCAAATCACACTATTAAATGTAATTAGTTGAACAGTGCTTTGACCTACTTTAGTGGGACATCTAAGTACATTTTTATATGTTGTTTCATAATTGTTCCAATTCTCTTTGAGATATGGTTAAAGTGAACTGGCAAATGTATTGACAAGCACTTATGGTAAAAATATAATTGAGTGTCAAACTTCTGTTATATAATTACAAATTTGTAATGATAAAGTTGCAAGTACATTTAAAATATAGAAACATTGAATGTAATATCAAATACCACTCCAGTTAAAATAATCAATCAAGAAGTTTACATGTGCTGTTGTTACAATACACTTTCATTAAATTCATTAAATCCAACACACAGGGTAAATCCGCACTTGGAGGGGAAAAAAAGGTAGACCTGACCAAGGATGAATGCACAGACTGGAACTATATACATGACTTAAGGAGGCAATTGGTAGGAACACAGGTGAACAGAATGACTAATTAGACAACCAAAACTACCAAAAAGGAACTACCAAATAAGACACAAAAGCAAAACACAAAAACAGTCCAATCCTGACATTTTGGCCCCCTCTCGGAAGGTGCATCCACACACCGTAGAACCAACAAATTGAGGGCGGGGGGGAACTGGGAGGAGCCTTAGGGGAAGGACGGACACCCGGGAGGGGCCCCGCAGACAGAGTCCAGAGAGATGATGACGGATGGAGGAGCCAAGGAGGAAACCGGAGGAGCCAGGGTGGATCAGATGGAGGAATTAGCCAGGAGGCTGTGAAGGTATCGGTGGAGCCGTAGCGACAGAGGACTCATGGTGGAGAGAAGGGAGCTAGGACCCATGGTTGAGAAGTTGGGCTGAGGCGGAGTCCGGGGCTTAGAGGCTAGAGACGGAGTCAAAGGATACTCCAGCCATGGCGATGCTGGAGGGTGGCAGTCCCGCGGAGCTCAAACCATGCTGATAGTGGGCTAAGGGCGAGCAAAAGGGCTGCCAGGTGACAGCTGAGGAGGAGGCAAGAGTGAGTGGTCAGGAGGGCGGGCCGCAGCCCACTCTGGGTTGGGGATAGACATTCTCGAAATACCAGATGACTGCTTCCCTCTAGCTCAGTCCAGTGGTTTCTTAGAGGTCGACGGGGCGATGGAAATTTGAGTTCAATGAATTGAGTTCGTTGAATGTCGTTAAAACGTCAAGCTGGCTGAACTCAACCTCATACTTCATTAGGGAAAGGTCTTTGCAGGCCAGGAAGGTGAACTTTGCGGCAAGGGAATCCGTGGGGAATGAAACACTACAGAAACAAAAAACACTGAATGAAAAACGCTAAACAAACCCCACTGCTGTTACTTGGTGTGTTATTGTAAATTACATTCCATTACATTAACTTCTAAAAAATGAATAAGCTTATGTTCTCACGTGAGAAAACATACCTAAAAAAAAAAAAACATACCGTACCTAAACTGCTCAACTATACATTTCCATACACCACCATCCACAGCAATTTATTTTACAATTTAACTGTTACCTTTATGAGTGATTAGTTATTTTGATACAGAAATCACATTATGTAGTGGTATCTACAGTACCTAATATAAAAGAGATGAGTGTTATACATATATCAGTCGTCCCATGTTATCAAGTCCTCTTGGTTACGATAGTGTAAAAAAAAAGGAGTCAAAATACTGGTGACATTTTTAAGTTTTCCTTTAACTGCATAACTCAGCTTTTCCATGGCAAGGTTGTTGGTCATTTCTTTAATCCAAAGCATAGAGGAAGGACCTTGTATCTCCATCCATTTTAAAGCAATGGCCCGCTTGGTATGAAGCTAACTTAATTCAGTCAGTTTGGATTTATTGGTGTCGACCACCAATTTACGGGATATATATGATATAAACAGAATTTGAGTTCACAAGGAACTTTTTCTTCAGTCAGTTTACCAATCATAACAAGAGTATTGGGGAGGCCAGGACTTGAGGCCCCTCTGAAGGACAGCTTATCCTGTGCAGGTGTGCTGGCATGTATAGCGGAAAGAGCATGCATGCTTGTGTGTGTGCATTCATGTTAGTATTTGAATATGAAAGTTTGCTGAACACATCTGTTTATTATTCATGTGTGCTCTGTGCTCTATTATTATTAGTATTTAAAAGAGGACTGCAAGAGAGAGAGAGAGAGAAAGCTTATTTATTAAAAAAAACATAATTTTGTCTTCTCCTGTGTCAAACTTAAAAACACATAGTATAACAATGAGTATTTCCAAAATGCAGCGGCTAGAGTCCTTACCAGGTCAAGAAAATATGATCATATTACCCCAATTCTACAGTCTCTGCACTGGCTACCTATTAAGTTCCGTATCAGTTACAAATGATCATTACTTACCTATAAGGCCCTAAATGATTTAGGTCCTGCGTACCTAACTAGCCTTCTACCATGCTACAACCCATCACGCACTCTAAGGTCACAAAATGCTGGACTTTTGATAGTTCCTAGGATAGCAAAGTCCACTAAAGGAGGTAGAGCTTTTACGCGTTTGGCTCCCAAACTCTAGAATAGCCTTCCTGATAATGTTCGGTGTTCAGACACACTCTCTCTGTTTAAATCTAGATTAAAAACACATCTCTTTCACCAATCGAATAATGCATGTCATAATTTGTGACTGCAGTTGTATCTGATCAAATGCACATTCTTATTCTTTAGCTTACTTTATTGGATAAGCAGCTATACTAATGATGTCTCTATTTGTTTCTCTGTTTTGCAACTACAGTAGGATTTAAACAAGCTCCAGTCTGGATCCAGAACACCTTTGAAGAGATGATGCCAACCCATCAGAGGACCTCAGATGATGCAAACACATAACACAACAAATAAAATTCAAGTATACTCCCTTCCCTTCCCTTCCCTTCCCTTCCCTTCCCTTCCCTTCGCTTGTGTTCATTGAAAAAATCTGCTTTAAGTCTCCAAAGTTAGCAAAAAACAGCATAATGCTTTGGTATTAAGGAAAGGAGAACAGAGGCCATTTTTAACAGTAATGAAGAGGCTTTACTACGATGCTTCTGTGGGAAAACAGCTTACAATTTAATTACTTGACAGCTTATCTGTTATCTTCTGTCGTTATGTCTGTTATTAGACATTCTTTTTTACACCATTTTTGTGTTAACACTGAAAAATATTATGTTGTATAAAAGAAGTCACAGATCATTTTGTGACAGCTAGGTTTCAGTTTACATCACTTCTAATTCATTTCGATGATATCCACAAACAGTGATTAACTGTTACACAACTCAGTCATGCCAGTCAAGGCCAAAATGTGGTTGGTTTTCAAGACACATGATACAGTTTGCAATTTCTCCCCTGGTATATCTACCAATAAAAAGGCCATCTCTGGTTTCAAAAATGCTTACAAATGTCATTATACTTCATATGATCATGCTGTTCTTGAAAATCTTCAGATGATTTTAACAGATGTTATAAAATGATTAAACAATATATAATAATTTGTTTGGTTGGTTTAGATACAGTGATAAGTTTATTTAGCACTTCCTGTCCTCTAGTTGTAAAGCAGTGCAGTTTATCTTTGTGTGCAATGGATGAAATTTAAGTATTAGATGCTGTAGAATCTACATTTGTAATTGTATTTCTGATGTTATCTATTTTGTCAGTGAAGAAATTCATAAAGTCATTACTATTAAACATTGATGGAATATTTGAATCAAGCTTGGGTTAAACCTATATATAAACCTATATTTATATCTTGACCCCACTATTCAGGGAACAGACACAGTCTTTATAGATTGGACAGCGCAAGTAATTCTATCAGTTAAGTGGGTAGAACAAAAGTCATCATAATAGTTATTTGAGAATTGGGTTACTAGTCATATGGAGCGAAGTGTCCTTGAGTTGTTGCTTGAGTTTCAACTGCAGGTGGCAGATCCTTTTCCTATTTGGCGCCTAAACTCTGGAATTAACCTACCTAACATTGTTCGGGAGGCAGACACACTCTTGCAGTTTAAATCTAGATTAAAGACCCATCTCTTGGGCTCTTAGACTGTACCTGGCTTACACATAACATAGTAATATGCTTTTAATATCCAAATCTGTTAAAGGATTTTTAGGCTGCATTAATTAGGTAAACCGGAACCGGGAAGACTTCACATAACACCCGATGTACTTGCTACATCATTAGAAGAATGGCATCTACGCTAATATTAGTCTGTTTCTCTCTTATTCCGAGGTCACCGTAGCCTTCAGATCTAGTCTGTATCCAGATCAGAGGGTCACTGCAGTCGCCCGGATCCAGTACGTATCCAGACCAGATGGTGGATCAGTACCTAGAAAGCACTTCTACATCCCTGAAAGACAGCGGAGACCAGGACAACTAGAGCCCCAGATACAGATCCCCTGTAAAGACCTTGTCTCAGAGGAGCACCAGGACCCAAGGTTTTTTCTCCATTCTGTCACCAATTGAGTTTTGGTTCCTTGCCGCCATTGCCTCTGGATTGCTTAGTTGGGGTCACTTCATCTACAGCTATTTCGTTGACTTGATTGCAAATAAATGCACAGACTCTATTAATTTTAATTATGGGCATTATGAGAAACATGAGTATGGATTGTATGCAAATTGGGATGCATCCATCCAGTGAAGTCCTGGGAACATCAAATAAAATAACTCTCAGAGAATTGTTGTAGACAGGTTTAAAATAGAACACAGAACATGTTCTCCACTTCCTTTCAAGCTTCCACATCAGTTGAACAAATGGTCATTATAATTTGTCTCTAACTAGTTCTCTTTTCATCCTCACGCTTTCATCTAGTCTGAAGGAAAACAATCCGTTGAGTGAGCCCTGCAGATGAGTTTTTTAGACTGAAATCTCAGTACTCCTCAGGGAGAGTAATGAGTTGTTGGTCAAAAAATGTCTTTCAGCTTGTGCCCCATGTGGGCTCCTTTGAGATCCCCAGGGCGCCAGTGCACCCCGACCCAAGTTTTAATGAATCAATCATACTTGTTTATTGGATGCTGGAATTGATCACCTGATCTAGAGTTGTCAATCAAGAATTGTTTCAAAGACCCCCTGGCAACATTGTCCCCTGGGTTGTATACACTTTCCATTTGCTTCATTTTCTTTCCATCTACAACCTCCATATACACATTTTTTTTTCTTCTCCCACTTGCTTTCTTTTGGTCTCTGTGTGAATAATGATTCAAAGCAGTAAGACATCAGATACAAAAAAAAAAAAACATCTCTCATCTGGTTGTCAAATCATAATTAAGTCTTCAATGGCAGAGAAACCGATTACCTTACATTGACATAAAACATATCTTCAAACATTATCTCCACCTCTTCTTTAAATCCATGCTGTTCATCCTATGATTTTATCACAATTTGACTGTGTTTGTTTGATCCTAACAATTTTACTTTTCAAACTCAGAAAATTCTGATCGGAGCATAAAGGAGTGAAAGAGTGGAAGACTTAAACATTCTCTCTGATTCAAGATTTAAGAAACGTTATTCTACATTGCAAAAGTATAACAATATGGCTCTAATCCAAAACCCATTTTACTGCCAACGTGGCCATAAAGCTATATAGCATTGCATATTAGGCTCACTCTCAATATAAAGACTGTTCCAAAAAACTTGTTTGGCTCATTTCTAAGAAAAGATCATATGTATCATAGAGAAGGCAATCCCATTATGCAGACATCCCACCCTGCAAAAACACTTTTTTGGGAGATAACACAGATTCTAAAGCTGACTCTGGAGCGGATTCTAGAGTTTCCTGGACTAGGGGAGCAGCCTCCATAGCAGTGGCAGTGAGAGCTTGCTGCTCGGGAATGGCCTCCTCAGCAGAGACAGGGAGAGAGGTCTGCTCAGTGAGGCCTCTGTGGCCATGATTGGGAGAGTGGGCTGCTTAAGGATGGCCTCTGTGGTCATGAAATGAAGAGCTTGCAGCCCAAGGACAGACTCTGTGGACGTGACAGGGAGAGCGGATGATCTGGGATAACCGGATTTAGAACAACTGGACTCAGAACCACCAGGTAAAGGGAAGGAATAGCAGCTTACCCCCAGTTTTCATTCGAGAGCACAATGTGGTAGGGTTGGGCATAGGCTAGGAGGTGGAATCGACAGGGAGAGAGACCGACCCTTGCTGCAGAAGCTCCATCTCCTTGAGCAAACATGTGCAACCACATCCAATAAGTCCATGATCCCAATAAATACTCACCCATCTTATCTCAGGCAAAAGGTTCATTGAGTCCAACAAGAATAAAGTTTATTAAAGCAAACCAGCCAAAACCAAGAACCTGAGCAGCATCAAAGAGGGCTTCTGCTGCAATCAAGACTCCATTACAGAAATATTTAATTGCTCAGAGGTTGCTCTTTCTAAGCTCAGCGGACTTAGTTGTGATTCTCATATATCTCTCATTTTAGTATCAACAGTGTCTCAGATGTTTCTCTTAAAATTCCCTAGGAGAAATAAAAATAGACACAACTTAGACATGAGAAAATTCTGAGAGAAAGGAGTCCTAAATGAGAATGAACTGAGAGAAACGTGATATCTCTTTATTGTCTTGCTGTAATCCCTTAATGTTTCACAATGAGTAATGAGACAGGAACAGGAAAGTACCTTCAGCTTGGACTCAAACTCATGCTGTCTGAGGTGCAGTTGTGCCTTCAAATTGATGCGCTGCCCACTAGACTATGGCTCTGACAGAGGTTGGTCTAGGCCAGGGCTATTCAATTGTTGGCCCGCGGGAAAATGCAGACCACCAATCATCTTCATCCAACCTGCGAGAAGAGTATGTGTAGATCACACATATACCTTGAATTGTGTTTGCACTAATTAAGTTTGTATGTCCAGCAACACTGGCCCGGGCCAGCCTGAAAAAGAAAAGGAAGAGACAGCACAACAACAATCTACGGGAGACCGCTCCATCATTAGACGGCAGCTTTGACTTGTGTGAGGGAATTATGAGATATCCATAACTCTAGTTTAAACGAGTATAAAGACAGTGTTATCGGTCATTACATCTGGCGAGAAATAGTGCAGACTGGAAAAAAGGTGATTATCAAATGCCGTATAGTTTGAAAGTATTCATGTTCGGCTGAATGTATATGCTGGCTAATGTTAGCCACTTCAGACGAACTTGCCATTAGCACTCCAAACGACAAAACACAATTCTGTCAAAGTGCACGGTTGTAGTGAATGATTTTGTAAACATGGCCTTACAGGATTTATAAAGTCTAAATTAATGATAAAGAGTTGGGAGATGAGTCTGTCATTGATGGAAATCATGTAAAAAAAAAAAAAGAGAGAGAAATCACTCGACTGTTCTAGTTGCTGATTAACTTTTGTAGCTTGAATAAAGAGTAATCAATACAGTTTATGCATACACAATTCATAGTTTATTTGAAGATTGTTTTACATACACTTTATTTTAAAGTTATGTTTTTCAGAGCCTAGATAAATGTAAAACAAAATAGCACTTTCAATTATACTGTAATGTTGAATGGCTATAAATATTGGCTAAAGTTGAGAGAAAGATTTAATAGAAAATCAGCAGTATTATAAAAAAAATATAAAAGAGACATGGTAAATAGATTTATTTTAAATATATATTAAAAATATATAAAACATTCTTATGTTGTTTCTACATTCATTTGGAGTTTCAGTGTGAAATTTTGACAGTTTATTAATAATCAATCATTCACGATTAATTACAGAAAATGTGTGATTAATTAGTTTATTTATTTATTTATTTTATATTTGATTGACACACATCACAAATGTTAACCTTTCATAGATGTTGCTTTGTATTATTAATACATTTTACTGCTAAATATGCATTTAATTGTAATTACTTATTTTATAGACCCGCCCCCCCTCATAACAGAGATTGGGATGGCCCCCAACCCACTTGGCCCCTTTCAAATTTAATAGGCCGAGGCCTAATGGTTAGAGAGTTGGACTTGTTACCCAAAAGTTGTGGTTTTGAGTCTCAGGTCTGGCAGGGATTGTTGGTGGGGGGAATGAATAACCAGGGCTCTCTTCCACCGTCAATACCTTGAACGAGTTGAGACCCTTCGGCAAGGCACCGAACCCCCAGCTTTTTCCTGATTGCCACAGCAATATGACTGCCTGCTGCTCCAGGTGTGTTCACTTGGAAGGGTTGATTTTAAGGGCTGACTGTATGTCTCATTGCGATATCAGCTTTGTCTATAAGATGTAAAAATATATACAATTTTATTTGGGGAGAAATGGTAATTTGAATTTTTTACTTATATTTTAAATACTGAAACTATCATTTTAAATTATAGCTTTATACATTTAAAAGTATTACACATTTGTGAATATCATGGATTATTAATTTAAATGTATCTTCAATGCTTAATACTGTATATGCAGCACATCTCATAGGAAGGGAAAAAAAATTGGATCTTTTTAATATCTCAAATATTTCTCCTAGACAGAATTGAGGTTATTACATCAAATGGATATTTTTTGCTTGTGTCTCCTGCTTCTCACACTTGTCTCCTGAAACTAAGTCTCTAACATTCTCTAACACTCTAACACACTTTCATGGTCTCCTTTAAAGTTTAGGAAGAGATCTCATAGGCCAAGAATCATAGGCCATTTAATGTGCCTTTCAATAAAGAAAGCTCAGGATTATTGTTCCTGTAGTAATACTTTTGTATTGATAAACTTTTGTTTTGATAAAGGCATTGGGTACATTAATATTTCCAAAAAGCAAATGATGTGCCCTATGCACATAAACTGTATGGTTTTATTCTCTTTTTGTGTCAAGAGTAACATTATCCTTATGTCTGCATAATTTCACTCTTAATATAGCCTTAAACAAGCTTCTAACAACTGTGTTCATCAAACAACAGTGGTAAGTCAGAATTATTCAACAATCACAGTGAGTAATGGCTTCTTCTCCTGTTATTGTCACTTGCACTGCATGCCACATGTGTAGTGAGCCTTCTCTGTCAACAGTGAGGTATTCACATTTGATAAATGCAGGGAAATAGATTGGCTGGACAGAGAAGATTTTAGAACTATTGACATGCATCCAAACATTAATTGAGGACAGTAAGAATGTGAGTGCCTTAGATATGGCGCTGGATGTGACTAGTTTAGCAAGTCATGTACATTGTTTGGTTATGGTTGTAAAGCGACTGGGTGACTGTGAGGTGGCATAGTTGTGTTACAAAACACCGCTCTGGTCTCATCCCTTCTTACCGTGGTGACAAGATACACAGCAGACTGTCATCACTCTCTGGCAATATGTCTAATTGGTGCCTGCAGAATAACATATTTCTTAGGTTTCATAGACAATTGGATGTGTTTTTGGGGCAGACCTGACCTGTTGTAAAGAGATAGTCTTCTCTCTAGAAATATCTCACATAGAGGTTGTACTTGACCAACTTGATGGTGTAACAGAAACTATTTGTTCTCTCTTTTCTACCTCTTTAGACATGGTTGCTCCTTTACATTAAAAGAAGATTAAGGGAAATCGTGCAACCGTGCAACCGTGCCGAACACAAGAGAGCAGCCCAGAAAATGGAACACAGCTGGATGAAAACAAAACTAGTGGTATTTTGTATTGCATGGAAGAAAAGTACATCAACAGTACATGCAGAAAAGCCTTTAAAACTGCTAGATCTGCTTACTTCTCATCTATTTTAGAAGAAAACAAACACAACCCTAGGTGTTTATTCAATACAGTGGCTAAATACATTTTTTTATGTTTTTTTCATGTGAAAGAAACCATGGTTCTTGAATCAGGGCCCGGTGCTGGGAGCTCCTTGTCACCGTTTAACACTAGTGACGGATGCGTCCCTCACTGGTTGGGGTGCGGTTATGAGTGGCCACCCTGCCCGTGGTCTGTGGAGCAATCGCATCTGACATGGCATATCAATTGTCTAGAGATTCTAGTCGTTTATCGTGCACTTAAGCACTTCCTCCCAGACCTGAGAGGTCACCATGTGTTGGTACGCACCGACAACACATATATATCTCTTATATCAACCACCAGGGATGTCTGCCCCTTCTACAAACAGGTGCACCAGATACTTGTGTAGTCCCAGGGCAAACGCCTCTCACTCAGAGCATTGTATATTCCTGGGAAATTAAATATGGGAGCAGACATATTGTCAAGTTAGGGGCCAAGGCCTGGAGAATGGAAGCTTCACCCCGAGGTGGTGAAACAGATATGGAGAATTTTTGGCAAAGCTCAAGTGGACCTCTTTGCGACTCAAGAGACATCGCAATGTCCCCTTTGGTTCTCTCTAGTTCATCCAGCTCCTTTGGACTGTACGCTATGGCGCAGACCTGGCTGAGGCTTCGTCTGTACGCATTTCCCCCTATTGCTCTGCTCCCGTTCTGGAGTTTCTGCAAACCAGGCTCTCTGCAGGGTTGACCTACTTCACGCTTAAGGTATACATGGCGGCCATTGCGGCCTACCATGTCCCTCTCTGTGATCAGTCTTTGGGAAGACACCCCCTAGTTACACGTTTCCTCCACGGTGCGCTGAGGCTGAGACCTCCAGTACGGTCACGTATTCCCCCATGGGACTTGGTTTTGGTGTTAGAGGCCCTTTGTAAAGCTCCATTCGAGCCAATGCAAGACATATCAGACAGACATCTGACCCTCAAAGCTGCCTTTCTGTTGGCTATCACCTCTCTGAGGAGAGTCAGAGAACTTCAGGCTCTCTCAGTGGCCCCTACTTATCTTGACTTTGCGCCCAGCATGGCCAAAGTGTTCATATACCCTCGAGCGGGATATGTTCCTAAGGTTCCCTCTGTCACACCACAACCTGTAGTGCTGCAGGCCTTCTGCCCACCTCCCTTTAGGGGCGTATGGTGGCCTCCAAGGCTTTCTTGGCAGGTGTTTTCATGCTGGACATCTGCAATGCTGCGGGTAGGTCCACGCCCTCTACCATTGTAGGATTCTATGGCCTAGATATGCCAGTCACTCCAGGCGCTTCAATTCTCTTGTCCTAAGCTGTGCTCTTCGGATACACACTAGGCATTTGGTAGTCTGATAGCGTGGGCACCTCGTTCCCCATAGCGTTTTCCGATGCAGCTCGAGTTCCCAAAGAGGAACGTCTTTAGGTTACGCATGTAACCATGGTTCCTCGGGGGAATGAGACGCTGCATCGTAGAACGCTATGGGGAACGCGTTTAGCATGAGTGACTCTGAATATCATGTGTAATCTGTTTTATGGAAGAGCGTGACATCACGGGCGGGGTGACGTGAGCGACCAGGAAGCTATAAAGACACATCTTGTGTGCCGTATCCAGCCCTGACATGATTCCTCACCTATATCACCACAGGCTAAATCGATGGCTTGCAGCAGATTTACTCTTGTGTAGGGCTGTCTATCATAAACTTTCCATCTCCAAGAGGAGAAAAACTCCTCAATCAGATTCAGGAAAGGCGAGTATGGAGGGAGGTACAGGTTCATAAACTGCCCATTGATGTTAAACTATTCCCTTACCTGAGCAGCTCTGTGATAACTGACATTGTCCCACACTATCACATAAGTGGGAATGGGATACTCATTTTGCTCTTGATCCTGCTGCTCTTGAACCTGCTGCTCAAATAAAATATGTCTTATATTTGCAATAAATCTTAGAAGAAGCTGGGTATTGTATGGCCAGAGTGTAACATGGTGATGCAGAACACCATGGTTTCTGATAGCAACACAGATTGTGACATTGTCACTTTGTTGACCAGGGAATTCAACAATGGCCTGCTGTACAGTCATGTTTCAGCCTCTCCTCTTTGTCATTTTTTGCCCTTCTCATCTTCCTCTTTCTTGCCTCCTCCTCCTCCTCTTACTCTTTCTTGCTCTCCTCCTAGTGGCCCACCTCGCATATGCACTCGTCCTCTCACATTGTTTCTTCTATCCATTTTCAGACTTTCTCCTTCCCACCTTCAACAACCTGTTTGCTCTCTGAACTGGCTTATATTGGTTCTGTCACATCATTTGAAACAGTTTAAATTAATTTTGAGTGGTTGTGTTCAATCAATGACACGTTTTCTATTTGCATTTGAATGTTGCCACTAGTTGTAACGATAAAAACTCCATAGTCGTCGGGAAGAAGGAGGCGGGAACCGGCGCACAATCAACACATCATTTTAATAATAACAAAATAAACACAAAACAGCGCGTCAGCCCCTCACGGCAACTGACGCGCACAAATTAAAGCCAAAACATAAAATAATGTCCCAGGCCTGGTCCTCTCTCGTCCTTCACTATAGTCGCTCCAGTTTTATATCCTTCCATCTCCTACGTGGGACTCGATACTGGCGGTGGGGCGCAGGTGTAGCTCATCTCCAATCACTACACCTGGCCTCACTCCTCATTCCCACGCCTCTCGGCCCCGCCCCACTCGCCACATACCCCCATCGCCCCTCGCAGGCCGGGGGGTACCCTCGAGACTGCGCTCTACTCCCCCCCCCCTTCCCTCCGGGGGGGACCGCTCACGGGGACCTGCGGGAACCTGGGGGTAGGACAGACGAGGCCAGAGAAAAGGAGATGTAAGGAGGAGAGACAGGGACGAGAGAGGGGAGAGAGGAAAAAAAAATTACAAAAAAAAAAAAAAAATCCGGTTCCCAGACACACTGCTGCTTTGTTCAGCCAATGGGTTTTAGTGTTTTAGCAATTGAGAAAAACTGTAATACTGATTGTTTGTATAAATTCAGCACTTGGATACTGCAAAGATACTGCAGTCCATCTGCAACGGCCAGAAAGGTTAAAAAAAAAAAACATTCCATAAATGATTAGAATATTACAGTACACTCAAATACTGTAAGTTGTGCAATTGTAAAATCAGGGTCAATGAGAGAAACATCGCGCCTCAGCATAATGTATTTGTGCCTGATTTTGGCCAGAGGACTTTGGCAAGATCACAAGTACGTAATGTTGTCTTTTTTGCTAGACAAAGAAAAAAAAACTGATCTGATAGATCCAGCCTTGATTAAACTCTCTTAAACCTTACTCTTTCTCTCCTCCTTCTCTTCCTCCTCATCCTTCAATTCTTACATGTACACTTCCTACTCTCCTTCTCAGATTGCTTCCATCTATTGTTCGCATCATCATTCGGTCACCTGTGCCACTTGTGAACTCTGAACTGCCTCAAATTTGGTACAGTTTGTTCGATCTCATCATTAGACACAAGTGTTAACTATTTTGTATCGTTGTGTGTAAACAACAACTGTACTTTAGTTGTGTTTAACTTTTGCTGCTTGTGTTTAGCATTTTGCATCACAAATGCATCTCAGTGTGATAAGTGTTTAAGTAAATGAGAATGTTTTTAGAGTTTTGCGAAAATAGAGCCTAACTGTCTGAATGTGTTTAAAGTTCACCAGAAAAAAGTGTTTTATTTGACAAATTGATTTAAGCTAGTAAAAATTTAGTTCAAAGATTGGGGTTTAGTGTTTTTGCAATTCAGGAAAAAGCTGTAATACATAATTGTCATTAGGATATGTCCCATAAACTTTAAAAATGGCTGTAATTAAGCCTCTCATTAAATAATCTTGATCCTTGATAATTAGTTAAAGGTGGGGTAAGTGATAACTGTTAGCCAATGTTGATATTCCAAATAACCAAAACAAACTTGACCCTGTATGATGTCATCATGGTATGGTAATACAGGTAGAATGTGTTTTGGAAGTACTGTGTGTTTTAAAATGCAAATATTTGTTTTAACAGCATATATTAGTTCTGTGAAACAAAGCAAAACCAATGTTATTCACCTAACGAAAAGAAACAAAACAACCTCACCATCCGTTCGCAGGCCTTCCCGCTCCTTGAGTTCTCTCCAACACTGGAAAGCTGATATGATATTTACAAGGGTCAAGTCAAGGCAAGCCAAGGCATGTCACCTAAAAAAGAGTTTACTGTTGTCTTTTGCATTAATTGACACACCATTTTCCTAATTAATGCTGTACAGTTGCTTTGACACAATCAATTGATTGTAAATAGATTGTCAAAGAAACTGCCTTTAACTTTAACAAAGCAACTGCCTTTAACTGAAAAGATTTGTGTTTACTTTTGTCTTTCTTTTGCATTATTGGCACACCATTTACTATATGCACTATAGTGCTTTTAACAATACAGATTGCGTCAAAGCAACTGTACAGCATTAATTAGGAAAATGGTGTGTCAATAATGCAAAAGACAATAGTAAACACACATTTTTCAGTTAAAGGCAGTTCATCATTGAATTCAGTGATGTCATCTTCCAGCTCAGCTCAGTTTAGTTTAAATAAAGGAAAGGAATCAAAACTCCATCTGTGACAGAAAGGAGAAAAGACCTTGGGAGAAACCAGGCTCAGTCGGGGGGCCAGTTCTCCTCTTGCCAGATGAAACCAGCAGTTAAATTCCAGGCTGCAGAAAAGTCACATTGTGCAGAGGATTCAACTGGTTTCTGAGGACTTGTCCCGGTAGCTGTCTGAGACAAGGTCTTTACTGGGGATCTCTATCAGGGGCTCATCTAGTTGACCTGGTCTCCGCTGACTTTCAGGTCTGTCCTCTCTAAGTGCTGATCCACCATCTTGTCTGGATGCATACTGGATCCGGATGACTGCAGTGACCGCCTGATCTGGATACAGATGGGATCTGGTGGCTACTGTGACTTCGGAATAAGAGAGAAACAGACTACTATTAATGTAGATGCCATTCTTCTAACAATGTAGCAAGTACATTGGGTGTTATGGGAAGTGTTCCTGGTTTCAGTTGACCTAATTAATGCAGCCTAAAAATCCTTCACTGGATTTGAATATTAGAATGTATTAGTCTGTTATATTTAATCCAGGGATTGGTCTTTAATCTAGATATAGATCTAATTATAGACTGATCTCAATCTCCCTTTTCTGTCAAAAATACTAGAAAACTATGGAACTGTAATGCAGTCAAGAGAGCTGCCTGGAACTACATTCGCTATGCATTTCCCTGAAATTAATTGCAAACCCAATCAGATCCAAGCATTCAACAGCCCCGTATTATAAAGGGAAAATAATACAATACAGTTTTTGACAGGGTAATAAATTAGTTTTTACACTACCATTTTAACCAAACTATGTGACAGACTTTTCATTAAGATCCTAGAGAATCATTTCAACTTGTGGAAAATTGCAATCCGATGATCCCGACTGTCCAAACACCATTAAGACTATATGGTTATTTTATTTTTTATTTTTTATTTTTTTTAAGTAATGGCTGTGCAGTTTTCAGCACAATGATAGTCTGTTCACTAAGTGTTTTGGTATGAATGGGTGTGCTTATGCTTTTGTGAACTAACTATGTTTTAAAATATAAAGCAAGTATATTGTTAATGATTGTAAGACATAAGAAATTTATATTTCCATTTATGTGTGTACATACTGCTTAAATAAGTTCAGTGAAGTAACATTTCATTGCATGTACATCCATATATATATATATATATATATATATATATATATATATGAAAGCAGCAATTCATTTTGTATTATAATAATGTTACACTATATATTATTGTATCTTAATTTATTAAGCAGTAAATGAAATAAAGAAGCTTATCAAGACATAAACTTCTGAAAGTAGCCAGATATTATATTCCCCCTTCATTTCTGCTGAGGTCCATGACAAGACAGGAAAGAGTCCTCTACTTCTGAAAACATCAAAGTTCCTGTCAAGACATGAGCTCATAAGATAAAACAACAAACAAAAGCACATAACGGTGTGGCACAGTGTTGACTAGAATCCAAATTTTTTAAACTTCAAGCTTGTCTGTCTTTGTCCTACTTGGTGGGAGAATATTGAGTGAGGGTGGTCCTTGACTGAAGACCCCACAATCTGACAGCATACTCTATTTGACCTCTGCAATGCACAAAGCAACGCTCACACACTGTGAGCCTTCCAGTGTGCTTGTCACTGAAACCCACAGCTGAAACAAAGAAAGATGGAAACTCCAGACAACCTCAAACCTCTCTTTCTCACAATCACTCTCTTTTTGCAGCTCTACATACACCCACTTTAAATTTGAATTCTTTGAATCTTCTATACTTATCTTGCTGGTGTAACACAGGAGGAGTCATGACAGTTAAGTGGGAATCCAATTGCTAGCTTTAATTTAGAGAGCGTAGTAGAAATAGGCAAGTCAAGAGCGGCGGCCCTAGTACTGAGCCTTGAGGTACTACATACTGCACTTGTGATCGATATGATACATCTTCATTCACTGCTACGAACCGATGGCGGTCATATTAGTATGATTTAAACCATGCTAATGCACTTCCATTAATGCCAACAAAGTGTTCAAGTCTATGCAAAAGAATGTTGTGATCAATTGTGTCAAACGCAGCACTAAGATCCAATAAAACTAATAGAGCCAGTTTGAAGGTTTTGGGGACATATCCTAATGACAATGAGGAATTAGTAATAGTCAGAAGAGGATCTATGACTTCTGGAAGCACCTCTTTTAGGAGCTTAGATGGTATAGGGTCTAACATACATGTTGTTGGTTTAGATTATGTAACAAATTTATACAATTCTTCCTCTCCTATAGTAGAGAATGAGTGGAACTGTTCCTCAGGGGGTCTATAGTGCACTGTCTGATGCGATATTGTAGCTGACGGCCGAATGGTTGCAATTTTATCTCTAATAGTATCGATTTTAGAAGTAAAGTAGTGCATAAAGTCATTACTGCTGTGATAAGGCTTTATTTTTTGTTAATTTAGCCACTGTATTGAATAAATACCTGGGGTTATGTTTGTTTTCTTCTAAAAGAGAAGAAAATTAATCGGATCTAGCAGTTTTTAATGCTTTTCTGTAGGATAAGTTACTTTCCTGCCAAGCAAAACAAAATAACTCTAGTTTTGTTTTCTTCCAGCTGCGCTCCATTTTTCGGGCTGCTCTCTTTAGGGTGTGAGTATGCTCATTTATACCATGGTGACATACTGGTTTCCTTAACCTTCCTTAGGGCAATTTCATAGTGAACGAATCTCTATGCATACGCGTCCTCAAGGCTACGCATCGTTACGCTTCGGTCGCCATTATGCGTCGGTGCGTAGCCAAATGTGTCGTCCTAGTTGCACGCAATACTATGCGTTGTCGGTGGGGGCGACATTGCAAGTATTGTACATTAATTCAAGTATATTGTTTTTACAGAAGAAGAAGGTTCGAATACAATGTATACCCATCTCTACTAATATCACCCGACTCTACTACCCCCTGTTGCGTGAACGGTGTATTGCATACACGCATCGACGGTGACGCTTGCATCCACTGTTTAGACTATGAAAGGGAGCGCGTCGCTCGCGTTGCTTGCTCGCGTTTCTCGCGTTGACTATGTAACGGCCCTTAAGCGTAAAGGAGCAACTGTATTTAAAATGCTAGAAAAGAGAGAGTCAGTAGTTTCTGTTACATCATCAAGTTGTTCTGAGGTTTTGAATATGCTAAGGAATTTGGATACATAAGGAAGATTTACTTAAAAAGCAGTCTTTTGTGGTAGAAGTGATGGTTCTTCCATACTTGTAACAAGAAGTAGAATTTACAATTTTGGCTATATGAAGTTTACACAAAACTAAATAATGATCTGAGATATCATCACTTGGCTGCATAATTTCAACACTATCAACATCAATTCCATGTAACAGTATTAAATCTAGAGTATGATTCCGACAATGAGTAGGTCCTGAAACGTGTTGTCTAACACCAATAGAGTTCAGAATGTCTATAAATTCTGATCCCAATGCATCTTTTTCATTATCAACATGGATATTAAAATCACCAACTATTAAAACTTTATCTGCAGCCAGAACTAACTCGGATGTAAAATCAACAAACTGTTTTATAAAGTCTGTATGGTGCCCTGGTGGCCTGTATACAGTAGCCAGTATAAACATAACAAGGGATTTATCATTAGCATTTGTTTCTCTGGATAATGTTATATGAAGCACCATTACTTCAAACGAGTTATACTTGAAGCCCGCCCTCTGAGAAATCCTGAAAATATTGTTATAAATTGAAGCAACATCTCCCCCTTTGCCTTTTAGACGTGGCTCATTTTTATAACAGTAATCTTGGAGGATGGACTCATTTAAAATAATGTAATCATCAGGTTTTAGCCAGGCTTCTGTCAAACAGAGCACATCTATATTTTGATCAGTGATCATATTATTTACAAAAAGTGCTTTTGTAGAAAGGGATCTGATATTCAATAAGCCAAGCTTTATCATTTGTTTATCCGTATTGCATCTATTTTTTATTTGTTGAACCTCAATTAAATTGTTAATCTTAACTTGGTTTGGACGTTTTTTTTTTTTTGTATTTTCTAGTTCGGGGAACAGACACAGTCTCTATAGTGTGATATCATAGGAGGCAGCTGACTATATATATATATATATATATATATATATATATATATATATATATATATATATATATATATATATATATATATATATATATATAACCCTGACAGAACTGAGAAAGCTGGCCAAATTCCGGAGAGTCCTTCTTCCCCGCCTGAAGTCGCACAATGAAGTGGAAGTTGTGGAGCGCCAGGAACCACCGGGTCACTCTTGTGTTTGTGTCCTTGGCCCGGGCCATCCACTGTAAGGGAGCATGATCAGTGACAAGAGTGAAATGTCGGCCAAGGAGATAATACCTGAGCTCCAGGACAGCCTACTTGATGGCCAGTGCTTCCCTCTCGAAGGCGGTGTATCGTTGCTCTGATGGGGACAGCTTTCAGCTGATGAAAATCATGTTGGAGGCATCCGTCTGTAGCAGGAAGGGGATGTTAAAGTCTGGGGCTTGGAGGACCAGCTCCGAGGTGAGTGCCGCTCCACATGCTGGAATGCTTCGTCCTCGGCGGGTCCCCAGGGAGTCTTTTCCGGCTGCCCTTTCCTGGTCAGGTCAATCAATCAATCACCTTTATTTATATAGTGCTTTAAACAAAATACATTGCGCCAAAGCACTGAACAACATTCATTTGGAAAACAGTGTCTCAATAATGCAAAATGATAGTTAAAGGCAGTTCATCATTGAATTCAGTTATGTAATCTCTGTTCAGTTTAAATAGTGTCTGTTTTAATTTGCAATCAAGTCAATGATATCGCTGTAGATGAAGTGACCCCAACTAAGCAAGTCAGAGGCGACAGCGGCAAGGAACCGAAACTCCTGGGCAGCAGTGGGACCCCCAGCGAGAAGCCAATGATGTGCTAGACGGGTGAGTTCAGCTGCCTGGGCATGCAGCCGGGCCTTATATTCCCAGTCATGCAACAACTGAGCGGTGCAAATGGGATGAAAGCCCCAGCTGGGCCAGGATCTCTTTCCGCAGCTCATCATTGGAATCGCTCAAAGCCGGTAACATTGAAAAAAAGGTGTGTTGCGCTTCCCCTGTCAAGAGTGGTGCCAGCACACATGCAGAATGGCCCCGAATGTTTGCAAGAAATTTTCTGCATTGTCGTGTACGTAATATGTAATATGTAATATGATACATATACTGTATGTAATATGATAAAAATTATCATATTTTATAATTATCATTTAAATCTGACTGATTTTCAAATAGTTTGTCATAAAAAAAACATCTCAGAATTTTTTTTTTACTGAGTTTCAAATTGGAATATAACTTTTGACTATGAAACAGAGCTTATTTTTCATTATATTAAAATTAATTGTTTCAAGTTATTACTCCCATTATAGCACTTCTTTTTTTAAATGGCTTGCCCCCAAAAACATGTTAATATGCAAATTATATGCAATGTATAGATACATTATATAGAATGGGAATGCTAATTTATGGGCATTTTATGCACATGTTGCATGAAGTAAAATAGTCATTCTGTTATATCTTTCATAACATAGTTGAGAATCATCTTTATTTTGCCAATGCGCTTGTCAAGTTGTGATGTAAGGAATGCCATTTCTGGGTCTCATTTCAATAGAGAATACCATCTCGCAGCCGTTTATGAGCACTATTTATTCAAATGACACATTTAAGTGAAACTTTAAAAAAAAAAGTATATTGTACACTACAGTCTCTGTGCTCATGGCATCACAGATATAAATATTTTTACGATTTACAAAAAATGAATCACTGTCTGGCCATCTGGGAGTTTGGTAAGGAGATAAAGGTTATGATTATAATTTTTTTATAGTATTATACCACATTGTAAATAAGCACTGGAAGCAGTGATGTCAGACTTAACAAGCAGATACATGCCTTTTCATGTCTATTTATTTATTTTTAATAACTTATTCCTAGCATCGTCTACAAAGGACATAGACAAAAATATTTTTTCTCAAATTTTCTTCATTTGCAAATCCACCAATGCAATGACATACAACAACAAAATTCACAAACCTTTTTTAATGGTTCTCAGGGGGTTTGATACCCCTGAAATAATATCTGATCCAGAATGCACACATGTGGTCATCATTTGAGGGTGGGGTCCGTCTCATGGTTTATGTGGTGTCCAAGATTGGCAATATGCCACTTATTTAAACCATGTATTGTGCTACCAGCCAAGTGGCAAGTCTTTCAAATTTATATAGTCACCAAAGCTGGATTTATTTGAATTTGTGTTTAGGAAGTGTTTATTTTGGACTTTGTCTTGTGTGCCATCTGTGGCTAAGAGTAATGAATCTTTCACACTAGTATTGTTTATTAAGGGTGCAAAAAAACTACTTTCTAGAAAACATGATTTTGTTATCTTAGTTAATTTAGAACTGACAGCATAAAGCTTTCATCGCTAGAAAAACATAGTGTTATACACACAGCACTTTTGATTTCCATCTGGAAAACATGAGGAGGAGGCAGAGAAAAGAGTTAGAGAGAACGTGACCTCATCGGCTAGCAGTTCCTTTGCATATTCATTCTTGCTGTGCACATCAAAGACTTTCAAAGGCAACCAAGAAAAATATTCCTTCACAGCACACCTGATCTGAGCAGGAAAGATTTGGATTATGATATGCAAATGGCGCTTTGTTATCTGAGCTGACATTCATTATGAAAGCAAGCTTTCTCTCGCGCTGACTTTGTCTCTCTCTTTGCACGCCGGCCACCCCTGTGCTCTTATTTAAGATCAAATGTTACAAACAACAGAGTGGGGCCTTGTTGAAGAACCTTGAGCTCTGAAGCATTCAGCCCCATGTGTGTGTTTTGCAGGGACATTCAGCTGATGACCCAGCCACACTGTAAACCCTAATATATTATCAGAACTCAATAAAAAAATTGAGTGGTGTGCAGTTTAACTTCATAAAAGGGCTGCTATTAGGGTGATGGAAAGCAATCAGTAGTTCATCCTTTTGGCACTGCAGCAGCAAGGAGTCTTTGAGGCTTTGATCTCCATCACGGCTAAATGTCTTCAGTGAAACAGAGAGCCGCTGGGAACAGGACCGCATCAATTATTAATATGCTTTTTATACTTCCATGCGAGCAAATGGCAGCAGGTTTGTTTGCTCTCTCAGTTTTTTCGCTCATCTAATCCTTAATGAAGATGAAATGAGCATACATTTCACATGAAAGTGGAAAAGATTCATTTTGAAGCCATCACAAGATTATGTATGATAGATAGATAGATAGATAGATAGATAGATAGATAGATAGATAGATAGATAGATAGATAGATAGATATTGTTTTTTCAAACGAGATGAAAATTGTGAATTGTATGCAGTAAGTTCTCATATGTTGATTGAAGATTGACTAGATCTAAATTATTTACATTTACAAATTTACGTTAAACTCATTTTATTGTTAGGTTACATTTTCAAGAATTGTATATCCTTATCAAAAACACTGCACTGTGTCATTATCAGTGACCACTAGATGGAGCTACTTTATTATATATATATATAAAAAAAACGCAGTCACAATCCCTGACAGCCGATTAGTTTGCTGAAGTATGCTGCTTAGAAATATAAATATTTTATTGCCTAAGTAAGTAGATTTGGTGATGCTGAGAGTTTAAAGACGACTATTTATTTATAGAATAGAATAGAATAGAATAGAATAGAATAGAATAGAATAGAATAGACAATTAACCCAGCAGAGGGCGCTTCTGTCCTGCAGGTTCGTTCAGTTCACCAAAACAAACACACGCCCTCGCAGCAGACATTTTAATCGAGCACAGAGTGTGTGAACGTAGACGTGTATCTTCATCTCCTCACGCATCAGGGTTTGATTGCTTCATTCTGACGAGTCCGTATGGGTTTTTTTTTGCTCTGCTTCACCGATGTGTTACTGTCATTGGATTATAAACACAGACATGATCACATCAACGGACGGGATCGATTGTGGACGCACATGTGACGATATAACGTGCTGGATGAGATTCTTTGTGTAGTTTCGGCAAGATAAAGCTGTGTGATGGTAAGATCGAGCTCACGCCCATTATCATCAAGTCTGTGTGTCGTTGCTATAAGCCGCATCCCTGTCTCGAGACAGGAGAGTATCATAGCAACCGCGTATCTTCTGTGTCAGTGATGTCCGGTGTGTTTCGTCATCTGTGGATGCTTTATAATCTGTGGTAAACCTCGATGCTGTTTCATGTGATAGAGATGCTGCCGATACTTGACTGACATCTGTTAGATGAGTTACAAAGAGTAGGGTGATGGCATCAGTAGTTAATATGGTGTTGGAAGATTACCATATTCAAATGTTACATGCCAGTTAAAGATACTACGAAGAACAGTAGTTACCTTGCAGTTACCTTCTAACATGTGCAGAGACATGGTATTATTAGCATGTTAACTGTCAAGAATGTTTTATCATCATGGTATCATATCCAAAGCCACAATAGTAATTTTTAGTGGTTTCATTTGGATAAATTTATTTATTTTATTTTTTAAGTAATGCTTTTTTCATGAAAAATCATATTCTGAATATGAGATAATTTCAGAAGATGAGATCATGGACTAATCCACATGGTAACCATTGTTGCCATACTAACCATAGTTTAAAAATACCATAGAATCCACAGTGAATTTTATTTTATTTTTTTATTTAACTTGCTCTTAGCTACCCATCATCATCAAAATCAGCAGTGAAATATAATGACAGAAATATTATGTGAGTTGTGTATATACATACATACATACAGGTGCTGATCAAAAAAGTTGATTTATTTCACTATTCCATCCAAAAAGTTAAACTTGTATATTACATTCATTCATTACACACAGACTGATATATTTTAAATGTTTATTTAAGGAATAGATGTGGTAGAAAAAAGTGTACAAGCAATAGGGATAACCACACCCTGGAGAGGATTATGAAACAAATTCAAAAATGTGGAGGAGATTCACAAAGAGTGGACTGCAGCTGGAGTCAGTGCTTCAAGAACCACTACACACAGACGTATCAAAGACATGGGTTTCAGCTGTCGCATTCTTTGTGTCAAGCCACTCTTGAACAACAGACAGCGTCAGAAGCGTCTTGCCTGGGCTAAAGACAAAAAGGACTGTACTGATGAGAGGGGTCTGAGTTATGTTCTCTGATAAAAGTCAATTTTGCGTTTCCTTTGGAAATCAGGGTCCCAGAGTCTGGAGGAAGAGAGGAGAGGTGCACAATCCACGTTGCTTGAGGTCCAGTGTAAAGTTTCCACAGTCAGTGATGGTTTGTGGTGCCGTGTCATCTGCTGGTGTTGGTCCACTGTGTTTTCTGAGGTCCAAGGTCAACACATCTGTATACCAGGAAGTTTTAGAGCACTTTATGCCTCTTGCTGCTGACCAACTTTATGGAGATGCAGATTTCATTTTCCAACAGGACTTGGCACCTGCAAACAGTACCAAAGCTACCAGTACCTGGTTTAAGGACCATGGTATTCCTGTTCTTAATTGGCCAGCAAACATGCCTGACCTTAACCCCATAGAAAATCTATGAGGTATATGTGATATGCCAGACCCAACAATGCAGAAGAGCTGAAGGCCACTATCAGAGCAACCTGGGCTCTCATAACACCTGAGCAGTGCCACAGACTGATCAACGCCTTGCAACGCCGCATTGTTGCAGTAATTCAGACAAAAGGAGTCCCAACTAAGTATTG
This sequence comes from Carassius gibelio, assembly GCF_023724105.1. Lineage (NCBI taxonomy): Eukaryota > Metazoa > Chordata > Actinopteri > Cypriniformes > Cyprinidae > Carassius > Carassius gibelio. Next base: position 4,907,422 of record NC_068373.1, on the reverse strand, counting down.
AGTGCTTTACATGCTCATACTGTTCATGTTCATAATTTTCAGTTGGCCAGGATTTATTTGTATTGGTCTTAAGTAATATTCACATTTTCTGAGATACTGAATTTGGGATTTTCCTTAGTTGTCAGTTATAATCATCCAAATTAAAAGAATTAAAAGAAATAAACATTTGAAATAAACATTTGAAATATATCAGTTTTTGTGTAATGAATAAAAATGATATACAAGTTTCACTCTTTGAACATGATAAGTGATATAAATCAACTTTTGTATGATATTCTAATTATATGACCAGCACCTATATATATATATATATATATATATATATATATATATATATATATATATATATATATATATATATATATACACAGTAGAGACAGAAGAGGTATGTACTGTATATGTGTATGTATGTGTGTGTATATATATATATATATATATATATATATATATATATATATATATATATATATATATATATATATATATATCAGAAGCTATAAGCAGCCCAAGAGACCCTAGAGAATATGTTTGTCAGTTGTGTTGAATAAATTATCCAGGATTGTAATTATCACTGCTCTAAAAATAGTCCTTTCAAAAAAATTGTTTATGCATGTTTTTTTTTTTTTATGCAAAGCATTAGCATAAATGCCAGTAAAGAGACCTGGATGCAGGTTCACCATCTGGTCTAGATACAGAACGGATTCAGTAAACTATGGTAAACTTGGAATAAGGATGAGACTGACAGTCTAATATAAGTATAGATGCTATTCTGCTTATGATGTAACAAGTACATTGGGGGTTTTGGGGGAGTGTTCCCAGTTCTGGTTGCCAGTTCCCTGTATCAAACACATATAGTGCACTGTTATTTGCCCTCTGCAATAGTGTATGTCTCTCTCTCACACACACACACACACACACACATACACACAGAGCTCATTAAAGTTGCATGACTATTGTATGTTTGTATGTGTTGAGTGACAGGACTAAAACAGAGTTCTCAGCAGCCTGAATGTGTTAACCTGCCTTGTGTAACACATCAGAGCAAACAGCCTGAGTGGCACTGAGTGCACATCTGAACACACTGTAGGATCACTGAGCGCTCTGTAGACAGTCGACCAGCTGATCTGCATAGGACTCACGGCCTGCACTTTTTTTGCTCAAGGAGGCTTTTCAGTTACGTTAATTGTTGAGAAATGACAATATGAATTCAGAGCTAATGTGGGTCAAATCATTTGTTCTTGGGGGCATTAGATGAGAAATGTTTTTTTATATATTGATTTTTCTGTATGTCATACACAGTACAGCTGCTTTTGTTGATTTTACCGTTACTGATGGAGTATCAACAAGCATTTTGAACTATATAATATGCAGGGTGAAGTGTGTCTGTGTGGTTATACGTGAAACTGTCTGATCATCAATAACAATGATATAAATATGAAACTGTAATGTAGTTTTGTTTGTCTGTGCCATCCACAGGCTTCTGAAGTGTGATCCATGACGCCATGCTCAGACACGATTGCAGGTGGAGACTAAATGTGGCCGAAGTCTTGACGTAAGTGCTAAAATTGTGTTTCTGAACTTGTATTGATTCCAGTCGTCTATAGGGAATTTATCCACTGACTTGCTCCTGCCTTCACATTCATGATGCTCAACTCAACCATGAATGATGAGAGTGAAACCCACATACTGACACTCATGTATGGTGGGAAAACGTGTCAGTATGTGGGTTTCACTCTCATCATTCATGGTCTCTGAACCTGTTGATCACATAAGCCAGTCTTATTTATTATGATAATTATGGCAAATAAGAAAAGCTCTATTGTGGCAGCAGTGTCTCAGTATCTAAGTCCCGCACAAACTTCCACAGGCACAATCGCAAGTTCACAATCATGATTACATGCCCAGTTTTTATAGCATCACATAACGAACTAAAACCAAACTTATTATAAAAACAAACACATGAACATACATAAGTGTGATAAGAACTACCTAAAATGATGGAAACCATCTCTGGGAAAAATTCCTTTGAAGTTTAACTTCATTGTTTCATTTGGCTCACGTCCTATTCTTTTACATGGACAGGGTGGGGTTTATGCTCTTCTCATTAAAGATGAAGAGTTGCCAGATATAACCAAAAAAAGCAACCTGGTCTAGTCAAAGAAGTGATCCCAGTATTGTGTTTTGTTTTGAAGGAGATATTATCAAAAAAAAATGACATTTAAAAAAAAAAAAAAAGAAGAAGAATCATAATATAATATAAAAAGCAGACATGTCAAAAGTGAACCAGCTGAACAAATATAAGGCTATTTGTTCTGACTACAGTGGGAGGTTCAGTTTTGAACCACAAACAGCATAAAGTTTTAAAGTAAAACAAATTTTAAACTTTAATGTTTTCTGGAAGTGAAAAAGAAAATGTCATTGTATAATTTACAGTGAAAAAACTTGACACTCCCAGAATTTCCAGCATGACACCTTTTTGTTTTGTTTTTTAATAACGTTTCTTCTTAATTTTTCTTTTCTTAACAGTTGTGTACATTAAGGTTTAATCTTACATCTGAGGTTGTTAAATTAATGTTTATTGCATTATTTCAGTATCGTGTGTCACCCTGATGGGGTTAGTGTTTGTGTGAATGACACTGTGCACCTTTTGTATATGAGTATTGCTCTTCTCAGCTCGTAGAAAAGCTGTTTGTGATGAGCTTTGGTTCATTGTGTAATTTTTTCATCACCACCAGTTTTTGGTGGTTATCAGTGCATTACAATAGTTCAAAACAGATATCAGTACTTCAGCATGTTGGTTTATTGACATTACATCAGTTAATGAAATACATTATTTTATTTTGAATTTAGCTTTTATTGATCTTTAGCTCCGCCGTTTAGGAAGTCAGACATTTGAAAATTAATGTGGAATAGGGCTGCAGCTATTGATTCTTTTTGTAATCGATTAATCTAGCACTTTATCCGATCGATTATTTGGATAAATTTTTTTGTGTGTTTTTAAACAACCAAAATAAATAATGCATAACGAAAATGATGTGGTTGTAAAATGATCAACCTTTTGGCTTTTATAAAAAAAAAAAAAAAACAGAGGTATTGAAAATATCTGTTTTATGTAGATTTCTGTGTGTGTGTGTGTGTTTATGTGGGCATGTTTTTGTGACCTATCAGGACACAACTTTTTATAATGACATGGGTATGACACAGGTATTACCAGGAGAGGGTGACTTATGAGGACATAACCCATGTCCCCATCATTTTTCAAAACGCTTATAAACCATGAGTTTTTTTTTTTTTTTTTTTAAGAAAGTAAAAATGCACAAAGTTTCCTGTGAGGGTTAGGGTTAAGTGTAGGGTTGGTGAAGGGTGATAGAAAATACAGTTTGTACAGTATAAAAACCATTACGCCTATGGGATGTCCCCACTTTTCACAAAAACAAACATGTTTGTGTGTGCGCGTGTGTCGTGTGTCGTGTGTGAGGAAGAGTGACACCCCAGTCAGACCAGTGCTTCATTGCAGTTTGGTACGAAATAAATACATACATACATTTTCAATAGAATGCTGCGTTTGGCTTGCATTGCGGTGCATTTTAGTTGAAGCATCCATTCGAAAAATCGCGTCTCAACATAACGCCCAGGTGTATACAGTGAATATATTCTGAATTTTTTGTTGCATGGCTACATACAAGTTTAAGCATATGTGATACATTGCCGCGATTGGTCTGACTGTCACGTGAGAGAGACGAGGGTGCATGTTTGTGTGTGTGTGTGTGTGTGTGTGTGATGGGGTCCTTTTTTTTTTAGGCTATACTCTCTTGCAGTTGAACGTGAATATGTTTACTACTTAAAACATCAAAGGTAAACATCATATCTAGTCAAACCGCATTACGACATTGCTACAAATACAGTATGGGGTTAAAATCAGCAAACATCAATGTATAGGCTTTGGCTACGTTACCTTGTTTCAGCAACGCTTGGTAAATTGTGAACTATTTTTATTTTTTTATTTTTTTATTCCAAAAAAATTGAATAATGATGTCTCATATCTTCTATGTGCACTGTCTGATTTAGATAAATTGCTCTATGTTTGGTCATGGGGGCTGATCACATAGATGTGGCTATTGTGGGTCACAGTCATAGCGCCACCAGTCGACAGCAGGAAGTTTGGAACATTAAAAAGACTGAGATAATCAAATTTACCTTCTTAAATGAATGTTTTCCTGGAACCAGTGGGGTGTTGTTTTTTTGGAACGTTACAGTCCATAGTTACTATATGCTTTTAATTGTATGGAAAAGAGCAGTGTGACAATTCTGTTAAAAATGTATGCATATTGAACTTGTATAAATGATGATTGAATATTTATATTTGGTGAAATGCTTCTTTAAATGAACGGATGTAACCGATGATAGAGCAGATGTTATACTGCTGACTTTACTGTGTATATGTTTGAGGCTTTTGTGTGTTAAAAACAGAAGCGCATGAATTTTCTGAGCAGTGTTCCTCTTTCTGTTCATTTTAGTTTGTCTTCATTTCATTGGAGTGACAGAGGGATTTATGACAAAATAGCTATAATTGAGAAACTCTTTAGTGAGGACATGATCTGATACAGGTAGGGTTTGGTATCGATTGGGTTTTATACGATACCGGTGCCATTTCGATACTTTTAAAATGTTACCAAGTGCCTAAACAGTGACTGAATCGATACTTCTAAAAAAAAAAAAAAGAAAAAAAAAAAAAAAAAGCCTAAAAAGGATAAAATTAAAGAACATTAAAAAGATTTAAAATAAATCCATAGCATTCACACGCTCCTTGGATGCTCTCATTTACAAAGCTTCCCTTACTCTAAGACATTTCGTGATCTGGGTCATTATTTAATACAAAATCACACAATGTTTCTACTGTATCTCAGTCAATCACTCTGATATTTACTTAAAATGAGTGCTGTCTGTCACTGTCTTTAATCAGTTCTGTGAATGAGTGGATGCTCATTCTTTATAAAGTAGAAACAATGTCATTTGTAAAGTAGTCTTAGTATTTAGTATTAGTATTTTCACCCCAAAAAGGGTTTTAAGCCACTTATTTATATATTTTGCTGTAGGGTGTCAGTAGTAAATATCAGTTTACATTTCCAAACATTCATTTTGCCATTCATTTTAATAATAATCTAGTGAGATTGTTGAATGCACAAGCAACAGACTGACAACAGACTCCTTAAGTCTAAGACACACACAGTAGTGTATGTATGAAGTACGTATAATTCAATTAAAGTATATTTAAATAAGTGTAATTAAAGAATGCATTCATACATGTTAAGGGCTCGATTGTCGTTGAAGGAAACAGCTGTGGTGTGATGAGCAGTAAACAGAGGGAAAACTTTACAGTAGATGAGAATCTGACTGCTCTCCCGTTACCTTTTGTAAACTGTATTTATGACAAAGAACTGCATAGATTCAGATATTCTAACAATCTATCGATAAACACACCTTGTGTCCTGTGTTTGTGTTGGAGTCCCCTGTGGTCTTCGGATTGAAGAGCGCACTGAGAGACAGGAGGAGACTGGTCTGCCGCCTTTTAATATGAAATTTAAGCAGACTGACTCGGAGGCGATCGTGATTTTGTGTACAGTTTATGGAGCTAAATGCTATATCCCCGCTAAAAAAGCTTAGCGATGCCCATGCTTCTTGTGTACATTTCAGAGAACCAGGACAAATATTTAAATCGATCGCTTAGGCATTTAAGAGGCACCGAAATTAGGCACTGAAATCTGCGTTCTTATTCGGTTCGGTGCATACCGGTTCCATAGGTACCGGTGCCATATTAGCATTGGGTTTCGGTACCCAACCCTAGATATAGGACAGTGAGCTCTTTGTTCGACTGTAATATAAAGCATATCAATGTTTAAATGCCCTCTATGTGTGTGAAAGAGAGTAAGATGTGTGTGTCTGACTCAGCATTAACTAACTGTGTGTTAATTTGCTGTATAGTTAAAGATCACAAGTAGTGTTTAGTAGAGGTTTTCACGGGGCCAAATATTTGTGCCCGAACCCGTAAGAGACCCATAATGTACTACACCGAACCGACCCGGACCTGTCTATTATTTTGAAAACTGGAACCGAACCCGTGTAGATCCGAGAAATGACTACCCGTACCCAACCTGGACCCATTTATTATTTGAAAGCTGGACCCGAACCCACCGGGAAGACACAGACCCGACTCGACCTGATTTTCAAATATTCCACCTTAAATTGCTATTACAAGTCAATAAACTTTTTGCGAAAAATAAAACTTTTTGTCTAACCTAATTTATGGAGCAGTAGTCTCTCTTCCTTGTACCTGACTGCCTGTGATGCATTACAATCCTCCGATAAGAAAGTTATTTATGTTATTCTTCTCGTTATTCCAAGTCCAAGCTTAATCCATTCAATATTTCAGCTTCAAAAGTCAACTCGATGTCACGATGACGGATGACACACATGTGCACATGTACATTCTTACTCGAGTGAAATCGCATAATAACTTAGACTATTTGCTGTTTTGAAATATAATAATGATTGCTCGTTCAGTGCCATGGCTGCTGATGTTATTTATTTGCTATCATCTCTGTGCTCTCTGCTCTGCGTTAAGTCTGAATCTGACCACTAAAACTTTAAACGGTTTATTTATATTGTGAAGGGGTGAAGAAGCACACGACACGAGGATGCAGGTAAGTTCCCCGAAGAGTAGATTTTTATTAACCAGTAGGTGGGGGAAATAGCCAAAGTGAGGGGTTTTTCCGGTGCTCAGTGCTCGGCCCTCTCTCTCTCTCTCTCTCTCTCTCTCTCTCTCACTCTCTCTCTTTCTCTCTCTCTCTCTCTCTCTCTCTCTCTCTCTCTGTGGCAGTGCTGTGTGGGTCTGTGAAGTCCATGCATAGTGGGGGCTGGCGGTCACACATTGCTGTCTGTGGGGAAATAACAGAGGTACTGGTTAGCCGAGTCTTTGGAGACATATCTCACCTCTGTGTTCGCCGGTGAGGCTTATGAAGCCAGAGCTTGATTGTGCACAGGTGTGGCCGCTCAGCCCGTGATGAGCAGGTGCAGGTGTGCCTGCTCTATTTCCAGGGCGACACTGACGTGAGAGTGGACTGGAGAGGGGAGTGGAGCCTGACAGACCGGCGAAAGCTGCCCATATCCTTGAGAGATCGTCGGCACTCGCATTGGCCGTCCCCGCCCGTTGTTGTACGGTGAAGTGAAAGTCCTGGAGTGCGAGGAACCAACGAGTCACCCTGGCATTTGTGTCCTTAGCTCGGGCCATCAACTTTAGAGGGGCATGGTCAGTGATCAGGGTGAACTGGTGGCCGAGGAGGTAATAGCAGAGCTCCAGGACCTCCCACTTGATGGCCAACACCTCCCTCTCGACGCCTCCCTCCCACCGGGGTCAGCTTTCGGCTGATATATATTACCGGGTATTCCTTGCCATCAAGGACCTGGGAGAGGACGGCTACCAACCTTGTATCGGGTTTATTTTCTCCTTTATTTATATAGCGCTTTAAACAAAAGAGATTGAACAAAATTAATTGGGAAAACAGTGTGTCAATAATGCAAAATGACAGTTAAAGGCAGTTCATAATTGGATTCAGTGATGTCATCATCCAGCTCAGTTCAGTTTAACTAACTAATTCAATCATTTGCAAAAACCCCAACTAAGCAAGCCAGAAGGGACAGCGGCAAGGAACCAAAACTGCATCGGTGACAGAATGAAAAAAAAAAGACCTTGGGAGAAACCAGACCAGATGAAGCAGATCAATTCCAGGTTGCAGCAAAGTTAGATTGTGCTGAGGACTCAACTGGTTCCTGTGGTCTTGCCCTATCTAGTTGTCCTGCTCTCAGCGGTCTTTCAGGGCTGTAGAGGTCCTCTCTATGTGGTGAGAGAAACAGACTAATTTTAGCGTAGATGGCTTTCTTCTTATGATGTAGCAAGTACATCAGGCGTTGGAAGTGTTCCCTTAACCGGTTTACCTAATTAATGCAGCCTATAAATCCTTTATTTGGATATGAATTAGTATTAGTGTGTTATGTGTAAGCCAGGTTAAAGAGATGGGTCTTTAATCTAGATTTAAACTGCAAGAGTGTGACAGTATAAACCACCCAATCACAATACGCTATATACGGAGCGATTAAGTATTTTTCTCCGTCTATATAAATATCATTCACCCCAACTTCTTCCTCGTCAGCTTTTCCCACGTTTTCACAGCAGCTTTATCAATAACAGGCTTGCTCTGCGGTAAGTAATGCAGGCCAAAGAGCCAAGCTGGAGGAGAAGAAGAGAGTAGTTTAATCGGTTAAGTGCTTTATAGGGACTCGCAATGGAGGCATCTAACTTATCCTAATGTGTGCGAGTGTAGAATACGTAAACACTTTTTAATCAAATGTAAATTTGTCCACTGAGATTTTTTTGGCCAAGTCAAGTGTGTTTATAGAAGTTTCCATGGGGCAATGAGAATAAAGCTAGATAAAAAAAAATTATTAAAAAAAATCATATGATGTGATATGCATGGCCATACCCAGGCTTTGGAGGGATGACTATTTTTAAAAGGGTCATATTATACGATTTAATTTTTTAAGATCCATAAAAACTAAAGCCTCAAAGTTAAGACTCTGCCACTCCCCCTTAAAATGGCTCATTCAAATGCCCCCACATGTCTACGTCACTAATATGGAAATATTTGTTTAATGCCACTGTAACTACTCGCTGGTCATTAAACAGTCCATGTTTCCAAAATACTGATGTCCATTTGTTTTATTTATAGATATGGAACACCGTGAAAACTACATACAAACAGAAACACAAAAAATATAGTTTTACACACTCATAACAATACGAAGGACATCAATGCAAATAAAGAAATATACATAAATTAACACTTTTACCGTGTTGGCCTGGTTACCAGCAGTAGAATGGTGAAGAGCTCTAACAGGTGTATCCAAGTTCAAATCTCATTCAATTTGCAGCACTTCCAGGTTAAATATAATCAGGAAGGCTCACATGACCTTCGATTTAATAAAACTTAGCAGTAACACAAAATAAACACATCAGAATTCATGCAACTGACACACATACACAATATTATATTTAAATTGTAAAGTCTTAAAAAATACAAAAAGGAGCAAAACCCTGATATTACAGATACCTCATACACAACGCATAAATGACCTATCAGTGTCAGCTACACTCCCACCAAATTACCCTTGATCTATTCAATAAACATAGAATGCAACAATTTGAATAATCAATGGAAATTTCCAGGCATCAACAATATATGAAAACAACTAACATGATTCTATCCCCACAATTCATTATTACACATTCTTCAGTTAAAATGAACAAATTGTTCACCATATCACATTGTTTTAATATTAAATGCAGTACAAATCAACATGTGACCAAAATGCCAAGAGCTACATGATATCAATACATCTGAATTCGAATAAAGTGATAAGGCAATTTAACTTTTAGTTAAATCACTGCTGCTGTTAACCCTAATCTTGGTATGGAGACAACTTTTGTGGGGACAACTCTTGCTTTCCCTGTGACGAAGGCACAATGTACCTTGGTACACTCACCAGTCTGATATAGGAGCACGGACCATAACCTTTACTACTTGCGTCAAAAAGGTGTTGCAACTCAGTTCAAGATCTTCCCGAAATTTGAAGGTGTTAAACCTATTGGTATCTGTATCTTTTCTAGATTAGACAAATCCTTCAAACAGCTCTCCCACCTTGATCTCAATTCAATGTGTAGTGGTTCATCCCAACTGATGCCCTTAGGACACATCTCTTGCAGCACCTTCTTACCGGATATGATGAATGGAGCCAAGAACCCCAATGCATCATAAATGGAAGCCACAATGGAAAGAATACCACGTTGTGTGGCAGGTTTCTCATCAAGCACAGAATTAAAGGTAACTGCATCATTCTCCACGTCCCACCTTACTCCCAGAACATTCTTTACTGGAAGATAATCATTATGGAAATCCATTTTTCACCTCAACAGCACAGTCACTCTCACTGATGGACGCAAGCACTTCTCTATTGTAGTAAACAAATTTGTCAAGGTGTAGCTTTCCTTTAGCACACAGAGCCTGAGCTTCTTCCACCAGCCTAATTGCCAGCTCAACGGATTCCAGACTTATGAGACCATCATCTACATAGAAATGATTCATGATGAAACTAGCAGCTAAAGGATACTCCCTCTCATTAATGCTGGCAAAATACTTCAGGCCATAATTGGCACAACCTGGGGAGGATGATGCTCCAAAGAGATGTACTTTCATTCCATATTCTCTGGGCTCTGTGTTTAGATCACCATTTAACCACCACAGAAAACGCAGGTAATCCTCATCTTCCCTAATGACATGAAATCTATTAAACATTTTCTCAATGTCACACATGACAGCAATTTGATGTTTGCGGAAGCGACAAAGCACTCCAGTCAACCCATTGGTAAGATCGGGCCCAGTCAGTAGATACTCATTCAAAGCGGTACCTTTAAACGTGTCCGTACAATCGAAAACTACCCTGATCTTATTTGGTTTCTTTGGGTGATAAACACCTTGGTGTGGAATATAACACAAATTTCCCATATCTACTTTCTCATCAGCTATTTCTGCATCCCCATCTCTTAAGACACCTTCCATAAACATCATGTAATCACATTTGAATTGAGGATCCTTGTCCAATTTTCTTTTAAGATGCTTCAGTCGTACTAATGCAAGCTTCTTATTATTTGGAAGTTGGGGACTAGTTTTAAAAGGAAGGGGCATCTCATGATGGCCACATTCATTATGATAAACACCTTCCTTTATAACCTGCAGAAACTGAACATCGTCCTGAGATATGCTCTTTTCTCCTAACCGACTATCTACAAAATCCAGCTCAAGAGCTCTAATAACAGCAGCAGGTGTCACAGGGGGAAGCGCCCTGACTGATAGGCGGTGACATCAGTGTTAATTTTGACACGAAATTTTAATTTAGTTTTAGTCTTAGTCTTTTGACTATAATTCTTTTTAGTTTTAGTCAAGTTTTAGTCATCTGATTTGTTTTAATTTTAGTCTTATTTTAGTCGACTAAAATTGCTTGGTATTTTAGTCGACTAAAATAAGACCAAAATCAATAACAGATTTACTAGACAATTTTTTACAGCTGGTATAGGAAACAAACTTAACCAAAATATATAAAACACAAATTCAACTTTATTTCAACACAACTGTGTCTTTATTTCGATTCAAAAGCTTTTATGCAGTAACAAACACTGTCGTGATAATGTAAACAATAACTAGCTGCCAATTGACCATCAATAAAAGAAAAATAAAGTTAGGTCCAGGACCTTAAAGCTTACAGCTGAGCTGAACAATAAATGCATACATTTAAAGTAAATATTTAATAAGTTGAGTGGATAAAAAAAGTAACAAGATTTTATAAGGTATTAATTTGTCTAGCAATATTGTATGTTTTAAATACTACAATATTGCTAGATTAGTATCACATGACTAATATAGAAATATTTGTGATATTGTCAACAAGTACAACATTATAAAATATACTAAACATTATTATTAATCAAATGTATTATCATAATATTACGTATTAGTATTGTGCTCTCATCTAACTTGAAGAAGGGGCTATTTTACAGTACTTTTCAGTTCGTAATATTTAATGCTACAACATCTACGCACTGCAGTCTTCCAATTTTGCTTAGCTCAATAAACAAAAGAACATCGTTGTGAAATTACATTTGAGAAAATGTCCAGGTGGCTCGTCTGTAAATGTCTTTTCAAATTGGTTGTGTTCTTGCCACGAATGACCGCTCCGCGTGCTTTACACTTCGTCAAACGTGAAGTGAGCTGTGGACATTTTGTTGCTCTTTTAGACATCACCTCTTCGAATGCCGTCTTCCCGGGAGCTCATTTAAAAACTGAAAACCTTCGCTTCACGTCTCAATAAGTCAGGCTCGGATTGGTTCTCTTCTCTCATGCAGTCTCGCCTGTTCCGTTTTGCCGGTTCTTTTGTTCATTCCTCGCATCTCTCCGGTCTGCTGATTTGATTTTCGTCACAGTCTATTTTCGTCTCGTCCTTTATTCGTTGACAATAATGTCAATCAATTTAGTCATAGTTTTAGTCTCCATCAGTGCCTTCTTTTTTAGTTTTCGTTTCGTTTTCGTCCGCAAAAATATATTCGTGACAAAAATATTTAGTAAACGAAATTAACACTGGGTGACATATACTGGTCACATCCTTGGAGTTCACACCATGTGGAATACCTCCTATGATGCTCCAGCCCAGGTCAGTCTTGATGGCATAAGGCTCTTCATCACCTCCATTGATGACCTGTCGAGGTGCCAATGCTCTGGAGCAATCATAGCCAATCAAAATACCTACTCCACAACCCATTCGTGCAGGCATTTCATCAGCAATAACTTCTAGATGTCTCCACCTTCTAGCAGTCTCACAGGTGGGAATATGGGTGCGCTCAAAAGGAATGAAATCCCTTGTATAAACGGGAGGCAGGTAGATAGAGAGGTCTAAGGAAAACCCTCTCACTCGAAGTCCACAGATTCTCTGACTCTCCACAATGGAGTCTTTTCCCATCATAGTGGAAAGCTTTAGTTTTACTGGTTCCATTGATGCCCGCAAACTTTCACACACTTCCTGATCAATAAATGTGTGACTACTTTGAGTGTCTAATAAGGCATAAACAAGGATTTCAGACTCTGAGCCAGAAGACAGCCATACTGGAACAATCATTGATGTTGTACCACTTTCTCCTCCATTCACACAGCATGATAGAGAGGATGTACTCTCTTCAGCCTGCAAAACCATCTGTGAATGTAACTCATTTATTGGCTGACGATCTTCATGCAAAGGAGTTGGGTGGTGCTTCTTACATACAGCACATATGGACCGATTTCTACAATCTTTGGAGCCATGTTCCCTTCTTAAGCATGCAAAGCACAACTTATTCCCCATAACAAACTTTCTCTTTTCCTCCACAGGCTCTTGCATTAGTTTTTGACATTTATGAATTAAATGACCTTCTCCACAAAACATACATTTAACTAAATTTGTGCCATGCACCAGTGTATTCTTCAAATTACTAGACTCTTTAGACTTGCTGTCAATAATATTGCTGGTATTTCCCATATCACATGCTGCATCTAAATCATTCACAGTGGTTGCCAACGTATTTACTCTTGAACGCTTGATCTCCTTGAAGGGCTTTTCTTCAGAGATCTTTAATGCATACAACGATGACACAGGATTGCATGCTATGCGTGCTTCCTTTGAGACAAATGAAGCAAACTTGCTAAAGCTTGGATAATCTTTATCTTGATCTAGTTGTTCTGTGACATAATGGTTCCACCTGCTCGTCACCCAGTTGGGAAGCTTGACCAGTATCTTCTGATTCTCTTCGCAATCATTCAGCACCTGAAGACCCTTGATGTGCGGCATAGCATCACTACATGATTGCAAGAAGTCACTAAATTCCCTTAACTTAATGTACTCTGATGCACCAATCTTAGGCCACCTATTAAGTTTCTCTCTAAAGGCACGTTGCGCCACAAAGGAGTGACCATATCTAGCATTTAACTTATCCCAGGCTTGCTGATAGGCTTGTTCATCTTTCCTATAAAAACTACCTTTCAAAACTGATCTTGCTTCACCATCAATATACTTTTGCAAATAGAACAGCCTGTCTGCTGAATTCAGACACCGTCTCTCTATAAGAGCCTTAAAGGTTGTGCTCCACTCTATAAACTTAAGTGGGTCACCAAAAAATACAAAAGGTTCTGGAACGGGAAGTCGAGATAGGGCCATTGACTCTTGCAATGCCTGTACTACGGATACCTCACTTGTTGTGACTTGTGGACTCAAAGTTGATGTATTAGGAACTAGGGGACTGGGGTTGCTCACATCACTACACGCTGAACCACACTGCTGACTTCTTACTCTTAACTCCTCCTCCGTATACACTCGAAGCCTTGCTTCCATAACCTCAATGTCTCTACGATTTTCAAGCTTCTTCAATCGCTAACTTTGTGCATCAATGTCAGCCTCCATTTCCACTTCTGCTTTCTTTGCATCTAACAACGCGGCAGTCTCTGCTCTTCTAACGGAAATGCTTGCGGACTCTAAAGAGGGTTTAGATTGATTACTAAAAACTGTGGCTCTAGAAACTGTGGATCCATATATGGACCTAGCATACTCACAGTCCAACAACATACGCAATCTTGCCTTCTCAGCTTCGGCATCAAACTCCATGCCATCCTCCACTAAACGTACCCTCATTATTTTAATCAAGTCTGCAGTCACAGCTGAACATGCATCAATTTTTCTTCTAATTTCTTGACTTGGTACTGCTTGGAGTCGCATGCTATCATATAGGTTTTTCAATTCAGACTCTTTCTTCTCAACCCCATCCATCATGTCACACAAATCACTTTCAGAGCACTTATGTTTTAACTTTAAACGAACTTCTCTGACATGTATCTTCCAATTCTCATATGCGGATATGAACTTGCTTTCCCTTTGAACCAGTTCTTGTGCTTTTAACTCCTGCATCTTTGGTGTTAAACGTTTATCACAGGAAGATTTTCTAATTTCATTGGTCTTTAATAAAGTAGAGTTAAGCTCTTTAAGTCTTGCCTCAGATTTTTCAGTACATGTGGTACATGATACATGTCGATCTCTTACAACACACTCATTAACTTGATTCCCTGGTATATCACCAATAAAGACTGTTTGCTCTTGTAATCGAGATTCATTTTGCTCTGCTAAATCACCCTGAACTGACATTTTCACTCTTAAATGTAACACTTTAAAACAATACAAAAGATATCATGAAATAACAGTAAATAACAGTGAAACACTCTTAAATAGAGTAATGCCACTTCAACGTTACTTTAAACATGTTTTCAATTTAGCAAATTAAGAACCAATTGTTAGGACATTTCTTTCTTACATTGTTCTCCAATTATAGGCAGCTTTGTCTTGTAACAATTTTATTTTAACTTCTAAAACCATCCATTATTTACCAAAGAAAACATTTAATATTTTATAGTCTGACTTGCTGATGCACGGATGAATCAGGCTGCGTGAGAAAGTCCTCCATCGGGATGTATCACAAATGTACGCCAAACCCGCAACAAACTACCGTGGGAGGAAGACACATAGTTGCACGCTGAAACTTGCAACAATCAGTCCTACGAAATGAGGCACCGGCTGCACGATGAACCCAGTTTGCCACAAGATACAGTTGAATAGCAGCACTCAAGGATCCAGGAATACCGCACTAATCGCGTGCCGAAGGCAGCTGCCTTTATCACCGCAGGAAGCAGCCAACCACACAGAAAGACCCAGACGCGAGAAGCTGCTTGCTGAAGCCGAAGTAAACTTTGGTGGAATGGAATCGGGACCACGTTTTCACTGTAACTGCTCGCTGGTCATTAAATAGTCCATGTTTCCAAAATACTGATGTCCATTTGTTTTATTTATAGATATGGAACACCGTGAAATCTACATACAAACAGAAACACAAAAAATATAGTTTTACACACACACAACAATACGAAGGACATCAATGCAAATAAAGAAATATACATAAATTAACACTTTTACCATGTTGGCCTGGTTACCAGCAGTAGAATGGTGAAGAGCTCTAACAGGTGTATCCAAGTTCAAATCTCATTCAATTTGCAGCACTTCCAGGTTAAATATAATCAGGAAGGGTCACATGACCTTCGATTTAATAAAACTTAGCAGTACCACAAAATAAACACATCAGAATTCATGCAATTGACACACATACACAATATTATATTTAAATTGTAAAGTCTTAAAAAATACAAAAAGGAGCAAAACCCTGATATTACAAATACCTCATACACAACGCATAAATGACCTATCAGTGTCAGCTACAGCCACCCAAATGTTCACACAAAGAAAGATGGGTGGTTTCAGTAACCGCAGTTAGTGTTGAATCAGCCAATATCAGGGAGATGCTGTGTGTATATAGGCGACAGCAAAAGCTCTTTATTTGGCCTTCCAAAAGTAGATGCATTTAGGAATCTTTAAGATGACTTACAACAGAACAGCAATGCATTTTATGGACAACCATTTTGTGAACCTAGGAGAGGAGGTAATTCAATCTGGTGCTTCTGAAACAGCTACTTTAAGTATGTTGTGTTATTAGTTTAAGTATTTGCTATTGACTGTCCAATCCGGAGTTTTGCTCATTGTGTGTGTGCGCAAGTGAGAGAGAGACAGAGAGAGAGAGAGGGTCACTCAGTGGAGTCAGATGCAAACTCAGAATATGACACCAACCTGCAATAATGAAAAAATTAAACAAATGTTTCTAATCCCATTTTATTAACTAATGTCTTTGCTGCTAACCTTTGATGATCCAGTTTAACCATACTAATAATATAATAATATTCGCATATGTTGTCAGTGTTGTGCGCTTGCTTAGTCCTTTGTTGTGATAAACAGTAAAGTGCGTTCAAGCGCCAGCCAAGAGAGTGTAAAGAAATATCCTTTGTGAGAAGCAGTTAAATCAGTGGGAGTTAAAAGCAGATCGTTAGTGTATTTATTTCTTGTCTCATTAGTGTTTAGCGAGGTTGTCGTTATTAGGAAACATTTGCTTATTTACTGTGTTGAGACGTGCTGAGTTTGGTCTCGTACTCTATCGCATACATTGTCAGTGTTTTGCACTTGCTTAGTCCTTTGTTGTGATAAACAGTAAAGTGTGTTCAGCTGAATTCAATTTCCGTTTTTATTGGGTTTAAAACAAGATTAGTATACTGCGGCAGCGGTCGCAGCAGCCCTCCAGTTAAGCCCTCCTCTTGTGAAGACCGAAGAGTGTAAAGACCATCGACTCTACCGTGCGACTCCACCGGACAGGGACACCGACAGGGGATATAAGTATTGTTTTGATTAATCTCTTTTTCCTTCTTCTTGTTTCATTTCTATTTCAGTTTCAGTTATTTGAGTCTATTTCAACCAATTCTCACTATGTGTTTCCAGATCCCTACTATCATTACCACTTGTAAACCATGCATCACACAATGTAGACAACGCAATCTTAACAACCTGCACACTTTGTCTATGTCTGCTAATACACTACTTTCTTTTTCTATTGGTCTCTGGAATTGCCAGTCTGCTGTAAACAAAGCCGATTTCATTACTTCTATTATTAGTCATTCAAAACTTAATCTCATGGCCCTAACAGAGACCTGGATCAAACCAGAGGACACTGCTACACCTGCAGCACTCTCCAATAATCTCTCATTTTCCCACTCCCCCGTTTGACTGGAAGAGGTGGAGGTACTGGTCTGCTCATCTCTAATGATTGGAAATTTAAATTCTTTACCATCTTTGGGTATCAACAGGTCCTTTGAATCTCATTCAGTTACTGTTACCTACCCTTTTAAAATACATTTTGTAGTTGTCTATCGACCCCCAGGACCACTGGGTAACTTTTTGGATGAATTAGATGTGTTGCTCTCAACCTTTTCTGAGGATGGTACTCTCCTAGTTATGCTTGGAGATTTCAACATCCAACTAGATAAACATCTGTTTGCTGATTTCCACTCTCTGCTTGCCTCTTTTGATCTCAACTGAGTGTCAACTCCTGCTACTCACAAATCAGGCAACCAACTGGACCTTATTTATACACGACACTGCTCTACTGATCATGTTCTGGTTACTCCACTGCACACATCGGATCACTTCCTCCTCACTCTTAACCTCAACATGGTCCCTGACACATCACTTACCCCTCCACATGTCATCTTTTGACGTAACCAACGCACACTTTCACCCTCCCGGCTATCTGCAAAAGTTTCATCTTCACTTCCTTCCCCTAAACTGTTTGCATCTTTGGACGCGAACAGTGCTACTGATACTTTCTGCTCCATTCTTACATCTTGTTTAGACACTGTTTGCCCCTTATCTTCCAGGCCAGCCCGTAACACCCCTTCTGCCCCTTGGTTATCTGTTGTTCTACGCGAACACCGTTCTAAGCTTAGAGCTTCTGAAAGGGTGTGGAGCAAGTCCAAAAATACTACTGACCTTATTGTGTATCAATCACTCCTATCTTCATTCTCTGTTAATGTCTCCTCTGCTAAAATTACATACTACCATAACAAAATTAACAATTCATCTAACTCTCGCATGCTTTTTAAAAAATTTTCCTCACTTCTTTGTCCTCCTCCTCCCCCTCCTGCTTCATCTCTAATAGCTGACGACTTTGCAATGTTTTTCATTAATAAAAATAAACACATTAGTGCACAATTTTCCACACCACAATCATTCAAGCTCATATCACCAGCAAACTTAGATTCATTTACATCCTTCTCTTCACTCTCTGAGACAGAAGTCTCAAAACTCATCCTTTCTAATCACCCTACTACTTGCCCGCTTGATCCTATTCCATCTCATCTACTTCAAGCCATTTCTCCTGCAGTTGTACCTGCACTCACTCACATCATCAACACTTCCCTCCACACTGGTGTTTTTCCCTCATCATTTAGACAGGCACATATAACTCCACTACTTAAGAAACCCAACCTCAACCCATCTCTTTTAGAGAACTACAAACCAGTTTCCCTTCTTCCTTTCATTGCAAAAACACTTGAACGAGTTGTTGTTCAAACAAGTCTCTACATTTCTCACACACAACAATCTCCTTGACAGCAACCAATCTGGCTTCAGAAGTGGATATTCAACTGAGACAGCCTTGCTCTCAGTTGTTGAAGCTCTAAGACTGGCAAGAGCAGAATCCAAATCTTCAGTACTTATCCTGCTTGATCTGTCCGCTGCTTTTGACACAGTTAACCACCAGATCCTCCTATCAACCCTACTGGCAAATGGCATCTCAGGAACCACACTTCAATGGTTTGAGTCTTACCTATCAGATAGGTCCTTTAAAGTATCTTGGAGAGGTGAGGTGTCCAAGTCTCAACATCTAACTACTGGGGTGCCTCAGGGCTCAGTTCTTGGTCCACTTCTTTTCTCTGTCTACATGGCATCATTAGGTTCTGTCATTCAGAAACATGGCTTTTCATACCACTGCTATGCTGATGACACTCAACTCTACCTCTCATTCCATCCTGATGATCCGACGGTACCTATTCGCATCTCAGCTTGTCTAACAGACATTTCTTCCTGGATGATGGACCATCACCTTCAACTCAACCTTGCCAAGACAGAAATGCTTGTGATTCCAGCAAACCCATCATTCCATCACAATTTCACCATCAAGTTAGGCACATCAACCATAACTCCTTCAAAAACAGCTAGAAGCCTTGGAGTTATGATTGCTGATCAGCTGACTTTTATCAGACCACATTGCTAAAGCTGTCCGATCCTGCAGATTTGCTTTATTCAACATCAAGAAGATCAAGCCCTTTCTTTCGGAACATGCTGCACAACTCCTTGTTCAAGCTCTTGTTCTGTCCAGGCTGGGCTATTGCAATGCCCTCTTTGGCAGGTCTTCCAGCCAATTCTATCAAACCTTTACAATTAATTCAGAATGCGGCAGCAAGATTCATTTTTAATGAGCCAAAAAGAATACACGTCACACCTCTGTTTATCAATTTGCACTGGCTTCCAATAGCTGCTCGCATAAAATTCAAAGCATTGATGTTTGCCTACAAAACTACCACTGGCTCTGCACCCATTTACCTAAATTTGTTACTTCAGACTTATGTGCCCTCTAGAAGCTTGCGTTCTGCAAGTGAACGTTGCTTGATTGTGCCATCCTAAAGAAGCACAAAGTCAGACTTTTTAAATTAAATGTTCCCTCCAGGTGGAATGATCTCCCCAACTCAATCCGAGCAGCTGAGTCCTTCAAGAATCGGCTTAAAACACATCTCTGTGTGTGTGTATGTGTAAAGATCTCTAACTAGCTTGCTCTATTCTTTTTATTTATTATATTATTTAAAATCCCATGCTACATATACTGTGTTAACCTAACTGAGACTTGTTATAGCACTTATATATCATTGCTCTTTTTGTTGTTTTTGATTGCTTCCACTGTCTTCATCTGTAAGTCGCTTTGGATAAAAGCGTCTGCTAAATGAATAAATGTAAATGTAAATGTATTAAGCAAAAATTATTTTAGATAAACTAACAACTGTGCCTCTTTTTTTTATTATTGCTGAGAAACCCTCTTCTATTGTACATACTGTTGTGTTTTTTAGTCAAAGGAATTCCATATATTATATAATGCACATTCCTCATTCTCATAAGACGAAAAGACTTGGATTCCTCCCCGACACCCACACCTGCTCAGCTAGGTCGAAACTTTTGATATGATATGATATGATATGATATAGCACTTCATTGTCAGACAAGTCTGAAATTTTTCTTGTGTCACAGTATACATGTTTACAACAATAAACATCCATTAAATAATAACATGCACTTCCTCCACACAAGAACAAAAACAGATTTTTTATTAAGTTTCTTATTCAACTCTAGAATTGCCTGATGCACAAAATAATGTTTCACCCTAACTTTGTTAAATCTTGGGACTCTGAACCTCCGGTTTGATGGAAATGAAAACCTTAGGCCGGCGACACAATGGATGCATGGCGCAAGCGTCTCAGCTGCGTGGCGTGTCTGTTTTTAATTCGGCTCCCATGTTAACAAGTTAGAGCATGCAGACTGTGCGCGGAAAACGCGTGCATGCTAGAAATAGAACCAACGCCTATTTTTCACGCGACATGCATGCGTATTGGAAGCGTTTCCATGCAAAATATACTAGGAAAATATGTTTATATGTTATTTTGTACACAAATACATATTAATTCATGACATTTTGATATTTGAAAGTCTATAGGTTGGCATAAATTCAGATATAAATGTAATTTAAAAAATAAAAAAAATTATTATAGATTTTAAAATATTGCACCTGTCAAACATACTCTATTTTGCCGTCAATACTGTTGACAGTGTCCTATCAGTAGGTGTGTAAAAAAAAAAGTTTATATTGTTGTCATGAAGACAAGAGCCTGGTTTTTCACGGCCTCCCTCTATGTCACCTACAGCAGCAGCAGCGCGCTCAATTCTTGAGCAATTTTTTAATTAATTAAAAAACTTTGTTTTTAGCAGACAAACTCCTATACCAAATGGAGTTGCAATATTGCAGTACACTCATTATCACGGACATACTGTAAAGAACAACAGGAGAATCTGCTTTCTTACTCTGAATGACCGAAGATGGCGAAGAAAGTAGATTCTCTGCTTTCTTTTTTTACATAGAGCATCAATATGATCTTTCCATGATAACATATCATCAATCATCACTCCTAAATACTTGTATGTTTAAACCTGTCGAATTTTTATGTTATGAATCAAAACAGCATTGTATTAATTTCAGATGTAGAACCAAGTATAATCTATTCTGTTTTACTTGTCTTGATGACAACATCATTGTTCGCGCACCATTCTACCAATTTAGTCACACCCTGATGATAAAAACCCAGGACTGTCCCCATCCTTCAACACAGATATTAAAACAGTGTCCTCAGAATACTTTAAAATATTCTGATTTAACGTTTCAGTCCAACAGTCATCTGTATACAAGGTGAAAAGTATGGCAGAAATGACACAACCTTGGGGTACTCCGGCATTTGTTATGATAGCAGATGACAACGTTTTATTCACTTTGACTCTCTGAACTTTATTAGTGAGAAATGAGATATACCAACGAATCAAATAGGGATTTACACCCAGCTGTACAATTTGTACCAATATGTCAACCTTTATAGTGTTGAATGCAGACGAAAAGTCTAGAAATAAAGTTCTTATATTTGTATTGGATTTATCTAACTGTTTAGAAATTATATGCACCAAAGCAGCCACTGCATCTTCAGTAGTACAGCCTTCTTTATAGGCAAACTGCCAAGAATCAATCAATCAATCAATCACCTTTATTTATATAGTGCTTTAAACAAAATACATTGCGCCAAAGCACTGAACAACATTCATTTGGAAAACAGTGTCTCAATAATGCAAAATGATAGTTAAAGGCAGTTCATCATTGAATTCAGTTATGTCATCTTGTAACGACAGATAAAAGAGGAGGAAGCAATTGCAGGCGATCAGATGTAGTTTATTGAGAAAGAGAGTCCAGGATGTTGGCAATGGCAAGGAAGGTCTACGGTGGCGTGAGAAGAGCTGGGTGGTGAAGTCGGCGGTGCAGGTGAAGGTGGTCAATGGTTGAAACCAGGAACAGACCGGAACACTGACACGAGGACGACAACACTTAATCCACTCCAGCACACGAACACGGAAGACGGTAATCCAACTAGGACACGAAGACATGAGAGAGGATCTGACAACAGAGAGAGAGCGAGGTGAGTATAAGTAGCTGAGGTGTGATGAAGATCAGCTGGAGCGAGACAATCAACACCCAGGTGATGACAATCAACTAAACAAGCACATGGAGACAACGTAAGTACAAAAACAATCACAAAACATGACACGGAGGAAACACTGGATTTCCTACCGTGACAGTACCCTCTCCCCTAGGACGTCACCTGACGTTCCCAGCCTGCTTTACCTGTAGATTGTAATCATCTATAAGGTGGTGATCCAATATGTCCCGAGCAGGAACCCAGCTTCTCTCCTCCGGACCGTAACCTTCCCAATCCACCAAGTACTGAAAACCGCGTCCCCTCCGTCTAGAGTCCAGAATACGATTAACCGAATAGGTGGTCTCCCCATTAACGAGACGAGGCGGGGGGGGAACCGGAGCAGGCGGATTAAGACGGGAAGAAATCACCGATTTAATTTTGGACACGTGGAACACGGGATGAATCCTCCTGTACGCCGGAGGAAGGCTAAGACGCACGGTTACCGGATTAATAATCTTGGTAATAGAAAACGGGCCAATAAATTTGGGAGCAAGTTTGTTAGAAACGGAACGCATAGGAATATTCTGGGTAGAAAGCCACACTCTTTGACCGACGACGTAACGGGGAGGCTTCGACCGGTGGCGATCGGCCTTAGCCTTGGTGCGCGACCTAGCCTGGAGCAGAGCTCTGCGAGCTCTGGTCCAGGTGCGGTGACACCTCTGGACTAGTGCGTGTGCGGAGGGGACCGAAACCTCGGATTCCGTACTGACAAAATTAGGTGGTTGGTACCCTAAACTACACTTAAATGGAGACATGCCCGTAGATGACACTGGCAAAGAATTGTGTGCGTACTCCACAACTGAGAGTTGCTGACACCAGGACGAAGGATTATTGGAAACCAAACATCGCAAAACCCTCTCGACATCCTGATTGGCTCGTTCGGTTTGACCATTGCTCTGGGGATGGAACCCGGAAGAAAGACTAACAGTCGCTCCTAACAATTTACAAAATTCTCGCCAAAATTTGGACACAAATTGGGGACCCCTGTCAGAAACCACGTCTGTCGGGAGGCCATGTATGCGGAAGACGTGGTCAATGACAGCTACCGCTGTTTCCTTGGCTGAAGGTAATTTGGGCAAGGGAATAAAATGAGTCGCCTTCGAGAACCGGTCCACTACGGTTAAAATCACCGTATTGCCTCTAGAGGGCGGGAGGGCGGTGATAAAATCTAGCGAAATGTGGGACCAGGGTCTTGAAGGGACAGACAGCGGTAAGAGTAACCCATCTGGAGGTCGATTGGAAGTCTTACCAATAGCGCAAACTGAACAAGCCAAGACGAAATCGTGGACGTCACGAGCCATACCAGGCCACCAAAATCGTTGCTTGACTAGAAATCTAGTTCTACTAACCCCTGGGTGACAAGCAACACTGGAACAATGACCCCACTGGAGAACGTCTGACCGTAACCCCTCCGGCACAAACAATCGGTTCGGTGGGCAACGAGTCGGGGGCGTTACCCCTTCTAAGGCGGTCAACACCTTCGATTTGACCTCCCATCTGAGCGCGGAGATAATGATGGTCCCCGGTAAAATGGGCTCGGGAGTAGCAGTACGATCGGAACGCTCAAAAAGACGGGATAAAGCATCGGGTTTGATGTTTTTGGAACCCGGCCGGTAAGAAAGTGTAAAATCGAAACGACCGAAAAACAATGCCCACCGAGCCTGCCTGGAGTTAAGTCTTTTGGCGGTTCTAATGTATTCGAGATTCTTATGGTCCGTCCATACAATGAAAGGTACACCCGACCCCTCAAGCCAGTGACGCCATTCTTCCAGTGCAAGTTTGACTGCCAACAACTCTCGATTGCCAATGTCATAATTAACTTCTGCAGGAGATAAACGGTGAGAATAATACGCGCACGGATGCACCTTTCCGTCTGAGGATGCGCGTTGGGATAACACTGCTCCTACCCCCACCTCTGACGCGTCGACCTCCACTATGAATTGACGTGAGCGATCAGGGGTGACGAGAATGGGAGCTGAAACAAAGCAGCTTTTCAGTTTGGCAAACGCAGCCTCAGCTGCGTCTGACCACCTGAACGTCAAACTAGGGGAGGTCAAGGCGGTCAGAGGAGCGGCTAGTTGGCTGAAATTGCGAATGAAACGCCGGTAAAAATTGGCGAACCCCAGAAATCTCTGCAGGGCCTTGCGAGACTCTGGGGATGGCCAATTTACCACAGCCTTAACCTTCTCAGGATCCATGCGAACACCCTCAGTCGAAATGATGTGTCCTAGAAAAGAAACAGACTGTGCATGAAAAACGCATTTCTCCGCCTTGACAAACAATCCATTCTCTAGCAACCGCAGAAGCACTCGTCGTACGTGTTGCACGTGTTCCTGGAGAGACGAAGAAAAAATCAATATGTCATCCAGGTAAACATATATGAACAGATCGACCATGTCTCGCAACACGTCATTAACGAGTGCTTGAAAGACTGCCGGCGAGTTGGTTAGCCCGAACGGCATAACGCAGTACTCAAAATGGCCTCTAGGGGTGTTAAAGGCAGTCTTCCACTCATCCCCCTCCCTGATGCGGACCAAATGATAAGCATTACGTAAGTCCAATTT
This sequence comes from Carassius gibelio, assembly GCF_023724105.1. Lineage (NCBI taxonomy): Eukaryota > Metazoa > Chordata > Actinopteri > Cypriniformes > Cyprinidae > Carassius > Carassius gibelio. The sequence continues at coordinate 4,882,407 of NC_068373.1, read as the reverse complement.
AGTGAAAACGGACGCTCCCTGCAACCTCTCAAAAGCTGAAGACATAAGCGGTAAAGGATAGGTATTCTTTACCGTTATGTTGTTCAGCCCTCGGTAGTCAATGCAAGGTCGCAAGGATCCGTCCTTCTTTCCCACAAAAAAGAACCCCGCCCCCGCTGGAGAAGAAGAAGGGCGGATAAACCCCGTTGCTAGAGAACTGGATATATATTTCTCCATGGCCGCCGTCTCTGGAATAGACAAAGAATATAACTTGCCCTTAGGCGGAGAAGTACCTGGCAATAACTCTATCGCACAGTCATAGGGACGATGAGGAGGAAGAGAATCAGCACGAGACTTACTGAACACCTCCTTCAGGTCGTGGTACTCCGCGGGCACGCTAGCCAAATCCACTGCTTCCCCCTGAAACACAGACTCAGAAACATTAACACCAGCAGACAAAAGACAAGACAAATGACATTCCTCGCTCCAGCTAACCACAGATCCAAGGCGCCAATTGATCCTGGGGTTGTGTTTCTGAAGCCAGGTGTGACCGAGAACGATGGGGGATTGAGGTGAGTCCGTGATGTAAAATGATATCTCCTCAGTATGGTTGCCAGATGTGGTGAGGGAAACAGGTAAGGTGGTCTGAGTGATGACTGGTAGTCTGTGTCCGTTGAGAGCAAAGGGTGCAATGGGGTGTTTGAGGGAGGTGAGAGGAATGTTAAGCTTACAAGCGAACTTGAAGTCCATGAAATTACCCTCTGCCCCAGAATCCAACAAGGCGTGATGCTCGAGTGCGTGGGTGGACCACCGTAGACTCACCGGAAGGAGTGTCGATGTAGATGAGGTCTTCCTGGCAGAGATCCCACCCGATAGTAGCCTCCGTCTTACTATCGGGCTTGGTCTTTTTACCGGACAACGCTGGATGTGATGTTCTTGACTGCCGCAGTATAAACATAGTCCCAGGGATCTCCGCCTGATCCTCTCCTCCCGGGAGAGTCGAGCTCGCCCCACCTGCATGGGTTCAAGATCTCCCGGTGGGCTGACCGCAACATCTGAGCGCTGATACTGAGCCTCCGGTCTGTTCGCGAGAACTGTTCTCCCCCTCCGTCTGGCGGCTTGATCGAGTCGATTGTCAACTCTGATGGTGAGGTCAATCAGACTATTGAGAGAAGTGGGGAGCTCGACGGCGCGGATCTCCTGTTGGATGCGGTCAGCCAACCCATGCAGGAAGTGATCCCACTGCGCCTCTTCGTTCCACTTACACTCCGCCGCCAGGGTGCGGAACTCAATCGAGTAATCGGAAACGGACCTTTCCCCCTGACGTAGGTCCGTGAGAAGATGAGCCGCTTCCCTCCCGGCGACGGAGCGGTCGAAGACCCGTCTCATCTCTTCCGAAAGGGCGTGGAACGAGGCACAGCAGCTGTCTTGGTTTTCCCACACCGCCGTCCCCCAGAGGGCAGCCCTTCCCGTAAGTAGTGATAAGACGAATGCCACCTTCATTTCCTCGGTGTAGAACGTGCGGGGCTGCAGGGCGAAGTGCAGAGAACAATGAGACAGAAATGATCGACAGAACTCTGGCTCACCCGCATATCTCTCCGGGATGGGGAGGCGTGGTTCGGGCTGGGAAATCCCCCCGGAGACGATCGGCGGTGTGGGTGGCGTGAGAGGCGCAGCGGGTGACGGTTGTTGTTGGTGTTGCGTCTGGAGAGCGAGCTCGGACACCTTCGTCACCATTGCTTGGAAGGCTCGACCCATCTCATCTATCGCCTTGTCTTGGCGATCCATACGACCCACAGCTCGTTGCAGAAATTCTTCCAGATGAGATGGGGAGCGGTCGCCTGCTGCTTCCATGATGGTCAGATCCTTCTGTAACGACAGATAAAAGAGGAGGAAGCAATTGCAGGCGATCAGATGTAGTTTATTGAGAAAGAGAGTCCAGGATGTTGGCAATGGCAAGGAAGGTCTACGGTGGCGTGAGAAGAGCTGGGTGGTGAAGTCGGCGGTGCAGGTGAAGGTGGTCAATGGTTGAAACCAGGAACAGACCGGAACACTGACACGAGGACGACAACACTTAATCCACTCCAGCACACGAACACGGAAGACGGTAATCCAACTAGGACACGAAGACATGAGAGAGGATCTGACAACAGAGAGAGAGCGAGGTGAGTATAAGTAGCTGAGGTGTGATGAAGATCAGCTGGAGCGAGACAATCAACACCCAGGTGATGACAATCAACTAAACAAGCACATGGAGACAACGTAAGTACAAAAACAATCACAAAACATGACACGGAGGAAACACTGGATTTCCTACCGTGACACATCTCTGTTCAGTTGAAATAGTGTCTGTTTTTATTTGCAATCAAGTCAATGATATCACTGTAGATGAAGTGACCCAACTAAGCAAGCCAGAGGCGACAGCGGCAAGGAACCGAAACTCCATCGGTGACAGAATGGAGAAAAAAACCTTGGGAGAAACCAGGTTCAGTTGGGGGCCAGTTCTCCTCTGACCAGACGAAACCAGTAGTTCAATTCCAGGCTGCAGCAAAGTCAGATTGTGCAGAAGAATCATCTGTTTCCTGTGGTCTTGTCCTGGTGCTCCTCTGAGACAAGGTCTTTACAGGGGATCTGTATCTGGGGCTCTAGTTGTCCTGGTCTCCACTGTCTTTCAGGGCAGTAGAGGTCCTTTCTAGGTGCTGATCCACCATCTGGTCTGGATAAGTACTGGATCCGGGTGACTGCAGTGACCCTCTGATCTGGACACAGACTGGATCTGGTGGCCACGGTGACCTCGGAACAAGAGAGAAACAGACAAATATTAGCGTAGATGCCATTCTTCTAATGATGTAGAAAGTACGGTGTTATGTGAAGTGTTCCGGTTCCAGTTTACCTAATTAATGCAGCCTAAAAATCCTTTAACGGATTTGGATATTAAAAGCATATTAGTATGTTATGTGTATGCCAGGTTAAAGAGATGGGATGGGATTTAAACTGCAAGAGTGTGTCTGCCTCCCGAACAATGTTAGGTAGGTTATTCCAGAGTTTAGGCGCCAAATAGGAAAAGGATCTGCCGCCCGCAGTTGATTTTGATATTCTAGGTATTATCAAATTGCCTGAGTTTTGAGAACGTAGCGGACATAGAGGAGTATAATGTAAAAGGAGCTCATTCAAATACTGAGGTGCTAAACCATTCAGGGCTTTATAAGTAATAAGCAATATTTTAAAATCTATACGATGTTTGATAGGGAGCCAGTGCAGTGTGGACAGGACCGGGCTAATATGGTCATACTTCCTGGTTCTAGTAAGAACTCTTGCTGCTGCATTTTGGACTAGCTGTAGTTTGTTTACTAAAAATGCAGTTTTAAAAATGCTAGAAACGTGGCTTTCTAAGGAAAGATTGCGATCAAGTAGCACACCTAGGTTCCTAACTGATGACGAAGAATTGACAGAGCAACCATCAAGTCTTAGACAGTGTTCTAGGTTATTACAAGTAGAGTTTTTAGGCCCTATGATTAACACCTCTGTTTTTTCTGAATTTAGCAGTAAGAAATTACTCGTCATCCAATTTTTTATATCGACTATGCATTCCATTAGTTTTTCAAATTTGTGTGTTTCACCGGGCTGCGAGGAAATATAGAGCTGCGTATCATCAGCATAACAGTGAAAGCTAACACCATGTTTCCTGATGATATCTCCCAAGGGTAACATATAAAGCGTGAAGAGTAGCGGCCCTAGAACTGAGCCTTGAGGTACTCCATACTGCACTTGTGATCGATATGATACATCTTCATTCACTGCTACGAACTGATGGCGGTCATATAAGTACGATTTAAACCATGCTAATGCACTTCCACTGATTGATTCCACAGTGTTCAAGTCTATGCAAAAGAATGTTGTGGTCAATTGTGTCAAACGCAGCACTAAGATCCAATAAAACTAATAGAGAGATACACCCACGATCAGATGATAAGAGCAGATCATTTGTAACTCTAAGGAGAGCAGTCTCAGTACTATGATACGGTCTAAATCCTGACTGGAAATCCTCACATATACCATTTTTCTCTAAGAAGGAATATAATTGTGAGGATACCACCTTTTCTAGTATCTTGGACAGAAAAGGGAGATTCGAGATTGGTCTATAATTAACTAGTTCTCTGGGGTCAAGTTGTGGCTTTTTTATGAGAGGCTTAATAACAACCAGTTTGAAGGTTTTGGGGACATATCCTAATGACAATGAGGAATTAATAATAGTCAGAAGAGGACCTATGACTTCTGGAAGCACCTCTTTTAAGAGCTTAGATGGTATAGGGTCTAACATACATGTTGTAAGTTTAGATGATTTAACAAGTTTATACAATTCTTCCTCTCCTATAGTAGAGAATGAGTGGAACTGTTCCTCAGGGGGTCTATAGTGCACTGACTTTGATACTGTAGCTGACGGCTGAATGGTTGCAATTTTATCTCTAATAGTATCGATTTTAGAAGTAAAGTAGTTCATAAAGTCATTACTGCTGTGGTGTTGGGAAATGTCAACACTTGTTGAAGCTTTATTTTTCGTTAATTTAGCCACTGTAATAAATACCTGGGGTTATGTTTGTTTTCTTCTAAAAGAGAAGAAAAGTAATCAGATCTAGCAGTTTTTAATGCTTTTCTGTAGGATATGCTACTTTCCCGCCAAGCAATACGAAATACCTCTAGTTTTGTTTTCCTCCAGCTGCGCTCCATTTTTCGGGCTGCTCTCTTTAGGGTGCGAGTATGCTCATTATACCATGGTGTCAAACTGTTTTCCTTAACCTTCCTTAAGCGTAAAGGAGCAACTGTATTTAAAGTGCTAGAAAAGAGAGAGTCCATAGTTTCTGTTACATCATCAAGTTGTTCTGAGGATTTGGATATGCTAAGGAATTCGGATACATCAGGAAGATAACTTAAAAAGCAGTCTTTTGTGGTAGAAGTGATGGTTATTTGATACTTGTAACAAGAAGTAGAATTTACAATTTTGGCTATATGAAGTTTACACAGAACTAAATAATGATCTGAGATATCATCACTTGGCTGAATAATTTAAACACTATCAACATCAATTCCATGTGACAGTATTAAATCTAGAGTATGATTTCGACAATGAGTAGGTCCTGAAACGTGTTGTCTAACACCAATAGAGTTCAGAATGTCTATAAATGCTGATCCCAATGCATCTTTTTCATTATCGACATGGATATTAAAATCACCAACTATTAAGACTTTATCTGCAGCCAGAACTAACTCGGATGTAAAATCACCAAACTCTTTAATAAAGTCTATATGGTGCCCTGGTGGCCTGTATACAGTAGCCAGTACAAACATAACAGGGGATTTATCATTAACATTGGTTTCTCTGGATAATGTTATATGAAGCACCATTTCTTCAAACGAGTTATACTTGAAGCCTGCCCTCTGAGAAATCCTGAAAACGTTATTATAAATTGAAGCAACTCCTCCCCCTTTGCCTTTTAGATGCGGCTCGTGTTTATAACAATAATCTTGGGGGGTGGACTCATTTAAAATAATGTAATCATCAGGTTTTAGCCAGGTTCCTGTCAAGCAGAGCACATCTATATTATGATCAGTTATCATATTATTTACAAAAAGTGTTTTCGTAGAAATGGATCTGATATTCAATAAGCCAATCTTTATCATTTGTTTATCCATATTGCATTTGTTTTTTATTTGTTGAACCTCAATTAAATTGTTAGCCTTAACTTGGTTTGGACGTTTTTTGTATTTTCTAGTTTGGGGAACAGACACAGTCTCTATAGTGTAATATCTAGGTGAAAGAGTCTCTATGTGCTGAGAATTAACTGACCTCTGTGACGGGAGGCAGCTAGCAGACGGTCGGTTTACCCAGTCTGTCTGCTTCCTGACCTGGGCCCCAGTTAGTCAAGTATAAACACTAAGACTATGTGCCATATTTTTAGACAGAAGAGTGGCGCCACCCCAGGAGGGATGAAGACCATCTCTTTTAAACAGGTCAGGTCTGCCCCAAAAGCTCGTCCAATTGTCTATATAACCTATGTTATTCTGTGGGCACCACTTAGACATCCAGCCATTGAGTGATGACAATCTGCTATGCATCTCATCACCACGGTAAGCAGGGAGGGGACCAGAGCATATTACAGTGTCTGACATCGTGCTTGCAAGTTCACACACCTCTTTAAAGTTATTTTTAGTGATCTCCGACTGGCGAAGTCGAACATCATTAGCGCCGGCATGAATAACAATCTTACTGTATTTACGTTTAGCATTAGCCAGCATTTTAAAATTTGCCAAGATGTCAGGCGCTCTGGCTCCCGGTAAACATTTGACTATGGTGGCTGGTGTCTCTATATTCACGTTCCGTACAATAGAATCGCCAATAACTAGAGCACTTTCATCAGGTTTCTCAGTGGGTGTATCACTGAGTGGGGAGAACCTGTTTAATGTTTGGATCAGAACAGAAGAGCGGTGTTTTGACCCACGACTACGCTGCCTCACCGTCACCCAGTTGCCCTGCTGCAGGGGCTCTGCTGGAACCGGACAATGTACAGGAATCCCTGAGCTAGACGCATCCAAAGCCGTATCTAGAGCCCTAGCATTCTTACTGTCCTCAATTAAAGTTTGGATGCGTGTCTCTAATTCTGAAATCTTCTCTGTCAGCCTAACTATTTCCCTGCATTTATCACATGTGAATCCCTCATCAGCGACAGAGATAGATAAACTGTACATGTGGCAAGAGGTGCAAATAACAATTGTAGGAGAAGCCATTACTCACCGTGCTTGATGAAATATTCTTACTGCGGTTGTTTGATGAACTTGTGGAAAACTGCAGCGTGAGAGAGGAGAGGAGAGGAGAAAAGAAAACGCTAATGACAAGCTAACGAGTGCTAACGCTTTGCAGGTGTACTCAAGAATCAAGTCTATCTTTAACCATCCTGACTAAGTGCTGAAGTAACAATCTTTCAAGACATTTCACAATTACTGAGGTAAGGGCTATTGGTTTAAAATCTTTGTATTCTGTTGTATTTTGAAGGTTAGTAGGACTATTCTATTCCAGAAGAATATGTTACTCATAAATAAATTACTCAGACTCTTCTGTGTAATAAAGGTTTAACGCATCACCATTTGTAATGGCTTTATTAAAAGACAATAACTCATAAGCAATAAAAAAATATGAAAGTAACAGTAAGTAGGTCTTCACCACAGAGTATGCCCTCGAACTCAACATTTTTGAGCCTTTTATAGCTCTTGCATATAATTTACATTAAACCCCCCTGCATCACTCTTTATTTGGTAATCACATGGATTCATACACACACATCATATATGACCTTTATCACAGTCCATACAGAGGGACAAAAGTTCAGAGTGGAAAAATTGTAGGGGTGGTTAGCCACACATAACTGGTCATATAAAAACCATCTATAACATCTTTCAAGCATAGCTGCAAGTATGCCCTGTGTTGACCACACAGGTCACACCTGCATGCTAGTGTAATAAAAATAGCACAGCTACTGTAGGTAGAGGTTTCATCTCGCAAGCTCACTGCATAAGCAAATCACATAGCAACTCAAATCACAAAGGTTAACACCTATAGACATGGGGTACAATATGTGTAATCAAAAACATACATTTGAAACTCTTATCTTCTTTTGACTAGAGCTTTAAATTTTAATGATTCTGGGTCATATATTAACGCTTGCAGCTCCAGATTAATCATGTTATAGTCAGCCATCTCTTTTATTAGCTTCATTATTCTTTTATTCAAAAATTCCTGTGTCTGCATCAACTTTATTACAGTTCTCAATTTGAAAATCATATTGTGCTGGTATTCCAGTTTTCTTCCTTGTTCGGCAATGCTTCTCCACTTACACTTGCTTTTTGTTTTTTCAGCTTTCTTCCACATGCAGCCCTTGAATATTAGGATTACCAAAGTCAACATTTATTTTATTTGCTTCATAGTTCCCTATAGAAATTGGCCCAGCCGGGAATTGATCAGAAAATCGCATATTTGCATTATTAACAGAGAATTCAACAATACCTGAATTTACTTTTCTTTCAGCCTGAGGTGTATTCATTACACTTTTTGGTGTGAAAGGGCTTTTATACTTGCAATAAATAGAACTTCTTATATTAAAAACAATCAAGCCCTGCTCATATGTAAAACGTAACGCAAAAGTAATATAACACATTACTTTCCATAAAAAGTAACTAAGTAAATGTATGTTTTGTTACATATTTTGTTATTGTAATGCATTACTTTTAAAAGTAACTTTCCCCAACACTGTATATACAGGTGCATCTCAATAAATTAGAATGTCATGGAAAAGTTCAATCATTTCAGTAATTCAACTCAAATTATGATTGTGTATTAAATAAATTAATTGCACACAGTCTTTGGTTCTTTTAATTATGATTATTTTGGCTCATATTTAAAAAAAAAAAAAAAAAAAACAATCTCAACAAATTAGAATACGGTAACATGCCAATCAGCTAATCAACTCCAAACACCTGCAAAGGTTTCCTGAGCATTCAAAATGTATTATTATTATTACACCTTTATTTTTATAGGCAAGTCATTAAGAACAGGTTCTTATTTACAATGGCGGCCTGACAAGTGGAATAACCACTTAGGGAGAGGGAAGTAAGGCTAAAATAAATATAGAACATTAGAAATGGATACAGGTTAGCAATTACATATATACAATTTAAAACACAACAGTGGACAACAGACACTTATAACCAGCTAAGTGTACAGGTACATAGGAAAGTGATATATGGTGAATCTATTTGCTGTGAAAAAATACATTTAAAAAATAATGTAGAGAAGTAACTGCATATGTCCGTGAACAAGTATGATATAATAGTTTTGAAGGATGAAATTTAAATTAATTTATCCAGTTTGAGAATATTTTGCAGAGCATTCCAGTCGCGAGTGGCAGCAGATTGAAAAGATGCAAGACCAAACACAGAGATGGTTTTGGGAATGCTAAACTGAAGATGAAGTGAGGAACGGGTCTTATATGTGATGTGCTTTGGCTGCAGCAAGTGACCTAAGCAAGGAGGTGAGAGGCAGAGAAGGGTCTTGTAAATGAAGGTGAACCAGTGAATTTTACAGCGATTGTGAAGGGAGGGCCAGTTAACAGATGAATATAGAGTACAGTGGTGTGTATTGAAAGGAGCATTTGTGGCAAACCTGATAGCGGAATGGTAAAGAGCCAAGTGGACTTGCAAGCAACCCTGTATATAGTGTCTCCATAGTCTAATATGGGTAGCATGGTCACCAAGTGGTGAAGGAAGAGCAGTTTCTGTAAAGGAAACCAAGCTTGGCTTTGACCTTGGATTGCAGCTTTGATATGTGGATAGAGTAAGAAAGTGAAGTTTCCAACCAGATGCCCAAGTAGTTATATGCAGTAACTTTATATAGAATAGCCCCCTTGCAGGTGATGATGTTAAGGGCAGGAGGAGGCATAATACCCTTACGTTTAAACAACATGATTTTTGTTTTGGAGGTATTGAGAGTGAGTTTGAGTTGTGTAAAAGACTACTGTAGTTGGTAAAAGCTATCTTGCAGGGTAGCTTGAGCAGCATCGGGGGAGGAACCTGTGGCATAAAGAATTGTATCATAAGCATGTAAGTGACTTACCAACTGCCTGGGGAATGTTATTAATATAAATTGAGAAAAGTTTAGGATTAGGATGGAGCCTTGGGGGATACCCCTGGTGACCGGGAGAGAATGGGAGAAAAGGTTTTCAAATCTTACACGTTGAACCCGGTGAGAGAGATAATTTGAGAACCAAAACACAGTAAGTGATCAGTGACAACAATGCTGCTGAGTTTGTGGATAAGTCTGTTGTAGTACACATAGGCAAAAGCTTTTGCAAGGTCAATAGTCTCTCAGTTTGGTTACACACTCATAGGGAAGCTGATCTGACAGTTATCCAGAAGACAATTGATAACCTTCACAAGGAGGGTAAGCCACAAACTTTCAGTCCCAAAGAAGCTGGCTGTTCACAGAGTGCTGTATCCAAGCATGTTAACAGAGAGTTGTGTGGAAGAAAAAGATGTACAGCCATCCGAGAGAACCACAGCCTAATGAGGATTGTCAAGCAAAATTGATTCAAGAATTTGAGTGAACTTCACAAGGAATGGACTGAGGCTGTGGTCAAAGCATCAAGAGCCACCACACACAGATTTGTCAAGGAATTTGCTGAACCACAGACAACGTCAGAGGCATCTTACCTGGGCTAAGGAGAAAAAGAACTGGACTGTTGCCATTGGTCCAAAGTCCTCTTTTCAAATGAGAGCAAGTTTTGTATTTAATTTGCAAACCAAGGTCCTAGAGTCTAGAGGAAGGGTGGAGAAGCTCATAGCCCAAGTTGCTTGAAGTCCAATGTTAAGTTTCCACACTCTGTGGTGATTTGGGATGCATTGTCATCTAGAGTTGTCAAAAATATAGATATCTCGATAAATATCGATACTAAAATATCTGAACGGTAACAATACTAATTTCTCTAACTTTTGATACACAGATACTAGCCGAGCTGTCACGTTCACTTCTCTCCAAAGGCATGTTGACAAACACCACACGTGACTGCAGTGCCTGTCTTGTCTCATTCGCGCTGGTTAAACAGCAAAAGTGAATAGAAAGATGGCAAGTGCAGCACCCCCGCCACCAGCTTTGGTTGATAAAGAGCAAAGCGGTTCTCAATGGACGTGCAGTGCACCTGTGTTTGATGTACCGTGAGCTCTAGTGTGAAGCCGCACAACTCGCCGTCACTTTCTCTAACAAGCACAAAGTGTGTGAGAGATAGAGAGCGAGTGAGTCTTACATAAATGCAGAATTGACGCGCTACATGTGTGTGCTAAATGATATTCCTTGTTGTATTTTTCTGTTTGTTGTATTTTCCTTGTTTTCCTGGAAAAAATAATGGAGTTCCTTAGTAGTGGGGGGAACTAATGCCCAAACGGCAATTTCATTGGCTGGTGCTCAACCTACTGATCGAATCAGTTTGACCGAACGCAGACAACCTGATTAATATTCATGAATCCATTACTGTTCTTATTAGTAGAATTAGAATTAGAATTATTTTTATTATTATCATCTTATCAGTATTATTGTTAGTCTTTCACTTTTTTTACAGAAACACTGAATGATCAACAAAGCACCACTATCAGTCCTAAATTCAGTCAAAATCTCTATGCATTCATGACTATGAAAATTGTAGATTCACACTGAAGGCATCAAAACTATGAATTAACACGTGGAATTATATGTGAAATTATATACATAACAAAAAAGTGTGAAACAACTGAAAATATGTCATATTGTAGGTTCTTCAAAGTAGCCACCTTTAGCTTTGATTACTGCTTTGCACACTCTTGGCATTCTCTTGATGAGCTTCAAGAGGTAGTCACCTGAAATGGTCTTCCAACAGTCTTGAAGGAGTTCCCCGAGAGATGCTTAGCACTTGTTGGCCCTTTTTCCTTCTGTCTGCGGTCCAGCTCACCCCTAAACCATCTGGATTGGGTTCAGGTCCGGTGACTGTGGAGGCCAGGTCATCTGGCGCAGGACCCCATCACTCTCCTTCTTGATCAAATAGCCCTTGATGCCTTCAGTGTGACTCTACAATTTTCATAGTCATGAAAATAAAGAAAACTCTTTGAATGAGAAGGTGTGTCCAAACTTTTGGTCTGAACTGAATATATATATATACACTCCCTGACAAAAATCTTGTCGCCTATCCAAGTTGTAGGAACAAAAAATAATAACTTGACTTCTAGTTGATCATTTAGAATCAGAAGTGGCTTATATGAAAGGCAAAGGCCTGTAGATTATGCTTAATTTACCAAAATAAAACCTTATCATGCCTTTATTTTTTAATTATTAAATTAGTACAGAATGGTCAGACTTTGCTTAGACAAAAGTCTTGTCACATCTTAAAAGATTCATCCAATCACAGATTAGAGTGTCACGTGTGACAAATACTGTAATTAACACATTCCCAGGTGTGTAGAAGAAGAACCCCAGCACACTCATTCATTTGAAACGCATCCTGACCTCTGACAGCATGCCAAGGATTCAACCACAGACCAAAGTGCTGATCATCAAGAGCCTGAAGACCAAGTCTCCTGCTGAGATGGTAGACATCTTTAATATATCTTAACGTCAAGTGGAGAGGATAAGAAAAACTTTTGAAGAAACTGGTGAAGTTTATGAGAGGCCCAGATCAAGCAGACCCCGTAAGACAACTGTTCGAGAGGACCGTTTGTTGGTTCGACAGTCAAGGGCCAGCCCATTTTCAACTGCAGCAGAGCTACATAAGAACTGGTCAACAGAAACCCCTGTATCTACAAGAACAGTTTGTCGAATTCTCTCACGCAGTGGTCTCAATGGCCAAATTAGTGCTCAGAAATCAACATTAAACAGAAGACAACTAAAATCGTGTTGCATTTGCCAAGGCACACAGCTTGTAGGAAGGATGGACTGTGGAAAAGTGGCAGAAGGTTGATTTTTCTGATGAATCATCTATTGAACTGCATCCCAATCATATACTGCAGAACATCTATTAGAACCCGCATGGACCCAAGATTCACACAGGAAACAGTCATGTTCAGTGGAGGAAAAATTATGGTTTGGGGTTACATTCAATATGCAGGGCTTAAAGTTTTCCGGCGTGCAGCGTTCAATCCTACATAATAATTTAAAAAAAAAAATGGATTGATTTTACTTTTGAGTCCATGCCTTCGCCTACCAATGGTTTGAGAGGTGCAACTTTCACTCTCAACCAAACTAACATTAGTAGTCAGAATGTTTTGCTCTTATAAACACGAGACGTGCATAATGGTATTCAGTTGCAGAGTCACAGCTCTGATGAATGGAGAAGCGCAACAAAAAGCTGTAAAGCGAAATGGTCAAATATCTGGTAATCTGGAAAAACTGTGTGCATTATCTCACTAGATTTGTAACGTAAATCATTTATAAATCTTTGTCAACACAGGGGATACATCTACCTCTGTCTAAATATGCCATTGTATTGTAAGTACATCTCAATTTAAAAATAAATGTTTCTGCGCATGGCCAAATATTAAAATTGAATGGATTTAAACATTGACATAATTCTTTTTCCATTGCACCATGACTTTATGCTTTGTAGTGAACATTATTTATGTTAAGTGACTTTTGTCTTAAGCAAAGTCTGACCTTTCTGTCCTAATTAAATAATTAAAAATCAAGGCATTTTTACGTAAGACAGAAACAGGATGTAAATCCAAAACACTGTTTATTAATTCAGCACAAAGATCAGAATTGACTAAGTAACACAGAAGCACAGGCGGCGGACACAAGGCAGGGTGGAACGGTGACGCAGGGACTTCGATGGACTTCAAAAGGTACAGGAACACACCGGGAAGGACAACGATCTGACAACATAAACACAGGTTACTGAACTTATAAAGGGAACAAACAATTGAATCCAGCTGGCGCTGCTGACCATCGCTGATCAATGACCACGCCCACAGACACACCCACACAACAGCACACTAGACGAGAGAGAGAGAGTGAATTCATGAACCGTGAAAGGCATGATAAGATTTTATTTTGGTAAAATAAGCATAATCTAGGGGCCTTTGCCTTTGATAAAAAAAAAAAAAACGTAATATTGTATTATTATATATATAAACTACTTCATTCTGTGTGCTCTGAATTTATTTAATATGTAAGTTTCTCAATTTGAGTTGAATTACTGAAATAAATAAATACACTTCCACAACATTCTAATTTATTGAGAAGCACCTGTATATCGAAGTGGTGGTGTGACGCCCGGAACAAAAAATGCCAGGGCCGATGTTTTGTCCCAGTCCAGCCCTGTGTGGAGCATTACTTTGAAGTATATGGGGGAAAACATTCTGATATATAAGCGAAAATGCTGAATTTGCATGGTGAAAAGCATTTTACAAAAAATTATTAATAAATGTGAAGCTCCTATTTTTGCTTATATTAATTCTTCAGTATGTGTGTATTTTAAAACATCTAAATAAAAGTGTTTAGAAGTGGAAAGAAGGGCTGCACAATTAATAAAATTTTTAATGATCGCGGTTACAGATGCCAAAATTATGTAATTGTTCAAAGTGGCGATTTATCATTCAAGACCAATTATGTTATTCTGCGTGCCTAATAAGTTTTTTCTTTCTACAGGTTATCTTAAGGGTTAGGGTTAGGGTTAGGGTTAAGTGTTTTAAGTGTAGTTAGGGTTAGGGTTTAGTGTAACATTATAATACATCCATTTGTGTATATATATAATGTATGTATTTATTTATTTATTTTAAAAGAAGAAACCAATCCAGTGTATAGCTCAAATTTGAGGCTTAATACTATTGAAAAGCAATAAAAGATTTTCAATTACAGTGTTTTCAGCTTGTTTACTATAATCTAAAAAATATGACTTGCGGTTGCTTCAGACAATGATGTGAACATCATTCGATGTAAATTGTGATAATCGTAATTAATAATCGCAATAACAATTTCAAGGTAATTATCTTTTGAATTATCTTATATTTTTGTCTGCTAGTAAAACTAGTTCTCTAGGTGAAGACTGTTTAAACGGTGATTCACGGATGCTGTAGTTACATCACATTTCTTTCTGGATACACTTACATAATCAGAACATGAGGTAGTAAAACAAACCAGCTTTTCTTTTAGCTGGACATTACAGTTACATTAATCTCATGATTACGTGTAATGTTTAAGGGTTATTTTTTGAAAAAGGGTTATAGATGCATACTATATTTGTTTGGCTTTTCCATCAACACATTTCACGCTTTCATGTAGCAGTACATGAATCAGGCTGCTTTTTACTAACTGTTAAGTTTAAAAAAAAATGTGATCAGTCTGTGGTTAATTCCCCTTAACCCATGGCCTCATGAGGGTCATTAGGTCTCTAGACATGTAAACTTAATGAGCTCATTATATAGTGCAAAACCTTTGGGACACTGAACTCACTCATCTCTATCCATAGTTACTGCTTTTTTCCATCTTCAAATCATAATTAACAAATATTCATTGTCATTCAGGTCACAGGAGTTTATTTTAGTTTTGCAATGCAATATATTTGCAGTCCCCAGTTCTTGTTTCACTCAAGACATTAACATTATTATTATGCATCATGATGGAATATAGAACAATATCTATTTTCAAAATACAGAAAATTTGAAAATAATTATGTTAAACTAATTCATGGATTTGTTATCTCATTATAAAAGCAGACATTAGAACAGTCAATATCAAATCAAAACTTCTCTATTCTGGAACTGCAGACACAGAGTTAGCCATACTTTCAGCTGTTGCTTATTCAGGCACACTGGCACTGACTTTCTTTGGGTAAAAAGTATGTGTTTTGCCTATTTTTAGGAGCATTCTTCCAATTGTAGCATTATATTTATCACTAACTAAATTATTTTTCCTAAAATATGTAAATTGTGCTTATTGTCACAGCCACACCTTCTACACTCCCGGAATCGGACACTTACGCCACACCCACTCGTCCCCAATCACCCGAATTCTGAACTCCTGTGCATCATCACCAGAACTACATATAAAGCCATCAGTCACCATCACTCATCGTCTGGTCTTGCACCGATCTCCTCACTTGCCTGAACGCCATTATTAAACCTACCTGAACTCTTGAACCCTCTTCATCCTCATCAGTCTTCCTGTCCCCATCGTCTTCATCTGAGCACCATCTGGATCACCGTTCACCATAAGGGAAGTTGTGTTGTCACCGTTCTATCCACGTGTCAAGATTCACCTGTGTCTGAAACCTCTGATTCACATTAAACTACCTTATCACTGAATCCTCTGTGTCCTCGTCTGTGTCTGACAGAAGACCAGACCGCATGCAGAGATCTTCGGACACGGGCGAGGACCGCACCGCGGATCCCTTCACGCAACTGGTTCACGCTGTACGGTCCTCACTGATGCAACAAACTCCCCCTTCTTCACCGGCTGTCAACAACTCAAACACCGCTACAACTCCGGTCACTTCTTCAGTTGCCCCTGCGAGTCCCATGGTCAAACCAGCGACATACAGCGGCACGGCGGAGGATTGCAGCGGGTTCCTGCTACAGTGTTCCCTCTATATGGAATCCAACTCTCATTTATTCACCTCCGAACGCAGTCGAGTAGCCTTCATCATCAACCTACTCTCAGGTAAGGCCCTCCAATGGGCTGAATCTCTCTGGGACTCGAACTCACCTGCCCTTGGATCCGTCACTAACTTCTGTTCCCAGTTAAAATCCGTTTTTGGCCATCAAACTTCTGCATTGTCTGTCCATGACCAATTATTTACCATTCACCAACAGAGAGATGAATCTGTGAGTGATTATGCCATACGCTTCCGTACTCTCGCTTACATAAGCGGCTGGAATGAAACTGCCTTAATTACAGCATTTCACCACGGATTGAATGACAAGAAACAAAGTTTGATAGTTGTGTACGAAGACTCACTAGGACTAGAGAATCTCATTCAGAAATCCATTCGAGTTGCCCAGAGACTCACTGCCTGTCATCCGCTCACTCCCGCTGTACTTCCTCCGCCCGCTATACCATCTGTCGCTCCTCCAGCACCTGAACCCATGCAAGTGGACTCTCACCATCTGTCCGCATCGGAACGTCAGCGGAGGATCAACGCTGGGCAAGGGTCGTGTCCACTATTTCTCCCCCACAATCATCCTCCGCGTGGGACTCCTGCACGAAGAAGACATCACGTTCATGGTGCTGGAGGAATCCACCGCAGACATCATCCTGGGACACCCCTGGCTTGACCTCCACCAACCTCACATCCATTGGCCCACTGGCGAGATCCTGAAATGGGGAATGTCCTGCCATCATACCTGCATCACTCCTCCAGCTAAAATCCCCAAGGTCAGTCCTCCCTTAAGGAAGTCTTCCCTACCGGTCCAGTCCACATCAGTGGAGAGCCCCGACACGAAGATGGATCATATCATCCCTCCTGAATATCGGGCATTCCAGGATGTGTTCAGTAAGCGGTTGGCAACGAAGCTACCACCTCATAGGCCATGGGACTGCGCCATTGACCTCCTGCCTGGAGCAACCCTTCCTAAAGGACGAATTTATCCCCTGTCCATCCCGGAGCAGAAGGCCATGGAGGAGTATATACAGGAAGCCCTCGCTCAGGAGTTCATCCGACCATCTACTTCCCCTGCCGCTTCCAGCTTCTTCTTCGTGGCCAAGAAGGACGGAGGCTTGAGGCCGTGCATCGATTATCGCCACCTCAATTCACAAACCGTCAAATTCAGTTATCCTCTTCCCCTGGTGCCAGCGGCGTTGGAACAACTACGCGGAGCCAGGATCTTCACGAAACTGGACTTGAGGAGCGCCTATAACCTAATCCGCATCCGGAAGGGGGACGAATGGAAGACCGCTTTCATCACCCCTTCCGGGCACTATGAATACCGGGTCATGCCGTATGGGTTATCCAACAGTCCATCCGTCTTCCAAAACTACATGAATGAAGTCTTCAGAGATTACCTTAACAAGTTCGTAATTATCTACATCGACGACATCCTCATCTACTCCACATCCAAGCAAGAACATATCCATCATGTCATCCTCGTACTCCGAAAACTCCGGGAACACCACCTTTACCTCAAATCCGAAAAATGTGAGTTCCATACGCCCTCAGTCCAGTTCCTAGGTTACATCATCGACCCATGTGGCGTGAAGATGGACCAGGGGAAGGTGGACGCCATCACACACTGGCCTCAACCCGGCTCCATAAAAGAACTTCAACGCTTCCTGGACTTTGCCAACTTTTATCGAAGATTCATCAAGGACTACAGTTTACTCAGCTCCTTACTTCAACACCCTGCTCCGCCGGGAGGTCCAGAAGGGAAACTCTTCGTCCCCCCTCAACATCGGATTACCCTCCTGGACTTAGCTCACACCTCTCCGGGCTCTGGACACCCAGGCAGGAGGCGGACCCTCTCGCTCCTACAACATCGTTACTGGTGGCCATCGATGGCTCTGGATACGGTCCGCTACCTCAAAGGATGCTCCGTCTGCGCCATAGCAGACACCCCTAGAAGACTCCCGGAAGGTAAACTGGTGCCTCTGCCCATTCCTGAACGTCCATGGACCCATATCGGCATTGATTTCATGACTGACCTCCCTCTCTCTCAAGGCTACACCTGTGTACTGGTAGTGGTCGACAGGCTTTCAAAATCATGTAAACTCATCCCTCTCAAAGGGCTCCCCACTGCGTTCGAAGCGGCAGAGGCACTATTCCACAACGTCTTCCGTCACTTTGGCATCCCAGAAGATATCGTCTCCGACAGAGGCCCCCAATTCATCTCTAGAGTCTGGTCAGCTTTCTTCCGTCTTCTAGGGGTGTCCGTCAGTCTCTCCTCGGGATACCATCCTCAGACCAACGGCCAGACGGAGCGTAAGATTCAGGAGCTGGGGAGGTTCCTGAGGATTTACTGCCACCGTAACCAGGACTGTTGGAGCCAGTACCTACCCTGGGCCGAATACGCTCAGAACTCCCTCCAGCAATCTACCACCGGGCTCACCCCCTTCCAATGTGTCCTTGGATACCAACCTCCGCTCTTCCCATGGTCAGGTGAGCCCTCGCAGGTCCCAGCGGTAGATCACTGGTTCCGACAGAGCGAGAGGGTCTGGGACTCGGCTCACGTGCATCTCCAGCGGGCAGTGCGGAGGCATAAGGAGCAAGCGGACGCTCGTCGAGGACCCACGCCGCAATACCAACCTGGACAACAAGTCTGGCTCTCGACGAGGGACATCCGCCTCCGACTGCCCTGCCGTAAGCTGAGTCCCCGATACATCGGACCATTCACTATTGAACGGCAACTGAACGAAGTGACCTATAGACTCCAACTCCCTGCACAGTACCGTATCTCACCTTCATTCCATGTCTCACTCCTCAAACCCTTCACTGAACCTTTGTCTCCTCCATCCACAGAACCTGGTGATGATGCCGTACCTCCTCCTCCGGCCATCGAAGACGACAACGACGTCTTCCGGGGGAGAGCTATCCTCGACTCTCGACGACGGGGTCCTCAACTGGAGTACCTTGTGGACTGGGAAAACTACGGCCCGGAGGAGCGTTGCTGGGTTAATCGTAACGACATCCTGGACCCCAGCCTTCTCACTGACTTTCATCAAGACCATCCAGACCGCCCCCCTCCCCGTGGCCGAGGTAGACCCCGTCGTCGCACAAGATCCCTGCCGTCAGGAGCCGCCCGTGGAGGAGGGGGTACTGTCACAGCCACACCTTCTACACTCCCGGAATCGGACACTTACGCCACACCCACTCGTCCCCAATCACCCGAATTCTGAACTCCTGTGCATCATCACCAGAACCACATATAAAGCCATCAGTCACCATCACTCATCGTCTGGTCTTGCACCGATCTCCTCACTTGCCTGAACGCCATTATTAAACCTACCTGAACTCTTGAACCCTCTTCATCCTCGTCAGTCTTCCTGTCCCCATCGTCTTCATCTGAGCACCATCTGGATCACCGTTCACCATAAGGGAAGTTGTGTTGTCACCGTTCTATCCACGTGTCAAGATTCACCTGTGTCTGAAACCTCTGATTCACATTAAACTACCTTATCACTGAATCCTCTGTGTCCTCGTCTGTGTCTGACACTTATACTCAACACACTTTTATTTTCACTACAGCATTTACAAGCAAATGATGTGTGAAAATCCACAGTCATCGCAGTTGTACAAATAAATGTAAAAATAAATTAATTAAATACACTTAACACAGTATACAGAGGAACAATATCTAGTGCAATATCTCAAAACAAACCAAAATGAAAGCAGAATCAAACAGTATACAACTTAAATAATATGCATGGGTCAAAAGATGAAAGGGAGTTTAAGCAACAATTTTTTTTGGGGCCATGCATTGGAATATGTCCTGTTTAATTGTATTTTTTATGAGCATTTTCTGATACATTTTATGCCTGGATGTTTTACTTCTGATCAATTTTGTGACTAT
Organism: Carassius gibelio; assembly: GCF_023724105.1. NCBI lineage: Eukaryota > Metazoa > Chordata > Actinopteri > Cypriniformes > Cyprinidae > Carassius > Carassius gibelio. Next base: position 4,862,364 of record NC_068373.1, on the reverse strand, counting down.
TCCCAGCGATGACTCCAATTATTTAATAGATTTTTAATTACAATTATTTAAATTAGCATAAATAATAGACAGTGCAACAAATACTACAATATAAAACAGTTTACTGTTTAAATAATTATTTTGTTATGTTACAGCAATGACAATGAAAGAAAGTGCTTATTTCTCATAAAAATTTATGGGACTTAAAATACTCTGTATTGACATTTTGTCAATGATGTAATTATTATAAATTCTAGACAACAAAAATGACCATCTGTAACTCTCCCTGTCTTGACCGAAACCTTCACAGTGGTCACTGCTTTGATCTTACCGTGTCAGGTATTGGTAAGGGAGGAACTCAGGTGCAGACAGGGATTCTCAAACAAAGGGGTTTATTTACAAAAAGGGGAAAATAAAAACCCACGAGGGGGAAAACAGGACTAGGGCAGATACAACAAATACTAAACAGGATTGATCAGACAAGGTAAACAAAGACTCAAACCTAGAGAACACTAACTACAAATAACACTCACGGTTATACAGGGACTTCAGAGGTACAATCACAAGTGTAGAACACATAAGTAGTACACAATGAACCGACGCCAGACAGAGCACACTAGGAGATCTAAATAGGGGGAACAATCAAGACACGACAGGTGGCACAGATGGGACAATCAAGACACGACTAGGATAACAAGGGGGCGGGGCAAGGGAACGAGACAACACAAGCACATGGCCCAAAGGCAAGGCCATGTGCTTGTACACAAAACATGGGTCTGTCATGATCCTGCCTCAAGACTAGGAAAAATCAAGGACACGAGGGCAGAATCATGACAGAACCCCTCCCTTAAGGAGCGGCTTCCAGACGCTCCTCAAGGGAACATCAAACACGGGACACGACTGACATGACAGACTGGGACACAGACACAAACCAACAGGACATGACAAATAACAACAAAGGCAAACATGAGTACACAACGGCAGGGTTGGGGTGACAAATCAAAAAAAACAAACAGGGAAGGGGAGGGGGCGGGACCACAAAGTTCATGGGGGACAGACCAGGGCGGGTGGGAGGGGTAGGAATCCTAGGAGGACAGGACGAAGGCTGACGACGGGGGGTACGGGCAGGTCTGGGTGGTGAGGGACGGGGAGGGGTCTCGGGACAACTGACAGGGGACATGACAGGACCAGACAAGGGACGCGGGACAACACTTACGGGACGCGGGGAGACGACATCTACTGGACACGGGGGGGACCACAGGACACGGGGCCACATCAACAGGACACGGGGCCACATCAACAGGACACGGGGAGACAACATCTACTGGACACGTGGGGACAACATCTACTGGACACGTGGGGACAACATCTACTGGACACGTGGGGACCACAGGACACGGGGGGACATTAACGGGACACGGGGCCACATCAACAGGACACGGGGGGACAACATCTACTGGACACGGGGAGACAACGGCTGGACACTTGGGACTTCTGGGGACAGGGTCAGGGGACAAGACAGGACTGACGGGGATTTCTAAAATTTGGACAAGACGGGACAAATAATCAGAAAATGCTTTAGCAGCTAGGACAATTGGCATCTCCTTATGAGATGAGACCGACTGTACAAGAGTCTTTGCTGCAGAGTCGGCCGCGGCTCTCTCCTCCGCTCTCACGACTGCAGCTCTCTTCTTTGCCGGCTCGGGCACGCTCACCGCTGCTGGCTCGGGCACGCTCACCGCTGCTGGCTCGGGCACGCCCACCGCTGCTGGCTCGGGCACGCCAGCTCTCTCCGCTGCTGGCACGGGCACGCCAGCGCTCACCGCTGCTGGCACGGGCACGCCAGCTCTCTCCGCTGCTGGCACGGGCACGCCAGCGCTCACCGCTGCTGGCACGGGCACGCCAGCTCTCTCCGCTGCTGGCACGGGCACGCCAGCGCTCACCGCTGCTGGCACGGGCACGCCAGCGCTCACCGCTGCTGGCACGGGCACGCCAGCTCTCTCCGCTGCTGGCACGGGCACGCCAGCGCTCACCGCTGCTGGCACGGGCACGCCAGCGCTCACCGCTGCTGGCACGGGCACGCCAGCTCTCTCCGCTGCTGGCACGGGAGGAGACAGGGTCACAGGACCGGCAGGCCCCTTCTTCTTCCTCTTCCTCCTCGGGCGCGGTGCAGAGGCTACAGCTGGGTCAGAGGCGGGTTGGGGGAGTTTGGTCTCGGGCAGGGCAGTCTCGGACGCCGAAGACTCAGAAGTTGACTCCCATGAAAACCGTCTCCCTCGTTTCATGGGGAGACTGCTGGCTGAGGAGGGCACCTCAGGACTCTGGGAGGGGCTTGCCTGACCCCCCAGGGTTGCCACGGCCAGGACACGACCCTCCGGGATCGCCGGCAGCTGGGTAGGTGGGGACCTCTGGGGCTCCTCCTCTCGCCCGCTCACTCCGGAACGACCTCCCCTGGTCCCCCGGAACACCACAAGGCGAGAGCCCTCAAAACAATCTCGCTGGCTGGCTGATGCCATCCAGCATTGCCTCCTGTCTGCTGAGTTCCTTGGTGGTCGGTTCATTCTGTCAGGTATTGGTAAGGGAGGAACTCAGGTGCAGACAGGGATTCTCAAACAAAGGGGTTTATTTACAAAAAGGGGAAAATAAAAACCCACGAGGGGGAAAACAGGACTAGGGCAGATACAACAAATACTAAACAGGATTGATCAGACAAGGTAAACAAAGACTCAAACCTAGAGAACACTAACTACAAATAACACTCACGGTTATACAGGGACTTCAGAGGTACAATCACAAGTGTAGAACACATAAGTAGTACACAATGAACCGACGCCAGACAGAGCACACTAGGAGATCTAAATAGGGGGAACAATCAAGACACGACAGGTGGCACAGATGGGACAATCAAGACACGACTAGGATAACAAGGGGGCGGGGCAAGGGAACGAGACAACACAAGCACATGGCCCAAAGGCAAGGCCATGTGCTTGTACACAAAACATGGGTCTGTCATGATCCTGCCTCAAGACTAGGAAAAATCAAGGACACGAGGGCAGAATCATGACATACCGAGGAAAGCTGTGAGGGTTTGGTTTTATAGACTGTAAATATTGTGAGTCTTTGTATTTATGGCACTGTGAAGCAGAGCAGGTGTGTTTTATTACATAATATATCAGAGCTAAAGTGGGCAGAGAGCTCTGCTGCACCTGGTCAGTCACTCTGCATCTGTCTCACTCTCTCTTCTCTGTTTCTGTTCTGCTCAGAAAACTCATCTGATTATGTTCACACTTCAAATCCACTTTCTTTAGATCCCTGCATCTTCTGTTTGACTGCTTTAGTACTATTTTCTGTGATTTCATAGCAGTAATCTGTCTTTGTGCTAGTTCTGATAGCAGAGCAGTTAACTTGTGACCCTCTGCTGATAGAAGCCCTTTTATTAAACATTTCTAACCATTTCTAATCTCTAACTCTAAACCAAACCATTTGTCTATATAAACCAATTTAAAGACACGATGTACATGTAACAGGAATATACAACTACAGTAAACAACTAAAATTTTTCAGTACTGACCAATATTCCAAGTCTTCTAAAGGCAAGCAATGGCTTTGTTTGAGGAACAAGCCCAAATCGATTCTGTTTCCATTTGCTGTAATGCTCAAATCGCAATCACATTAGGTTTTGGCTGGATTTAATCGATCAGTGAGATTTGCTGTTTGGAAATACAAGAATATCTCATTCATGTACCGTTGGCTGTAGCAATGAACATAAGAATGATTGCAAATGGGATTTCTGAATGTGCTTGTTAGTGCATTGTACGGTAAATGTGGCTAAAGTTAAAGGTATAAATCACCCCAAAATTTTAATATGTACAATAAAACAAAAACAAAAAACCACACAAACAAAACCAAATTAAACTCTTGGTGCAAGAAACTGAAAAGTATTTATAAGGTTTTTATTTAATTTTTTTATGCTCTGGTCTCGTCCTGTCTCATCTGCATCCTCGACACAGTCTGCGCATCTCCATCTTCTTGCTTGCTTTACAGCGGATCACAGACTTATAAGTGCATTACCACCACCTATCATCTTGTACAAAGGCAGTTTTTGTAATAAATACCCATGACTGTACTTGTATCTGCCTCTTAACTGTTTTCTGTAGATTTACTACAGACCCTCCTTCTGTCTGGTAAGATGACAATTTGGTTCGGTTATGGCCGTCAGTCACAGGTGCTTAGCGTCTTCTCACTAATCTGAGTCTAGCTGAAGTTTAATACATCAGCGCTGGCTGTAAATTTTCAGTGTCTCCTCCACTCTGAGCATGAGATGTGATTAATAGGAGATTCACATCTGCTGTGCTCTCTCTTACTGAAGCACCTGGAAATGAATTGTGAATACAAAAAGATAACCAATTAAGAATCATTCTTTTATAATTACATATACAATATACAATTATTTTCAAATATTGATGGGGATGTGTCTGATCAGGCTAAAGGAAAAAAATACAACCATTTAAATATAAAAATGTTATATCAAAGAATATTGAAACATGAAACCTCAATGGAGGAAACATGTTATCCACATGAATTGTAATTTTAAATAAAAATAAAATTCTTGATTGTTCATTAATAGTACTTGTAACGATAAAGAAATCTCCATATTCATCGGGAAGAAGGAGGCGGGAACCGGCGCACAATCAAAACTCATTTTAATATCCAAAATAAACACAACAGCGCGTCAGCCCCTCACGGCGCACAAATAAAAGCAAACACATAAAATAATGTCCCAGGCCTGGTCCTCTCTCGTCCTTCACGGTCGTCACTCCAGTTTTATATCCTTCCATCTCCTACGTGGGACTCAAGACCGGCGGTGGGGCACAGGTGTAGCTCATCTCCAATCACTACACCTGGCCTCACTCCTCGTTCCCACGCCTCTCGGCCCCGCCCCACTCGCCACAGTACTATATTATAAAACTACTGAAAACTCTCCAGTGTCTGTAGTGAAAGTGTGGTAAAATGGCTAAGTGTTTTTTTTTTTTTTTTTTACCACATCTCACAGTACCACCGTACCTATGTTGGGTACGTTTTTTAATATTTATGCTGCTTGATTCTGTTGATATCTTGCTGACCAAAAATGTTGGAATCCAGTCATTGTGCCAGGAATATTGGATCCAGTTTCCTTAAAAGCACGTCTGACTTTATAAACTAGAGGTCTTCGGCCTGAGAGCTTTACATTGGTAGCCATGAAAAAGCAGGAAGCAGGAGATGTCAAAATGAACAGGGTGTATTGAATAATCTTTGTTGCATGTATTTGAGTGGTTAGACTTCATCCCTACTTTGACAGGATTTTGTGCAGATTTTGTCCTGTACTCAGTCTGACCAGCACAAATTAGTCAGTAGAGCTGGGTAGTAACTGATTACATGTAATCTGGGTTACATAATCACATTCCAAAATATTAGTACATGTTTAAAATACTCGTAATCAGACGACAGTTACTTTTTTATTGATTACAAGTTTTTCACACTCAACATTTCAACATTGCATCAGCTACTGATGAACACTTTTTTTTTTTAAATCACAGGTTATTTAACCATATATTGTCATGTCTTTAAAAGGCTATTGTCTTTCAAACACATTCAAATGCACAAATTAACGTTATTTCTTGATTACATATTTCTTATTTGCAGGGATTTCCAAGGTTCTTTGTTTGTTTGTTTTTTAGACCTAATACTGTATATTACCATCAAAAATAGTTAAAAATAATTTTGTTAAAATAATTAAGTATCTCGTTTTCATGTTCACGGTTCTCTGACATTGGTTAATGGTCACATGACATGCAGGTAAACAAATTAAATATTTTTTGTAAGTGTTTATTTTGATTGATGTTGTTTTAAAAACATTTATTTTAATTTGACATTTTTATAATATAATTAATACAATTCATGAATCCCCTGGAGTTCCTTCATGAACCCTAGTTTGGGAAACCTTGATGTAATGTAATGTTTAATTCAGTTTATGTTGTTACTAACAATGAATGGAGTAGATTTTCTTTTTTCATTGTATTTTTATATCAATATGATACAAAATTATCCTATTTAATCATTGTAATAAACGAGTTAGGTCAAAAATAATATAAAAATGATCAAAGAAAGTAGTCTGATTATATAACCTAAAATGTGTAATGTAATTTATTCGTTACTAACTACAATTGTAGTCATGTGATTTGGAATCAGTTTTCAAGTAATCTACCCAGCTCTGTCAGTTAGTCAGTTAGTCAGTTAGGGGAGTAGTGGCCTAGTGGTTAGAGAGTTTGACTCCTAACCCTAGGGTTGTGGGTTCGAATCTTGGGCCGGCAATAACACGACTTAGGTGCCCTTGAGCAAGGCACTGAACCCCAAACTGCTCCCTGGGTGCCGCAGCATAAATGTCACATCGTCACTAGTCTACTTGCTAAGTCATGACATATCGAATACTGTTTCCAGGTCCAAGGGCCCTATTTTAATGATCTAAACGCAAAGTGTAAAGCGCACGGCGCATGTCCAAATCCACTTTTGCTATTTTAACGACGAAGCACCAGGGCGCATTTTGGAATGGGTTGTCCCTATTCTCTTAATGAGTAATGGGCATAACGTTCAATACACCAATCAGGGTGTCATCTCCCATTCCCTTTAAGAGCAAGATGTGCTGGTGCCATGGCGGATCGCTATTTACATGGTGGAATTTTTTGGCGGAAAAGCTGAACGCTTCTTAAGCGAAGAAACCAATCTGCTCGTGTGTGAAGTTAAAGCAGAAGTTATATCATTCTTTTACACTGTAATCCTTTTGTTTTTAATATTTGGCATGTTTGTGTGATGCGCATCCCTGTGTGTAATAAGCAAAGTCAACACACACTGTGGACCTGCCCAGAGGCGCATTTTCCACCAACGCGCTCTTTGAATAAAAATAATAATAATAATTGCGCCATTGACTTTAGACTTTAGACCAGGTTTGAGTTGGTCTATGGTGCAGTCTATTTTCAGCTCCTTAAAATAGCAATGTGCCCACAGTGCGCCTGAACACACCTCTTTTTTAGACCAGCACGCCGATGGGCACACAAATAGGCACAAATGCATTTGCTAATTAAACGATGTGGCGCTGGACGGGAAAATGTGGATGGTGCCAGACTGAAACTAGCAAACACACTTGCGCTGCGCCTTGCGCCGCATTGCGCCAGGTGTATGATCTCTACTCAGAATGCATTCTCAATAGCATTCTTCTATTATGCCTTATACATATATAAAATATATTTACCTTCAATTTAAGTAGTAAATATAAGAAGATAATAGTAGAAGAAATTTTATTCTTAAGAATGTTTTGTGAACTCAGCCACTGGTCTTTCCTTCAGCAGTCAGACATGTGATTTATGGACTGACTGAGCTTGAGTTACCTTTATGAAGATTGCTTTCAAAATCCCTCACACTATCTTCCTGTGAAAAACACCAAGAGAAAGAAAGGTCTGTGAGCTTGTGATTAAAATCAGGGTCTTCCCTTTAGGGCTTAGAAACATAATAAGACCCTAGTCTATTTCTAAAATAACAATGATATTGATGCTGGAGCCTATACCTGCGTCTCAAGCCATAGGCAAGTGGTAAGGTCATTTTTCTCTGTAACACATTAAGGGACCAATTCTCACTATTAATCAGTTGCTTAATAGCATACACATTATAATATTAATACAAATTAATATTTATAAAGCACCTATGCAAGCCATATTCTGCATGAACATATTTTAGATTCTTTAATCCTACTCAATACTTAACAGCTACCATACTAACTATTATTAATAAGCAGCAAATTAGGAGTTTATTGAGGCATGGGAATGAGAATGGTTTTATTCCATTACCTCTCTGGGTTTCTTCCTGTCAGTGTTGGCAAATGTTGGCATGACAACCGATCCACTTCATGGATGGCAAAAGCATATCCGGAGCTGAATCATTTTATTCAGAAGGAATGATACACTCTTTATTACCTGTGATCGTTGTGTCATGATGCTTGTCTGATGGTCGACATGTTGTTCTTATTTCCTGAGCAGGTGGCTTTGTGTGGGCTCACAGGAAATGAATAAGTGATATGCAGGAAATATTGAAATCAGTAACAGTGATATGAGATGCCTAAACTCTTGAGCTTCATGACTTGGCAGCTGAGTGAGCTTATTTGTTTATTATTATTCATTGTCATTTTATTTTTCCAGTTTATTATTATTATATATTGTTTATTGAATTATGTGCTGTCTTTAAGAGTGTTTGGATGTGATAATAATATTTCTTAATTGAGTAATTGGAACACACAAAATATTATTGTTACCAATGATAATAATAAGAGGTTTCTGCTGGTGTGCCAACTGAAAATCATGTTGCATTGTGTTTAGCTTAAGGTGTCCATGCACTAGGTGAATAAATACATCTAAGAAGAATATATCTGCAGCAAAAAACAGTCAGCCTTTTTGTGATGATGTAGTTGGTAAATGCACATAGAGTTTTCTTGACATGTTTTCTTTCTGCTTTCTTCACCTCTTCATTATGCCTCTCTCCCATCTCTAGAACTCTCTTTCTTCTGTTCTGTGGTATCTTGACCATTGTGTATTCCATGCACATATTGTATGAACACTATGTGTTCCGTATCCCCTCTATTATGATGTTTCTATTTTTGGTCTGCTCAGTTTGGAGACTGTACACGCCCTGCAGAACTCAGATATTTTCAGTCTCTTCACAAGCACCTCCTGTGACCCGTGGTCTGAATAATATGGCCATCTCCCACTGTCCTGCATTCTGTTCTTCACTCCATAGTGTGAAGACTTCATTAGTGCTTCCTGACTGCCCCATTAGTCAGTCTCAGGAGCCCCCTCACACACACAGCTCTACCAGGCTGTGTGCACTTGTGATTTCATTTATTACGACATCATGTCCTGACAAGCCTGATCAGAATTTCACAGCAGAATCTATTGGTAGTGTTGAAATAATATGATGTGACTGAAGCTTCACTATAAAATTTATTAAAGTCAAGTTTTATCAACAATTTACATTTTAATGCACTCTCCTGGTGTAGTTGTGCACAATTTAGTGCACATTATTTCATTGAAAATTGTACTTTCCTATGCATGCTAAAAATTGTTACTTTAAATGAAAAGTGAAATACAGGTTATGTTATGGATAATGGCAACTTTCAATATCTTAAATTTAATGGCAATAAATGAATAAAGATTTCAACAATAACAGCAAATAATGCTAGATATGAAATGAAATGTTACCAGTGTGATACATGGAGAAGCTCTGGAGGATGAACTTGACCTTTAACCTCCATGTTCCAGTCAAAAATCCTCCTCACAAGTGGGCGGCAGCATGCTCTGCAAACTTACATTCAGCACTGACTCCATTCTGATCTGCAGTGGCCACTTATCAACATCAAATCAAATCCTAATGAATGAAATCAAGTTCAGGCCTATATTATTTCCTTGCTGAATATCTTGTTTCACATAGAAATACATCACAGATGTTAAATGGATTGAGAATACTATATATCATGTTGACTTGAAGAGCATGAATAAGCATGATGGATTTTGTCGGCCGAATATCAGATTTTGTTTGTTTGTTCTACAGTTCTGAGACAAGATCTAATTAGGAGCCAATCTCTTTTTGTTTAGTTTTTTTTTTTTTTTTTAGGAATATATATATGTTTCTCTAATCTATCATTCCAAGTCATATTCACACATAGAATTTTCAGAGACAGACATGATTGACTTAAATATTACATTCAGCTGTGGCAGACCGAAACAGACAGACAGACAGACAGACACAGACAGACAGACAGACAGACAGACAGAGAGACGACTGACACAGACAGACAGACACAGACAGACATGCAGAGAGACAGACAGACAGAGAGACAGACAGACAGACAGAGAGACAGACCGACATACAGACACAGACAGACAGACAGACAGACAGACAGACACAGACAGACAGACACAGACAGAAACAGACAGACATACCGACACAGACAGACAGACAGAGAGACAGACAGACACAGACAGATAGACAGACAGACAGACAAAGACAGACAGACAGAAACAGATAGACAGACAGACACAGACAGACAGACATATTTATTCCAGCCTGTGTGTGTTCCTGTGCTCTGGTCAATTTAAAAACACAAACTGAAACCTATCAGGCATCTTTCAGTCAGACGTTCTGCTCCATCATGTCATTGTTTATAATGGTGAGTCTTGTGTCTAGCTGAACTGTTCTGATGTTTCCTGAGATTGGCACTGGACGCTCACATTTACTAAATGCAAGTGCTGAATCTATGCCAGTACTGTAATGCTTAGATAGACTCCTCTCTCTTTCTCTCTCTCTCTCTCTCTCGCTCTCTCTCACTCTCTCTCACTCAGGCAATTGTCCACAAAACATCCTTTTTTCACATCATTCTTCCATTCATGTCAAGCAAATGAAAGAATCCATCAATAAACACTAACTTTATAATGTGCCTTGCCATCTGTCAGTAAACTACTCTTTAGATTTGGAAAAACTTAATTTTAACTTAAGTTGTTTTAAAACCAGGGAATATAAAATGTAAGTCTCCTGTTTTTCCTATAGGCTACATAAAATTTACTGAGATGACAAAGTTTACTGAGATGACAAAAACATTCGGCATTTATGCCTTGCACCTAAGTATTAAGAAATTGTATTTATGCATTTACTTATTTTTTGCTGTGTGCAATATAAAAATATAAGACATATATATTACACGTATCTCATTCCATATAAATTTTAACGCACAGTACAAATTGTGTTATTCATAATATTTACATACAACATGAATGGGCTTTAATAGTCAAAGTAGAAGTTTGTCTTTGTTGGGCTCCAAATTGTGAACGGTGCATGTGACATACTTTTGTCATAAGCACGGTCAGCTGGCCACATGGACTTTGCACAACAAACACGTCCATTGAAGCTTACAGCCAGAGGAATATACAGTACTTTGAATGGCTTGCACACTCCACATGTGCGCAAGACGGAGCAGAAAGCGTAATTAAGTATAACCGGGACTTAAATGCTAAATTTTAAGTACGTTTCATTAATTGCACTAATGTTGTTTCCTTAACTACATAAGAACTTTGAAAAACTAAGTGCAAATCATGTGATTTCTGTTTTTTATTTTCCTAATTCAATAAATTTTACTATTACAATATCTTGTAAAATGTATTCTGTAGTAATCAATGTACAATTTCACTGACTTTTTCTTTTCTTTTATTGTCCACCCAATGTTTTTGTTAAAATAATCAGAATGCCTTTACAAATACAGTATGTCAGCAAGATGTTATTCATGAACTAAGTAGAAGCTATTTTGACCCAATAAATGTCCACACTGTTGTCGACCTTTGAATTTTGGTTTAGAATTTTTACTTTATAATTTGATGTAATACGTTTTCAGTTGTTGTCATGTATGTGTGTGTCTGTGTGTATTTGGAGTCAATTTAGAAATGTCTATGAGAAAATACAATAAAAGCAATGGACCGACTGTTAATAAAGGGAAAGCAGAGGCAAAGCCAGAATATATCAGGACAAGAATTATGTACATATTACTAGTAATCAGAAAAGATCCTTACTTCACAACCCACCAAACTCAAGTCAAACCCTATTTAATTTATCAACTGAGGTATGTATAATTGGCATCAACAATTCTAACAACATTTTTGTTGTAAATTTATTAGTGGAGCATTGTTGAGTGTGTCTTTCAGAAACAGTTTGCTCATGTGCACTTCTAACACTGGAATGTGATTCGAAAGAAATTAAGATTTGAAACTTGTGATTTGAAAGACATTAAACAGTTATTTTTAATGCCATACTTTTAATGATATATCATTAATATTGTATCAAATAGGGATGTCTGTTGATTCACTCAAAGCCAGGCCAAAAGGCACCAAATTGTTGGAAGGGACATATAAAGAGCCTATGAAGTTCATTTGTGTTCATTTGTAATCATGAAAATTATAGAGCTGCTTCTGGCTATGTGTCACAGTGTCTGGGTTGTTGTTCCCCGGGGTTCCACTAGATGTCCTCCTTCTCACGGTGTCTGTCCCAGATCACTTCCTGTTCCCTTATATGGTCACCTTCCTCCTTGTTGCGTAATTGATTGTTCCCCCCACCTGTCTCCTGTTTCCCCATTATCCTTCTGTGTATAAATACCCAGTCTGTCTTAGTCTATGTTACGGAGTCCTTGTTTAATGTTATGCTATTTCATGCCTGTCATCCTTGTCTTGCCTTGCGTTAGTGTCTTGTTTATGTCTGCTTTGATCTTCTGGTTTTGACCCTGCCTGGACTGTTTACTCTCTTGGATTACCCTTATAAATAAATCATACTTACCTGCAATTGGTTCTCTCGCCATCTTTCAAGCGCCGCGTAACGTGACAGAAGGACTCCGTCAAACAGAGAACCAGCAGGTATGTCTGCCCATGCCTCATCCCCAGCCACAGAGCGGGACAGTGGCGGTTTTGAAGGAACTCGCCTGGTGGTTTTTCGGGGGACCAGGGGAGGTCGCCGAGGAGGGAGTGGTCGAGAGGAGACTCGGCATCACTCTCAACCATGGCCTCCCTTCGATCCGGGGCTTCTTTGGGATGGATCAGAGCCTCCCTCTCACCGTAGCGGAAGGAGAGGTGAGAGGAAGCGCATGCCCGCCATGGTAGCACCACAACCCAAGATAACCGCCAACCCTGCGCCGCTGCGGTGCAGGGCCACCAAACTCCCATCACGAGGCAAGATGGAAGCCAGCCTCACACCACAGTACCCGATGGCCACCAGCTCAGCACCGACGCCCAAGTCGGCCGCTGTCTCATTCTTGGATTATTTCGCTACGCTATCAAGAATACTAGAGGTTCCCAAGACGGTTCACGTCATGGCTGCTGAGCCAGCGCTTCAGCACAAGATGGCCTTTAACCCAGCGCCACAGCTCAAGATGGCCGCTGAGCCAGCACCACAGCTCAAGATGGCCACCAGCCCAGAGCCACAGCACAAGATGGCCACCAGTCCAGCGCCACAGCACACGATGGCCGCCAGCTTAGAGCCACAGACCAAGATGGCCATCAGTTTAGAGCCACAGCACAAGATGGCCGCCAGCCCAGACCCACAGCACAAGATGGCTGATTCAACGCCTGAGTCGCCAGTACAGGTGCCACCGACTCGCCGTCATAGAGGGCGGAGGACGAGGAGACAGGCGTCGACCATCCCTCAGGGCCTGGAGAACGTTCCCGAGCAGACCGTTTCTGTTCCCGAGGCGGTGCCCGATGCTGTTCCAGATGCCGAGGCGGTGCCCAATGCTGTTCCAGAGGTCGAAGCAAAACCCGACGCTGTTCTGGAGGTCGGGGCGGTGCCCGACGCTGTTCCAGAGGGCGAGGCGAGACCCGATGCTGTTCCGGAGGTCGAAGCGAAACCCGACGCTGTTCTGGAGGTCGGGGCGGTGCCCGATGCTGTTCCCGATTCCGAGGCACAGTCCGTTGCCGTTCTGGAGGCCGAGGCGGTGCCCGATGCAGTCCCCGAGGCGGTGCCCGATGCAGTTCCCGAGGCGATGGCCGAGGCTGTTCCCAAGGAGGTGCTCGCTGCTGTTCGAGAGGCCGAGGCGGTGCCCGATGCTGTTCCCGAGACGGTGCCCGATGCTGTTCCCGAGGCGGTGCCCGATGCTGTTCCCGCGGCGGTGCCTGATGCTGTTCCCAAGGCCGAGGTTGTTCCCGAGGAGGTGCTCGCTGCTGTTCGAGAGGCCGAGGCGGTGCCCGATGCAATTCCCGAGGCGGTTCCCGAGGCGGTGCCCGAGGCGGTTCCCGAGGCGGTGCCCGATGCAGTTCCCGAGGCGGTGCCCGATGCTGTTCCCGAGGCGGTGCCCGATGCGGTGCCCGATGCTGTTCCCGAGGCGGTGCCCGATGCTGTTCCCGAGGCGGTGCCCGATGCTGTTCCCGAGGAGGTGCTCGCTGCTGTTCGAGAGGCCGAGGCGGTGCCCGATGCAGTTCCCGAGGCGGTGCCCGATGCCGAGGCGGTGCCAGAGGTCGTTCCCGATGTGGTGATCGATGCCGTTCTGGAGGCTGAGGCGGTGACCACGAGGATGTGGTGGTCGTCCGCTCCGCCCTGGGGGACTCTGGCGGTGACCACGAGGAAGTGGTGGTCGTCCGCTCCGCCCTGGGGGACTCTGGCGGTGACCACGCGGCTGTGGTGGTCGTCCGCTCCGCCCTGGGGGACTCTGGCGGTGACCACGAGGAAGTGGTGGTCGTCCGCTCCGCCCTGGAGGACTCTGACTTTGACCACAAGGTCATGGTGGCCTTCCGCTCCGCCCTGGAGGGTTCTGGCCTTGACCACACGGCTGTGGTGGTCATCTGCTCCGCCCTGGTGGACGCCTCAACATGTCCTTCATGGACTTCTGTTTTGTGTTTTTTGAGTTCTGTTATGCTTCTGTCTGTTCCCCTCAGTTAGTCTGGCCCTCTGTCCCTCCCCCTGTACCTCCTCCGGTCCCCCTCCCTCCTGGTCTCCCTGTTTTATGTTTACATTTCTGGTGTTTGTTCCCCGTGTGTTCATTTTCCGGCCCTCCGTCCCTCCCCCTGAGCCTCCACCTGTCCACCTCCCTCCTGGTCTCTGTGTTGTGTTTTGTCTTGGAGCGTCTGGGAGCCGCTCCGTAGAGGGGGGGTACTGTCACAGTGTCTGGGTTGTTGTTCCCCGGGGTTCCACTAGATGTGCTCCTTCTCACGGTGTCTGTCCCAGATCACTTCCTGTTCCCTTATATGGTCACCTTCCTCCTTGTTGCGTAATTGATTGTTCCCCCCACCTGTCTCCTGTTTCCCCATTATCCTTCTGTGTATAAATACCCAGTCTGTCTTAGTCTATGTTACGGAGTCCTTGTTTAATGTTATGCTATTTCATGCCTGTCATCCTTGTCTTGCCTTGCGTTAGTGTCTTGTTTATGTCTGCTTTGATCTTCTGGTTTTGACCCTGCCTGGACTGTTTACTCTCTTGGATTACCCTTATAAATAAATCATACTTACCTGCAATTGGTTCTCTCGCCATCTTTCAAGCGCCGCGTAACGTGACACTATGTGCCCCAGTTAAGCACTCTGTCTCTCCGTTGAGGAAATAGATTTGATGTGTTGTGTCTCATTTCTTTGCTGTCGTTGTTTTAGTGCTTTATCCTTGACTGCATTGATCAGCTTTAAATTCAGCATTCTCTTTTGCGCTTTCTTTTTCTTGTTGTGGGAAACTTCAAACAGCTCTCGTCCCACTACAGCAGTCACTCCCTTCAAAGACTGCTTTTATTATATATTCTTAAGACAGTTTTAATCAGCTCAGAAAGACCATTGCTATATGTAGGAAAATAGGTCAAATTGCCAGATGTAATCAGTGGAAATATGAGATTAATTACTGTGGTTGTTTGATGTTTGGAGATAGACTAAATAATTCTGAAGCATTTCTTGAGTGCGGCCAGCCATGACAGCAGGAAATGTTTTGGTTTAGAAGCTGCATTAGCTTTCTTTAATAATCACTAAGCTCTCCTCCCTGTAGACCAAAAACGTCTCTAGGTTACGTATGTAACCCTAGTTCCTCGAGGGAACGAGACGCTGCATCAAATGCGCTTTGGGGAACGAGCCCAGTGTGTGCAACTCTGAATATTGTGTGTAATCAGTCCAATAGAAGAGCGTGACGTCACAGGCGGGGTGACGTAAGCGACCAGCAAGCTAAAAAAGCAAGTGCCGCGCAGCTGGCGTCAGCTTCGAGTACCAGCAAGCGCCGGCAGGGGTGCAGGGGGTATGGCTCCGAGACGCAGCGTCTCGTTCCCTCGAGGAACTACGGTTACATGCGTAACCTAGAGACGTTCCTTTTCAGGAACTCGAGCTGTGTCAAATGCGCTTTGGGGAATGAGTACCAACGCCGCCAGACTACCAAACCCCTGCCTAGTGTGTATCCGAAGAGCACAGCTTAGGACAGGAGGACAGAAGCGCCTGGAGTGACTGGCATGTCTAGGCCATAAAATTTAACAAGCGTAGAGGGTGTGGACCACCCCGCAGCGTTGCAGATGTCCAGCATGGAAACACCTGCTTGGAAGGCCTTGGAGTAGAGTGAGCCTTGGCTCTCGACAGCAGGGGACGACCAGAGGACTCATAAGTGGCACTGATAGCCTTGACTATCCAACGACTAATAGTCTGCTTAGAAGCAGGAGAACCCCTCTTGGGGGGACCGTATTATACAATCAATTGGTCAGTTTTTCTCCACAGGGCAACTCTGTGGACGTATGCGTCCAGCGCTCGAACTGGACACATACAATTTAGCTTCGCTTGGTCGGCTCCCGAAAGGGAGGAAGACAGAAGGCCTGCAGCACTACAGGTCATGGTGTAACAGAGAGAACCTTGGGAACATATCCCGCTCGAGGTTATATGAACGCTTTAGTCATGCCAGGTGCAAATTCAAGATAAGTGGGGGCCACAGAGATGGCCTGAAGATCTCCTACTCTCCGCAGAGAGGTGATAGCCAACAGAAAGGAGGTTTTAAGTGTGAGATGTCTGTCTGAGATATCTTGAATAGTTTCAAATGGGGGTTTGCACATTGCCTCTAACACCACAACCAAGTCCCACAGGGAAATACGGGACCGTACTGGAGATCTCAGCCTCAGCGCGCGCGGAGGAAACGTGTAATTAGGGGGTGTCTTTTCCAGCAACTGGCCATCGAGAAGGGGGTGGTAGGCCGCAATGGCATGGGGGGACAGATAGCTCGCGAGCTCCTCATATTGCGGCGAGTGGGGTGGCGAATCCCTGTCGACCGACTCCACATCAACCTCCTCGGAGGAAGAGAGGCGGAGCGTCGACCCCTCTCCCTGAGTGGAAGGAACCGCCGAGCGTGCCTCCGACTCTAGGGATTGGGTGCCGGATCTGGCAGAAGTGGAAGGAGATAGGGACTGGCATGTCTCCATTCCCTCCACCAAATCCACTTGCGAACCCCACGAGTGCAGCCGCCATTCTGCCTCGGCAGAAGCGGAACCAGCACCTCGGGGAACGCTGGCAAAGGCCCCCTCCTCGAAGAGATATATATCGCAGGCAGGGAGGAACACACAACCTATAACGCGATTTGGAATCGCCATCAGAATGCTTTACTTTCGCCTTGCTCTTTGGCATGTCTAGGAGCTCTAACAGGACATACAACAGTAAATAAGACTCACAAGACAAACAAGTGACATTCACACACTAAGCGCTTGCTGAAAGACGCGAAGCTGACGCCAGCTGCGCGACACTTGCTTTTATAGCTTCCTGGTCGCTTACGTCACCCCGCCTGTGACGTCACGCTCTTCCATTGGACTGATTACACGCAATATTCAGAGTCACTCACGCTGGACGTGTTCCCCAAAGCACATTTGACGCAGCTCGAGTTCCTGAAGAGAAACCAGCTGTCCTTTGAGAAAACTGTTAAAGTTCACCCCAAAATGAAAATTCTGTCATTAATTACTCATCCTTATGTCGTTCCAAACCTGTAAGATCTTCGTTCATCTTCAGAACACAAATTAGGATATTTTTGATAAATTCTGAGAGCTATCTGACCCTCCAAAGACAGCAACATTTGCAGGTCCAGAAATATAGTAAGTACATCAGTAACACAGTCCATGTGGCATCAGTGGCTCAACATCAGTTTTGCGATGCTACTGTACAATAATATATTTTTTTGCACAAAGAAAACAACAATAACATAATTTCTCCAGAGTTCTGCCACGTCTTCTGCTATTTTGGAGACTATTACAATGCATATGCATGCTCTCCCCTGAGCGTAAACAACGCTTACTGTGCACATTATGTTCATTCGCGCACTTTCCCTCCTGAATGTAAACAACGCTGATTAAGTCTAATAAGTTCTTGAGTACTTTCCAAAATGGTGGAAGACTTTACTCAGGTGAGAAGAATGGTTGAGTAAATTATGTTATTTTTGTTTCTTTGTTACCTCGTAGCATCACAAAACTGAAGTTGAGCCACTGATGTCACATGGTTTGTTTTACCGTATTATTTACTATGTTTCTGGACCTGGGAACATTTTATTTGCGTTGCTGTCTATGGAGGGTCGGATAGCTCTCCGATTTCATCAGAAAAATCTTAATTTGTGTCCTGAAGATGAACGGAGGGCTTACTGGTTTGGAACGACATGAGGGTGAGTGAGGGTGAACTAACCCTTTAACAGCTATTTGATTGCCACCGTTGACCGAACAATGATCATCTTCCCCTCATGTAGAAAAACACAGTTTGTCTGAGATATGATACCATGAATGTCCAGAATTCTACAGTGAGAGTGATTGCACATGACTGGAGTCAGTTATTGACTTAATAAATAGTCTACTGAGTGATAAAATATACTGTGTAATCCCCACCACAGCTATATATTGCCATGTTTCCACCGCAAGAACTTTACCCAGGAACTAGGGACTTTGGCCTGGTACTTGGTGTGTTTCCACCGCAGGAACCAGGAACTAAGTAAAGTTCCGGGTAAAAAAAAAATCCCCTCACAAAGTCCCTGCTGGTGTGGTAGTAGTTTTTCAAAGTTCCAGAACTTTCGGATTCACATCATTTTCAAAATATTACTGTTATTGTGTCATGCAATGTATTTTTAATTTTTTCAGGCTAGAATGTAGTTGTTTAAAATTCAAATCTGTGGTTTATTTATAAAGACAGCGTCTATTTAAAAATGTGTTACGCCGATCTCAGAGACGGTGAACTCCATACGATCAGCGGGGAGCTCAGTCCTCACGTATTCACAGAGAACAGCCTCTCCTCGGCTAGACCTTCTGATATGTGCCGCTGGCTCTGATGTCTCTTTAATGGTTAAACATAAAATATAATTCAGCTGTGGGGTAAATCTGACCGGTTTTCTTTGGTCTGTATTCAATTTATCTATATGTTAAAATGTAAAAAAACAAAAAACAAATTTAAATGTAAAAAAAATAAAAAAGGCAAATTTATATAATATTTCGTTTTATTGTAAGGGCTGTATACACATATCCCTGAACATTTCTGCAGCTGTTATTTTGTTTAAATGAAAACGAAAGGAGGCAGTGGTATTTGATATCATAATTCGTTTTATTGTAAATATACAGAGAGGAAAATTGCAGTTGCCAAAGTGAGCTGATTGATGTTATCAAGTACGCTGCTGTTTGCAGAATTACCGGATTAGCGTCATCACAGACATCACACTTCCTAGTCAAATGCACAAAGTCTGAACAACCGAGGATGCACGTCCAAAATCAGCGTACTTTGTATATTGAGAAACGCATGCAGACCTATGTCACCAGTCTATTTGCCTAATCTTCCCGGTACTTTAGACCACGGTGGAAACGCAGAAAGCAACAGGTCTGGGTAGGGAAAAAGTTCCTGGGAAAAAAAGTTCCTGGTACAAATGTTCCAGGTAATTCCAATGGAAATGCGGCATATGTGACCCTGGACCACAAAACCAGTCGCTGGGGTATATTTTTAGCAACAGCCAAAAAAAAAAAAAATATTATTTTGTATTTTATGCCAACAGTCATTAGGATATTACATGTTCCATGAAGATATTTTATAAATTTCCTACTGTAAATATATCAAAACTTAATTTTTTATTAGTAATATGCATTGCTAAGAATTCATTTGGACAAATTCAATGATGATTTTATCAGTATTTAGATTTTTTTTCAGATTCCAGATTTTATCAGTATTTAGATTTTTTTTCAGATTCCAGATTTACAAATAGTTGTATCTCGACCAAATATTGTCTGATCCTAATAAACCATACATTACTGTAAAGCTTATTTGTTCAGATTTCAGATGGTGCATACATCTCAATTTCGAAAAATGAACACTTAAGACCAGAGTCACATACTTGTATATCATGGTATAAATGGTAAAAGGTTTAGATTTTGTCATTAGAGACAAAGAAATCATTAGAGATTTTGTATATATATATATATATATATATATATATTACAAAAAAATTATTTTGTAAAAATCCTTTGGAAGATACACAGAGACTATATTCTTTCACAACTAAAAACCTTTTATGGTCTAACAAGGAAGTTTTGATACTTACAGTATGCTTTAATTGCAACGTGGCAAACGTGGTTTTAAATGTGTGCTGTCACATTTGGTTAAATAATGTCTTTTATTATGTCATGTCTTTTAGTTTGAAGTTTATTCCAGTTCATAATCCAGTCTTGTTCATTGTTTCCTGTCCCTCAAGTTTCCCTTTCCTTTATTGATTGTGCTCAGGTGTTCCTTTTCATTAGTTCTGTTATGTGTTCATAGCTACATGTTTCCTTTTGTCTGGAGACTAGATTTGGCTTTCATGTAACCCTCTTCTTTGGTGAGTGTCTTGTTTTGAAATTTGTCAAGGTAAATTCAAGCCAAGTTTAGTTTGTGTCTAGAATTAAGTGTATTTATTTTTTGTTTTTCTATGTCTTTTTAAAAAAATAAATAAATAAAGCACTTGAATTCTCGACTTTGACTCACCTCAGTGTATTGTGTACAAACTGGTTAAGCTGGTATTGTTGCAGGTAAACTATCTTAACTTGTGTAGGAGTGATGTGTGACCAGCTGAAACCAGCACACATGTCTGAAAATGTAACTTATATTGGTTGGCAGTAATAGTTTTAAAAGTGATCTTTTAAATGGATAATCCATCCAAAAATATATTCTGTCATAATTTACTTGACATCCCAGGTGTATATGTGTACTCCATATGCATGCTTTCTTACTTCAAATAAACACAAAGATTTTTTTTTTTTTTTTCAAGTGAATGGGTTCCCAAATGCTGATGCTCCAAAAAGCTGACACATTGTTTGTGATGGGAACCAGTTAACACTTGTCAACACTTGTCAATGAATTTATGTCTTTTGAAGTGAAACAGTCATTTTTGGGTAAACTACCCCTTTACATTTATTACTACAGCAGTGTTTCCCACAGTATTTTTTCAGCCCTTAGACCCTTAAGGGGGTTAATTTTGTACACTTTAAAAACATTAATCGATCTGGTTCCCTTTGAGAAATAAAGAGCTTCAACCCTGTTTCAGTAATCAATTTGAACAGGGTGTAAAAAAAATATATATTTGTACCTGGACTTTAATGTGGACTTAAACCTCACTTTAGTTGATAGTGTCTTAGCCCACAATAATATTATTATTTTCTGGAAGACAATCAAGACAGAAATGTTAAGTTTATTTGGTTACAGGAGCAATGCACAGTCACACTAACGTAAGTGTAAATGTGCAGGAATTTAAACCCTTGAAAGAATGTAAAAAAATGTTTTTTTTAAGGGATGTTGAACTGATATGAAGAGTGTTTATAATATTTAACATTTCTCTTTTCTGCCCCCACAGGCTCTGAGCTCTTTTGAGTGGTGCCATGACCAGTAAGGGTGGTGACCATGCAGACACACTGAACCCCCCTTCTTCATCCTCCTCCTCTTCTCGGTCCTCAGCAGCCCGTAAGCTGCAGGTGCAGCGCTCACTCTCCCGAGATACCATCACCATACACTTTTCTGCCAAGGGAAATGAGGAAGAGGAGGAGGAAGAAGAACTCTACAAGCTAGCCGTTTCTCCCTCTGGCCTTGAAACTGAAGATCAGACTGTAGTCACTGCTCAGGAGGCCAGTGAGGAGCTTCTCTCTGAAGGACTGGAAGCGGATATTGTTGCAGGACTGTCATCTCAGACCCACAGTTCTGCCTTGGCTATACAGCACCCTTCCATTAGCCTGGGTTGCACATCCACTTCTAGTCTTGCTAGCTTCTCATGGCCCTCTGAACAGAGGTCTACTGCCCCAGTACGTTCTACCCATTCAGCTTCATCCAACTCATCCCCAGCCAAGGCCTCTGGTCTTCCCTCAAAGCCCTTCCTAAGCCTAGTGAAGTCCCTTTCCACTGAGGTGGAATCTCGTGAGGTTGCTCCCCAGCCAAAAAGGAACCGGCATTTGATGAAGAGCCTGGTTAAGTCTTTGTCCACAGACACTGCTCGATCCGATCAGGAGGCTTTGACAACTCATCGGCCCTCAGATTCCCGGCTCAATCTGCACCTCTTCAAACCTTTCACACAGACTCGTGTTCCTGCTGTCAGTGGAGACTCCAAAACTGCTCCCTCATCCCCCCTCACCTCACCCGATAGCCGCTCCTTCTTCAAAGTTCAGGAGGTGGAGGCACGTATTGAAGACACAAAACGGCGTCTGTCAGAGGCTATGTGTGAGCCCCTTCAACTGCTCAGCAAAATCATTGGTGAGGAACCTGGTGGCATCACCTCCACAACTGCAGGAGTCTCTTACCGGTCCAGGAACCTTTCCTCCAGCGCCTCTGAGCTCTCCAACCTGTCTGCCCTCAATGGCCACTCAGAAAGCAACAATAACTACTGCATCAAGGAAGAGGAAGACCTGGAGGGAGAAAGTCCTCTTGAGGGGCCAACTGTTGAGCTGCCTTTGCACAAATCACCTTCTCTGGGCTTGAACAGGTGTTTTATGTCAACACTTGCTCGTCAAGAAGATGAAGAGTTTTGCGAGCTCTACACTGAAGACTTTGAGCCCTGCACTGACACAGAGTTAGATGGAGAAGAACCTTGTTTATCCCAAGTCCGACGAGGGAGTACAGGGGGATGCAGTGAGGAACCAACTGAAGGAGGAGGGGAGGAGGAGGAAGAAGAAGATGAGCCTCCAGCAGTACCCCACAACGCACTGATTCTTCTTATATCTCTGGTTTACGGTTACTTTGTTTTGCCACTTCCTACATATGTGTGTTGGGTTTTGATGGGAGTTGTGGCAGGATTCATGCTAGCGATTCTGGTGGTGTGGTTGTCACCAAGAGGCAGATCTTCATGTGTCCGTCATGGCAGCTGGAGCAGAAGAGAGAAATGGAACCGGGTTCCTCTGGATATCAAAGAACCAGCCATCCACAAGGTGGGTCCCACCCTGCTGCTGAAGATGATTCTGGTACTGTGGATAATGGTGTAATTTTGAAGAGCTAAAGGTTTACATTCACTATGCTTTTGACCATGAAATTTGATCAGACCAGTTAAATAATGCCTGGCATGGAAAATTGTATCTCATTCTCGGATCTACAAATGCTAAAATATAATGCAGAATAATAGCAGTGACTATTAAGTCTATCTTCCATATGCCATAGTACTCACAAGGAATCCAAATGGTATTTTGGTACTTCTCAGCCTCACACTCCAACAGTCTGTTGTTGTTCACACTTACTTAATTTTGCTAAGCCTAGCTCATAGACTGCTTCCTGAGTTGACACTTGACTGTTCATTCAAGTTGTATTAGGGTGAATGAAGATTGTTAACTTTAAAGGAGGTTGTTCAGCTACAGAAAATGGCTGATGCCTTAAAAAAGAAAAAAAAAAGCTGATAACCAGCTGATCTATTGTGGCCTTGCTTGTCTTTTTTGTTAAAGAAATGATCTGGTCAGTTTTCTGCATTGCTTGCTAGAAGTGGAAGATAGTCACATGATAGTTGCACATTGATAGTCACAGTAGGTCATGGTGGATATTGCTGATGTCATGTTTCAGTGCAGTACAACCGCTGTTTATGAGAAATTATCCATATAAACTAGGTTGTTGCATGATAGCACATCTTTAAGCTAGCTTTACAAACTCACTGTGTGCACTACCATCTTCAGGCTCACAACCTTCCGAACACCAATATTTTCATGACTTAGAGATATTTTCATCCCTGCCTGGCCAACTGAGTTCAGTTTGGATATAAAGGTTAGGTTTTTTTTTTTTTTTTTTTCTAGTAAATTAAGAGATTTAGAACATTCAGGGATGTTTTTACTGAAAGTATCACAATTTAATTATACTGAAAAAAGAAAAAAGAAACCTATTTTTTAGCTCAGGAGCGATAATTAAAATCCATCCAATTAAATAGATAAATAAAATAAACTTTTATTGACACAGCATATAACTGCAGTGCATGCTTAGAATAAACACAAAGTTGTTGTCTTTGATGAATGCTGAAATAATAGTAAAACAGTTATTTCAGTTAAAATATTTCTATATATTGTTAAAGTTTTTCTTTGTGTGAATGGGCTTAAATCATTATCCTTTTATCACAAATAAACAGGTGAAAATTGTATTCTTTTCATTTGAAACCCTAGTGATATTAGTTTTATCTCTATTTAACCTGACTGATTAAGTTGAAGGGAGTAATGTGTGGAACTGATATATTGTTACAGGCTGTAAAGCCAGGCGTTGCCATTTTGCCTGAGCTGTGTAATATTATCAGGCCTACCTGTGTTCATCTGACTGCCCATCCTTCGGCCAACAAATGCAGAACAGTCCTTCCTCATACTTGTGCTGTAATTCATTTGTTAAATTTGGCCTTGTTTTTAATTAAAAAAAATGTATAGGTCATTTATTTTTATTAAATTATTTATATTAATTTTCATAGGAAATAGTTAATTTAGAATTTAGAATTAATAATATAATTTGGTTAATTTCTTTTAATTTATTTTCTCGATTTTACCTTTAGGGACCAAGTAATGATGCAGTGTCATAAGACTTATCATTTGGTTAAAAAAAACCTTCATTTTGATTTTTCAGTTGAAGTGTCTGAAACATGTCCAAACAGAACACAAACTTTTAGATATACTCTGAGAAAAAAATAATCCCTTACTATTTCCTTTTATATTGGGGGAGAAAATAATATTTTTTAGAATGGCTTGTTTTTTGTATTCAGAATCATTCATAACATTGCAGTTTTTCCACAAATGTTTTCATTCTCAGCTTGCAATGTTTGTCAGAAGGTGGAAGCTGTATGTGGCGTGACATAATGGTTACAGGTCTGACTTGTAACCCAACTAATTAATGCAGTGCAGATGGTGCTTTGTCCCTTATTTAGTACTTATTTTAATTTCTTGTGGCCCATTTGTTTTGTTGTGAAATGTCTGTGCTTATACACTCAGGGTTGGATGAATGAGATCTACAGCTATGACCCTGAGACGTATCATGCCACATTTACTCACTCTGTGTATGTGCGCCTGGAGGGCTCTGTCCTGCGACTGTCCAAACCTAACCGCAATATCCCCCGCCGGGCAACCTTCAACGAGCTCAAACCTGACGTCACCTATGTTAGCCAGAAAATCTATGATCTCACCAACAGTAAGGTGGGTGGTACACACAGTCTCAGTGCACAAACGGTTTTGTTGTTTTAAAATTTTGCAATTTAGCTAAGAGCACGTAATATACAGACCCCATTAAAACTTTGTTTTGTAGAGAATTTTATTGATTCTGTGTGTGTGTGTGTGTGTGTAATTTAAGGTTTGAAAATCTCTTTTTGACTTGAATTACAGAATGTTTCTATAACTGAATTATAGAATGTGAACGAATGTTTAGTATTTCCAATGTTACTGACAAACAGGGTGCCATAGTAATATTTCTATAATGAATGGTGCACTGAAATTTTTTCTTGCACTTTAGCATCTGTGATACAGAATTTTATTTGCACAGGGAAAAAAAGTGTAAAATCGGAACATTTATAAAATGTTATTTGGCCAAGCTTTTTAAAAACTTCTTGTATTACAGATCTACCTGGTGCCTCATAGCCTGGCCAGGAAAAGGGTCTGGAATAAGAAGTATCCCATCTGCATTGAGCTGGCCAAGCAGGATGACTTCTTGGCCAAAGTGCAGGGAGATAAGTCTGACGTGGTGGAGGAGAAGCCCCCTGCAGCAGGAGACAGGCCCGAGGCTGGAGGCACTAGTGAAGAACCGAAGAGAGCGCACACTGAACCTGTACTGTACCTCTTCGGGAGGACAGGAAGAGACAAAGAGGAATGGTTCAGAAGAATGCTGCTTGCATCCAAGCTGAAATCCGATGCCAAGAAGCCCTCTGGTCTCCCTACAAGTAAAACATTTACAAATGGTCCTTTATAAAATCATTATTACATTCATTAAGAAATAATTTTATTGCAATGATAGCACAATAGACACTTCAGATATCTGGGGTTCTCAGAAGTGAGAGTCATCATAGCTTGGTAAACTTCAATAGTTGTTAATGGAAACTGCAACGTATATAAGTTTTACATTCCCATTTGCTCCAATAGCAAAATAAAAAAAGTCATGATAGGTATTTATGACTTTCCAAAGTAGAAAAAAATATTCAAAAGAGATTGATTGCAGTGATTAGAAGAGAGAAAAGGTTTTTAGTTTGCTATCACTCCTTCACCTTTTGCATTAGTGACACTCACGCAGCAGCATTAACTAGTTTTCTGAAATGTACTACCGAGGTAATATAACACAAAGTAAAAGAGTTTTATGAGATATATATGTACACACATAAAAAAAAAAAAAAAATTTAAACCTAGATTTACAGTGTAAATGACTGGAAGGCATCTTCACAGTGTCCATAGAAAGTATTTTTTCACGAATGAAAGTCATTGAACAGAATATAATTTCATCCATAGTTGTTTTATTTTATTCCAAATTATGTAATCAAGTTGTATAATCTCTCTCGGCAGGCTGTCTGTCTCATAGCAGCAGTCGTGGCAGTCTGGATGAAATGTTCCAGTCTCATCCCAGACAAAAAGACCTTGATGCCAGTGTCAAACAGAAAGTTCTGGAATACAACATCTACATGGCCAAATATGTCAGCCAGACTGCAGGCAGCCCCACCACAAGTCCTGTTCAGAGTGCTGGAAGCAGCCCAGAAATCACCAAAAAGGTCCACTATATTTTATGTCCATTTTACAAAAAACTGAAATCTTTAATTTAAAAAACAGTCATCAGCTTAACCAACTCTACCTATCCAATACTGAGACTTGTGCATCCAGACTTTGACAGTAGCTGTGTTTCCATCTACTTTTTATGTGAATTGAGATGTTGCATTAAAATGCTGGGTGTAGATGGCAATATGCACATAAAGTCTTGAGATGAGCATGACAGCTTTTACACTCAGTTGAGCCAGGTACATTTTTAATCCAAAAGACAACAACAATGGAAACATATACTGAATAAATTTGTTGCAACAAAAGACTTGCGTGAGTTTGCCAACAGATGATGTGACTGGATAAATGGGCTAACTAGAGCACCAGACTCATCGCACACATGTTCTTTTAATCATCAGTAATGCCAAAGTCCGTCATTAAAATTACTTTGTTTGAAACAGTTCTGGGAGGTTATTATATAATGACGTTCTCAAACATCAGGCATATGAACCCAAGTTAACATGACAGCTTTTGTTATTGTGTTTCGTTTGTGTCGCTCTGAGGTAATTTATCATGTAGGGGAAAAAAAGAGCCAGAGGCTTCACTAGTTGCAGCAACTTTGTTTTTTTATTATTGATACTTGTGACAGTTTCGCTGGAAGTAACGATTTTTTTCTCTTGAGTGCATTGGATGGAAACGGTGCTTTATTCTCACGCAGTATTTTAAGTTTAATGTTTGTTTGTAACAGTTTCCAGCCAGTGGTGAGCAGGAATCGGAGTCTGAAGCCTGGGTCAATGCACTTTTAGGTCGCATTTTCTGGGACTTTCTTGGAGAGAAATACTGGGCAGATGTGGTGTCCAAAAAGATCCAGAAAAAGCTGAGTAAGATCAGGGTGAGAACTGTTAGGTTTACATCTCACACCAGACTGTCTGACTGCGTATTTGATTAAAACAGTAACTTATTGCCTTGATTATTACAGCTGCCATACTTCATGAATGAACTGACCCTCACTGAGCTGGACATGGGAATATCTATTCCTAAAATACTCAACTCCTCCAAACCATCTGTAGATCATAAAGGTAAGGCCTGGTCTGTAATCCAGATTTTTGCTTACTATTGCTTATACTATTTTAAAGGAAAAGTAATTAGCTCAAAAGGGTGAAAAATCCTGCCTAATATATCCCACCCACTAACAGGTCATATTGTTATACCTAATCTGTGTGTATGTATGTGTATGTGTGCACTATTAGATGTGCCTTGTCCACAATCAAGCTATACCTGCACTCTATCACAGTATGTGTGATTTGGTAAATGAGCAGACTCCTGCCAGCTTGTTAAACTTTTCTTGTTCGTCATGGAGGATGCAGCACACTGAGCTCAGAGGATCAGTGTGTCTCTGAGCCAATCAGAGAGGAGCAAACTCGAGCACTGACCTTTCACTCGCTCAGGAGGAACTGTGCGTCATGACAGCATGGCTTTTGAGATTTCCGGGGCTTCACAAGTGATCCCTGTATGAATTTTAATCAGTGTAAACACATGCTGGGTGCAGAATTACAGCCAGTTTGATTTGGTGTAGAGTTCATATAAGGCAAAGTTGAAGGAAAGAAGTGCTTGCTTGTTTTCAGATGAAAAGCAACTGGTGGCCTGTTGTGTCAGAATATTAGAGAATCAAAGCAGTCATGCTATTAGTGTTAGTGAAACTTGATGAAAAAGTATCCATACAATGATTTAGATATATTGATTTAAATGTTAAAAGTTAGAGAATCACAATGATTATCCTCTGGGAAGAGTTTTGGGTTTTGTTGTTATTAATGCACTGACATTGAGACCATTTTGAAGTGTTTCCAAACACATTTTGTACTAATGTTTGAGTTTCCATTTGTAGGCCTTTGGTTTGACTTGGAGATCTCGTACAACGGCTCCTTTCTTATGACTCTTGAAACCAAGATGAACCTGACCAGACTGGGAAAGGAGGGGGAAGGCCTTGGAGAACAGGGAAAAGAAGGGTAAGAGCATGGATGACATTTCAGAAGACAGATGTTCCTCATCTCTTGCTCAAAATATCTGGGCTTCTGCTTTTTTGTAAGAATCTGTGTTTATTTAAGGGGTTATTTTTTTAATTGGATGTATTTATCATTTATTCTTTTTTACTGTTTCCTCTGGACTGATTTCTTTTTGGATGTGAACTCTTAATGGTGAGTTGAATCAGGGCTTTTCTGAAATCTCTCATTGTGTTGTACATTGCTTCTGCTTAGAATTTTGCTCCATATATTAAACTGATAGACGCTTCGCCATTGAAACACCACCACATCCCTGCATGTGCTTGCAGAAGTTCACTTCTAAGCCCTTGAATGAGCTTCACATTGCATGCTATGATTGTGATGAATGATACATATGATTCTGCATTTGTGTGTGAAACATGCAGACAATATTTAAAAGTGTTAAAGCTTTCTGGGGTTCGGTACTTACCTTTCATCTTTATGAAGAAGTGCTTTTTTTGGGGGGAGGGAGGGGGCTATGTATCTGCTTTGTAAATTACTTTTTAGTATAGGCTTTTGCAGCTTTGCAACTTCCCTTTCAAAACGCCAGTTATCATCGAAACATAAGCCTTTGTTTGTTTGTGTGCATGGACCAGACTCAGACCACGCACTTACTTCCTGGCTGACAGTGATGAAGAGTCATCGAGCGCAGGATCTTCTGATGAGGAAGATGCTGTTGAAGTGCCTGAAATTCCAGGAGTGGAAGGGTGAGATTAAGAATCTTTCCATTTCCTTCCGTGTTTAATTTGGAATATTGTTACCAGTTTAGCAGCCCAACATAGAGCTCGGGCACACAATATGTCTTTGGGTTAAAGATTGCCACACACCTGGAGATAAAGTTACTCTGGCAGAACTTACTGCATGAATAATTGGCCCATGGCTTTTTTTCTTCACAGTTTTGTTGGGGGACACAGATCCAGCAAAATCATGCGCTTTGTGGACAAGATTGCCAAGTCTAAGTATTTCCAGAAAGCCACAGAGACGGAGTTCATTAAGAAGAAGATAGAGGAGGTGTCCAATACGCCACTGCTCCTGACGGTGGAGGTTCAGGAGTGTCGAGGAACACTAGCTGTCAACATCCCACCACCCCCAACAGACAGGATATGGTATAGCACTTCCTTCAATATCCTCTTCACATTACTACTGCACAGAATTAAGATCTGTTACTATTTATGGGCATCAAACAAGTTGCTAGCATGCCATCTGCTGGTCATTATTCAGTACATGTCAAGATGTATCGTGTATACAATACAATACAAATGTTATTTCTATAGCATATTTAAAACAACCATTGACCAAAGTCTTTTCAGCATCATTAATACAACAAAAACAATTATATACACAAACACACTCACACACTTCTTTTTTTTTTTTTATCCTCATCACGCTAATTCTAAAAGCTAAAAAAAATTATGATTTCAGTGCAGACTTAAAAGTATTCACAGATTTAATCTGCATTGGAAGAGGGTTCCATAATCGTGAGCCCTATCACCCATTGATTTAAATGTAGTTTTAGGACCATGAAGAATCATCTGATTCGAAGATCTAATATTTTTTTTTATTTTGATAAGGTATCAAAAGGTCAACAATATATTTGGGGGCAAAACAATGCAAATGCAACGCTTTAAAAACCATCACAGAACAAAATTCTGATTTTTACAGACAAGAAAACAAACCTTTGATTTATTATCTCTCTTCTTTGAGTCAACAGTCTAGCAGCAGCATTTTGCACTAATTGAAGTCAAGATCATTGACCCTGTAATATACCTACAGTATATATATAGTATATAAAGAATTACTGTAGTCAATGCATGATGATAACAGTCTCCAGGTCCTTAAAAGAGAGAATTGTTTTCAATTTAGAAATAATTCTGAATTGATAAAACCCAACAAAACTAGTAACCTGATAATCTAAAACCAAAATCAAATCCATGTATCCCAAATTCTTTACATGATCTGAAACACTAATCTTCATAGAGGCTTCAAGAGGGTCTAAAGACAACACACCCACCCTGTCTTACTAGTAATACAATGAAGAAAATACATAGTTATATTTATGAAAAAATTTAATTGTAACGTTCCCTGTGACACACCACTATGTAATTTAGCTAATGTAGAACACAAATCTCCAATGCCAAATTAAAATGATCTATGATCTAAATATGACTTAAACCAATCTAAGGCAAGTACCCCTTATGCTAACATCTTCCAAATGCTTCAATAAAATGCCATTATCAGCAGTATCAAATGAGACCTAAAACCTGACTGGAACATATAACAGCATTCGTACAAGTAGGATTTGGATTTAAAAGGCATTTAAAAGATTTTATTGCATGATTGAAGCACATGATTGAAGCTAGGGCTGGTGACCATATAACTCCTGTTTTGAAGACATTGCACTGGCGGTCTGTTAAATTACCGTATAGATTTAAAGATTTTAATGCTTACTTATAAGGCTCTGCATGGACTCTTTCCACAGTAGTTGGCAGATCTTTTAACATCTTACACGCCAACTCGCAATTTACGCTCTTCTCAGCACGCTCTCTTAGTTGTCCCCAAAACAAGGTTACGATCCAGGGGTGACAGGGCCTTTTCTTCATATGCCCCAAAATTGTGGAACTCTCTCCCAACTGACATTACAGTTGCTAATTCTTTAGCTGTTTTTAAAACCTTGCTTAAAACATTCTTTTTTAGGGAAGCTTTATTCTATTTCTTTTTTTTTTTTTGCTTTGTATTATATCTTGTATTTTATTGTTGTGTTTTTCTTTTATGTAGTTTTCTCGGAAAGCAATTTTAAAGGTGCTATACAAAATAAATTTTTTATTATTATGAAACCTGTAAAGAATATGTCCAGGATATATTTTAGCTTAAAATTTAAACAAAGAAGTAAGGAATTATATTTTGCTTGAATAACATTTAGGGCCATTAAGATTTTTTGTCTTGGCAGTGTTTCTGACAATTACGCACCCTTCAAAGTATATTTATTTTTTAGAGCTCAAAGTAAAGTGTTTGGACATAAAAGGTCCTAAGGTGAAATGTCACTTGGACTTGTGACTGAAATTAAGTTTTCATGGTAAAGATGTGAATGTGGATGTTTCTGTTTATTTCAGGTATGGTTTCAAAAGTCCTCCTCATCTGGAACTGAAAGCTCGTCCTAAACTGGGCGAGAGAGAGGTTACTTTTGCTCATGTGACTGACTGGATAGAAAACAAACTCAATCAGGAGTTTCAGGTATGCACATGTGAAATTAGCGTGGATTTCATTATGAATGCAAAATCAATTGCATTACAGGAACATGAAAATGTTGATTTTTAAATAGTGAACATGAATGCATTTTCATTTGATTTTACAACTTTAATGTGCATTTATTTTCACAAATATTTCAGTAGTTTAATTTAAGCAGTATTTAAAAGAATTTGATTGTGTAGGATCACACAAGTGTTTAGATGTGAACAATGATCATTGTTCAATGAATTTACTCTACATTGCAAATGATAGAATTACTGTATAAAGTTCATAATTTTAACATCAGACTAAATTGATACGATTTTTCAAAGGAGTTATAGGATAAAAATAATTTCTATTCATTAGTGCAGGGTTTTTAAATTTGGCCCTCGAGGTACACTTTCCTGCAGAGTTTAGCTCTGCTTAATCAAAAAATCCTTTGAGTTAGTTTGATCAAGGTTGGAACTAAACTGCAGAAAAAAAGACCTTGAGGGCCATAACTGAGATTCACTGCTTTAGTAGATTTCTCTCTGTAATTAAAAAGATGCTAACCAATCATTACAAGTTTGTAGCCAAATATTGTGTGTATAAGTATATAAGGACGAGATCTCTGAATATATTACTTGAATAACAATCATGTAAGCACTTTCAGTTACACTATTTTTGCAGTGTTCTTTTTACAGTCCTGTTATTACTAGTAAGGTACAAGTAACACGTAACAAGGACACTGTAAAATGAAGTGTTACAGCACCTTTAAATTTGTTTGCTGTTACTAGCCAAGGATTTTATTTCTGTCTTCCTAATTCCTCTTCTTGACTCTCTAATGCTTCCTACCTTACACAGAAAATATTTGTAATGCCAAACATGGATGACGTCTGGCTGCCTATCATGCACTCTGCCATGGACACACGTTCCAATGCCAATGCCTTGAAGAATGAAGAATCTTTGGACCCTGAAGAGTCCCTTGAGGACATGTGAAGATCAGTTACTGTATCAAACAAAAAATAAAAAACACTTCAGTCCAATGAGGGCAGGACTGTACCTGAGCTGAGAATTACAGGTGCCATATTGCCCATTGAATAGAGCTGTGAAAAATCAATAACTAAAAGAAAGGACAATCTTGCTTGCTTGCATAAATATGCTGTTGGCTCTCAAACAGGATAAAAAGGGTTTTGTGACGTAACTAAAATGCATAGAGGTGATGATGAAAAACTCGTGAAGAAGCAGTAGAAGACTTGTATGTGACTAGGTGAAATGGATACACTACCTCTGTTTGATGCACGCTGACTTGCCAAATGTCCTAGTGTTGCATGAAAGAACCTAAACTTGGCAGATAGGAATTACAACCTGAGGGATTTCACTGGACTTTTGGTATGACAGGGTGCCTACAAACCACCTGGAAGGTTAAAGCATTTGGGGCTGTGCATCCTTGGGATGTATAGGACACGCTATCAACACCAGTAATGGATGAATCTGGTCATTTTAACAAATTTGAAGCCAAAAGGGGGCATTTCCAAGATTTGCCTATTTATGATTTTCTCATGATTGTCATATGCTTCAAGCAGCAAATAACATCTTAGATACAACAGACCTAGTAGTACCACCATTATCCTCTTCCATTCACCGCTGCCTGAGGCCTATGCGTGGCGTCTGATTATGCAATTAGATCAATTTCACTGTGCTCAAGAGGGACTCCAGCCAAATAACCTCTCATCCCTAAGGCATCCCTACTCAAGCAGGCTATTTTAGAGGATAGGCTTCAAGAGCTTTCTAAGCGAGATCTCTCCAATCATCACCACTCTGCAATAGCTGTAGATCAGTGGTTCTCAAATGTTGAGTTGCAGTCTGTTCTCAGACAACTGCAGGGATAAAGTTACAAAGTTAGGTCAGAAAGAAACATAGGCCTTTTTTTAAGAGAGGCAAAATACTTTTCAATTCTTTCTAAAGTTTGAATGTCATCTAATCAATCCTGGTATATTTTGGTACAAATTCATGTCACAGAACTCAAACAGATCTGTCTATTTGTTGAGCAACCTGAAGGAAATTCATAGTTTTTTATGTTATGAATGTTTATGAAGTAATATAAGATCTGTGGTGAACATGATGGAAGAGGCTTACACATTTGTACATAAATTACACTCAAATGTGAATTTTAAGCCATTGTGTTATTCATAATTTAAGTTGCTAAATAAAGAGTATGATCCATAACTTTTGAACAGACTAAATAACAGACAGTTGCTAATGTACTGTATGTATGGCCTGCCCTCGCCTTTAAAACCCATTAATGAAACTGCACAAGGTGTATAAAGTACAACCCGATAAAATACAATTTATTTATTTGTGCTGGCCACAATGTTTCTTATTCAGATTGTCTTGTAAATAACTTTGTATATTGTTGGGCAATTAATGGTAATATTAATGTATTTTAAGCATTTGATTTGAAAAGTTTTTTTTTTTTATTTTTTTTATTTACTTTTGAACGAGAATACATCTTGGACTGTGTTGGGATGTCCAATCTAGAATCTGGGTCCTGAAGCAAAATCGGTTGAGAACCACTGGGCTACGCCTCACACTGCATGTCAGATCAAGGCTCAAAATAAGTGCTATTCTATTTCCAACGCAGATATGAAGAAGATTGTTGAATGTACAAACAGCTGACATTTTTGTCTACCTTGTTTGGCATAGTTTGTCAAGTATTGCTAGCTGTGTCGCAGTCAGGTAAACTTTTTTTTTTATTATTTACTGTGCTTGTAGGCCAATGGTGTATTAAATCATGTAGGTAGTTTTTGTTGGTTAAAAGTGGTAAGTGAACTTTGCCATCCAAAATGTAAGTTTCCATAATCAGATATTTATTACCATTGATAGGTCTGAAAATGTTTTGTATCCAACATCACAAGTTCTGTTACTTAGCTACTGCTAAGTTTTAAGTGAACATGAATTATGGCTTTTCCTTATGGCTTACTTATGGAGGTCATTTTGGACTGAAGTTGAAGTATCAATACTACATGTATTTTGATTTTAATGTGTTTTGGTATCCGTTTATGCTACGATATTTCCATTCACACAACTGATGTTTAGTGTGCTCTTTGCCAGTTGATATTTCCTTTGTGCAATATTTCATTTGAATATTGTGTTCTGCCATATTGACAACATGACTGTGTGGAAATTGATAAATTGCTTTTGCAAAAATAATTCCAGAGGCATTGTTTCAGAGCTGTTTGTGCTTTAGATTCATTGAGGTTGTTGACTGGTTTTGAATGAGCAACTGCAAAGGGCTC